>NC_010143.1:0-600000 GCF_000091205.1 Cyanidioschyzon merolae strain 10D
CCCCCCATTCCCCCCATTAACGCGATGATCCCAGCGCGAATGCGTCTCTGATTTTGACGTCTATCAATCCATACTCGTTAGGGATATTCCTTCGGCGGTACGGTCTGGCCTCCTATGCATATGACTTGTTTTTCATCTAGCGTACCAGAGCCATTAGGGAATTACCTCCGGCGCTATGCTTTTTTTGGTCTTGCGGACTTGCCCACTGGTAAGACCGGCGAAATTGCTGTATCGATACTGGTTTCGGGAAATCGTCCATCCCGCTGACCAGTCTCTCTCCCTTCCTCGCTTTTACTTTATCTCGGCTGTGCTGTTCGGTTCAGATTTTCTATCCTGCGTCGCGTTCCTGCCATGTGCATTCGCAGTGGCGTATCCGTCGCTGCTGCGGATGCATTTTGGAAGGAGAGCAGCTCTGGCGTACCACGGATCGCGTTGGAAATGGTTTGCTTCATGCAACATAGGTTCAAGGACAATTTTTTTCTCGGGAGCCTTCAAGCTTTTCTTGCAGACCTTTTGCCTGCGATAGCGTAAAGCGCTATACCATTCCTCTACCGCAATCTTGGTGACTCTTTAGCGTAATATACCCGCTCCTGGTTCAGGATCTCTTCTTTTGCCGAGGAGATGCTAAGGTGCGTCTTATCACTCGCTACTGTATTGTCTCTCTTATCAGAGGTTGGTAGAGTCTCGCTGCTTGCCGACCCTCCGCCTAAATGTCACTGCTTGATTATACGCAAAGACTTCTTCCTTTTACTGTCTACAGTAGGTGACATTAGTACTTGCTATCCCGTTTGTGTATATTATTTTTTTGTACTTTCTATATCGTGCGCCCTGCTAACGCATTGCGAACTCTGTCCGCTACTTCACTCTACGTTCGTGTTGCCGATCATGAGAAACGCGGTATTGACCTGTTCTGGAGCGACTGCTCTTTCGGGGCCGCCTGCATTTGCGATCGAATTGTATCAAAGTATTGCTTTGGATTCAATGGCGTTTCTAACTTCCAGTATGTGTATTGTACTGATGTTCGCGTTCAAGGCAGAAGCGTCCGATATGTTGTTCACTTAAAAAATGTCAGAGTTTTGTAATTTGAGGTTGTGGGTTGTGGATGTCCTGGGTTGCCTAGTTTTGGAACAAACGAGACATAGTAGCTATTGCTGAGGACTAGGAAAAGAAGAGGAAGCAAAATGGGGAGGCGGTACGACGAAGGCTGCAATAGTGACATCTGTACGACTATATGGTTTTGTGATCCTGTCGTCTCCAACTTATCAATGATCCGTACAACTGAATGTTCCGAGATGCTTTCAGAAACCGCGTCGATTCGCACTCCAGGAATGCTTGTAAATCTTGTTTAGGAGTGACGCATTTGCATATCGAGCAGCATCGCGAAGTAACGCACATCGCAAAAGTGGTATTTCCGGAATAGTTTTTCAAAGAGAATTCTATCAACCACCTGATTTCTCCGAATAGGGAAGCATCAATGAGAAGAGAGCGGGCGGATGCCTACCTCAAAATTTACGAGAAATTCCGCGACAACGGTGCTGGACACATGGGTGACGCAGGTATTTACGAATACAGGGCAATGAGTTGCCTCACGAACGCGTGGAACCAAAAAGTCTTAACCGTCGTCTTTTTCATGATAGGCGCCCCCATTGCGCTCTACGCGGGCCCGTTTCGCGAAGGGATGCGGCCAATCATCGATGTTATCAGGAACGATCGCCAGCATGAACAGGAGACCATATCCGTCGACAAGGTCATATCATGCTGGTTAACGAATGACGCTTCTCTTATCCGCGCCACTAGTTTAAAGCATCGTTCGGTCTTGGGGCTTGTCAACCCATGAGAATTATTTTCAGATATGAGTAAAGACGAAGAGATTTGTTACACCCTCCTCATGTCCTACTCCATGCTTTTGGACCGAGAACTCGAACGCAAGGCCGAAATGGAGCTGAATATGGTTTCAATGAATTGTTGGAAAAAATGGCACTGAAGAGCTTCTCCAGATGCGCTTTATTTCGGTCGATTATGCGAGTTCAAGTCACATTTTGTGAGTATCTACTCTAGATTTCTTTACGCCTTCAAGAAAGTGATTTATCCAGTGCCCGATAGAAGCAACAAAGAGGTCACTGGCGAAGACCGGGACACCTACTGGAAGTATAACTTCGATTGCAAGCGTCCGATACCGGCCAAAAGAAGGTATTCACGGGGCCATCGATGACGACGGGGTATACATATTGGTTCACTTTCAGCGGTTGCAGGCACTTCGTCCTATCCCGTCTCCGTTACCGCCCTTGCCGAAGCACGAAAACAAGACGAAAGGCCACCGGACGTATCGTCTACACGAGAACGACTTCGTCGTCGGCCTTTACTCCTGGAATACTGACGTGATTACCATCGCTGTACCCAAGCGTTCGGAAGATTTTACTGAATGTAGCTTACGTCAGAAAGACATGCGTCTTTTTCAGGTTCTCGAGATCGAGGTACTACCGAGAAGCGGGAATCATGAATCCGAGGGAGAAAATTGAGACTTTAAATCCAGCAGTGAAAAAGCATCTGGAAGTAATTAGCGAGGTGACGAGCCGACGAGCCGACTCTCAGGCCTGTCGAGAATTGAAGGAGGTTCGTTTTGTCCACTGGGATTCGCTGTTGAAGGAGTATAAAAGGCCCCGGTGGGCTAGTCTACCTATGAGTCCTTACTGTGGTAGGCAGCGTTCATTCGCGAACTTTTTCAATGCGTTGAACGCCTCCAGGAGAATGAGAGTCAGTGGCTCATAGTAGCCTGTGCAGCAGGGAGCAGGGCTCCAAAAAAGCGGACTACGCCAGCTTCGTCGACGAGGACATACAATGCGTGTGCACGGCGTTTTCTTACAATCCCTGTTGATGAGTTCCGAACATCGTGTACACACCATGCGCTGGGCTGTATACTTCAGAGGGTGGAGATGGAAAAGTGTCAGCGCAGCCCTGGGGAATTAGCAAAGTACGGACCGCTGACGGAACTGCAAATGGAAAGAAGGGCGAGAGTTCCTGAACTACTTGCATTGGCAAGTACAACGAATGAGGGCAAGAAACGGATGGGGTTTGTAAATCGTGCCTTTGATGCCGCCATCTATTTCAGAAGAAGTGCGGTGCTGGAGAAAGTACCTCCAGAGTCGACATGAGAGAACTTTGTTTGACAACCTCTCAAAGTCGAACTATATGAGACAAGATTGGACGCAGGAGTAGGTGGCCGGTCCAAAAAGACGGGGGGCGTCTGCATAGCAATGGGAGACTTCTCGCTAGGGCGGGCTTCTCGCCAGTACTGTACACTGCCGGCGTCGTTCGAGTGTAAAAGGCGGTGGTGGCCTGGAAGCTCGGACTCGTCGTCGGTGAGCACCAGACGTTTCCGAACAGTAGCCGAACAGTAGCCGAACAGTAGCCGAGCGGTTCCAAAGCACTGCACCAGTTGCCACAGGAGCGACGCCCAGGCACACGACCGGGTCTCGGGAAACGCTGCAGTTGCTGGTGTACGAGCCGGTGCGTACCCGCCGAGAACGAGCTGGTCATCTTTGTCCGTGATCCCGGCACTCAAAGTGCACTCAGGCCCAGGCAGCTATTACCTCCTGTCCCTGGACGCGCAGGATCGCCGTCGGAGCGTACGCACTGTAAAGCACGTCAAACGTTCAAAGAG
Organism: Cyanidioschyzon merolae strain 10D; assembly: GCF_000091205.1. NCBI lineage: Eukaryota > Rhodophyta > Bangiophyceae > Cyanidiales > Cyanidiaceae > Cyanidioschyzon > Cyanidioschyzon merolae. The sequence goes on from NC_010143.1 coordinate 3,662, forward strand.
CTAGCTACTCGGCAAGTAGTTTACGTTCTTCAATCAAGCGCGGAGCAGCAGCAGCAGCGTCGAGCGCCTGCCTTTGACAGCGGCCTGTCCGCAGACGACTGCACACGCCTAACCGCTGCCCCTGGTGACCCCCGAGGCGGGACACTTTGGTGATTCCTGCGCCGGCCGTACTCCCACGGACCTAAAATGGCGCCTGCTGTCAAGCGAAGAGCCGCGGACGCCACTGCCGCTTCGCTACCCGCCTCGTCGCCGTCAACTGAGCGTGTGCAGGCGGCAGACTTGGACGTCATGCATCAGGGCCGCACCAAAGTGGACACACCACAGCATGAGCACCAGGGCGCTCACCCGCAGAAACAACAGGCATCACCACTCGAACGACTAGTGCTGCGCTCGACTGCGCACGTACGCGCGAACCCGGACGCCTGGCTCACGGGTGCGCTCGTGCTGCTTGGACTGTGGACGCGCCTCTACCGGATCCGCTGGCCACCCGAATGCGTCTTCGATGAGGTTCACTTTGCGTCGTTCGCACACCACTACCTCAACCGCACCTACTTCTTTGATATCCACCCGCCTCTGGCGAAGCTCACGCTGGCTGCAGTCGCGAAACTCGCTGGTGACGTCCCGAATCGCGACTGGTACGTCGACAAGGTCTACCCACCAGACAGCCGGTACTATGCGATGCGCGCGTGCGCTGGCGTCTTCGGGGCGCTCCTGCCTCCGCTAGGCTTCCGCATCGCCCGCGGGATGGGTATGTCGCGGATCGCAGCCACTAGTGTGGGCGTGTTTCTGCTCTTCGACATGCTGAACCTGATCGAGGCGCGCCATATCCTCACGGACTCGCAGCTCATCTTCTACTCCGCGCTATGCATCGATGCGTTCGTGCGGCTGTGGCGCACGCCTCCAGCGAGCCGCGCTCGACGCTGGGCTGCTGTGCGCGCCGGCCTCGCGAGCGGTGCAGCGCTCTCAGTGAAGTGGACCACGCTCGTGGTGCCCGGCCTCTTCGGCCTCGAGTCGGTTGCCGGCGCTGCGCTCGCCGCCGAGCCGCTCGAGTGGAGCACCTGCGCGATCGTCGCCGCAACAGCCCTGCTCTTGTACGTGGCGCTCTGGTACCCGCACTTTCGGATTCTGATCTATAATGGACCAGGCGGTGACTTTATGAGCGCCGAGTTCCAGCGGACCCTCATTGGTCGCGACGGCTACGACCCGCAGGCCCGAAAGCCGCCTTTCCTCAAGCTCGTCTGGCAGCTCAACAAGGAGATGCTGCTGGCGAACGCGCGCATCCTCGATGAGCACCAGTGGCAAGCGCGCTGGCACACATGGCCCTACGTAGGCCGTGGCCTCCTCTACTGGAATCGCTGGCAGGAGGGTACGTTGGATGCTGACGGGCGACCGCTGCGCCCGCATCACGCCATGCAGATCTATCTGATCGGGAATCCGCTGCTGTTCTGGATGTGCTTGGCAGCGGTGCTTGGTACAGTGGCGGCAATGCCGTTCTTGCTGCGCCTGATTCGCCAGCGGAAAAAGCGTGGAACGAGCACGGACGCATGGGAGCGCTACCTGCGGCTGGCAACATTCCTTCTGCTTGGCTATGCTCTCGGCATTCTCCCGTACATGCCGATCCAGCGAAGTACGTTTATCTACCACTACCTGCCGTCGCTGTTGTTCGCGGAGCTGCTTTTTGCGCACGCGGTCCTCGATCTGCCGGCGCTACCGTCGGTGCTGCAGCTGCCGCTCGCCGGTATCGTCTGGATCGTTGTCTTCTGGTGCTTCTGGTACTTCCGCGCCTGGGTCTATGGACACATCGCGCTCACCGCCGACGACCATGAGGCCATGCGCTGGATCAAGTACACGTCCAGCGTAGGCGACAACAAGGGATGGCACTGAAAACGACGTTATGGGAATATGCAGGCGACACAGCTCAGCAGCGTGCCCTCAAAGGAGCGCCTCGAGTGCGCAGCGGCGTTGCCAGCGGGAAATTTACCGAGGCGCACGCATCGTGCGCGCCCATGCGTGTCACGGGCACGCACCTCGATGCGTGCATCGATACCCTTGACGCCTCCATGTGATCGAATCCGCTGGGGATGCGCATGTGTGCATGCTCCAAGTGTATTTGTGACATGCGTGCCTCGAACGATCCTTGTTTGTGACGCCTGCTTGTGCGTGTAACCGCTGGGAACGCATACCTGTTGTTCTTCCAAAGACACGCACTAGACGCAGGCCTGGAAAACGCATCCTCTAGGACTTGTAGGCAGCAAAGTGGCGCACTGTCGAGCACGTCGGCACTGGGAGCGTGCTCAGCGCACGCAATAGAGCGCACAGTCTCGACTGAGGTGAAGAGGCTTGCGTCATAGATTAGTTTGTGAACTCGAATCTCTCGGCGACTGGATGCGTGGACTTTACTGACTGGCAGCTGTCGCCCGTATGGGGGGCCACAGCAGGGTGCAAGCGTGACGCTACAGTCGCTCTCTGAGAATGGACGCTACTGTGTGCTCATCAGCAGGGCTCAGTGCGCCACGACTGGTGTGCAACGCCACCGAACGCGTTTTTCGTCATAAAGGGGCGGTGTCCGTGCATTGGTGTCTCGGATATAGCACCATCCGCAAGATGCATCGCGCGCGCTCCTCCGCATTCGGATGAGCAATCGCTTCTAGCCATGCTGCAGCAGCTGATGCGCTCGGTGAATGCACGGGAGTGCCGTCCATGCCAGCGCCATCTAGGTGTCCGCGCACGTCGGGGCCGATTCGCACTGCGATACCAGGTGGCTCCGTGGCTTCGCGTCCATCGGCCCGCCATCCAAACCACTGCACCTATAGACGACTCGGCATCGCCCCGCTTCTAGCACACCGCCACCTGCTCGTGCACCCACGTTCTTGGCTGATTCGATATGACCGCGCCACCTCCGGCTATGCTGTCCAGTACGCGCAATCTGATTCCGTTACAGCGCCGTGCGCTCAAGGGTAACGCACATAGACTCCGCCCGGACCCGGCATTGACATCGACGATGCCCTCACTCCGGAGCTGGATGGCGTCTGCGGCCAGGGCCGACACGCCATGGGTGCCGGCACCTGGAGGCGGCAGCCGTGTTCCCCGTTGAGCGTCACCTGCAATGCGTGCGGCCGTGCGGCATACGTATTCGAATGATGCAACAATCCCGCAGTCGGCAATTCCCGTCTAGTGGAAAGCATTCTAAATCCTATCAATTCCAGAGATGCGCAGGCGCCGAGTGCGCCCAGAATCCATACGCAAACGCATACAAAGCGTGATGCACGGCAATAGACGCCAAACGAATGTTCTAAGCCCTCTGCCGTTCAAACGTATGCTGCGCGGATCGCACAGACCGCAGCGGGCAGCGCCAGCAGTGCAGCCGCAGTGCAGCGACATCACTGCCGAGAGATAATGAACGCGATCAAGAGTCCTACGAGAACACCGCCAACCGTCGCTACACCCGTCAGCAACATAGTGACGTCAACCTGGTGCAGTGGGCCCACGTCCAGGAGGACCGGCTCACGTGCGCCTATCACGAGGAAGCCCGCTTGAGCCAAGGACATACCTGCCAGTGCGCTGCGGTCAAGCGACGCTCGCAGCTGCACAATCGCAGCCTGCGGGCGCCCAACACGGGACCCTTGCAGAGCACTCGAGCTCCGGTGTCTCTGCAGGACTTGCCCGAGCACCCACGCTTGTTTGCGATCTTGCAGGCTCGCCGGGTGCAGCGGTGTCCAGCGCCGAGGCAGCACCTGCGACAGCGGCGTTCGTTCGGCACCCGAAGCGAGCCTCTCGCCAACTACAGAGAAAGCATGCAGTTGCACAAAGGCCACGTCCACGGGCAGTACCTCGAGGCAACAGGACGCACTCGCTTCCCGACCCTTGCCGGCCGAGCAGCTCGTTGGCGCTGCCATAGCAGAGGCCTCAGCACGGTATCGGTATCGGTATCGGTATCGGCACTGGCACTGGCACCGGCACCGGCACCGCTGCACACGCTTCACGGCAGTGTCCTATTCTGTGCCTGTTGTCGATCTGCGGGCGTAGCGCAGCACGCGTTGGCGACGCGCTGCACGCAGCGCATGCATGCACGCACGCACGCACGCATGCATGCATGCATGCATACAGCGATCCATGCACTTGGGTGATGTTTCCAAGTTCAGCGCCCGTACCCGTAGTCTACGGGGTGTATCCATAGATAGATGCATGCGCAGGCATAGGCGCGTGCGTGTTCGTATGCGGATGGGCAACGGCTGTGTAAAGCACAGATCAGTGTCTAGCGCTGATTCGCATCTGTTCGCATGTGCGGAACGCAATCGTTGGTGCCGCAGTCAACATCAACGCCGTCGCCGTGGATGCTTCGGTTACAGGTGCGTCGATCGCAGCGAGCCTTTATAAGGGCTGCCTTGCATCTCCGCGAAACGCAATTCACATGCCGCAGTAGTGTCATGGGAGCACGCATCGCGCGTGTGTGTGGATACAGTGACGTGTGGCGCTGCTAGAGGCTGCCTAGCCAACTGCCGCCAAATCCAATGGAATGCTGCATCATTGGGCAATGTCGCGTACACCATTCTGTCATTCCAGCAACAAGGTGCCTCATAGAATCTGCGGAACGTTCTGCCTTCTGAATCCTGCTGCGCACACAGATGCACCGGTAGATACCCTGCACACTGCACACGCATCGTGCATGCACTTCTACCAGCGGATACGAGCAGCGTCGGCATTCACCGCCGAACCGGAGCATATTCTATGTGAATAAAGCGCCCACACCCTGATCACGAATCAGAGGCTGCAGCGCCACCCAGGTCGGCCGGGTCCAGCGTGACGCATTCGCTAGCCGATACGCGACTCGTGCTGCTCAGTTGCAGCTGCTCGTTGTGCAGCCCGCCTGCGCAAGTGCAAGTGCTGCACACTGTTGCGCTCACCGCCAGCACAGAGCGTCGCATCCGAGGGCGTCCGCGCAAGGCACACGACCCGTAGCGGCCGCCTGTCCCGACAAGGACAGTCGCAAACCGCACGCTCGCCGATACTGATCTGTGAGCAATCACACAAGTGCAGGCTGTACAGTCTCGCAACGATCAGTCGATTGATGCGTGCCTCCACGAGTCAGCGCAGAAGATTCTATCCACTTTCAGCAGTTTTATAGAGGATAGCACGATGCTCCAGATGCGAGTCTATGGGATATCCGCATTATTATAGGCAATGGCACGTATCTATACAGTTTACTCTGCATAAAACTTGAGTTTCTATTCCAGGTAACCCGAGCTCGCCCACTCGAGTTTATCTACCACCACCATGCCGTGATTCTGGCGCTGGGCCCTCAGAACGACTGCGCGCAGACTCCTCAGCGCGAAGGCGCAGCGCCTCTAGCAGCGCCTCCAGATCGTGCCGCCAGTCGCCCGCTGGTGGTGGCTCGATGCCAAACGCTGCGAACAGGGGACCAGCATCGCCGCGGCTGCGTCTCAGCGCAGTCGAAAGCGCCTCCAGCTGCTGCCGAAACGCGGCAGATTGCAGCACGCTCTCCAGGTCGATGCTGGATGGCAGGTACTCGCGGCACAGGGCAGCGGATGCAGGTCCGAGGCCCGGCTCGCGGAGAAGCCGCTCCAGCGCGGGGCCCCAGCGCAGAAGCGCCCCGAGGTCAGGCGTATCATCGGCGCGCGCCTGCGGCTGTCGACTTGCGTCATCCGCAGCATGCACAGCATCGGAAGCAGCGCTGGCCCCCAGACGCTGCAGCGCGTCTACGAGCGACTGCCCAAGCGCGGCGGACGACGGACGCGTCGCGCCGTCAGGTACCTGCGAGCTGAGGCCTGGCCCAGGTCGGGACTCTGCGTCGCTGAGCCGCACCTCATCTGCGTGATCCAAGCCAGCAGGGTCGTCCAGGGGACGACACTCGAGCGCGTTGCGCAGCCGCTGTGCCAGCCGCACGTCCGCGTCGCAGCGAGGCTCTTGCAGCCAAAAGAACAGCTGTAGATCCGACGACGCAAAGCCCAAGACGAACATTCTACCAGTCCGGCAGGCGTGCACGCGCCGCCAGTTCGCGTCGCCGGGGAACACGATCAGGTCCTCCTCGATTGCACGGGTTGCGCGGTCGAGCCACTGGAAGTGCACGAGGCCGTCCGCGGCTCGCACGACACGGACGCAGCCCTTGCGGCCGTCCGAGTGCACCAAACCACTGTCCAGGTACGCGCGACCTGCGCGGAACTCCACCAGTACCTGCTCTGGAAGTTCGTCCATCTGGCGTTCCAAGCTTGAAACACGGCCGTCCCGCACACCAAAGTCACACTCGCTCCGAGCAGCAAGGCTCGACAGTCAGCCACGCGAAAGCCGGTGTAGCGCTCACGGGCTGTCCGGTCATGGACGCCGCACTAAAACGGCGGCAGTGGCACCAAGACCGAAACTGATAATAAAAGCTACTCCACCGACAATGCAGTACACGCTAGACGGTGCAGCAGCTTGCACCGATACGAAACGTTCAGAAGTATTACGAGAGGCGACACGCGCCGCGCACGAACGAGGCCAGGCGCTCTGAATGCCGCTCCGGGCATCGAGCTGGGAGGCGCCGGCGCCGCCACTGGTGACTGCAACCCACGAAGGGCGCAGTTCACTCATGGGGCGCGTCTTGGCCCTCCTGTGTGCCGTTGCACTGATGCCCGCACGTTGCAGCGCAAGACTTGGCGAAGCTGAATGACGAGCAGTGCATGACACCTGACGGCGAGCATAGCGCAGCGGTCAAGCGACTGCAGATTCCCGATACCAGAGCGCTCCGTCCAGGTCCCTGGTGTGTATCACAGCGACATGCTGCCCCCGAGGCTCTCGTAGACGCAGCGTGTGCGTGTCCGGTGCCTCTCGCATCCATGCGTATCACAGAGAAGCGCGAGTGATTGCCAGCGCACGCACATAGTACACGTGTCCAGTGCGTTGCTTCCGTATGCACGCATCCCGAAAGCACCCCGAAAGGAAATCCAATTGTACCACGTGAACCGGTCTCGTTCACCGATACGCTCTGTTCGATACGCGAATGTATGAGCAGTACAGCGAACAACCACGAAATCAATGTGCTGTTACCAGCGATGTGGCATGAAAGCATCAGCGAGCACATTGACCCCTGTGGAATCGCTTTGTCGGAATATTGCCCTGCACGGCTTGGCAGGATCGTCCACCACAGGAATCGCACCGTGCATGACGCTGGCGTTCCGTCGCCATCGAACGCACCTGGTGTACTACGAAACCACCTGCCTGGCATGTCTCTGTCGTATCAAGCAGCGCATCCATCAATGAGTGCGCAGCTATTCATCTGAAACTCGCTGCCAGCAGGCCGGCATGCACGCCCCGTGCCGATCCCGTGCCGATCCCGTGCCGATCCCGTGCCGATCCCGTGCCGATCCCGTGCCAGTCCAGTGCCGATTGGCGGCTGGCGTGCAGCATGCGCGTGCGCCATCAATATCGGAGGAAGCAGCACGAGCAGCAGCAGCAGTAGCGGTAGTCGTAGCGTCGTGGGAACCCGCCAACTTGTTCTCCCGCTCATTCTTGCCCGTTGCAGAGGCACGTAGGCGTAGAGACTCACGTTTAGGTCGTTTTCTGCAAAAGAACACACTCGGTGTTCTTAAAGTACTCTCACGGGCTTTTGCATACCATCCCCGACCGTGCTAGTCCTTGCTTTATCATGGTACAGCTCTTCTCACTGGCAGGCTTTATCATTACGTTTCGCGAGATCCTCGAGGCCTGCATCGTGGTCTCGATCTGTCTGGCATAACTGCGGCGCACCAAGAATGAGCGCTACCTCAGAGACGTCTGGCTGGGCGTTGCAGCCGGCGTCGGTGTGCTCATCGTCATTGGAATCGCATTCGGCATCGTTTTCTGGACGCGCGGCCAGAAGCTGTATACGGGTCTCACTGAGCTGCTCTTCGAGGCCATTGTCCGACTGGTGGCGGTAGTGCTCATCACGTGGATGATCTTCTGGATGCTCAGCACGGCCGCGCACATGCGCCGCGACCTCGAGGGCGGGATAGCGCGGGCGCTGTCGAGGCGCGGCCGATGGGGCGTTGCGCTGCTCGTCTTCACGTCCGTGCTGCGTGAGGGCGTCGAGCTCATCGTATTCCTGTTCGGAATCACGGGCGGTGTCTCGTGGAGCTCGATTCCCATCGCCGCAGCCGTCGGCGTGGCCGTTGCGCTGGTCGTCGCCTGGGCAATCTACCGCGGGGCGCTCGCCTTCGATCTGCGCCTCTTCTTCGCGCTCTCGTCGCTGCTGCTGATCGCATTCGCTGCGGGCTTCCTGTCGACGGCCTTCCTGGACCTCCAGAAAGCGAACCTGTTCGGGGCATTCACGCGCAACGGCAACGAGGACGAGTCGATTCCATCCACGCAGCGGCCGTGGTGGAATGCCGCGCTCTGGTCCACCGAGGCCTGCTGCGCGGACGACGGGAACGAGTTCTTCAACCTGCTGCACGAGCTCTTCGGATACGTGGATGCGCCGACCTTCGTCTCCACTGTCGTCTACTTCGGTTACTGGACCCTGGCTGGCGTGCTCTGGATCATCGTTGAGCGACGCACCCTGGAGCGCAAACTCTGCCAAATGCACACCGGGTACCTCGTATCGACTGCGTTCCTGGCGGTAGCTGCCGTGGTGGGGCTCGTCGTCGCCGCTCGCAGCCCGACATGGAACGGCATCCTGGTGACGTGCCTGACTCTGGTGCTGGCGATCATCGGTGTAGGTGCCGCCAGCGCACCCCATGCAGCGCTACCGCCGCGTGCGCGTTTCGCCCTCCAGGGCTCCTGCTGGATAGGCCTCGTGCTGGTAGCGTGCCTGGCGCTGGCGCTGCAGGTTGCACAGGCGATCTGCTCGCCGCAGATTGGCGCGTCGCAGTACTGCTCTATCTCCGATTTCTACTATTGGTTCGTCATCTTCTCCCCGGACTGGATCGCAAAGACACGGGACGATAACAGCTTCCACGCGCTCGCGGTGCTTACCGTGTCGATATGCTTCACGATGCTGTTCTGCCTCGGACAGGGCCTGGTCGGCTTCTACGAGTGGAAGCGTTCGGCGCTGGCGATGCAGCGTGCTGGACAAGCGCCAGCGGCTCTCGCCAAAGAGGCGAATACATCCTCGGATCTGGAAGGCGGGAAATCCACGCCGCTCGATGACTCCTCGATCGATGAGCTTACCTGGGAAGCGCTCGATTCGACGCAGCCTCCGCAGCACGCGTCGCAGATCGAGATCTCGGCGAGACGGGTGCTGGCGGATTGAACCAGGGCGCAGCGCGGCACCAGGTCACCGCCGACGACTAGGCGGTACTCATAACAGCGAGCGCAATCCATGTGCAACGCGACGTATCGCACTTGCCGATTCAAAGAGAATGACAGCGCCTGTGGTTACCCGTCGCGGAGCCGTTCGCATGGTGATAGCGTCGGCATCACCTGACACCCACTCCGTGGCGCTATGGTGCTTTGCCAAGAACGCGCCCCTGGTTGCCACAGCGTTGCGTACCAGCGAATGGATCATGCGTCGAGCGCTGCTCTGGTGCGATCATAGACAAGTTCACGTCGAATACTTTGCGCACCGCTGTACCGCATACCGATGACTCGTCTAGCATGCACTGCTACCGTACAGTAAAGAACGCTCGTGCAATGCGTATCCCGTTTCTCGCTATCCTGAAGGACAACGGCTCCTCGAGCACACAATATCTCAGCATGCAGGAGTCGAGACGCTCTCATCACGCAGCGCAGCGGCTCCAGCGCCCTGCACGATTGCCCGACGAAACGCCTGGGGCGCGCCCCGATCAATACCGGAGACACGCCATGCGCAGGAAACCTGGGACGGTACTGTTTCGCCTGCAAGTAGGAGGGTGCACTCAAGTGATATCCAGAACTTCCCGCAGCCTGGACACCAGTGCCAACAGGTCGCTTCAAGTATGCCAGACGAGAGCGCTCAAGTTCGTTTTCTGATAGTCGGACGCACCGGTTGGATCGCCAACATGGTTGCAGAGCTACTTGAGCAGCGCGGTGAGCGGTACGCGTTTGCGAGCTTCCGTCTCGAGCAGCGCGAGGCCTGTGAGCTCGAACTGGACGCGCTGCGCCCACAGCGGGTCCTGAACTGTGCTGGGGTCACTGGGCGTCCGAACGTCGACTGGTGCGAGGACCACCGGCGCGAGACCGTCCGCAGTAACGTACTGGGCGTGCTGAACCTGGCGGACTGCTGCGCGTCGCGCGGGATCCACCTCACCAACTTTGCTACCGGCTGTCTATACCACTACGACGACGGCGAGCACCGGCCGACGGCTGAGGGCGGCAGGCCCTTCACGGAGGACGATCCGCCGAACTTTTTCGGTAGCTACTACAGTCGCACCAAGGCCATGGTGGAGGAGCTGCTGCGCAGCGCTTTTGACAATGTGCTCATCCTGCGACTGCGCATGCCTGTGAGCGACGACCTGTCGCCGCGCAGCTTTGTCGCGAAAATCGCACGCTACGAAAAGGTTGTGAATATCCCCAACAGCATGACGGTTTTGACGGAGCTGCTGCCAGTGGCACTGGATATGAGCGAGCGCGGCCTTACGGGCGTGTACAACTTTACCAATCCGGGTAGCATCTCGCATAACGAGGTCCTGGAGCTTTACAGAAAATATATCGATCCAAAGTTCCAATGGAAGAACTTTACGCTCGAGGAGCAGGCAAAAATCCTCAAGGCCGGCCGCTCCAACTGCGAGCTCGACGTCCGCAAACTGCTGCGGGACAATCCCGGTGCCCAGATCCGCGAGGTCCACGCCGCCATGGAGGAGGTCTTTCGGCGCATGCAGGCGAAGGGTGTCAAGCCGCTGGCTGCGCCCTAGTATAGCACCGCAGGTGGCGTACTTTGCGACAAAACGGTTACGCACCGAGTGACGGGTCGATGGCGTGCGCTCCCAGGGACGACTCGCTTTGCGTGCAGGGAAGCGACTGCGACTGCAGGCGCGCTAGCACAATCCTGCACTGGGCGAAAGGAACGGAAGCGTCATTGGCACCAGGGCACTTACTGCCGTGTAAGGCACCTTTCGACGCGGACCTCAAGGCTGACTGCGAGGCGTTCTGGAAAGACTTGCTCCGATAGGCTAGCTCCGCTGTGGCAGCCGCTGCAGGCGAAATCGGATACCGGGATGATCCAACTGCAGAGCCCTTCTAATAGTGATCCGTGTAAATGACGCAAGCCTCTGAAGAGAGTGCATCAAAGTGGCGCAGGCATTTGTTCCTGGCGTTCATGTGTGCCTTCGAATGCAGCATCCAGGGGCCTGCAGGCATTGGCTGGACGACTGCCTGCTAGCAGCGGTCAGGATTACAGGGATCCTAGGGACTCGATACGTGCATACGTGCATTACTGCATTCGTGCATGCTTCCATACGTAAAAACGTGTGAATGCTGGTGAGCACTGCGCGAATATGTGCACGCGCGCACGCTGCAGCATGGGAACACAGCGTTCTCGCCACGCTCTGGCTGGGATGTCTGAGCGACGGGAACGTGCTGTCGATGCTGCCACATAAGCAGAGTCCGTCAAGGCCGACACGCTCGAGACAGCGCTCATGAATTGCATAGTGGAGCGGATTCACGTGCGCGAACACAGGAACGAACACACAAACAAGTCCTAGTGGCAAGGCGAGTTTCAACAGATCCCCGAAAGCGCCCACACTCCGTACCTGCCAGCAACATCACTGTCGGTCGCTATCGCGCTGCTGCCCACAGCGCGAATGATGCACACATATCTCCTTGGATTCATGCCGCCAGCCTCAGTGTTGATCCTTCTGCCCTACACCATGATGGAAGCGCGCGATCCACAGAGCGCGCGCGCAATCGCCGCCCGCCGCATGAGCGATGCGTGCGCGGTGGCGACGCTGCTGCCGCCATCATCGGTCGCATACCTGGGACACGTGTCTCGCTAGAGATGGATCCTGTCGAAACAGAAACGCGCGCTACGATCGTGGCGTTACCGCCTGTGCAGGCAGAGCGCGGAAGTAGCCGGTGCGTGTGGTTGTGTGTGTCCGAGTCGAAAGGCGCACGTTGGCAAGATAAATGTCCTCGCAGAGCACGGCGCTTTCGAACGGTGCCAAGTCGGTAACCGGTGGACAGCCCGACGGGAACTCGGACGCGCGGGTCGTCTACGGCGACCGTCTGCGCTTCGTGCCGCGGAATATCCTTGTGACTGGCGGTGCCGGCTTTATTGCCTCGCACGTTGTCGAACGGCTCGTGAGTCGATATCCCCATTACCGCGTGACGGTACTGGACAAGCTCGACTACTGCTCGTCGCTGAGCAACCTCGCGCAGGTGGCAAACCGACCAAACTTCAAGTTTATTCGCGGCGATATCCGCTCGCATGACCTGGTGCTCTACGTGCTCCAGGAGGAGTGCATCGATACAGTGCTCCACTTTGCGGCGTGCACGCACGTCGATAACTCGTTCACGTCCTCGATCCTGTTTACGGAGAACAACGTGCTGGGAACGCACGTCCTCCTGGAGTGCGCACGCCAGTACGGCAAAGTGCGGCGCTTCATTCACGTCAGCACCGATGAGGTGTACGGCGGCGAGAGCAACATGGAGACAGAGTCATCGATCCTGGCACCCACGAACCCGTACGCATGTAGCAAGGCCGCCGCTGAATTCATTTGCCGCGGCTACGTCAAGTCGTTCGGATTGCCGGTGATCATCACACGCGGCAACAACGTGTACGGGCCGCACCAGTTCCCCGACAAGCTCATTCCCAAGAGTATCTGTCTGCTGGCGCAACGCCGGCCCTGCTTTGTACACGGCTCTGGTGAGCATGCACGCAACTTTTTGTACGTCGAGGACGCGGCGAGCGCCTTTGACACCATCCTGCATTGTGGCGAGACCGATGAGGTCTACAATGTAGGCTCTGAGATCGAGAAACGCAACATTGACGTTGTGCACGACATTATCGATCTCTTCGGCCTGTCTGCCGAGGCGAACCGCCACATCGAGTTTGTCAAAGATCGCACCCTCAACGATATGCGCTACAGGATCGACTCGTCGAAGCTGCATGCGCTTGGCTGGAGGCCGCAGGTGTCCTGGGAAGAGGGCCTGCGCCGAACCAAGACCTGGTACTGCGATCCGAATAACCTGAAGCGCTGGCCGAATTATCTCAGTGGCCTCGTACCGCATCCGAGTCTCACCGAGGAGAAGCACTAGGACGGCATTCATCGCGTACGCACTGTGCATGCGGCAGGCGAGATTTCGAGCGACACTGCCGCTGGTCTGTGCATCACAGACGGCGATCCGCAGAGCAGCGTGGCATAGGATCGCCAGCGGATGCGCCTTTTGTACATGTATGACGGTTACAAGCGTGTCTCAGGTGCGCCTTTCTCGACAAGTCTGTAATACGAGGCGCTTTCGTGTCGCCTGCAACACAGGACGCATCTGAAGCGATGCGCACCGACGAAAGCGCGCATACTCTATCGACCGAGGGTCGTGGGCTTGCGACCTCATGATCTTGTGCCGGTTGCAGAGCGTATGTTACAACACACGACAGCAGCAGGGCAGTTGACGCAGCACAGGTTCGCGCGCGGCAGGTACAGCGAGCTCTGGGCGGCCTCGGTTGCACCGATACGCTCTGCGCTTGACGCGCTTCTGTTGCATAAACGTGTACTGAGGCTGTGCTCCAATAACCTGCAAGACGCCTATGTCCCATGCCACGCGGTTTGCAGAGGTATGCTTTCGTCGAGTTTGCGTCTGGAAGCGCGTTGTTACGGGTGCGGCGGGTGAAGCGTTCCGCGTCAAGAACTAGCCGCACACCGGCACGCTGTGCTGTGTCAGAGCCGTCACCAGCGTCACCGTCCAGTGGCGACCAGCCGACCCAGACAGTGCGTGTACGACCTGATGAGCGGCCGCTGCGGCTGAATGCGCTACAGCGCTGGTTGCTCGGCCGACTGAGGCGAAGCCTCGAGCGCCTCTCCCCCGGCAACGTGCCCAACCTGCTTAGGAGCGCCGTCGCGCGGGCGCGTGGTGCCCCCGCGGACCCACCGCCCTTGGACGATGACTACCTCGACAGTGTGCTGCTCCCAGAGTCAGATGAGCGGCCCTTTATATCGCCGGCACTCCGACGCGTTCTGCGCGACGCGCCTGCGCAGCCTGCCAAGGGCGTTTACACAAGCGACCCGTCGCGGACGTTCTGGGAGCAACTGATCCTATGGGCAGGCGTGGTGCTCGTCGCTCTCGCCGTCCTGCGCGTCCTTTGGCTCTTTATCAGTGCTATCCTGGGAATTTCGCTGAGTCTCATCGTCATCGCCGTCGTCACCGTGTTCGTTTTCGTGGCGTTCACAATACTCGGCTAGAGAATCGGGAACTATCACGGAACCGTACCGCTCCCAAACACATCCACGGGCTCATCGCAGAGCTGCCGACGAAGCAGGTGCAGCTGCGTACGCAGCCGGTAACCCCGCGGCTCCGGCACCGTACGCGCAACCTGCGTCCAAGCAGCAAGCACCGTGCGAAGCTGTTGCAAGACATGCCGACGCATCGAATGTATCGCCGCGGCAATGTCGGGAACGACATTCCAATCCAGCAGGAGCAAGTGCATCGCATCCACCATCCACTCTAGATCACTCGCATCGGAAGCGCGTCCCGACGTGCGGCCGGCCTCATAGCGTGGCAGGCACAGCGCGCCAGCGACGCGTGCAAGCAGCATAACCGACGCGTGCCCTGCATCCGCCTCGGACGCACCATCATCGATGCGGGCAACTGCAGACTCCTGTGCCTCAACCTGCAATTCAGTACGACGCGATACCCAGCTCTCCAGGAGACGCGCACATAGACACTTTTGAAGCCAACGCGAGCGCCCTCGTGGTGGAATCACCCAAATCAAGGCAACGAGCGCCGGCAGCCAGCATCGTGTCAAGTGATCGTGTCCACAGAGCCGGCAATGCGGCACGTCGTCGCGCACGCATCGGCACCAGCACGCAATCGCCGCATCAGCGGACACGCGATCCGCTGCGATGCCGATGACCTCTGCCAGCTGCGTGCGCCAATGACGTGCCATCGCTGCTTGGCATGTGTAGATCGCCAGCACGTCGTCGATAAACGCCAGGAGCTGCTCGTCATTCCATGCTGCGGCGCGCAGGTTGCGTTTCAGCAGGTGCCAGAACGGCTCGAGGGTGCTGCGTGTCTGCGTTAGCGCAGGCTCCGCAGCCGGGTTTTGTGTCGTCACCGCGGCTGCCGCTGTCTCCAGCAGCTGGTGCACGAACGCGCCCGGAAGCGTCAGAACGCGCTTCAAGCGGTGAGCGTGGCGATAGGCTGGGCATTGGGTCGACACTCGTGAGCTCGAGGCGCGTTTCGAATGGACAGGCTCGTCCAGCGCGCACACATCGCACCAGCCCAGGAGGCCGAGAGGAGAACGCGCGAGGGCCATGCAACCCAAGCGTCGCAGTGTCACGTGCAGAGCGCCCATGGCTCGCATGTGTTGATCCCGGGGGGTATCACACATCTGCTGAGCGGCTATGTTGAGCACGCAAAGAGGACACGCGGTGGCAGTGACGACCTCAACGCCGCCGCTATCGCAGCGATCCTCGAGTCGAGCACACGGATCGAATCGCCGTGCGCGATCAGCGGTGATCGGCACGCACCGGCGCAGCGCCGCGGGAACGATGCGTGCATCGGCATGCGCGCTGCGCGCCACAAGAATCCTGAGACTAGACGCGAGCCCTGCACGACGGGCTCGAAAAGCGATAGAGACGTCGGTGGCCTTCGTTGATGTGTGCTGGCCTTGGGATCGTATGCTCACCGGGCTTACCCGCTCGTCGCTATGCCTCTTGTCGCGCTGGATACGCGGCTCGCAGATCGCCGTGGGTGTTGCAGCAGTCCAGTGCGGCACGTCCGCCGACCAGACCTCTGAAGATGCTGGTGCGTGCTTTGTCTTGCAGCGCATGTCTGTGCCTGATAGCGCCACTCTCGAGACGTGCCTGTCAGAGGCAGTCGCCAAATCCGGTTGCATGGGCGATTCGACGCGTCGCTGCAGTTCAATGCACTGTTCGCGGAATGCATCTGTGCGTGTGCACGTCGCAAGCCCAGATCGCCCCCAGCTCGAGTCCAACAGCTTGCCGTCACGATGCGGCAGCGCGCCGGGTGATTCAACGTCCTCAACTGGCGACTGGCAATGCACTCGTGGATTGCCCAGTTCACGAATCGTCGAGCTTACCCTGCGCTCCGACGTTCCATGATCCAGACGATGGTACGGATCAGCCCAGGAGAGCTCGTGCTCGTTCGTCGTCTCCGCCATGGAGGACGACAAGTTATGCTGCAGACAGGATGTTTCGGCAGGTTCATCCGCTGCTTGTCGGGTGCGGTGCTTGTCTCGACACTGAGTGTGCTCTGGTACCTGAACATCGCCTGCGACACGAGTATGCTCCTCAGAGGATAGCGAGAGGGATTCCGCAGAGCTTGCATAACCATCGGATACGGCATATTGTCGGAAAAGTAAAGAGCCTGTGCATGAAGCGCAAAGCGACGCTGCATTGGTGTTCAATGCGCTTTTCACGTTTCCCGCATCTAAAGAATCATTGGCAGACGAAAAAGGCGTCGATGGTAGCGTCTGCGCTGCAGACTTCAAATACTCGTTGCGGCCAATGCCATTACGGTTATCGTCAGCGCACTGGTGTCGAGAAATGCGCCCTGAGTGTCCACACATCGGCTGCTTACGTGCTGGCTGCACGATCATCCCCGAACCAGCTTTCTCGATTATTGAGCATCGTTCATCGTTGGTGTCTTTAGGAATGTGACGAAGAAGCGACTCAGAGCGACACGTGTCGTTCTCTGTGGTCCCGCTGCATGAGACACCGCAGTGGCGTTCCGAGGGTGCGCTCTTTTCAAAGCTGTTGCCGGTTTCGTTGTCGAAGCAGCGCTGCGCTTCGCTTTCAGTGCTCGTGTAGCCGCTATGCCGCTTCGCTTGCGAGTCGAGGGAGCCCGCAGCAACCAGTCGGTGGCGCTTATAGCTGCCCAGCCGTGTCGCCGTTCTAACTGTTCCTCGAGGCCGAGGTTGTGCTCCGTGCTGGCGCGTTTCGCCCACAGGCCCAGACTGCTCCGGCGAGCCGCTGACCTCGGCAGCGCTACGCAACCCCGAGGCCAGAACAATTCCTGGACCAGCAGGGTCCGTGTGTGCCGAGCTCGGCCACTTCTCGAGCAGCTTCGGAGCCCATATCGCGTCTAGACTGAGCACACGAGTGCTCGCAGCCTGCTCTCCCCGTTTGCGCATACGACAGCGTCGCTTGTGTGCTGGCTGTGTCTGCGTCGCTTTAGCGACTGCTGCCCAGGTACGGGGCGCCTCGGGCTCCCGCAAGCACGCTTGGGGCATTTTGCAAGGTTATCACACAAGGCGGCACCCAAGTCGCTCTCACCGCCACGTAAACAGCGGCATCGGAGTGTGAACCCTGTCCATGAAACGCGAACGTGCTCAGCGCTTTCGAAATGTACATTGGCGCCACAAACGGCATGCCGGCGCAGGTACCACATGGAACCACGGGGAGAGCGGTGAAGGCAGCAGCGGCTTCTGCGGGTAGGAAGCGACTACTGACCTCGAACAGCGTGGATACATATAACTTTTGTGATCGTTTCGACTGTCGTTCAACAAGCTAAAGTTGATTCCACATGCGAATGACGACCATCAAGAAGGCGCGTATGAACGCGAGGACGTTCGCGACTTGTCATATCGGCTGGAGTAAGGGCCTGTGTAGTGCCAACTTTACGAGGCTAGAAATTAGAGACTCAGGTCTTCTTCGAAGGCGGAAAGTGTACCCGAATCCCCATAGAGCAAATCACGAAGTGTTGCCAAATTTTGTTGGTAGGCGATTTCCAGCCTGCGCTCTAGTGTGTTATCGCAGCGTATTCGTCCATCCGCACTTGTGACAATGACGCCGCCTGGCGAACTGTTATCGAGCTGCTCGGTGTTTGAAATGGACACGCAAGACGCCTGCTCGGAGGCAGGAGTCGTGGCTTCGCTGTTTTCGAGCAACTGGCGGTATCGTGCCTGAAGGCCTGCAAGCGAATTTTCCACAAGCGCCCGATCACGCGAACGCAGAATAAGGCTCACTCGTGGCTCTGGTTGTACCATCTTCATGCCCTGTTCAATAAGACGCTCCAAAAGCTCCTGGTAGTCCGGACCGGCTTCGGTGCCAAACGCGGCGAGTCGCTCGCGGCTACACTCGTAGAGCTCACGCAGCGTCGCTTCGCGAGCGCGAAGCACCTGCAGACGAGCGGCGTTGAGCGCCGATGCCAACGCTATTCGACGTGATGCCTGCAGCTGCTTGTACTTTCGCTCAAACTCAGCTCGTATCCGCTCGCGCTGCTCCTCGAAAAGGCTGAGCTTCCGCAGGTGGAACTCCTCCTCCGCTTTTGTGCGCAGCTCGTTCACTTTCTCGTCTGCTTCCTGCCGAATAAACGCCACCATCTGCTGCACCTGTTGCTGTACCTGAGCATCGTTCATTATGAAAGCGGAGCAACTGAAACGGCCTGTGCTCCTCCGAGTACGCCCAGCAATACCGACTCAGCGACAAGTTGGCTGCAGCGATGCGCCTCGGAGCGTTTCTTGCACTGCGGCTCGAAGCGCCGCCAATGGATTCGCTCTCGCTCATACGACAAGAATGTTGTGTCCCGTGACGTCTATGCACTACATGATTGCAGCGCATACTAGGGGATATTGCGTCACATGAGGGCTACTCACTGCAGTGTAGTCGCCAGCAATTGGGGATATTTTTGCCGGATTTTTATCCATACACGACGCTATAGGCGCTCATAGAGGCTACTGCATCATCGACCGGCAGCGGACAAACAATTGGAACGCGAACGCATTCTTCGCTCTGCAACAGCTGCAATAACTGTCGTACTTGCTACTCGGCAACGAGAAGCTCGTGCGAGGTGCTCGTTATCCATACACAGCTGGCGAGAAGCGCAAACGCTAAGCTCACACTGTGTAAGAGTGTGCGTCTGGAAACCTGCACTCGCTGGTGCGCTCCGATGGCCGTTTTAGTCTCTGTGAGCGTCTGCTAGCCCGGGTTTTCGGAAGCAACACCCGCTTAGACGGCAACTAGGCAAGGCCTGCCTCGCTACGTCACGAGTGCCTCATCATCAGGCACGTTGCCGACCCATAGTGCGGCAGAACAAAGTGCTGACGTCACCTGGCGAACATGACCACTCTGGACACTGTGCTGGGCGGGCAGTGGGAGCCTCTCGAGAAGACCTTGAGCCGCCTGGAGACAGCGATACAGCGCGCTGCAAGCCTGGACTGGCAGCAGGTGCGGTCTGAACTAGCCAGCGCTGTTGCCCGAGCAGGCGAGCAATCTATTCCAGATGCACTGCGTTTACGGGTATGGAGGTTGGCTCTCGAGTGGCCGCAGTCGCACGGCACGGCGCTGGTGCAGCCGGCAGAAGATCTGACACACGAGGCGTCTGCTGCAGAAACGCCTGCTGCGACTCTCATTGAAGCACAAGAGAGCATAGAGGAGCGTTTCGCTCCCAGCGATGTCAACACATTGTCCATCGCACTTTTAGGTGAGACGGCTGGCAACGGGGCTGATCTCATAGACTCGCCGACAGATGCCCACCGCTTCGATACTTTGTGGACAGATACGGTAGTTGCCGGCGAGTCCAGACCTAAGGCTTCAGAGACGCCAGCCACTCGAAAAAACGATGCACCTTACGCAGCGGTGGACGAGTCGGAGAGCACTGCGCGCGGAGCAAGCTCCGACACCGCACGTGAAGCGGCCCCAGGTAAAGGTCCAGTGTCAGCAGGCATGCCGAGCACCCTCGAGAACGACGTCTACGATGTGCTCGAGCAGGACGTGCTGCGAACGCGTCGCGGTACGACAGTGTTCGAGCGTGCTGCCGCGAGAACGCTTCTGACGCAATGGTTGTGCACTTTTTGCGAAACACACGGCGTGCCATACATGCAAGGCATGAATGAGGTAGCTGCGGTTTTCGTATATCTGCATGAAACGCAGCATTCACCTGTCGCTGACTGCACGTGCTACGCGCTGTATGAGCGCTTCGAGGAAAGGTTTGTGCCGCTCACCGCCGACCTGGGACCTGACCCGTTCCGCTGCCTCAAGCTGGCCTTCGAACTGCTAACAGCCCTGCTCTGGTTCCACGATCCCGAGCTGGCTGTGCGATTAGAGCGGTACCAGCTTACGCCGGACATGTTCTCCACATCTTGGCTTGTAACCGTTTTCGCACGCAACCTATCGCTTGATGCAGTTTTGGCGCTTTGGGACGCGCTGGTGCTGGCCGGTGACCCTCTATTAACGATTTTTGTGGCACTTGTGTGCCTAGAGTCCAATCGACAAAGCCTGCTGATGGCGAGCGAGGCGTCGCTGCCGGAGCAGTTGCTATCCATTCCCCTGCAGAGTCGCCAGGACATTGAGGCGGCCTGGCAATGGGCCCGCAAACTCGAGAGTCGCACCCCTGCAGAGGCGCTCCGTCGAAGTCGCAATGTCATGTTCGGCCCGAGCCCAGTGCCCGCTGAGGGAACGGCATTCCGAGAAGTCACCATCGTGGTCGCATTCGAGCCCCATGAAGTGATCGCGTCGCTCGAAAAGCCGTGCAATGATGGCACACGAGCGCCGCTGCCCGCTTTGCTGCTGGACTGCCGCCCGAGCGACGAGCGTCAGTATGGTTACTTGCCGGAGGCGATTCCGCTTGACCTTGATGAGCTGCGTGATGCTGTGGTGCACGGCTGGGAGCCATGCCTTGATCGCTTCCGCGAAGATGTCTTTGCCCAGCGCATCGTACAGCATGTACTGGAACGTTTCGGTGCCAGTCATGATGGCAAAATTTGGATTTGCCTTGTGGGTTCAGGCCCTCCGACGTATTTCGATGTCGATGAAAACGCATTTGACGTTCTACCTCTGAAGAGAATACTTGAGTACCAGGGCGTGCACTATGTAGCATCACTGCGTCACGGGTTTGCAGCCTGTGAGGCGCTGGCGAAGCGCGGATCACTCGCCCTCGCGCACTATGATGCCGCTGCACTAGCCCAGGCGCGTCAAGCAAAGTGTGCACGCTTGGCGGGAGTACGTCCCCCGGGGCCGGTCGCTCCGCCGCATGTGACATCGCGTATCGCTCCTCCGGGGTCGCATCCTGAAGAGTGCCTCGATCGGCAAGTATCGCAGACACTCGGTATGGTATCGCTGCAAGCGATCGACTCCACGTTGCTGGGCACGTCTGCACTGCACGGCTGGCTCGATGGTACGCAACTGATGTTGGCGAAGCATACGCCCCTGGATATAGGATCACCGGCACTTCTTCGGCGCTTGACGCTTTATCCCTGTCTGAAGTTGCAGCGCAAAAGCGGCGTTTTCGTGAATCGCTATCTGGGGATAACCAGATGTCGCTTCTTCGTGCTTGCGCCTGATCGAGCACGCAACACGCTCATGTATGTCAAGTCGAGTCGGCATTTGTTGCTGCTGAAGCGTATCCTCTTTCGGAAGGAAAGTCGTGAGCTCGTCATTTTTGAGTTTCGCGCTCCAGATTCGCAGCTTATCGATAAGCGTATTACGTGCCATCTGGCGGACGGGCTCAGCGACTGTGTTGAGTCTATACGTAGGCGCCTGCGACAGCTGAGGCTCGAGTCACGACTCGGTTCGCGCGCTGCACGCGACACCGCCACATGAGGGTGCATTGCTGGGCGCTCCCAGAGCGCTGCATCCGGAAAGAGAGAGTCGACGTCGCCACGAATGTGGCTCTGCTTTGCGTTGACGCAGATCGTGGCGTAAGTTGCCGAAGCGGTACCTCGTTCATATGCGGGAAATGTGACGCGACGCTGGGCAACGCGCGGCACATGGATACGCAAGCGCAGCCTGCATTCACAGTGCGTCCACGAATCGCACCGTGTCCCGCCCTTACCCATATCTCCAGTGCAGTGTATAGCAGCGCTGAGCGCACGATCAGCTTGCATCGCAAAGCGCCTGTATTCAGTGGTGAGAGGTCGCAATGCCTGTTGTCTACAGCATCGTATATGTGTGTGGATATCGAGCTGGGGTGCGCACACAGCGGCATTTTCATGTCGTAGTTCTCCATGCGGTGTCCGTGGATGCGCTAACGATGGAGAGTCGGTACCTGGCGAGTCGTTGGATCCGTAAAACATCTAATGCGGAGGAGAATCGTATCGAACCGGTGCTCATGGATGCCTGAGGTGTCT
The DNA here is from genome assembly GCF_000091205.1 of Cyanidioschyzon merolae strain 10D. NCBI lineage: Eukaryota > Rhodophyta > Bangiophyceae > Cyanidiales > Cyanidiaceae > Cyanidioschyzon > Cyanidioschyzon merolae. Next base: position 25,794 of record NC_010143.1, read on the forward strand.
GCGATGTCGGTCTGAGCCTCTCTTCACTGGTGACGGTGCGGATCGTGCGTTCGGGAGACGCGGATTCGATTCATCGATTTTTTGTTGTAAGGTGACGCTTTGATTAGCAGCCAGTCGCATGCCGAGATCCGAGTTTCTGCTCGGACCAAGCGCCTTTCTGGATGAGGAGCGATCGTGCACTGTTATCTGGGGTACTCTTTGCCGATCGGGAGTGCTCCAAGAATTCTGTTCTTGCGATACATCACTGCAACATACAGCAGTATCCCTGCATCAACTTACAGATAAGCTCGGGAGCGCAATGATGACTTGTTTGGAGATGCTCGCGCATCGCAACTTGCTGACTTGAAAAGCAAAGACGTCAGTACCGACTTGACGCTGGGTGTATGTCATTGGTCGCTAATCAACGCAACGGGAGCAGATCAGCCGGTGACACATCACGAGACAGCACGTCGAATACGCCCTGCTCACAACACGTTTCACGAAGAGGAGGTATCCGCATCGCATGGACGAGGGTCCAGTGTCGTGTACACCTGATCTACATCATCTATGGCTTGCAGCGCTTCGACGCCTGCATGAATGAGGTCCCGATCTGCCTCAGAAACCGGGGGCGGTATCAGTTTCGGGACCATAACAAGCTCACTGGTGCTAAGCTTCACACCCGCTGTTGTGAGGGCTTGGGCGACCTGTGCGAGCGCACCAGGCGGTGTCCATACCAGAAACTCGCTTCGTCCCATCGGCGTGTCATCCATGGCGAGGTGCTGCAGGTCGTCGGCGCCCGCATCTGCAACGATGAGAAGCAACGAATCAGGGTCAAACTGTGAGGATTCAGCGTCCTCTTCCGACACGAATGCACGGATGCAACCTTTTCGTTCAAAAAGATGTTGAACCGCACCAGCCGAGGCCATCTGAAGACCTGCCTTGCGCGCAACGAGTCGCACTTCTGCTGCTGTACGGTTCAGGTTGTCTGTGAGGGCCTCCACCAAAATTCCTACCCCATGTGGACCAAAAAGCTCGTAGATAGCGGACTCGAAGTTCGCTTGCTCAGACGCGCTTGCCTTGGTAAGAGCCCGAGCCACGTTTTCCTTCGGAACACCACGCTCAATAGCTTCCCGTACAATGGCGTCTACATCACCGCCCGCTTTTGCAGTCTGGACGATCCGCTTTCCATAGCGGGCAAAGAGCTTCACGCGCGCTAGCTCACTCGCCTGCTTTCTCGCCATGATCTTGGCGTAGCGCCGACCCATGTGCAAACTCAATACACCGCCCGTCCGTGCAATGCGTCGGTCCAAGGGATGCACCGCAGTCTGCGATCGCACGCTTCTACGCAAACGGCCAGAAGGCACTTGGTGCTCGGAGGAGCTTCGCGCTCGCCTCGCCCAAGGCACCCGGGATCCGTTCGGTACGATATCCGGATTCGCCCCCAAAATCCAGAACAGCTTCATATTCATACACAAGTAGTCAAAGAGGATCCCGAATAGATGCTACTCATGAGAAAATGAACTGCACAACAGCCAGCAGTCCACAAATGCACAGACAAACAAAAGGTCGGTCGCCCTTGGAGCAGATGATCGCACGTCGGCCCTAGCGCGTACGCTTGAGGAGACGATTCTGCCGTCGTTCCACAGACGCTTCTGTTGCTTTTCCCTAGGAACATCATGTTTTGTATAACGAGCACTTTCACAAGCCCAGTACACAGCAGCAGAGCGGGTGGGTCGGTTTACGCCTGCAAGCTACGGCGAAAAAGCTTGCGAAAGCACGTGTTAACGCAGCCGTGGCCGCAAACGTTGCGGCTCTGTGCTGCAGGATCGGTGGGCGACGACTCGGCTTCAGAGAGCGGTGTGGAGCCTGGGATGCCTCCCGAAAAAGCGCAAGTCACGAGTTCGGCTACTGATCCAGAGCTCGAACGACTACGCTTGGCGGTAGAGCGAGCGAAGCTTGAAGCAGAGCGGGCACGTTTGCAGGCAGAAAAGGCCCGGTTGGAGGCCGAAAAGGCCAAAATAGAGGCAGAAAAGCAACGCCTTGCAAAGGAAAAGGAGAAAGAGAAAGCGGCACTTGCGGCTAAGGGTACCGCAGCCGTTGCCAGCGGTATTGCACAGCCTGCAGCGAACACAGACGCGACTGCGGGTGCCCAGCAGAGCGGGACGCGTTCGCCGACAAACGACGCCGGCGGAAAACAGCCCGAGCGGGGCAGCGCACCCTTGAACAACACGGACCCTGCACTCCGCAGGGCTATCGAGAGCGGCATGCTTGACGAACGCAGCATGGCGCTGTTGTCGCAAATGGGGTCGTTTGTGCTCGGCGGTGGTATCTCCGACGACGACCTGAAGCTCCTCCAAGAGAAGGTACTGACCTTCGATACCTTCATGGCAAACCAAATCACAAGAACACCTATTGGTGTTGTCATTCGAGGGCGCCTTCGTGTGCAGAATCCCTCAGAAGCCTATCAAAGGCTCGAAATGGCCCTGGCAAACACCGGACTGAACCAGCGCCTTCGATTGTTTTTGATGGAAGATCCGAGGTCGCCATTCCTCACGGATGACGAGCTGCTCGTGGATAGTGCAGACGAGTCTGCGCGGCTGCGCTCGCCTCCTATTATCGTGGTGATGCCGATCACTTCCGAACCAGCAGGCATAGGTATCTGGCAGTACCTCCTGGCCAGCGTTCTCGGAGTGACAGCGTTATTTACAACGTTTGGCTATGGAGTGGGTGTTTTTGGGCTTTCGCCGGACTTTGCTCAACAGATTGCGCGCGGTAACATCGATGTGGTATCCGAGACGCTCCCCGTGTCCATTGGGGCAGTTGGGATTCTCGTGGCTCACGAGCTCGGCCATCGAATCGCAGGTGCAGTTCGGGGCGTGAAACAGGGCTTGTCGTTCGTGATCCCCTCGCTGCAGATTGGTTACTATGGCTGCGTGACACCGCTGAAAAGTTTCCCTCGAAACAGGTCGTCGCTTTTTGACGTGGCTGTGGCCGGACCTGTGGCTGGTCTCGTGAGCTCTGTCGTCGCCCTGCTTGCAGGCCTCGTTCTGACGGTACAGCAGGGGAGTACGCCGCTGGACTGGTTTCCGCAGATACCCTCTGCGCTCTTCGACGCCTCGCTGTTCATAGGCACCCTGGGCAAGGCTATTCTACCACAAAGCGCGCTTTCGCAACCGACAATTGCTGTCCATCCGCTGTTTGTGGTAGGCTATACCGGTTTGTTGAGTCAGGCACTGCAACTGCTCCCGATTGGGCGCACGGATGGAGGCCGAATGGTTCAGGCAGCGTTCGGACGTCGCATTGCCGGCAGAGTCAGCGGAATTACGTTGCTTTTACAGGCTCTAGCCTCGGTTTTGGGGAACTCGCCCCTGCTCCTTTTTTACGGGCTGGTGGTGATCTTTTTGCAGCGTGAGCAGGAACTTCCCTGCCTGGATGAAGTATCTGAGCCCGATAATGCCCGCAGAGTAACGACTTTTGTGCTGCTTCTTATCACGATGCTCATTCTGTTGCCTTTCCCGTCACAATTTGGAGACATAACTGGCCAGTTTTGAAGCCAGGGAACAGTCGCAGTACGATACTGCAAATTGCGGCGTTTCCTGTTACCCGCAAATATGAGGGACCACCGCCCTCGCGATTCAGCAAATCATAAAGGGGCCAGATAGCGATTTCTCTCGATTTGGCACTGGGTGTGCCTCGCGATGGGCTTCAACGACGTCGAGGACGCATATGCAGCCGTGCGCTGCATGCCAACGAGCCCAGCCTTTGCCCTCATTGATGCCGCTCTCTGACTCGTCGCTCAGCGGTGTGCTGTGCTGGCGGTACGTCACGCGGAAGCGTCCACATCGCGAACAACTTGATCTCGATCCGACGCTCGGTAGGGTACGAAGCAGGCGTCCTTTGTCCGCTCGGCGTCCGCAACGGCGCTATAAAAGCGCCTTTGGAGGCACGCACGGGTAGCGCAAAACTCGAAAGATCGCTAGAACGAATCATAATGTCCAAGTGGAAGTCTGGATGGTGATTGCTGAAACCTAGCGGGTCTGAAGTGCAGCGCAGTGATACATGCTTCCCTAGACCCCGATAAACATCGCGCCATCGGGTATCTCTGGTCACCTTCAACGATGCTGTACGATGGAAAAGGCGGTACGCACAATACGCTCTGTCGTAGCCGATTTCTGCGGCGTGAATGCACCGCATGGGAGGCTGTTGGGGCGTACCTGCGGGTCGTTCCAGTTTTGATCGACGAAACGTTTACACTGACGGGGACACCCGATGACACCCTTTCGCTGCAGGCTCATCCGCGGCAGCGACAGGTCCGCAATGCGCCTGCTACGTCGACTCGCGTGCGCGCAGTGCCTGATCCACAAATCCAGCGGTGCTTGTGCTCAAACGCCTGCAAACACAGTATGCAACGGGCTGTCTAGCTCGGAGGATACCACCATGCGAGAGCTTTCGCGTGAGCCCAACAGCGCCAGTGACGGCTGGTCGTCCACAGCGCAGGCGATGGTTCCTTGTGCAGATCTGAGCGACACCAGCAGTTGACTCCAACAAAAGCCGAGTTACATCTGCTCGCTGGAGCGCCCGATTCTCCAGGGACAAGAGCGGGTCTCTCTGCAGCACTGCCCCGGAGGAAATCTACTGGATGTAACATCGAGCGATTTCTGTGCATGTGCTTTACGACCTAAACAGCGCCACTTCTCTACAACCTCTCAAATACATGTCCCTCTCCATGAAATGGAACCAATGCGCTATGAATCTGCAACCTAAAAGGAACGGTTCTGTGAAACCGTTCTTCGTTTCGGATTCTGGCCTCACAGAACGCGCTGGCGTCCGCTAGGGGCGTACCGCAGAACGGTAATTCACAGTGATGTCGCTCATATGAACATATGGCCTGTTTGACGAACATTCTCCTGGTGAAAGAGCAAAAGCAATTGCGCTTCATACACTGTATGGACACAATTCACGCTTGCATCTTGCGATCGACATTGAACTACAGCGCGATTGTTTGGCAGGAGCGCATGGCGAGCCGGAGGCCCTCCCTACTGGCCATGTTACTCGGTTTTCAACTGCTTTGGCCACATATCTGTCGAGTGCTCTTCGTCTCGGGCCGAGGACACAAGCATTCCTGCTGACCAACGTCAATGCTCTCTTCGCATGGACCGCATCCGAAGCATCAAGCTCAGTATGCGAGGTCGCACATGTCATCCCCCTTCATCAGGTCCACTTGTTGAGGACGCCGCAGCTTCATCGGCGGCGTCCGTCAGGAAGCTCCAGAGATACGATGGAAGCGATGCACTGGATGCCTCCAGGCAATGCGCGCGCGTTTCTGCTCGTTCCATGGCTTTCCGCATCACGTTCGCCCGCGGATCCATCGTACCACCGCGCTCGAAAATGTGCATGAGCTCGTCTGTGCCCCCTGCTCCCTGAGAACCGACTGAAGACGCAAAGTTCAATGGTAAAAGGAGACGACGATCCAGGGCAACAATCAGTGCACCCCACGGTGTCAGCATAGAAGACTCTCTATCCTGTTCTGCACTCTTCAAAGTCGACGGCCCCGTGCCCACAAGAGGTCCAATCAAAAACTCCATGAACGGCCAAATACCTAGACCCACATCCACGGTCATCGAACTCAGGCTTTCCAAGTTTACGCAATGGTCATCCCAGTAGCAATCCCAAATAAGGGGCTCTGAACCAGCTGGTGCGCGTGGAACACCCCATATAACCCGCATCCGGCTGTAGCGCCCTTGAAGAGCCGAACTCCCGCAGACCAGCACAGCGACGTACCCGTTGAGGGCAATCCATCGCGCAAAATATCCCAGAGAGCCCAGCGCTGCGCAGCTGGTACCGAAAGCACTGACGAGCGCGATGCCATGGGCGGCGACGCGGTCCAAGCACGTGCGCGTTGCGACGCTAAGCACAAGCGTCATATCCGTGCCACGCCCTTCCAGGCTCGCCACGAGTTTGTGGGCCCGCACGAACCGCAAACTAGGTGTCGGGGGCAACGCGCTCGGGGGGTCTGCAATACAGTTGGCGAGCTCACGCAGCTCGCACTCCAGACTGTGCAGTCTGTCCGACTCTGGGGTCTCGTCGCATATTCGCGACACTTGCAGGGCCTCTAAAGACCGGTACACCAATTCACTATTCCCATCTATGCAACAGAATACGAATACGTCTGCAACGAGAGCTGCTGCCCGAGGTTCGTAGCCACGTGTGCGCAGAAAACAGAAAAATCGCAAACGCAGATCTTCCAGAGACACCGCAACGTCTTCACTTGATGCGCGAATCATGAACACAGCAGCATAAACTCAAGGTTGCAGCCCAACCTAGATGATATCCCAAAGCAGACTTACAAAGTGTAACCAGTCCTACCACAGGGCCGGCACTTGCCCTCCCGAACACAACCCAGACCGAACAATACGAATTGATTGTATAGAGCAGGCCGTTGGAGCCGACTACGAGGTTTGGCTTCGCCAATCGCGCGCGCCAGCTCAACGCGCATTCGGTTACCGCAAGTGCATCGCAGAAATCAGACAAAGGCGACGTCGCACGGAGCACACTTCAAATGAAACGGCGTCGTGATTGGAGCAGTGCCAGGAGCGCCGCGCACACCTCAGATGAAACGCATTCGCATGCGTGTGTGGCTGCGTGTGTTCGGATCGACGAGCGTCAGGCGCACTGCGATGCGCCTCAGTGCAGCAGCAGCAGCAACGAGATCGGCACAAGATTACGAAGCGATGCGTGCCGGCGCGCGCGTTGTTTCCGAGATCCCAGGCGTCGACGCGTCGATGGTGGTGGTGGTGGCAGGCGGGCGCCTGGATCTCCATGTATGTCAGGGCGGTACTGCGATGGGCAGTAGCGTCGGCACCAGCGACAGAGCCTATAGCAAGAGATTATTCTACGTGAGTTTCCGATCTACGAGACTTTATTTCAGCTGCAGCACGATGCGAACACGCATGTGCCAAGGCGGGGTCTTGGACACGTGTCCTTCATCGATCGGTGAGGCGTCTCGCGCGGTGCACGCATCTCGCGAAGTGAGCGCATCTGGGGGATCAGGCAGTCAATTGGAGCGACGCGCGTGTCGCCGTTGTTGAAGGGAAACGCGATGTTGATCTCTAGTGTGTTGTTCAGCTGTAAAAGTTGTATTTGCGTTGGAGTCGAACAAAAATATAGTTTTCAATTCATTTGTGTTTCAGCCCTCAAACAAGTCTAGTCAAGTGTTCTTTCGCAGTATATAACAGAAGGGTTCACAGAGCGTTCTTTCTCAAGAAACTGAAAAAAGAAAAGTTATGAAAAGCAAGTCCACGATCCTGGAGGCCCAGGGCCGCCGGCTGCCAGACAAAAAAAACGAAAAACAGTGCCGAGTCCAGAAGAAAAGGAAGAGAAGAAGAACCGAAATGGGGAGGCCCTACGTCGAAGGCTGCAAGAAAGACGACAGTACAACGAGATGGTGGTGAAAGCCTTTCTTCTTGGACATATCAAGGATCCGTACAGGGAAAAGTTGCGAGACGCTATCGAAAAACTTGTCGACTCGTACTCCAAGAGTACTGTCAAGGCGTCGTCAGGACTGATGCATTTGGCGAGGGAGATGTACGAAGACGTGGCGCACATGGAAACGGTCGAGATTCCGGACGAGTTTTTCGACAAGACGTTTATTCGTCACCTGATGCTTGGTACAGCGGAAACGCGGAGGGAAAATGAGCGGGTTCACGCTCTTCACGAAAACTTCGCGGAGCTCCGCTTCGAGAGTAATCGATACAGGGGTGATCGGGATATTTAGACAAACGGAGCGAAAAAGCACATCACCAGTCTGAAGTACCATTTGACAGTGAACATCGAACGTTTCGTGATACGGGCCGTGTTTCCACTCTACTCGAGCCTATCTCGCAATGGAAAATGGGCGATTATCAATGACATCACGAACGATCGTAATCATGAAGATGAGGTCGAATTTGTCGACAAGAAGGCGGCAAACCAGAGCACGAATGAAGCTTCTGAAATCCGTGCGGTTATACAAGAGCACCGTGCGGTACTAGGGTTGGCGAATCCAACAGAAAAGATATCAGAGCTGAAAAAAGATAAGGAAAGATGCTATCGCCTCGTCTTACGGTATTTCGCGTTTTCGTTCCGAGAACTCGAACCCAAGACCGAAAAGCGTCTGAGTAGGGGAAAAATGCAGAGTCGGAGAGACGGAAGGTTTTTGCAATGGGGAAGCGCTTCAACGTGGTTCCAATGTGCAACATTAAGTCACATTTTGTGAGTATCGACTCCGGCGTCCTTTACGGCATCATGAAAGAGATCTGTCGGAGTTCAGTGTCAGCAGGGAGGAATTCACCGGCGAAAACCGGGAGACGTACTGGAGGATTAACTTCAATTTCAAACGTCTGGAAGCGAGCAAACAGCAGGTATTCACTGGAATGATCGAAACCGATGGAGTAGCCTTGCGTGTACACTATCGGCGGTTGAAGAAAGATCGTCCAGTTCCGCCCTCGGCGAACCATGAAGATGAGAAGGAGGCGGATCCTGTGACGCAGGAGGTGGAGGATAACGACTTTATGGTTGGCGCGGCGAAGCATAAAGATGGGAAGGAGGCGGGTCCTGCGACGCAGGAGGTGGAGGATAACGACCTTGTCGTTGACGTAACGAAGGATGAAGATAAGAAGGAGGCGGATCCTGCGATGCAGGAGGTGGAGGATAGCCACATTGTCGTTAGCGCTACGAAGCATGAAGAAAAGAAGGAGGCGGGTCTTGAGACGCAGAAAGTGCATGATGACGACTTTGTCGTTGGCGCTGACCCCAGAAACACAAATATCATCACCATCGCAGCACCGAAGCGCGCAGAAGATAGTACTGACGGTAACTTGCGTCAGAAAGACATGCGTCTGCTGAGGTTCTCGAGAGCGAGATACGGCCGAGAATCGGGAATCATGAATGCAAGGAACAAAATCGAGACTTGGAATACAGGAATGAAGGATCTCCTGGAAGCTATGAGCAAGGTGACGAGCCGAGGAGCGGACTTTCATGCTTTTCGGGAGTTTATGCAAGTTCGTGTTGCTCATTGGGATGCACTGTGGGAGGAGTATACAAAGCCCCGGTGGGCTCGGTTGCGTATGAATTTGTACAGTGGGAAGCAGCGGGAGTTCGCGATCTTTTTCAATCACTTGAGTGCCCTCAAAGAGGACAAGACTCAAAGGCTCGTAGTAGCATACGGAGCAGGGCGCTGGGCGCCCAAGAAAGGTACTACGCCAGCTCCAACGACGAGGATGTACAAGTCGTGTGCACGGCGTTTTCTTACAATACCTGTAGATGAGTTTCGAATGTCCTACACACACCTCGAGCTGGTTTGTACACTTCAGAGGGTCGAGATGGAAAAGTGCCAGCCGAGCCCTGAGGAAATAGCAAAGTACGGACCGCTGACGGAGGAGCAAATGGAAAGGAGAGCGAAATTTCGTGGACTACTGGCACTGGTGAGTACAACTCCCAACGGCACGAATCGTATGGAGTTTGTTAACCGAGACTTTAACGCCGCTCTCAATATAAGGAAATGTGCGGTGCTGGAGACGAGACCTCCAGAGTGGACAAGAGGGAACTTTTTTGGACAACCTCTTCAAGTTCAGTTATATGAGAAGAAGTTGGAAGCAGCAGTAGGTGGCCGGTCGAAAGAAACTGGAAGGCGTCTGTACGTCAGTTGGAGACTTCTTGGCTAGGGCACGGTTGCCGCCACTACTGTACACCGCTGGCGTCGTTCGACTTTCGAACGGCGTTCGGATGCGGCGGACTCTTCGGCAGTTTTCGCTCACCATGACACAGGTAGTCAAGAGAAGTGATGCGGAAACCGAGTCCTCGTTGGGCGCATACGAGCGCGAGCGACTCGCGCGGATGGAACGGAATCGTATGCTCATGGAAAAGCTGGGTGTCACCTCACTTTCGAACCGGCTCGAGACGATCACGACTGTTCGGGAGCAAGCCCTCAAACCCATAGGTTACTCGAAACGCACGCCAAAGGCGGAGAAAAGGGCGCGCAATTCTGAAAACGAAGTAGACCGTGGAGAGCTGGAGCCACGGCGTCGTTCGCTTCGTGTGCGGGGAATCGCCCCGGCCGGAGCTGGAACATCAGCAGAGGAACCGAAAAATAGCCAGCTACAGCTGAAGGAAGAGGAAACATCAAGAGGTCCGTTTTTGGAAGACCAGACGTTCGCAGAGGTTGCCCTAGAAAACTATGGTGCCACTAGCGAAAGCTCCATGGTCAACGACGACTACGACCGCAGCGACGTAGACGACGTCGATGGTAACAAAGACGACGGAGACCAGAAGAGCTTGTGTACGCGGCGCGCCAGGTTGTTCCAGCGAGCCTGGTGCGGTGCAATGGCATGCACTTCCTTGTCGACAAGTGAGCATCTCGCGAAGGATCCAAGCCGTTTTCACCGCTGGGTGCTGGACGAGGCCTCGGGCTTCTTCAAGCTTGTTCCAGCACGTATTTATTCCGCAACCATGCATCCGCGTCTCGATGCATGGACCATGATGGTTGGCGACAAGGCAGGTCATGTGGGCCTTGCTGTTGTACCACGGGAACGCGTCGCAGAACATGCTGTTCAGGTGCTGTGTATGCGAGTTCACCGCGACACAACCGCTGGCATGGCACCACGTGCGGGTTCCGCCAACTCCCAACAGCTGCTAACAGTGTCCTACGACGGCAGTGCGCGCTTGCTAGATATCGAAAAACAAACAATTCAGACAGTCCTCGTCGATGAGCGAGAACGAATTTTCAAGAGCATAGCGCTCAGTACAGAGAACGACAACGTCTTTTGGACCACTGCCAGCCATCGCTCACTTGGTGGATTCCTGGTTCGCCACGACCTTCGACAGAGCCAGAAATCGTTCGATGCTTTCGGTATCTCTGACAGCAGAGTCTACTCTGTTAGTTTACAGCATCAGGGCGCTGCAGGAGCAGTCCCCGGCCATGACGGTCTGCTGGCGGTCACGACGGCGCGAGATGGTGTTCTCATTTTTGATCAGCGTCGAATCGAGACTGGCGCTACTCGCCGATCAACATCAAAACCGCTTTTTGCTCTACCACACGAGCGCGCAACAACTGCAGCAACTTGGTCTCCGTCGGCGACGCGGCTGCTGACCACCTGCTACGATGACTTGCTACGCATATGGCATTACGACGGCAGCGAGTGCTCGCTCGAACACCGCTTTGTACACAACAATCACACCGGTCGATGGGTTACGCCTTTTGAGGCATGCTGGGACCCAGCTACGGACCACAAGATTTTTGCGTGTGGATCCATGAATCATAACCCGGTCCATGGCGTGGACCTCTTCCACGTGGAGCTCAACAAACGATCAGTCTGGAATCGGTTGACTGGCGAGCCCATGACGGCGATTGCGGCTGTCCTGGCCTGGCACCCGGCAGGGCATGCGCTCATAGGCGGGACTGCATCAGGCAGGGTATATCTATGGGGCGAAGCTCACGGATCTGAGGGCGTCCTCGCAGCGTGATTAGATCCACACGGTCGAGAATTCTAGAGCGAAACCACAGATCGCTTTGTAAGGATTCGCAGCGAGTACTCGGCCGCGACGACGATATCGAGAAAGAAAAGGGTAACAGCACGGCACTGGAATGACGTTGGCATGCGTTATGCCACGAATGACAGCACCAGTCGACAATGAGATGTTTGTCTGCTCGAGCGTTGGCGAAGAGAGAGACTTGATGATGATGATGATGATGATGATGACGGGCCTGGGTCCTGAGCTGAAGAGCATCGTTGCCACCGCCGAATCTCTAAGTAAAAAAGGGCACAGCCGAAGACTTCAACAAGAACGCAGATGCTGCTGCTCAACTTTTCCAGTGCTCGGTATCATCGACACTCGGGTATCATGGACGCCAGGAGGCATACCATCAAGAGGAATAGAGACGTCAGGTCCCATTCCGACGCTCCGAACACCGTATCGAGCAGAGGATGGCGCTGTGTTCGCTTCATTGAGAGCGCTTCTGTATGCGTCCAAATCGCATATGCAGACGATTTAAGGCAGAAGTACATGAGATCCTGGTGCGGTTAGCAACGGTTGCAGTTTTATGGAGCCAAGAGGCGTAAATTCACCAACTTATTGAAAAGGGCATCTTAAGAAATGACCTACGATTCGCGTCGTTCGCTGGTATCCTATACCGTTGGACGCGCTATGCCAAGCCAAACCTGCACTGCTGTTCCTTCGAAGAGCACGTCTAGTGAGTGCAGGGATCGATGCAGCACGATTTCCATCCATGCGTTCAGTGCGAGACGGACGCCTCGCGAGCGAGGGTGCAGCTCGAAACATAGAGAGAAAAAGAACGCGGAATAGAAAAGGATGCACGAGATCGTATACAGTATGCTGACGAAACGGCCATTTGCGCGGAAATCGCAAGTCAGCGACTTGCTATGATGTGATTCCATCGGCAAACACGTACACAAGCAGTTCCTGCACCCAGGCATCAAGGACTCGATCTCCATACGGGTGTGTCTCGTGCATCGGGAGGGTCCACGGGCTTTATGCTGAGCGGAATTTCGAGAGAATGATGTAACATGCAGTATGGGTATTGTGCTGAATCGCCCAATAACTGCGATGATGAAACAAATCAATGGCGAGGAGAAATGGGATTTGATTCTGAACTGCAGCGAGGCACCGGTTTGGTGCGCTTCAGTAACCGAGAAAGTCTGCGTCCCTAAAGGAATACATCGGGGAGAAAGTTCCGGTAAAGCTGGTGAGCAATAATGGTGCTCCATAATTCGATATTCAGAGTTCTGCGAAAATGATCACAGCATACGACTTGGTTGAATATACGCACCGAAGATGTGCAGCTGCCGCGATGTCAGCAATGTATCCTTCTGTGGCAAATCGCCAGGTCAGCGCCCAAGCTGCTTTTCAACGTGTTCCTGACTCGACAAATCAATCACGAATCAAGTAGGCGGTTCTCTGTGGTCGTATCCATGAACTGAAGACAGTGAAACGCTCAAACAGCGACGATTTTGAGGACGATGATAGCTACTACAGCCTCGACGCCTCGCGGCATGAGATGCGGACGCAATCGAGCGAAGCAAACTTCTTCAGCGCTGTTCATCCAGCCATGGGAAGAGCGCCAGCCAGCGGCTTACTCAACTGCGAAAGCGATCCGAGGATGTATCGCGCAGCCCGCCGACGTGACGCCTCAACAGACGTCACGTCGGAAGTTCGCTGACCACGGACTGCAGACCCCAGTGCATGCGAATGGTATCACGAATCCAAGTGCGTCGAGCCTTCTCGATACGTTCCATGAAACGCGCACCATAGGTTCGTCTAAGCCTACTCCGGGCGATCCAGCGAGAGAACTCTGGCAAGGTCAATGGTGCTTTGCTCGTTAGACGACCACGCTTCCTGGTCGGCGATAACGGACCAGGATCTACGCCTGGAGAACCTGTCGCCGCTGCATACTCTTGTTCGCGTCGTCTCCACTCCTTCGCTAGCAAATGTACGTCCGCAATTACTTCGGGTGCTTTGGCTCGAGCGAGAATCAATGGCCCATATTCCGATACAAATGCAAAGTAGAGGGCAGGATCTGCTAGCGCGCGACGCTCCTGCTCCAAAACCATAGTGTAATGTGCGATCACGAACGCGTCGCTCTCGTCGTAGCCAATCGAGTCACTGGTAAGCTCCACAGACCCACGTGTATCGTGCCCGGCAGCTTGTGCGTCTGGCAACGCTACACCGGGCGACAGCGGCCTGCTGGAACGTTCGAGCCAGGGTCGTACACGTTCGAGCACCACCGCCTTGACGGAGTGCTCATCGGAAGCAGCGTCCGAGTACAGGGCACGCCCGGTGAGTCCGAACCATCCTCGGGCTTCGGATGGATGGATGCTCAGCGGTTCGTGCACACAACCCAGCCGTCGACTCATTTCGTAGGCAATGAGCGTGTTCAGTTCGGCAAGCCGGAAGAGGCTGTTGGTGCGAAAACGACCGGGGGTGTAACAGCGCATGTAGGCCTCCACACCGATCACAAACGGGCAGCCAGCTGTGTCTTCCTGTTGCAGACGCTCGTGGGCAGCAGCAACAGGAGCCGCTGCTGATACCTGATCGCATATCTGCGCCACCTTCGCGTAGGTGCCAGTTGTGCGCGTTGTCGAAACCTGCCCAAGAGCTATCAAGTGGTTTATCTGCGATGCAGAAGACACGTACGCGTAGCCGGTATTCTGGGTGCTGATGTCCAGCCCGAGCGCCACAAACGGCACTCGCAGCAACGCCTCCAAACGAGCAGCTGCCTCGCAGCTCTCGCCAGCACTGCACTCGCTCCAAGCGCTCGTCGTCGAAGAGTCTTTCTCGACCTCTGTCAGACCGCAGCTCCCAAAACTTCGCCCTTTCTTGAGCACACCAGGAAATATTTGTTTCTGCTTTAGATCGGAAAGTGCAAGAGCGGCTGCAGGCAGCGTCGCTCGCGACTCGAGATCACCCCAGAGGCCACAGCGCGAAACTCGCAACGCATGTAAAGCTCGTAATCGACACCTGGAACCTATTTTGTTGCATGCTTGAGCCAAGGAGCATTTCTGACAATTTCCACGAGGGATCACGACCCACATGACGCGATAGGCGAAAACCTGCTCCTACTACACTCGGCAAGCAGGGACTTGGGGCCGCCTCACAGCTTCCCGCGTGCCGCTGCATGCGGGAGCGCACGCGAGGTTTGGCGCCACATCGCCATGGTGTTGCTGTAGAAGCTGTATAAAAAGGACATCCCCCCACGCGTGCCACTGCATGCTCGTTTCCGTGCTGCCTTGCATGCCTCCCTCATTCCCTAGAAAGCATTTCCAGTAGAGGCTGTGCGAGTCGCGGATGCAACTCGTGATCGTCTCTCAGCCTGCTTACTCTGGGCACTGGGTGTCACGGAAGCACATCCCAGGCCGAGGATGCGAACTCGACTCGATGTACACCGTGTGTCATGACAGCAGCACGAGCGGCAGTGCGTGCCTTTGCGAACAGATCCCCAGCAAGGCGCTGCATGCAACCAGGTTTTCAGTGCTCAGTCATCGATAGGTCGATACTGAAGCGTTCAAAGCCTAAGTGGACGTGTTTTACCGTAGGAACAGTTCGGAGCAGCGTACAAGTGGCGGGAGGCCTTTCATCGGCGCCCATTGGAACCGTGCGCACCTCGTGAGCGCTCTCTGGAGCCTTGCACACCACTGGGGAGCTCAGGAGCTGCAGTCCAGCACGGTGTTGTGCCAGTTCTGCTGCACGATAGCAGCAGCGGCGGCGTTGACAGCGCCCTGCAGTTGGAGCATACGAAACGGCGGACATCTGTCAACGATGCACTCTATGCCCTGTCAGCACTCAAGCGGGTGCGTGCTAGTGTTTCCTCCAGCAGCGCGATGAGTCGATCGATGTCGATCATCTTCTGGGATCCAGAGCAGGCAAAGTCGCGCTCCTCGAAACCTGCAATGCACGCATCCGTTTTTGGCTCTGTGCTGGAAGCTTGGGATTGCAGAGCATTCCTCACGTGCATCTGAATCTGCAACTCAAGCGCGTCCAGCAGCTGAAGACACGTGGTAACCTGGCCTTGCGCAAGAACATGCCCCCCGGCAGGCAGGCTGTTGCGAATGCGAGCTGCAACTTCCCTGAGAAGGGCTCCGAACGTACGCTGCGTACCTGGAAGGGTCAGACCAGACTCGGGCGGGTGAATGCGCGGACGCAGTACGAGCAAGGCCAAGTCCGGCTCAACAATGGCTTCTACTGCAACGTGTTCCGAATGAACGACCCTGCCGTCATCGCGTAGCCGGCGCCACCAGTGACAAAGGTTCCGCTCTGCGTAGCGAGCTCCCGGCGGGTACACAACGACCATTTCGAAAACCGTATCTGGCGGTGCGAACCTGTCCGAGTGCGATGCCCCGTCGCTGTGCGTCTTGTCGTGGTCCAGCATGGTCTCTGGAACACGTATGGATTGAACGCTATGGCAACGAACAGTTGGTACGTCAGAGACGAGGCCGCATATGATGAGATGTCCACTGACCTGGTGCGCTGGTGCGGCAACGCTAAAAAGATGGTCCACGCTAGCCGGGCCTACCGCTGGAGTGTAACACCGAACAAAAGCGTCCAGATTGCGCTGTGGTGTGCTGAGAACCAGCCGAAGGCGACGCGAATTCGCAAGCGCCGTCAGTGGCTCACGAGCATCCCGCCAATCTCTCACGACAAGCAACGCATGCCACCAGTCCAGCGACCAGAGCAGCTTCTGCCGGAGAATATCCACACATGGTATTTTTCGATAGCGCGGTGACGTAGCGCCTGGACGCTCACCATCGCGAGACTCAGCTGCTTCCTCAGTGAGCGTCCGTGGGGATGCGCGCGGCCTCTTCGCCATCGAGGCAGTACCCGAGACCGTGCATGGTGCTCGCTCCGAGTCCAGCATGATATCCGTAACATCGGACTGCTCCGCATTCATCGACGCTGATGACGCATCGATAACTCGTGTTTCATGGAACATATCTAGCTCCGAAGCGGGGCACATCGGTATCATCTGTGCAGTCTCGGGAATGGAGTCGCACTGGCCAGGCGCATGCCCATCCGGCATGGTCGCGGTCGAGTCCAACGTGCTGCTGCTGTCGATATCCAGCGCTGCTCGCATTCGCTCCATTTCTCTGCGATCCATGGTGGCAACCCATGCAGCTGCACGCCGTGCGACTGCTTCTTTGAGCATAAGCGAACGCTTGGAATCTATCCAAGCTTCGATTTCTGCCTCTAGACGATGCTGTAGCTGTTGCAGGAACACGCCAGCACCGGAGCCATTCTCCTGCGAAGCCGCTCGCCGTGCCGGGGTTTCCAACGCAGCCGCAGCCTCTGATGGTGCCAGACCGCGCTCATGTGCGTCGACGTCTGCATCGCCGGACTCGTGTACTCCTGGTTCCAAGTGAGCTGCGCGTGTACGTTGCTGCTGTTGCGGTTGCTGGAGTGAGCGCTTTGTTCCAGATCCGACTATCCCAGCGTGCGCGACGAAGAGCGCACCCTCCACAACAACTCGGTAGTTCCAGCTCTTTGCACCTGTAGCTGGCGTCCGAATCACCTGAATACACGAAGACACTAGCAGGCTATCCGAAGTGGTCGCTTGCACGCGCCACAGTGGCGATACTTTCGAGGCAGCGACGTACGTCGTTCGCTGCAAGTGCTCCCCTTCAAACGCGTCGTCGTCCGTGAACGGCAGCAAGATCCAGCACGTCTGACCTTCGTCGGTCGAGACCTGTACTCCGTGACGGTAGAGGCCGCACCAGCGCACCCAGCCAGCGCTGAGCAGGCAGTGCACACCAACGGCATGTGCGCAAGGTGCGGAGCTCGCGCTTCCGTTCGCTGTCGCTTCAGAGAAACTCAAAAGCGCGCTTTCCTCCAGTGCAACTCCGTCAGCCTCTTTCTGTTGTCTATTCAAAACTGCACGATCAAACCGTTCATCACGCTCGTCGGTCGTCGACAGATGAACCACGACGTAGTGCAGCGCGAGCCTAGCGGACACCCCGTTCTCTATGCAGGGCAGACTCGCGACCCAAACGACGACTTGTTGCGGATTGGCAGTGATGCACGGTTGCACAACTGCAACCCAAGCGGTCATTCAAGCGGACACCGCAGCACGCAACTCCAGCGCCCTATCGTGTCCCATACAAGGGGCAGGAAGCCAGCGCGGCCCTCATTGGGCGCCAAACACCAAGTACGATACAGTATATGTGGACGTTGCAGAGCCGCGCAAGGCATCGCTTTTGTTCGGAGCTGGCGTCCGCACGCTGGAGGCCGAGCGACCGGGTTCCCTGCACCGGTTCAAAAACCCAAGGTTGCAGAGCAGCAGGCTGTTCCGAACCAGTAGTGCACCCTACCAGGGGTCATGTTGCCACCAGCGTCACCAGACGAGTGCCGGGTGCTGGACGAGTTCGAACGGCTCCTGGTGGAAACGCGGCCCTCAGGCAGCTCGACTCTTGCGGAGGCGGAAGCGGAGCAGTCTCCAGACGCTGAGCAGAGGACGGCTCCCTGCCCAGACGACGACTGGGAACATACAATCGAAGCGGTTCTTGGTCAACTGCAGCAGACTGGTGTCGCTGAGAAGCTTCCGCTCGGTGTCGGCGACGAGGATGTGCACAGGCCCGCCGACAGCTCCGCGCGTGCCGAGTCAACCGAGCAGCGCGAGGACGAGCGCGCTGATGCTGAACTCGACGCAGCCCTCACCCAGTTTGTAACCGAACTGGGGGCTGTTCCCGGACCCACCGCAGCGGGAACGGGTGGCAAGGCATCCACCTCGAATGGGACAGGCGCGAGCGAAGCGAATTACGCGGCTGGTAACGAAGTCGAGTCGCTGATCAGCAACCTCGTGCAGACGATTCTCTCGAAGGATGTGCTGTACGCACCAATGCTGGAAATCAGAGGCCTCTACGAGTATTATCTGAACAAAGAGGAGTGCACAGCCGGCACCGATGGCGAAGCTCATCTGGCGCAAGCCGACCTGGAACGCTACCAAGCCCAGTATACGTGCGTGAATGAAATCATTACGTGTTTAGAAGACGAGAGTCTGTCACCCGGAAAGCAGACTGAAATGCTCATGGATCTCATAGCGCGGATGGAGAGCATGGGTGATCCGCCACCGGGCGTGCTTGAGACCATGAACGTGGCTCGAGAGCGCCAGAGTCACGAAGCTGCCCTGGATCAGAGCCGCACGGACAACAACGCAGACCCCGAACAGGTTATGGCGATCCTGGAGAAACTTCTCCAAGAAGTAGCCGAATCACCAAGCGATGCTTCGGCAATGGCGAAACTGCAGCGCGCTTTACAGGATGCGCCACCAACTTCCAGCGATTGCCGACAACAATAGCTTTCATGCGCGGTTGCCAGTGGAGTGCACTTTCATGCAAGGTTTATTCAAGAGCGTGGCTCTCGGTATATGAGCGAGCTCAGGCGGCGTTGATGAAGGACGCGGCCGCCACTGTCCGGCGTATACGAAAGTGGAGTACGCGTGGCTCATGCGCTGCCCATGTTCCATCAATGCAATGGTGCAAGTTCGGGTTCCGAGAGCCCTAACACAGCGCTATCCAGCTTTTGCTCCAATCAGAACTGAAAGCGAATGCTGGACTTGCCTTTTTTTGGATAGTGTTCGAAGGACAAGCGACCGCGAAGCGGCCGCATGAAGCACGCGGTCGGATCGCAGGCCTCGAGACACTTGAAGACGCGGCGGTGACGTCCACCTGGCGTTGCAGCAAGCGCCTCTGGTGCACTCGCCTTCCGCAGGGTCGCTGTTTCGGGTCTCATTTCTCCAGGGCAGCACGATTTGAGAGCAACACAAACGCCGACGCATCTGCCGACGAGATGGGCGCGCTGCCCAGCCAATGGCTAAACCTGCGTATCCGAAGGAATCTGGTTCAATGCATCGATCGCAGAGTGTGTGCAAAGCATTTGCTACGCGCCGCAGCCTTGCCTTGGGGTGCAGCGTATGTGCCAAAGCGTGCTCTGCGTCGTGCTAGCCTCGGATATACATAACAATAAATCGATTTAGAAACACAGATGGACAATATGCACCGACATACGCATGTACAACGATGTCTGGCGTACATACGGTTATGGAACGCTCGTGTCCGTGCAGTAGACGAGCGCAACGCGCTGCAAACCGCTCAAGACTCGTGATATCGAGGCGCTGGCTCCCCTGGAACCCTGCTGCTGTCACTTTTGCAGCAGCACATAGCGTTCATTTTTCCACGACATACTGCGATGATGCGCTTCACCGCGTGCCAATGCTAGCCTCAACGGTTAATGCCAAATATGCGTACTCCGTGCATAAATGGCAACTTTGCGACAAAGACAACGAGAAACGCAATCAGGTTCACGGCGTGTACGAAAAAGAATTGTCGTTCGAAAGGCGTGCTGTGCACCGCGGCCAGATAAAGGAAGACCACAACGCAGATGAGAAACTTTCGTGACGGCGTATTCTGGACGCTGCCGTCAATCTGCTCCCACCAGGTTTGTTTTTCGCCCTTCCCCATCATATCTACCCAAGGCGTATGGAAGGGGTTCCCCTTGATCCAGTGAAACACAATAAAAGTCACACCCGCATGCACAACGTTCATAATTGTCCAGGACTCCATCGGGCTGAGCGAGAGACCCAGGCCAAAGAATATCCGAAAACTCGCAAGGAGCATAATGTAGAACGTCCAGCTTCCCTTGGCACGCAGCCACTCGACACCAACGTCGAAACGCGTCTCGCCGTGACCCGACTGCATCGCGGCGAAACGACGTTGACCACGACTTTGGCGACGATGACGATGACGCTGATAACGAACAGCGCTCTCTGAACGCCAGTTTCAAGTGCCTCGTCACGCCAGAAGCTCTAAGGAAACGTTCACGACAACGACGACGACAACAACAACAGCAACGACAACCACGAAGGAGCGTTAGACGTTCGCCAGCACACCAGCGTCGCGAATGCTCCGAAACGGAACGCCGGAGCGGAGCGCGCCAGCCCGTCCAGATTCGGCAACGCGACGTCGGGCGAATCGCGCAGGCAGCAGCACGGCGCGCCAGCGCCCAGAGGCCTCCGTATGGATGTGTTCCGATTTTGCTCAGATTTTACAGGATGTTGACACAGGCCAGCGTGCCGCCACGGGGTGGTGCGCGTGCGATCCGCGCGCGGTGAAGAAGCATCCAGCATACGACATCGGAGAACGCTGGCCTAAGTAAACGTTTTGTCAATGAAAAAAATCCAGCATTCGACGCCCTATGTCCAAATTCTATAATCCATGCTTCCTTCCGAACGGACTGGCCGTTCCATACGCTCTATCGTGCGCCGAGTGCGTGCGTTGCTGCATCCGCAATAGAGCATATATCGCAGGTGCTTGTGCAGCTCGGAGATAGAACGGCTCTTCGATACCACCTAGGGCGCTTCGGCTCGAGGTATCATGCATTCAACACCGGATCGCGTCTCTCCATCATTCTGGGGGCCTGCAAGCTGCGCAGCGAGACTGACTGCCCACGACAGCGCGAAACGATACGCAAGGAGATAACTGCAACCGGGGCGATACCTGGATGCATGCTACCCGCCCCTAGTCTCAAAATGAACCGCGTTACGGATGAGTCGCTGAGAGCTGACTACAGCTCCCGCCACTGTAGAAGAATACGGAGCGATAGCCCGGTAGATGCGTCCATCTCGGGGGATCTTACGCCTAGCAGCTAAACATTCGACAATACGGAACGCTTCCCGCCCCTTTTCAACGCTTACCACGAAGGTGTAACGAAAAAATGGTCGCGTTGCTCGTTCATGATTCGTTGCTGTTCTCGGTTTTGGGTAGCCAGTCGCGATCGATCGCGGATCGCTGGCGGCCGCACGTTGCCGGCGGGCATGAACGGCCGCCGCACCTGCATCCGCTTACGGAGGCGGCTTCTGGCCACTCGGGCATATCTTGAAATATTTCAGACGCAGAGACTAGCACTTTGCGCTGAAGAGTTGGTTGACCGAAGAGACGTGAACGGCATGGAATATTCGAGTGCTCATTCCGAAAGAGGAACGACCGTAACACATGTGCACTCCAGTGCGAAGCCTGTTACGAGTACGGGTAGCGTGCAGCGAGGCACGCCGTCGCGATCGACGCCGCTGACAACGCCAGTACCGCCAGCAGCGGTTGCTGCACACCAGCAAACGCTGACGGGCGTCACTTCTGGTCTAGGGAGCTCAACTCTGTCGCATCCTGGTACACAACCGACGGCGGCGGTGACGGTGCAGGGCGTCAGCCCGGGGAGCCACCTGGGTGCGACGCAACGAGTTGCGGCTGCAGTTCAGGTCGGATCGCCTGTGGTGCATGTGGGCTCTGTCGGTTCAACGTCGACGGGAAAGTCACCTATTACTGGAGAGAAACTTGTCGCAGCGTCGCTTGATGCGCTGTCAGACTTGGGGCGAGATGTCGCACCGCACGCAACCCCCACAGTACCTGCGGGTGGCGACCTCGACGCCCCCTGTGTCGTTATTAAAATCGGGACCAGCACCATCATGCGCTACGATTCCGAAGGAGAGGCCGGAGAACTCGCGCTCTCGACCCTGGGCAAGCTGGTCGACTCCATCGTTGCGTTGCGGCGGCTGAACCACAATGTCGTGTTGGTCACATCCGGGGCAGTTGGGGTCGGCTGTCGGGAGCTAGGTCTCCGGAAGCGCCCCGATTCCCTTCGGACGAAACAGGCTATGGCAGCTATTGGACAGTGTAAGCTAATGCGCGTTTACGATGATTTGTTTCGCTTCTCCGGTCAGACGATTGCCCAAATTCTCCTGACCAGGGAGAATCTGAGCCAAAAGCACCAGTATTTCAACGCTCGAAACACCATGCGTGAGTTGCTGCGACTAGGTGTCGTTCCAATCGTGAACGAAAACGATACGGTGGCCACCGAGGAATTGCGCTTTGGTGACAACGACCGCCTGAGCAGTCTAGTGGCCGGCATGGTCGAGGCCAAGTGGCTGTTCCTCCTGACCGATGTGGACAAACTGTATACGGCGGATCCGCGCCAGCATCCTGGCGCTGAGCCTATCGACATCGTCCACGACATGGAGCAGCTGCACGTGCGACTCTCAGCGAACGAGGATGCCGTGTCGAGTGAACAGGAGCAACGCGCGGAAAGCGATACCCATGCTGCACACGGCCCCAAATCTCAGCTTCAAGGTGGCCAGGTGCCGCGGGGTGGCACCCAGTGGGGCTCGGGCGGCATGGCTACGAAGATTGTTGCCGCGCAGCTTGCTACTGCGGCCGGTGTCCATGTTTGTATCATGCACGGCCGTCGTCCAGAGGGTATTCTGGAACGTGTTCTGGACAAGAAGGGCTCGTCGCGTATCGGGACGGTGTTCTTGGCGTCACGCGAACCGATTCGCGGCGGTCGCAAACGGTGGATCGCTCACGGCCTTGCCCCGAAAGGCAAACTCTACGTTGACGACGGCGCTTGCCGAGCAGTGGCACGCCATAACTCTCTGTTTGCTGCGGGCATTCGTGAAGTTGACGGCGACTTTGAAGCGGATACAGCGGTCTCTATTGTTCGCCAGAGCGATGGCCTCGAAGTGGGGCGCGGTCTCACGAATTACTCATCGGATGAAATCCGTCGCATCATTGGTCTGCACAGCAAGGAAATTCGTCGGGTTCTCGGGTACCCTGGTCCAGACGAAGTCATCCATCGTGATAATCTTGTTGATTTGCTGGGCACAATCAGCAGCAGTGATGCCGATGAAACGGACTAGGTTATGGACAGCACGTCGTCACGAACGGTGCTAAATGGAGCGCTGGATGCTAGGCTGTCGCCCATGGACCCGTAGCATTGAAAAGAGTTGAAACCGGTCAAATTTGACTTGCGTAGAGCGCGCTTTGCCTCGGATCTACTTGGTGCCGCAGGCGAGTGCTTTGCGCGCGTTATACAATGCCAGTGCGCAGTTCGAGCGTCGCGCTGGTGATCAGCCCGGGACCCGCGACCAGTTCAGTGCACGATACCACGCGCGCTCATAGAGACGTCGGACAGGACGGTGTCGGGGTTCCAGCGAAGATATCGCCAACACCGATACGCTTGACGTAGAACCCTGATGCGGCCGCAAGTCGGTGCGATTCCCCCGAAACAACGGGTGAACGAGGCGGCATCTGGGGTCTGTTGCCAGCGAACAGAGGCCGTGAGCATGCAATCGTTTCTCTGTACCCGTGTCAGATTAAAATGGAACGCTGGACTGATACAGCTGTTCGTGCACTCCGAGCTCCTTGCTCCGAAATGCTTCTAAGTGTGCAGTGTCGAGATTCGAAAAGCAACACTTTGGGTTTACGGATCGATCCGCAGCGTTAGGATTCTCGGTCGTCTTTTCGGATTCTTTTGTTCGACGCTTTGCAGCTGGAATTCGTTACGTCACCGGAATCAAGATGATTCGGGGCGCCTCAAACAAGAGTCCATGAAATAAGCGATGTAATTATCCCGTTCACGGGGGGCAAGCCTCTGGGCTGCTCCTTCGGTTACGTGTAGCAGCGCAAATCACGCAGCCTTCAGGTTTTCGATTTTTCGAATTCATGGCAACTCGTGAGCGGAGCAATGCGAGCCGCTGGGTTCATAGCGACAGCCAGTCGACGTCGGGCGCTGAAGAACTTTTGAAGTCCATGTCGCGACGTTGCTGTACTTGCTATGTCACATAATCGATTGTGTGCGAAAGCGAAAACCCCTCTCTTTGTGGCCATCGGCGAAACGCCATTCGACATCAGCATCATGCCTCTCACGCGATATGCTCGCCGAGGTTCGCATCCCAACTATCTAAATGGAAATGCGTCTTGGACTCAGACTTGAGTTATCACGGCGACGGCTTGCAGTGGAGCGTGTGTCATCGTTTTGCATAACAGGAGCGTAGACGGATCGACATTTCTCGACGTGCTCTCCAGCCTGGGTCTTCCTTCTGGTGCCTTTTTCATCATCACGTACACCATCGCGTTCCACAAATCGTCTACCGTATGGAACAGCATGCGCTCGCGTGTTCAAAAAACAGCGAACTCGCTGGGGAGATCGTACAGGAGAGGTCCGTGATCACAGGGTACGACACAAGGTGCGGAAACCGAGGTGAGCATCGAGAGGCGCCTCTCGTATTTGTCCAGACCACGGACCAGGCGATGATGGAAGCCTGCACGTCTCACATGGTGCCGGTCGGTGGAGGCGATTTGATGGACGTATAGGAACGAATGACCAGAAGTAAGTGTACCTGCGGTGAGAGGTGCAGCGAGGCTGTGGACAGAGAACATGAACATGGCAAGCGAATGGTAGATCACAACCTCCGCTTTGCATAAACTGCGTTGACAACATCCGGAAGCAGAAAATGTTCGACTCGAACGCTGCCATCAATATTAGACGAGCCGTGAAGACGAGATCCGAAGAGCAGCGTCTGCCGAACATTGTGAGGCAGCCTCGCAGGCTCGAAGTGTGTCTGGATAAAGCCTGAAGCCGATACGAGGCTGCCCGACTCAGAGCCTCGGCGCGTGCGCGGCGTGCCCAGCACGATCGCCCGCGCCAGCGCGTCTGGGGCAGCGCCATGCGTATGCACGACGCTGGAGTGGGTGTGTACGCAAAGGCTTCACTAGGGAGCGCCGTTTTGGTGTTGATTATGTTTTTGGTGCTCGCTGTAGCGTTCATTGGTCGCAAACGCTGGCCACTGGCGCGACAAGAGGTCCGATTTCGACCCGTGCGTGCTCGTCACCGCAATTGGTCCAGCGCCGCACCCCGTACCACGCCGCAGGTAGCGTGCACGGCAACGGCGTCAACGAACGGCAGTGCGCCGAATGAACACCGAGATCGTCTAGTCCTTGTCGGGTTAGGCAACCCAGGACCCAAGTACGAGAAGACGCGACACAATGCCGGGTTCCTCGCAGCTGACGCGGTGGCGCGCGCATACCGGGCACCAGCGTTTCGTCTGAACGAGTCGTGGCAGGCGCTGCACACCCATATCGACATCGGTCGCCAAGTACATATTCTGAAACCAATAACCTACATGAACCTGTCCGGTCAAGCATTGCGGTCTTTTTTGCGCGACACTTTCGGTACAGGTTTCGAGCGAGAGACCGAGTGGAGCACTCGGCTTCTCGTCCTGGTGGATGACACTGCGCTTCCATTCGGCAAGCTGCGCCTCCGCCTACGAGGCAGCGACGGTGGTCACAATGGTTTGAAAAGTATTGCCCAAGCGCTGCGAAGTGAACGCTACAGTCGACTGCGAATAGGCATTGGCGGCGATCATCGGGCGGGCAACGGGAGCGCCGTTGACTACGTGCTGAGCGACTTTAGCCGAGCAGAATGGCGCACCATGGAAGAGCAGGTCCTGATCGACTGTGTCCAGGTTGCACGCCACTGGATTGAGCATGATGATCTGGCCAAAGTTGTGCAATTCTGTAATGCCGCTCGAAGCACGATGCACATGCCGCCAGCTTGAGCACGCATTCGCCACGAGCGCGCTTCCATGTCCAGAAGGATATGCGTGCACGCATCCACACGTGTCCGTCGTGGTGACGTGTCCCCTGAGGTTGCGCGCAATGCCGGCCGCAGGTACCGCAGATACCGCAGATTCCCTGAGAGACACGGATGCTGTCGCTCGTGACTCTCGCGCAGCACTGCGACATGCTGCGATGCGTACCCCCGAGCTGGAGTCGTTGTAGCACGGACACGAGTAATGCGAATCGCCAATGCGCTTCTGTCTCTGAGGGCAGCTCTGGTACTGTGCTTTATCATCCGCGATGCGTGCACATCTTAGCTCTGCCAGTGATCAGAACGGAACCACACAAGGGCAGGCATGCACGAGCGTTCATGACCTTTGTGCTACAACCAGTTGAACGCACGTGTCAGACGATGAAATCAGATGCAAGATGCGTCTGCGGGACGGTGCATCGGATCCAAGGGCGACGGCGAGATACCAGCGTAAGAACCGGTTCTGCTACAAGCTATCGGTTCGAGCGCACGATGTCGATGGAGCATCATGATTACAGGCTATCGCGGCCCGGGCTCGAGCACGCTGATTTTCAAGCCAAGATTGAACCGGAGGCAAGCAATCTGCCAGCGCTTCCCCGATCGCCCGCAGATAGTCGCGATGCGGCCGGCTCTGATCCCGCGCGTGATCACGCAGCCAGCGGCGTAAACTGGTGCGGATCGCCCACCCATCGAGTCGGCAGTGCGCCGCGAGCATTTCCTGCAGTGCAGCCTGGACAGCGTCCAGCGTGGTCTGCGCGGCACGCACGGAACCTGCAGTGCTTAGCGCAATGTCATCGATCCAACCTCCCTTGCGGCGGGCGCGAAGCTCCACTTCCACGTGCAGGTCAGGGCACAGCGAAACGCCTTCAACTTTGACTCGAAATGCGGGAGTCTCACCGAGGATCCACTGCGGGTCGGCTAAGCGATCAGCTATCTCACGAACAGCGTCCCAGTCAACTTGGGCAACTGAAAGTACTTTGGCGTCAAAGTCCATTCGGAATTGCCGCACGCACAGCTGCGCAACTCGGTCGACATCCATCGAAGGCACCATGTCGATAAGATTTCCGACTCGTGCGCGGACACTCGGCGTACCACGTACATCCGCAAACGTAGTCCTCAAGCCGGCCGACATCGGTGAGTACCAGCGCGTTGACGGGCCGACTTGCCCGGTCTCAGCAGCGAGTTTCGCCACCGCGTGCCGCCGATGAGCAGCCGCGATGCCCGAACTTTCGCTGCGCGTGGTCGGCGTCAGGAGGCCGCGCAGACGACCCAAGTCTGACCGGATCAAAAGAGTTCCGTGGTGTAGCGCAACATCGCCGGTCAGCCGATATGCGGAGCCGCTCACCTTGAACCCGTCGCACAGAATATCGTTACGCTGGTTAATCTCGAGGTGCAGGTCTCGAAACGCTCCTCGTAGCGTATTCGCCAGCCACTCCACGTTACCCCGCCGGTTAAAGTCACTTTTGGGCGATATGAAGCTAAAGTTTAGGTTGCCGAGATCGTGGACGACTGCCCCACCTCCCGAGAAGCGCCGGGCAAGGAACGGCTGCACCAGTGCGTTCGTGCTTCCGCTACTAATAGAGCCGTCGGCTGCTTCAAGTTGTGCAAGTAACCAGAGGTTGCTCTCCGTCCAGGGGTTTTGGTTTCTCCCGATCACTACGGACGGACTATTGCGGTACAGCAAGAGCACGTGGCTAACGTGGTGCTTCTCAAGCGCGTGCCGAAGCAGCCACTCCTCAAGAGCGAGGTTCTCGAAAACACAAGTGCGCTCCGAGCAGAGCACAGCTGCTGCTCGCCTCAGCGTCATTCTGGTGGTAACGCGTCAGTACGCGTAGAATCATCGAAACCCGTTTTCCAAATGAGACCCTACGTTCATCGACAGGTTCCGGCACTTGCAGGATACGAAGAACGAGCGGAACAGTCAGTGAGTCAGTCTGCGTAGTACCAGGCTGGCCAGCTGGCGAACCAGACAGATACAAGTCTGGCGGATACCGCACCCCCAGACGCAGGAATGCTCCGCGCGTAGACTGCGGGATCGCCAGATTCTGCGCCCCATTGAGCGCATGCCTTGCCTTACCTTCCCATACCGTTCTTTTCTGTACTTTATGGAAGCAAGCGGACAGGTTTGTGGCGGATGCGTTTTCGCCTGCCGCGATCTGGCAACGCCGCGCTGAGCGCGGGCATGAGCACCCAACCGGGCAGACGCTGCGCGCCCGACACTGTGTGCATTCCATGACTTTATGACTTGCCATCCGATGCGGAGGCATGCTGCTGCTGCTGCTGCTGCTGCAGTTGTTGTTGTTGTTGTTGTTGGTTGAGCGCAAACCATTCCGGCCGCCAGCGTGCCGGGATCGCACGATGTGTGAACTGGCGCGAACCGGCTGCAAACTCTGCCACAGTATGCCCCGCACCGTAGAGACGATATTTGTAGGTGACCAGACCCTCGAGACCAACTGGACCTCGCGCGTGAATGCGGTTTGTGCTGATACCCACTTCACTACCGAAACCGTACCGAAAACCGTCGGCGAAACGCGTCGAGGCGTTGTGGTATACGCCAGCGGCATCGACAGCGGCGAGAAAACACTCCGCTGTGTTCACATCCTCGGTAATGATACAATCGGTATGATGTGAGCCGTGCTCATTGATATGCGAAATCGCCTCGTCCATCGATTCCACAATCTTGACCGCCAGAATGTAGTCCAGAAACTCGGTATCCCAGTCCTCGGCGGTTGCTCTGCGCAGGAGCTTCTGCTTGGTATCCTGGTTCCGCGTTGAAACCAGAACCTTTTGGAGATGCGCAAAAGCGTCCTCATCGGCCCGAATTTCCACATTTTGCTTCCAAAGTGCCTGTGCAACCTGCTCCAGAACCCCGCGTTCCATTGCCAACCGGTGACAGATCAGCGTCTCGAGCGCGTTGCACGCTGCCGGGTACTGCGTCTTCGAGTCGACGACGATGCGCACCGCCTTGTCGGGGTCGGCATCCTTGTCGATGTAGCAGGCACAGAGGCCGTCCGCGTGACCAAGTACAGGCACCGTTGTATTTGCTTTGATGTACCGAACGAGCGATTGGCTGCCCCGCGGAACCACAAGGTCCAGGTACTGGTCCAGTTTCAGGAGCTCAGCGATCTCCGCTCGGGTCGTGACCAGCTGCAAAGCGTTCGCGTACCGGGCACCGAGCGTGCGTTCAACGCCTAGGCGCATGGCCGCTGTAAGTGCCTGGTTCGTGGCGGTGGCCTCACGCCCGCCTTTCAGCACCACCGCATTCGCAGACTTGAGACCCAGCGTGCCGATCTGCACGAGCGCGTCCGGGCGCGACTCAAATATCACGCAAATCACGCCAATTGGGCACGTGACTCGGTACAGTTCGAGGCCGTCCGCTGCAAGCTCTGTCGCCAACGTGACGCGTCCGACAGGGTCCGGAAGCGTGCGCAGCTGGTCGATTCCCGCCAGCAGCGTATCAAACTTTCCAGACCCAGAAAGATCGAGGCGTTTCAGTAATACTTTATCGAGTTTGCCTTGTTCGCAAAGTGCCTCAGCCTGACGCAAATCGCTTTGGTTCGCGGCGAGGATCTCGGCCCGTTGCTCTGCGAGCGCCTCACGAACAGCAAGCAGCGTTCTATCCTTCTGCTGGCTGGAAAGCGTCTGACAAACAAGTGCTGCCTGACGCGCTTGTTGCGCAACTTGCAAGATACTCTCTGTTTCAGTCGTCATTTGTAAAGCACGGGTCTGCGTCTTACTTAGCGATGAGCCGCCACGAACGATAAACGTCTTTCAAAAGAAAAACGCTGTCGCCAGTCGTGTACAGTAGTGGCGACCGGCGCCTTAGACAAACCGTCTCCAACTCAGTGTAGACGCCTCCCCGTCTTTTGGACCGGCCACCTACTCCTGCTTCCATTTTTTTCTCATATAGTTCCACTTTGGGAGGTTGTCCAAAAAAATTGTCTCTTGGCAAGTCGTCTCCAGCACCGTACATCTCCGTATACTGATAGCGGCATTAAAGTCACGATTCACAAACTCCATACGTTTCTTGCCATCACTGGTTGTGCTAACCAATGCAAGTAGTCCCCGAACTTTCGCCCTGCTTTCCATTTGCTCTTCCGTCAGCGGTCCATACTTTTTTATATCCTCAGGGCTCCTCTGGCACTTTTCCATATCGACCCTCTGAAGTGTACACCCCAGTTCATGGTGTGTATACGATGTTCAAATTTCATCTACAGGTATCGTAACGAAACGCCTTGCGCACTCCTTGATCGTTCCTGTCGTTGGAGCTGGCGTAGTCCCTTTTTTCGACGCCCAGCGCCCTGCTCCGTATGCTACAACCAGCCTCTGACTTTCATTCTCCTTGAGGGCACTCAACTCATTGAAAAAATTCGGAAATCCCCGCTGCTTCTCACAGTATAGATTCATCCGCAGACGAGCCGACCGGAGCTTTGTATACTCTTCCCAAAGTGCATCCCAATGCGCAACATGAACTTCCAGGAACTCCCAGAACGCTTCAAAGTCCGCTCCACGGCTCGTCATCTCGCTCAGAGCTTCCAGGTGATCCTTCATTCCATGTCTCGACTTTCTTCCTCGCATTCATTATACCGGATTCTCGATGGTATCTTGCTCTCGAGAACCTCAAAAGACGCATGTCTTTCTGACGAAAGTTGCCCTCAGTACCATCTTCCGCACGCTTCGGTGCTGCGATGGTGATGATATTTGTGTTTCCGGGGTCCGCGCCAACAACAAAGTCGTTCTCCTGCACTTTCTGTGTGGCAGGATCCGCGTCCTTCTTTTCTTCATGCTCAGCCGCGCCAACGACAAGATCGTTATCCTCCACCTCCTGCATCACAGGATCCTCCTCTTTGTTTTCTTCATCCATCGTTACGGGCGCAGCCGAGGGCGGAACTGGCCAATCTTTCTTCGACGGCCGATAGTGTACACACAAGGCTACTCCATCAGTTTCGATCATCCCAGTGAATACCTTTTGTTTGCTCACTTTGAGACTTTTGAAATCGAAGACGTTCTTCCGGTACGTCTCCCGGTTTTCGCCGGTGAATTCCCCCCCTGCTGACACTGAACCCCAGACTGATCTCCTTCATGATGCCGTAAAGGATTCTGGAATCGATGCTCACAAAATGTGACTTGATGTTGCACACTGGAACGGCACTGAAGCGCTTCCCCATTAGGAAAGTCTTCCGGTCTAACGACTCTTCATTTTTTCCTCACTCAGATCCATCTCCGCCTTGCGTTCGAGTTCTCGGTCCAAAAATACGAAATCGCGCAGAATTAAGGGACCACATCTTTTTCTATGTCTTCTCATATCTGATACCTCTGCTGCTGGATTCGCCAGCCCCAAGACTGCACGTTGCTCTTGTATAGCCTCACGGATTGCAGAAGCTTAATTCTTTCTCTTGCGTAATCTCTTCTTGTCAACGAACTCGATCTCATCTTGATACTTTCGATCGTTCGTGATGCCATTGATAATCGCCCATTTTCCATCGCGAGATAGGCCCGAGTAGAGTGCAAACATGGCGCCTATCATGAAACGTTCGAGGTTTACTGTCAAATGGTTCTTCAGATTCGTGAGGTACTTCATCGCCCCATAGTCGTAAATATCCCGGTCACCCCTGTATCGAGTACCCTCGAAGCGGAATTCCGCGAAGTTTTCGTGGAGGGCATCCACTAGCACATTTTCCTTCAGCGCTTGCGCTGTACCAAGCATCAGTTGACGAGTCAAGGTCTTGTCGAAGAATTCTTCCGGAATCTCGACCGTTTCCATGTGCATCACGTCGCCGTACATCTCCCTCGCCAAATGCATCAGCCCTGACGACGCCTTGACAATACTCTTCGAGTCTGAGTTGACACGTTTTTGATAGCATCTCGCAAGTTTTCCTTCGACGGATCCTTGATATATTTAAGAAGACCGGCGTTCACCACCATCTCGTCGTACTGTCGTCTTTCTTGCCGCCTTCGACGTAGCACCTCGCCCTTTTGCTTCTTCGCCTTTTCCTGTTCCTCTATATTCGGAACTGGTTCCGTTTTTCTCCGGCAGCTGTCCACGCTACTCCTCCAGGATATTTTACTTCCTTTTCCATAACTTTCCTTTTTTCAGTATTTTTCGGAAAGAACGCTCTTCGAACGCTTCTGTTATAAACCGCGAAAAATCACTTGAATTATCTAAACCGAAGTTTGAGACACGATTGAACAGAAAACTATAGTTTGCTATGACTTGAACGCAAATGCAACTTGTACGGCAGAGCAAGATCATAAACATCAGGACCACGTTTCCCTCCAACGGCAACATGCGCGTAGTATCTCATGCCTGCATGATCTCCCAGGTACGCGTATCGAACACACTATGTGGAACAAAGAACAGAGACGAACGATTCACGAGCTTCGATATATATATATATTTCGTTCCCCCCTCTACGATGAACGTTACAAGGGGGAAAGATTTCGGTATTTTAGAAAGTTTACCTCCTAGGCGGAAGGTCCATAGAGCCGTACGAGTCTGCTAGGCTGGTGCTCGGTGTGCCTCTAAAGTGGCTGGTGCTTTAGCGAGACCTGAGCAACTCGTCTGCAACGCAGTTTATACTAGGTCTCGGATAGGGTATGCTGCGTTTGGGCGTCGCCCAGGTCCTAGTGGGCTCCTTGTATATCGCTTCGCGCTACCACAGGCAGAACGTCTCTCTGTACAGCTTGCAGGCTCCCAGAATGATAATTAACCGTGATTCCGTGTCAGGTGTAGGATTCTGCGAGCCGACGCCCTCAGTGGTATGGCAAAGTCGTTCTGTCTCCGTGCAGCGTCTGCCCCAGTGGTATACGCGCTACGGCGGGTGCAGCAAGGCAGGCACTCGGCACACGACAGAACATACGAAACGGCCAGTATACCCGAGAGGAAGTATAAGTAGTGGAACTTGAATGTAGGTGCTTCATCACTGACGCTTTCCCGCAAGCCATGACCCATCCCGAATTCTGGGATGCATGGTCAATGTAATCGTTTTGTCATCTGGAAAAACAGCAACATGAACATCGACGACATGCGTCATGAGAAACGTGCCAAGGAATGCTAGTCATATACAAAGCGGTCATGCGAATCCAGAAATCATGGACATGGGCATCGCAATGCCGGTCCATGATCGACAGCCATGCGAACATGCATGACATGTCCATTGCAATGCGACAATCTATGACATGCGGCGATGAAAGAGCGTGCAGCGAACGCGCGCGCCGATCGACATGGCGCGCCGCGATCGAGACGCGCGCGTCGTTCGCGCGGCGGTGACCTGTTTTCGGTAACGCACAAACGACGACGAGTTTGGCTTTCGTACATCTACACATGGCACGAGTTCTCGGGTCGGTGGCTGCCCAACCGAAATGGGTGCCACTGGAATCGAACCCAGACTTATGGAATGAATATATGTATCACCTAGGTGTTGAAGGAGGACGTCCAGCGTTCGTGGACGTCCTGTCGCTGACGGAGGCAGTGGCGCAGCTTCCGCAACCTGTGCACGCGCTGGTGGTGTGTTTCCCACTGGGCGCACGGGAAGCCAGCTCCCCGGTTAGAACTGTAGGGTCTGACGTGTGCTATTATTTTTGCGCACAAACAGTACAAAACGCGTGTGGAACTATGGCGCTGCTGCACGCTGTCTTGAACAACTGTGAACGCGCGTCCATCCAGCTTCGGCCGAGCTCCGTACTGGAAAAGTTGCAGGCGCACGCTCGTGACTTTCCAAACGCAACGCCTTTAGAACGAGCAGAGTTTCTAGAAGGTGACGAGGCCCTGGCTGCAGCGCACGATGCATATGCTGCCGCGGGACAGACAACGGCACCTGCACCAGACACCGACACCGATTTGCACTTCATTTGCCTAATTCGGGACCGCAGCGGCCGTCGTCTTCTCGAGCTCGATGGCAGGAAACACGGTCCAGTAGACCATGGGGAAACGAACGCCGAAACTTTTGTAGAGGATGCGTGTAGGCTAATCCAGAACAAATTTGTGCAGCGGGGTCCGTACCTAACTGTCATGGCGCTGTGCGGCTGAGCTTGCGTATCGTTTGCGCTCTGACCAGTGGGCATCGTTGGATTGTGGTGCTCGCAGCCGTGTCTGCCGCGCTGACTTATCTTCTCCTCCAGCAAAAGTGTAGATGTTGCTTAGGCGGCTGCAGAG
This sequence comes from Cyanidioschyzon merolae strain 10D, assembly GCF_000091205.1. Classification (NCBI taxonomy): domain Eukaryota; phylum Rhodophyta; class Bangiophyceae; order Cyanidiales; family Cyanidiaceae; genus Cyanidioschyzon; species Cyanidioschyzon merolae. The sequence continues at coordinate 59,884 of NC_010143.1, forward strand.
AGCACGATCGTGAACATAGGCACCGGTTCCTGAAAGGTCGTCGCTGTATCTGCGGGTCCTGGCTCCACTGTTGATGCAGCAGTCGCTGGGATTCCGGGCCGGGCGAGAAGATCTGAAAAGTGTACAAGCGACTTAGGCGCAAGGAGCAAGTTGCGTGGACGGATCGACGCGGTCTTCTTATCGAGAGAACGCGAGCAATCAGGGTACTGTCACTTGCGCTCGACCAAGACTGGCGGTTCGTTTCCCGCGTGGCATCTGTCGTGCTATCCAGGAGCCGCTGCGCGTCACCGTCACGCTCGGTAGGCTTGATGCGGTATTCCGCAAACTGGACTGGTTTGAGCAGCATGACGTAACGTTGTGTGGATGCTGTCGCCTTGTTCGCGTTTCCAGGACACCTGCTTTGGGTAGTCCAGTCGAGTACACGTAGCTTTCTGATGCTACAAGCTCGATAGACCCGTTACCCACGCGTGCGCATTTTTGCAGCCTTTACTGGCACTCCACAGAGCGTATCTACTTCGTCGAACGTAGGCGACATGGCGCACGGGCCGAGCAAGTGATCATCTAGGTGCGATCAAAACGGTACATTGCCATCCACGACGCAAGAGCGCTTGGTAGACGGCATGCAACCATACCAGCATTTATTGCATAGTGCATAATGCGCATCCAGCGTATATCACTGACGAGAGGCGGGCGTGTCGCAGAGAAGACACGCCAGCTACGCAGGTCTGAGATTGCGATTGGAGCAGGGCGTTGCGAGCGGCGACGCTCAATGAAGAGCCAACGGAATCCAGTGGCTGGGCACTAACGATACCCCGCACAACGCTGGTTGTACATGGAAACTATCTAGCATATACTCAGCAATAGCGAATAACAGAACGCCATCATGGTTCACAAACTGCACAGGAAAGTTGTTCGCGGTATATACATACGGCGCTCGTGCTGTACTGCGTTGCGGACCGCACCATACCAGTGCCTTGCTTCGGGCGAGAATTCTAAGGGACTCCTCTCGAGGCTTTTGGATTTTAGTCATAGAAAGTCTCGAACGTTTCAGCACAATGCCCAGACTGCGTATTAAACGATTTTCTCGTACATTCGCTCGAGCCGAAGCTGCTGCATGCCACGGATGCATGCCACATTTCCAAATGTTTACGAATACCCAGAGGTCTCGGTGCCGAACGTCAGCACACGCACTGTTGCCGGTGGACGCACACCAGCGCAAGCCGCTCACCATCGATTGCCACTCCACGTGACGTTCGGTCCGCGTACCGTGCAGTATACTGTGCACTCGTCTCTGTTTCATGCTCTTCTTCTCTAGCTGTCTCAACGGGCGCCCTCGCTGGTGATGCGTTCATGTCATCCTGGATGCATCGACGGGAATGGTAACGAATCGAATCCTGCATTCGGTGAACGCGCTCGTCGAAGGTACAGGTGGGCGCCAATGTGTGATGCAGCATCTCCAGCGCCACTGGACAGAACCAAACGACACGAATTATCCGTCATTGCCTTTCCAGACACATTGAACAAGCTGATGAGTGCAAGCCTCGTGCCCGAGTATGCCAGGAACCGTTGGCAAGCCGAGCGCTGTCCCGGGCACGCTCTAAAGCGTGCGTTGATACCTTCCATCGGTGCCCTGTTTTCTGGGCGATTGGCCTCAGGCTGCGATGGGTACAACCCAGACACGGTGCGCTTCATTCAGCGTTCGAGACCGATCCGTATCTAATTTTTGAGGCTGGTCTGATCATTGGTGGCAGCAGCGAAATAAACTTTTTTTGCGACGGCTGAAATCGCTTGGCGAAGCGTCGAGGTATTCTGGAGAGCGGGGCTTCGAATCTCTGATCCTTTGATCGGGCCGTCTCGCATCCTCTGTCCAGCACATCCTTCATGCTGTCGCGTGATGCCCTAATCGAGACATGATAGGGAAATGGGAATAGATGGGAGCTCTGCGTCCGGAAACTCGTACGACCGGTTCGTGGACGGGATATGTCAAGGCGAGCGTAGCCAGGCACGTCTTCTTCGAGTAAGAAGCTATGCGACTTTTAAAGGTGTCTTGCACCTTTCAGTATTAGGGAAGCGAACGACTCTTGTATGGATTCATGGGCGCTAGAACGGTGTGTGAAAACAGAGCGAATGCCTTTGACAGGATTCAACCTGGGAGAACATGCTGGCACGACGTCGAGTCGGCGCCAAGCTTAGCTTTGTTCCCAATAACCGATTTTTAGTGGCCGAAAAAGACGGTGCATAAGAGCAGGACAGAAGAATACGGGAAGCAGACGCCGCAGAATGTGCTTCGGCCAAGGATCCGGGGTTGAATGATTCGCTTTGTTCGTGGATCCATGGGGAATCACAGGATTGCATGGTCATCAGGGCGGGTATTGTCGGGAAGCACGTTGATCGCTCTCGTTTACGAACAGCAGTGTTTTATTCTTCGAGTACCTATGCACAGGTGTACCTTTTCTTCCGAATCAAAAGTATCATCGAGAGAAACGAAGACTGGTGTCTTCTGCTGTGTAAGCGTTCGCTCTTCACTGCGAAATCGATGGTGTCTTGTTTCACATGCAACGCTCTCCCATAGAAGCGCGGGATTTTCTCTGTCCACTTGTGTCCTTTCATCAGCTTCTGAATCAACGATATGGAAGATTCACATCCTATGGCTTCGTTGATCGTGCTATTTAGTAATTGTATGGAATAAATTGGATTGAACAGGTGAAAGTATATCATATAGTGTTTGATTAGCTCTGGTTTAAGTGCACGTCGTTCATGTTGTGGACGACGAGAACAGTTGTTCATCCACCAGGTTACCGTAGAATGACTGACTTGCATATGGGCGGGTAATTCTTCGCAAGCTCGCAGAGACATCATATGGTCCTTTCGCGACCTTTTGCCCGTCTACAACATTCATTCCCTTTGTTCAATATCTGAGAGAAAAATAAACGAAATCAAGAAAGACGTCCTGGTACATGTATTCACGAATTCAGCGCTCTGAATATGACCGAGTTCATGGCGATGCAACCGCGTATACCACACCGTAGCTGCAGGTGGTGCAGGTGTTGTTCGCGTCTCCCGAGCGTCGCACGTTCTCAACCAATTCACATGCGAAGAGCGTCCTGTGTCGAGACGTGCGCTGCGCGCTTGCGACGCAACGTCCTTTCGATAGCGAGTCAGCGCTCGAGACGTTGATGAGTCGAGATGATGACGACCTTGTCGTTTGATTTTACTTGAATAAAGTAGGCTCGAATTAGAAATGTGCATTCATTCGCGAATGATGTTCGTCGTTCATCGCAGTGTGGAACCGACCATGCCTACTGCGACATGTCCACGATGCCACCGATCCGGGGCAACACCCAGGTTCTAGACGACATAAATGGGCAGGTGCAGCACGCTATACCCCAGACCTGTTTCCACTCTGGTACAGTAGCCATGAACCGGCACCCAAGGACGACGCTCAAGTGCTCCGTGCGTGAATCGGAGAACCCAGCTAAGCTCCGGCGGCGAGCGAGACCAACGCTAGATGGTTGAACGTGTGGTGGCGATATCGCCACATCCCTCGTCTTTGGTGAGCCCTCAGATCCAATCCTCCTCGTTTTTCTCCACCTCTTTAAGCGCGATTTTTGCTGTCCAGTTCCCTTTCCAGTCAGTGCTTAGCTGAACGCGACCTTGTTTCGCGACCCCAATGCACTTACCTGCAGTATCGCAGGCAACCCCGAGTTTGATTGGCGCGAACTCCTCCGGCTGCCCCTTCAGTCGGAAGGTTTTAATGAGTCCCGCGCGCACCACTGCGTACCGGTAGCGCAGCTTGCTGTGTGAGGTTGCCAGAATACCGTGCAAGCGGAAAGTCTCGCCAGAATCCAACACCCAATCCCGTTTGACAGCGACCCGTGAGCTGATCCGGTTATAGCAGTCGACTTTGCCACCCAGCGTAACCGTAGAAGGGAACCATGCGCCCCTTACGGAAAAGTCCTTCTGGTAGCTCGCCTGGAAGTAAGGGGAGCCCAGTCCGGGCGAAGCGATGCCCAGCAGCTGCAACACACCGCCGTCACGAAAGCAAAAGTCCCGTGATGCGACCGCATCCCAGTCACGGTTCACTGATTCATAAACGAGAGAAACCTCAGTTTTACTCATTATAAACAAAAAGCCGGTGCGCTTCACCTGATAACTCTGCTCTACGATAACCGTAGCCCGCGAGCGAACAGCACCAACAACGCACAGGCTGCGAGCTGCACCGATCCCGTTTCGAGCACGTTTAAACCGGCGTGCGGAACGCCCACGTGGCCGTGACCCCCCGTATACCGCACGCGGCTGTGCCTGCACACGCAGCGGCCGTCGTACGATCGAGCGCAGCCCTTGCGGGCACGCAGGGACGTTGCGCGGGGCGCTTGCCGCCACGGCCTGGGCATCCGCGGGAACACGAGCCGGATCGCCTGCCGATGCATGCGCCAGGTACGCAAAAGGAGCTTTGTTCTGTTTTCCCCTATTTGTTTGCATAGGACGCATGATTTGTATGCACATGGCAGCGCCGCTTGGAGCAGCGATACAACGTCTTCGGCGAGCGTCGTCGCGCTGCACAGCAGACAGGGCGCATTCGCGACTAGACGAAGCGCACAGGTGGTATGCGGCTCGAGGTTCGCGTCTCGTGGCAACGTGTGGGCAGCATCCGGGAGCGAGATACGTCGCCACTGCGATGTTTGCGTTGGTTGCGCGGGCGCTCCGAACTCTTTCTGAATGGACTAGCACTGAAGAACCACGCGTCTGGAGTCGCATCCTCGAACTTGATGGTCATGACTCACCAGTTCATTGCGAGTATCCGTCGAGGACACTAAAATGTCGGGGATTGGATGCATATCGAGAAACCACGCGTCTGGAGTCGCATCCTCGGACTTGATGGGTATGACTCACCAGTTCATTGCGAGTATCCGTCGAGGACACTAAAATGTCGGGGATTGGATGCATATCGAGAAACCACGCGTCTGGAGTCGCATCCTCGGACTTGATGGGTATGACTCACCAGTTCATTGCGAGTATCCGTCGAGGACACTAAAATGTCGGGGATTGGATGCATATCGAGAAACCACGCGTCTGGAGTCGCATCCTCGAACTTGATGGGTATGACTCACCAGTTCATTGCGAGTATCCGTCGAGGACACTAAAATGTCGGGGATTGGATGCATATCGAGAAATCATGCGTCTGGAGTCGCATCCTCGAACTTGGTGGGTATGACTCACCACTTCATTGCGAGTATCCGTCGAGGACACTAAAATGTCTAGAGGTTGACTCCGCGTCTGGATGAGTCACCGGCGGAGCCGCTCATCCCTGGTGGTATTTCCTGCGCAAACACTTTCCAGGAAATCATCTGGGAACGTGATTCAGGTCGGTGTCACGCAACATTTTTCAGATGTCTTTTCGCAGGATAGACAGAGTTGCGGCTCGCTGTTGCCACGACTATCGATAGGGATGGTGCTGAACACCTGGTAAACATCTCCTCGAAACAGGAGTGTTGTTCCGAAGCCACAAGAATGCGCCGCCGCCGAGCGCCAAAACTCGAACAGCGCACCTCTCCTCGTGATCCAATACAGGCTCAAATTTTGGGGAAAGATGCAGTATGCACGAGAAAACGGCATACGCATGCTTGGACTAGATGTTTAAACGGGAAAGCGCGAGGGCCTGCCACACGCGACGTTTTTGAGCGCCACACCGCACGCTCTAATGGCAACACCCCGAATATGGCAAAGCAACATGCGCGAAACTATGGCGCTGGACCCGACAGCTACAATGGCGAACAGCTGACTCAGACCTTTGCACTGTACGTTCCGACCTGTGCATCGCCGCAGCTACGCAAAAGCTTCCGCTTCTGTTCCGAAACTGTGATCACAGGTCTTGCAGTGCTGCCGATCGCGAAACGCATAGCAGGCTGCGAGTCGAGGGGCAAGGTACCAGAGGCTGCCCTTCCCGGGCAGCACCAGGCCTCACACACACGGACGAGGGTGAGGTTTCCGTATCGGGCGCGTACAAGAGGCAAGCGCTTCGCCTGGGCCGTACAGCGTAGAGCCTACGGAGCCACTTGTGTCCCGGTTCTGTGGCGAGTCAGAAGCAGTCGTTTTGGCTGTGAACCCGCGCTGCTGGGCACTGCGAAGCGTCGAGTGACGCGCACTTCGAACGCCGCGGGTACTCTCCAGGGTGCAGGCGGGCGCTTGTTTTCAATACCTACCGACCGTTCGGAACAGGAGCGTAGACACGACGACCAAGTGATCGCTCCCAGTCGGCCAGACGGCTACCAAAGTTTGGCTGCGAACGGCACCTGCTCACAGTACTAGCAGCGCAGGGGTAGCGACACCCGTGTCATGAACCTGTTCGCAGACCCGCCTTTAACTGCATTCGTGAAGGCGCTTCGTTCGCACCAGCACGAGGAGTTGTCTTTTGTGCAAAAGCAGCTTGAGCTGCTTCGAAGCGAGTGCGAGGACCGCGATCCGGAAAAGAAAGCCTGGGCCTTGCTGAAGCTGACTCACCTGAACCAGCACCTACTAGCAGGCGACCTATCGTTCACCGCTTTTCCTATCGTGGAAACAGCCACTCGGTCTGTTCTATGGCAAAAACAGGTCGGATTGCTTGCTGCGAGTCTGCTCTTCCATTCTCAGACTCCGGAGACACTGCTACTCGCGAATCAATTGAGAAAAGATCTTCACAGTGGCAACCGCAACGAACAGGCGCTTGCGCTGACAGGGTTTGCGGGTTTCGCCTCCGCGGACCTCGCTGAGGCTTTGTGGCCCGACGTTGCAGCGCTGTTCACGAGCGCTCGTCCGTACCTGCGTAAGCGAGCAGTGGTCGCCTTCCATCGCAGCGTTCGTCAGTGCCCAGAGGTGCTGCCAGCGTGCTGGCCTCGCTTTGTCAACCTCCTGCAGGACGCCGACCCTTCCGTGGTCTGCGCATCAGTCACCGTTGCACTCGAAGAGGTGCATACGTATCCAGAACTGTTTATACAAGTGATTCCCCGTTTTTATGAAATCGCCAGCCAGGGCGGTAGCAATTGGTTGCTCATCAAAGTCCTGATGGTTCTCGACGCTCTGTGTGCACATGAACCGCGTCTACCAAAGAAACTCGCATCTTTGGTGACAAGCATGATAGAGGCAACCCAGGCCAAGTCGTTGGTGTTCGAATGTTGCCGAGTCGCATGTCGTCGCTTGGCCGATGACGGCCATTTGCTCTGTGTTGCCATTGCTCGTCTAATTGCGTTTGTTGAGGGTACCGATCAGAACCTTCGATACTTGGCGCTGAAAGTACTCCGCAATGTTGTCGAGTACCGGCCATCGATCATTTCGCAGAAACAGTTGCAAGGCGTTCTCAACGAGTTACAGAACAACGACATCCTGGTGCGGCTTGCAGCGCTAGAATTGCTTTCGAGCAGAGTGCATACTGCCGATGACTTACGATGCCTGGCTCAGAGCATGGAGCGGATGTCGCTGTTAGAGCCCGCACCGGGGCGGGCCCCGAACCGGGACACATCCGAGGAGCTGCGATTTCGCTCGATGTTGTTCAGTGAGCTGTGGCGATGCATTCGAAGGGTGTTTCCGGATGGATCCACTGATCTGGCAGAGGCAGATGCAGCGTGGTTGCTTGTGTCCATCGTTCGCCCGGCGCTTGTTCGGGCATCACAACTCGATGAGAAAAACGTGGAGCGGTTTGCGGTGTTGCTTTGGAAGCTTGTTCAATTACATGAATCGCTACGCGGATCTGCAGCGGCTGTGTGTCGTCAGGTTCTCGACCGCTGCCTCTCGGAATCACACGATTGGATCCGGTACTACGGCGCTATTCGAGTTTGTGTTTGGATACTGGGCACCAGTCTTGAAGGTGTGAACGACTCGTCTCGTGCCGCCAATGACCTGGAACGACTCACGGGACTGTTCCAGCTTTTCGAATGCGTACGCACGGGCGACGAGGAATTGGACAGTTTCGCAGCACTCCAGACGACGGTGCTGCGAACATTGCGCTTTTGCTGTGAGCATTTGCAGGCTGACTTTTCCTTGCAAGTCAGAGAGCGCCTCCAAAGAATCGTTCTATTGAGTCCAAGCGCCTTTGAGGAGCACTGGCGCCTCCTGGGCATCCAGCGAGACGTCCAACGCCGAGCGGGAGAGATCACTCGTCGCAGCGCCCCGCACCCCGGGGCACTCCAAGCGCTTTTGCGTTCGCTGCCCGCTCTCTCGTCACACGAACTATCCGAGTGTTGGGCTGATCCGCACGACTTGCCGCCACCGACACCGACACCAGCGATACGTCGACCACGAAAGCATTCGGAATCACAGGGCGCATCTCGGAGTGGCAACAATGCCGAGGCGGCGCTCCTGCTGCTCGACACCGTCGACGCCAATGATGTCGTACGTGCGCCGCTGACAGCACTGCCGTACAGGTCCGCTGCGCCCGCAAGTGCAACAAATGAATCCAGGGGCGAAAGAGACGCGAGCAGCGCGCATCCTCTGCAAGCGTCAGCGAGTGCGGGATTCACCACCGCATCTGATGTCTGGGCAGCACATCGTTTCGCGAGTGCCCCCGACGACACCTCAACGGATGCCACAGGAATGGAGGCAGCGGGAGCAAGCGCCCGCTCCACCACCGAGCTCGAGCACCTCGCATTCTACCTCCGTGATGCACCGAGCGCGCACGCACACGCACGACACGCACACGCACCAGCAGCCTCCGTGCCCTCGAATCAGCAGGCTGCTGATGCGCTCTCGATCGGCGCCAGTCTGCAGGGCAATGCGTGCACCAGGCATGATGCGATGCAGGGCGCACGCATCGCAGGTACCAGCGATGCCCCGGATGATGCCCTGTTGATTGACTTTTGTGCACCGTATGCAGCAATCGACGGTGGTGATGCTCCTGCAGGTGATGATGCACCATCTACGACCGGGGCTGACAACTTGGGACCGGGTCGGTGTGTTGCGACCCCGGAGCATACCCAAGCAGCAGTGTGAAGCGAGCTGCAGGCCGGACGTTCACACGGCAGTTTATGGGAAGCATGTGCTCGGCATCCTGGATCATAGCAGACACGAGCGTCGACGCTGCAACAGGGACGTCTTGCTATTGCTATTGCTGTTGCTGGTGTTGGTGTTGTGGTGCGCTGACGTGCGTCTCGCACCAGTCCAGCATCGCGGAGGCCATTGGCCGGTGCAGAGCGCGCGCTGGGGTGAGGATCAGTCGGCAGCGGACGCAAGGTTACGGACGCGAATGCACGGGGCTCGTGCGGATTCACTCCAGAGTCTGGGTGCTTGCTGTTCATGGCTGTCGGGCCTGGATGTGTCTGGTATGGGGCTTGCGTCGCAGTTTGCGGCCGCGGCGACAGCTACAATTGATGACACGAGTGCGTGGATCATCGGCAGACGTGGCTGCTCCATCTGTCACGGTGCGCTGCCACGTGTGCACTGACCGGCCTTTCGACACACGGACGATCCATGGAAAATGAAAGCGGAGTAGCGAAGTGGACACGGATGCGCTCGAGTGCCTGCAACAGGCGGTAAGGAAGCGGCTGGCGATGTGCGAACGCTCCCACTGGGCGGCCGTCGGGCGACCCGGGGCTGGTCCATGAGTAGCTACCGCTTCGGGGGTCTACTTGTCATGACGGACACGCCAGCACAGTGGAAGCGAGGCTGCTTCGTGTAACGCAGAGCGTCCGGACTGCGCCTCCAGGCGGAGCGGCGAGGCCGTCTTTGTCGTCGTCGTCGTCGTCGCTGCTGCTGCTGCTACTGCTGGTACTCGCTGTGAAGCAGGCGGGTGCTAGCGATCGTCAGGCGTTCATCAATACGAAGCTCGAGGGCGGCGGATGACGTGCTCGCCGTAAAATCATCTGCTGTAGCAAGTTTGTCAAGCACCTAGTATAGACCCGTGCGTGTTCCGCGTCTTACGCACCGTGGAACAGCCACCAGTGCGGTGCGCTCGCTGCCCAGCGCGTTTGCAACATGTTCCTAGGTGCTGGACTTCGGGTTGGCCACGTCTCGAACAAAGTAATTGGGCGCGATCGTCGGCAACCGTACGGTTTCCTGCGGTCGGTTCAAGGTGTCGTTTGCGCTTGCGCCGATAACGCCGGCTTCTTGCGTGCGCTGCAGAAGTGTCGAACGCGGATACGCGCTTCGTTCTGCTGCCCGGGGCACCACGGCCAGCCGGAGAAGCTGTGGCCCCCGCTCCGAGAAGTACTCGATCGAGAGCGGCATGCCCTCGTAACGCTTGATCTAGCAGAGCAACCCGAACTCGATAACCTGCAACAACCGACCGGCATTCTTCGTGCGGTGCAGGAGCGAGCAGCGGCCGTCTTCGATACCGTACATACCTTCTTTCTGGTCAATGGCTCGACCAGTGGCATCCTTGCTGCGCTGCTTGCAGTCTGCAGTCAGCTGGGTCAGGATCCGAGTCGCTTTTATGCCCTGGTGCCGAGAAATGCCCATCAGTCTGTTTTTCATGCGCTAGCGCTGACTGGACTTCATCCCGTGTATTTAACCCCAGAGGTTGTGGATTCTCGCTACGATATCCTCGGGCCGGTTTCCGAGTCGACAATAGAGGCGGCACTCGTTGCTTTCGCGCCGCAGGTGGCGGTGGTGCTGCTGACCTCACCAACCTACCACGGGTTTGTGGCGAATGTGCGCAGTATCGCAGCTCGATGTCGTCGATACGGGGCGTGGTTGGTTGTCGACGAAGCGCATGGTGCGCATCTGGGCTTCTCTCCCGAGTTGCCGCAGAGTGCGCGACAGATGGGTGCGGATCTGGTTGTACAGTCGACGCACAAGACCCTGATGGCCCTGACCCAAGCAGCGATGCTGCACGTGCCATGCGGTTCACGCCTCGCTGTCGAGGATGTGGCCGAAGCAGTCCGCATGGTTTCCAGCACGTCGCCGAACGCGTGGGTGGTGGCGAGTCTCGACGCCACCGTCGCCGCTCTGGCGGATACGCCCTGGTGTCAGGCGTGGTTCGAGCGAGCCTGCACTCTAGGGCAAGCGATCCGAAGACGACTACCGACGCTTCCGAATGACGACGCAACACGTTGCTGTCTCCTGCTGCCGGACGACATCGATGGGTTTCTTTTCGATGCGCACTTGCTGGATCACTACGGGGTTTACATGGAACTTGCTGGACGTGCGACGAGCACAGGTATCGTCACCGGGGCCAATGATGCGAGCCATGTTGCCATTTTGGAGGAAGCGTTCACAGCGTTGACCACGGACTCCCGCCTAAGAGGCACTCGTGAATCCAGGGTGCACACTTTGCGCCCCATGGACAGCTTGCAAGGCGTGTTTCGGGCTGCAAGCTGCACGCTTCGTGTGTCTCTGCATCAACGACGCCGCTGGTGCCCGCTGCAGCACGCCGCAAACCAAGTCGCTTCCGCGACAATCAGCGTTTACCCACCGGGCATTCCGGTCGTCTTGCCTGGCGAACGCATCGATCCGCCACTGGTATCGTACTTGCTCGACGCATCGCGGTGTGGTTGTGCCATATCGGGCGTGCACGGCCCAGAGCAGCACGTTGCCGTCGTTGATGATGAACCACCGGCGACACGATGCCACCAGGCGCCTTGATCGATCCACGCTATGCGTATCGGATGTACCACATGGGGTGCACCGGTTCAAGGCACGTTGGTCGGGCAACGAGTTCAGCACGCTGGCATACAATCCATAGCATCGAGAGCGGGAATCGCGATGCCGGTGACACAGCTCGCATTCTACATTTGCGGTGACTTGCACGGATGGCACGCATGCGCGGATGCATGGACCTGTCCATACATGTACATGTATAGATCGCTGTGTGGATGTGAGCATGCATGCACACCAACGCCGCTCGCCGCTGAACTTGCGCGCATGCGTGGCGTTGCTCGACACGCGCGATGCAGATGCATGGCGCTGTGCGTGCGCATGCGTGTCCGCGGGCACAGACAGCGCGCTGCCCGCATCCGCTGCATCGACAGCGCGTTGGGGTGCGTGCCATGCGCGCGCCACCGGCGACACGTCGGCAGTGGAATCGCCACACAGATACCGCGTAGCTGTTTCGATGGCGCTGTCGAGATCTGTGACCTGCTTGCGTTTCGTCTGGGGGAAATTTCTTGCTGGCTCGCTGACTGGCGATCGATGCAAAGGCGTGATCCGTCCATCCCGGATGCTTGTTGTTGTTGTGGATGCGCTGATGCGCTTGCTTGTCGCGATGACGCGTATACGTTCGGACGGCGCACGAGATGTGCCGGCTCTTTCCGAATCGATTCATATCGTGCTGGTGCGCTGCGCCTGGCCTACTGGTACGCTGCGACCCACATGGAATCCCGAGAAGGCTACCTTCGGCCCATACGCTCCCTCTGCTGCCTCGTTCCGAATGGTTTGATATCGGGCAGGTACGGTGCAGCTGACGATACCCGGTGCATGGAGATGCCACGCGGAAGCGCGTGTACCGCAGATGCGCCAACGAGAACACAAACGCTTGAGTGATGCGCCACAGCGCACCTCAGCCGAACTCCATATGCATCTGCGGCGCGTGCTTCTCGCGCGTTTCAGTCAGCGCACGGAGGAGTCGTCTTTCGCGCCATGGATACGGATATGACGGCCGATGGAGTGCGCAAGTCGTCACCGTGGCCGGGCTGAAGCCAGAGGCGGAACCTGCCTCAACGAACGGCTAGCGGTACGCGGACGTCAGCGAAATGGTCGATCGCGTCTGGTTCATGCGCGGTAGTGTTTCTCTGGGAGGCTGCGAAGGCGTTCCGCAGCCTGCTCGGCAGTGAGATCACGCTGCGATTCGGCGAGCATTTCGAAACCGACCATGAACTTGCGAACGGTTGCACTCCTGAGCAATGGTGGATAGAAATGGATGTGAAAGAGTAGACCTGGTTCGGCGGTCGCGGCACCGTTCGCCACGGGCGCCTGGTGCAGCCCCATGCTGTACGGAAAACTGGTCTTGAAGAGATTGTCGTACCGAACTGTGACTCGCTGCAAAATGTCTGCCAGATCATCCTTCTGCGATGCATCTATGTCCAAGAGAGACTGGCACGAGCCAGTGGGAAGCACCATGACCTCGAACGGCCATACCGCCCAGAAAGGAACGAGTGCAACAAAATGCGGATTCTGGCAAACAATGCGCTCGTTAGGCCGCTGCAACTCTGCTTTCAAATAGTCCAAGAGTAGTTCTCGGCCCGTGTCAGCGTAATAGGCACTCTGCAGGCGCAGCTCGGTGGCAATCTCGTTCGGGATGAACGAGGATGCCCATATCTGGCCGTGCGGGTGCGGGTTGCTGCAGCCCATCGCAGAGCCCTTGTTCTCGAAGATCTGCACGTGCCGGATCTGCGGCATGGTCGCTAGCTCAGCGTACTGCTCTTGCCAGGCATCGACAACGCGCCGAATCTCCGAACGACTCATCTCCGCCAGCGTCAAGTCGTGCCGAGGCGAAAAGCACACGACGCGACAGGTACCGGACACGGGCCGCGCTTGGAACAGCGTGGCGTGCGACGCCCGACTGGCCTCAGCGTCGGCACTGTCAGAGGGCCCATCTAACAGAAGCGCAGGAAAGTCGTTCGTAAACACAAACGTAGCGTCATACTGGGGGTTTCGGTGCGCGCCACCAGCCCGCGTGTTACCAGGGCAGAGGTAGCACTCGGGATCGTAGCGGGGTCGTTCTTCGCCACCAACCGTCTCCTGGGCGCCTTGCCAAGGCCGTTTCGCTCTGTGCGGGGAGCACAAGACCCACTCCCCTTTCAGAGGATTAAACCTACGATGCGGGTGCTCGGTAAAGTCAAACGACGCCATAAAGACGGGAGTAGTGCAATGAAGCAAGCACCAAGCGCAACGACTTGCCACCGCCTCAACACATCAGGGGCGCTCGCCGTCGCATGAATCGTCAGACGCCGTGGACATGCGCGAGCCGTACGATGGACGCCTCGCTCGCCCGGAATGCCGATCAGCATCGCGCAGTCGAGAATCCCTGCTCCATCGCAACGCTCCGTTGATCCGGCGTTCAGGAGCGCCTCGCTCGCCCGGAATGCCGATCAGCATCGCGCAGTCGAGGATCCCTGCTCCATCGCAACGCTCCGTTGATCCGGCGTTCAGGAGCGCCTCGCTCGCCCGGAATGCCGATCAGCATCGCGCAGTCGAGAATCCCTGCTCCATCGCAACGCTCCGTTGATCCGGCGTTCAGGAGCGCCTCGCTCGCCCGGAATGCCGATCAGCATCGCGCAGTCGAGAATCCCTGCTCCATCGCAACGCTCCGTTGATCCGGCGTTCAGGAGCGCCTCGCTCGCCCGGAATGCCGATCAGCATCGCGCAGTCGAGGATCCCTGCTCCATCGCAACGCTCCGTTGATCCGGCGTTCAGGAGCGCCTCGCTCGCCCGGAATGCCGATCAGCATCGCGCAGTCGAGAATCCCTGCTCCATCGCAACGCTCCGTTGATCCGGCGTTCAGGAGCGCCTCGCTCGCCCGGAATGCCGATCAGCATCGCGCAGTCGAGGATCCCTGCTCCATCGCAACGCTCCGTTGATCCGGCGTTCAGGAGCGCCTCGCTCGCCCGGAATGCCGATCAGCATCGCGCAATCGAGAATCCCTGCTCCATCGCAACGCTCCGTTGATCCGGCGTTCAGGAGCGCCTCGCTCGCCCGGAATGCCGATCAGCATCGCGCAGTCGAGGATCCCTGCTCCATCGCAACGCTCCGTTGATCGAGGAAGTACGCCAAGCATCAAGCGGCCGTCACGTGTGCGTGCTGCTCCCGGTCGCACGCGCGCTCCTGCCGCCGACCCAGGCGATCTCGCGTCGGGCGCGCACCGCATTATGTCTGTACCATGCTTTGTTTGCTATTTAGGGTATCTTCTCATCGAAGAAGCGCCCTGGGACCTAACATCCAACTACACCAAGCATGGCATTCGTTCTCTGTGCCGCTAAATATGGAAATCGTAGCTCCAGGAGGCGTTGCATGCGGAGGTCGCTGAACGCTCTGCACACCCGTCTCGCAGTAGCTGCGCACTTGAAGAAACTTAGGTGGAGTGAGTTCGAGGACCGTGCCGCGTACCAGCCACTGCCGGCAACGTGGCGAGGCGAGTTTGACTCGGTGTCGCCACTGGACGAGATGAGTGGTGGGCAAGTGAAACCTGTTAAAACCCAGGTTTTCGGACAAGTGTATGAGGAACCGGTTCCTCTGGAGCTTCGCGCCGAAGACGACGACGCCTTCCGTCGTTTCCAGGCGTTGATGCTCGCCGACCGTGCGGCAGAACTTGAGGCTTTGCAGCAGCGGCGTGCAGCGTACGGCGACGACGCTGGAGTCATGAGCAACATGCGTATAGAGACGATCTACGCGCAGCCATGTGTGGAATACTGGCGAGGTCGTTCTTGAAACGGCTGGAGCCGTCTGGGCACACGTACTGTCCAGAACCTGTGCACCGGGAATAGTCCCTATGATGAAAAATTCCTATTTTACTCGGAACGTAAAGCACGGCGCGAATCGCTTTCGCCTTGAGCCGCCGACGCATCCGCGCGCCGTATTTTTTGACTGCGGCCGCATTTGAGTCTGGCGTCTTGTCCATGCGTTGTGAGCGCGCGATAACGTGCAGGAGAAACGAGTAGTTCCAGAAGGTGCACCAGACACCATTCGGGTCGTAGGCCGATCTCCAAACGGCTTTTTGCGAGACGCACCTGTGAAGATGGAGGCTGTCGAGAGCGCGCGCCCTGCTCCGCACTGTACCAAATTCCGGGGACGATCGCGTTCGAGCGCGGGAGCAGCGCCTCCCGTAAGCAATACGGACCCCATCAAGGCAACCGCCGGGGCTGCGATGCGCGCTACCCCTGCGGGTGATGGCTCCTGAACGTGCACCATCACAGCTGGGCGTACCAGCGAGCGAACAAAGCGCATCAGCGAGCAGAGCACATGATCGTATGGAACATCGGCATCGGGGGAGCTTTTACTCGTATACGCTGTAGCATCAAACGAATACTTAAACCCACATATACCAAGCATACCTACAAACCCGACGATTGTTTGCCCCTAACCGCACAAGCGGATGCATCGCAGCGGCGGCGGCGGCGGCGGCCGGGGCCGCTCCATATTTCTCCAGCAGGGATCCGATCGTTGACGCATCAAGCGGGTATCCCGGGATGGCGCGATCGCTGCCAGCCTCTGGAATGCGGCTCCAGTCGGGACGGGGCGGGACCAGCCGGGCGTGCCCGCTGGTGTGGCATTCTCGACGCATGCCCAGTCGATGCTCCTCGGCGGCGCGTAAAATCGGCATCACCACCCGTCCGTGCGAACGTGCTGTGCGCATGCAAGAACGATGAGCTGCAGCGCTCTCGCAGACAGCGTCAGGCGACGTCGAGTTCGAGTGTGTGGGTTTTTTTTCATTGAGAAAACGTTTACTTTGGCCAGCGTTCGCCGATCATGCGCATTGTTCTTTTCTTACCTTTTTTTCTCTTTTTTTCCAGTGCGCGGTAATGTATCTATCAACCC
Organism: Cyanidioschyzon merolae strain 10D; assembly: GCF_000091205.1. Lineage (NCBI taxonomy): Eukaryota > Rhodophyta > Bangiophyceae > Cyanidiales > Cyanidiaceae > Cyanidioschyzon > Cyanidioschyzon merolae. The sequence continues at coordinate 76,321 of NC_010143.1, forward strand.
CCCACTCCCAAGTTACATTACCTGCACTTCTTCTCGGATATTCTGGTCGTTTCGTACGTCCAATCGTGTGCCTAGTGCCTGCCGAACGCGACAGCAATAGCGCCTATAGCGCCGGTACGGTCGCTGCACGGAGACAGAACGGCGTTGCTGTACCACACAAAGGGCGCCGGCTCGAGGTCGAGTGTGTGGGTGAGCGCGCGCGCGCGCGCGCGCGTGATCAGAGCGAGGCACACCGCACGCACACCTAGAGTCGCTGTCCATGCGCCACGTGTGCATGAACCCCGCGCACCGGTCCAAAACGGAGCGTGCGCCGTACCACCCCGGTGATCCAGGCGCGCCAAACTGGGACTAGGCGCGGCATCGCGACGAGCCTCTCGCAGAGCGCCCGTTAGCGACGTCCCGCACCGGCGCCGCCCAGTCGAGAACGAATGCCGCCCCCCGGTGATGCCAGACGCGCGCGAATGTTCGCCACTGTCGGAATGCTTCCTGTTGCTGCGTGCTGGAGCAATACCTCGGACGGGAATGAAGCATTTTTCGTGTGTTTGGAGTTTCATGTTTATGGTTGCCTGCTGGGCGAGCATATGCTTTGCCGGCGGTGCAGCCGAGCCGTCGCTGCGATCGGCGCGAGTAACGAACGCGTTTACGCTGCCTGTCGAGGTGCGCGTGACCTACGGGCGCTACAGTGCCAGCGCACAGAACGCCAGTCGACAACTGACAAGTGCAACTGTCGTTTTTCCAGGTGACTCTGCTGTTTTTGGAGAGGTTTTCGTACAACTCAGAGAACCCGCTGTTGTCGGCGCACTGACCGGTACGGGCTCGTCTTCGTGCGTGCAGGTCACGCTACCGATCGATTCCGTGCTAGCGTGTGCGTTTCCGAGCAACGACACCAACATACCATACACTTATCCCGATAGTTGTGCATCGGCCAGTGCGCCGTACGGGGCTGAGAACCAGAAGAGAGGCAACTTTTTGGTATTGCCTGCAACCGCGGGCGGCTCGTCAGGGTCAGCACCTGTTTCGGTGGCGTACGCTGGTGGCGAGCCCGCCGCCAGTGCGCTGATTTCCGAAACCTGTAGCGTATAGAGAGGTTGTATAGGATTCTAGCATAGGATATAAGTAGCGGAAATAGGTTTGAATGCCGTGAAAGTTGATCGGCTTTCTAGAGAGAACTGGCGATCGCCTTGATGTTGCACGCAACGATGCCTGACCCAGAGCGCGCTCGCAGGCGCACCAAATCGTCGATTCCTCGGCACGAATACAAACGGGATGCTCAATGTTTCCGTAAAGATACGGAATACCGACGTTATGCGCACCGTCGCGGATCCACTGTGGACACAAGCGCGATGCATTTCTCGTGCGTTCGTTATCCTTATACGCATGCACCAGTAGTATCGGCAGTGTCTTGGTGCTGCTCCCGCGGTGTCCAGGCGTGCGCATCGCCTAAACACTGAGTCCATTGTGGCGGCACCTGACGTACAAGAGAGAGAGTTGTCGCCCACTCCGGATACCGGTAGTATACGTGCACGCAGTAATTTCTAATGCGAGTCGTCGACCTCACATCGTCTATGACTCCATAGGTTCACGAGATTGACTGACGATCTGTTGTAAAAGGGAACCCCGAATCTGGGATTTTACAAGCACCCGTACAGCAACGCCGGCCTTGGCCACGATCGGTGCCGGTCGTATATGCGCTCGCTGCAACATCGAATTCGAGTCATCGCTTCCGTACCGTCCATGAGCTCGAGACGCCACCAGTGCCGGCGATATCCCCATACGTGCGCTCACAAGGCGATATGTGCCTGGGGCTTTCCAGCCGGCGGCTCAGCGGCGGACGTCCGCGAATCCGGGATGCTTCCCGTATTCCAGTCACGAAGGAGCGTTCTCCGTATAATTCCTGCTAAATGGAGCGATCCGATACAAACCACACTGTGCGGTTTTTCTGGACCAGCTGCCGTCGCAGCAAGCTCAACCGCACGGCGAAGCGCTTCTTCTGGAAGTGCCACTTTGAACACCGGCGTCTGAGACACCGCTGCAGCGTGATTGGCAACAACGCGATGCGCCCGCTCGTGCAGCTCATCAGCCGGCATGTACGATGGGTCATCACCGACCCGAGTGCAGATGATCGCACGCGGTGCGAAGCGCATCAAGGCCTCGGTAAACTCCTCAACTCGCTTGTCGCGGCCCATGGCTAAGACGATCCACGCTCCGCAAGGGAGGCGTTGTACGGTTTCAGGAATATGGGCCCCATCGACGAGCACGTTCACCGATAGCGTTCCGCGATGGAGCGCAAACCACTCCATGCGTCCGGGAAGCATCTGCTTCATCTGCGGTTGAAGCAGCGACCAATCCGGTGGCTCGCACTGAAGCCAACCATACCGTGCTGCGAGCTCTTTTATTGCGCGCTCCGCCATCAACTGGTTGCGCTCTTCCCAGGAAGCCGCGTCTACGAAGACAACGGAGCGAGGAGCCGGCGGTGACAACTGCTCCACCGTCTCCCGAATGACTTGCCGCAGCTCCGGTTGATGGACGCCCGAGATCAGTATACAACTCGGCCGCCATGCAATACCTGCCTTTTCACGAGCTATATCGGCTAGACCTGGCCCGATGATCTCCGCATGCTCCAGGGCAACGCTCGTGAGCAGACAGACCTCAGCTCCGAGAACGTTCGTGGAGTCCTTGGCGCCGCCCATGCCGCACTCGATGACAGCGTACTCGACACCAGCCGTTTTCATTGCTAGGAATCCGGCCGCCGTCATAACGTCAAACCAGGTAGGACGCTCGACCACCGGTACGCCGTCTTGCAGGAATGGATCAGCCGCAGCAAGGGCGCTCTCGAGGGCGTCTGCGAGCGCTTCGTCTTCGATGCACGCACCCTGCAGCCTGACTCGCTCTTGGATGCGCTCTACATGTGGTGAGGTATATGTTCCGACTCGGAATCCTTTTTGTTTGACCAGATACGCCGTGAGCATAGCCGCTAGGGTCCCTTTGCCCTTTGTCCCGGCAATATGAACGGCGCGATAGCAGTGCTGCGGACTTCCAAGCGCGTCCAGCAAACGCTTCGCAGGCTTCACGTCTACACGCATCTCCCGCTGCCGTTGACCCGTGTTCGCTCTTTGCAACCGTTCCCAGTTCACAAGTTCATCTAAGCGAGTCAGCAACTGTCGCAGACGCTGTGAGACGGTACCGTCAACGCCACGAGTAAAGACACCGCTGGCAGTGCGCCAAGCCATGGCTTTGTTGAGGCAAGTTAGCAGGTCGATTAACGCTGAGATTTTACTGGAGGTGAGCAGACACTATTGTCGCGTGGCGAAGGCACTACATAACGGTACGCACTAGCAACAGCAACAGCAGAAACTGCAAGGTGAAGACTGTTCCAAGGTCAGCGCGAACTTTTCGGGTGATAAGGGCGGCGCGAGGACGGCGGCGGTGGCGGCGGTAGTACCGGTACCCTCGCCGCTTGCGTCAGGTCCTGCATCCGATCCTCATCTGTCGAGTTGTCTTCGGATGCCGCAGAGGAAATACTATACTCCATGTCAGAGGCGGATGACGCGCGAACTTGGGCCGACGACTCCACCAGAATACCGTCACGATCGACCGGAACATTACAGGCCTCGGTGTCCGACTTCCGCTTGTCCGTCCATGGCAACGGGCTCGTGAACCGGCTCAGCTCGGGATCAGTGCGGGCGAGATCCATCAGAGAAGACGAGCCCTGCTCGGTAATGGTGGCGGGAGCGATGTCAGGCGACACGCGTGGCGTCAGCACAGCGCTTCGATGACGTGGGCTTGCGACCTCGGGACTGAGAGGCTGTTGGGTATGTTTCCCGGAAGACAAGTGCTCCGCGGCGAACTCACCGTCGACTTCGGTACGCTCCTGGCCTTCGCAAAGTCCTGGATGCCCGCGCTCTCCATATGGCGGCTGCTTTGGGCGTCCCGGGATGCCAAGCTGCCCCTGCGCTGCAGTTGGACCCGATGCCAGATCGGCATCTACACTGGAGCGCGCGCTCTTGACCCCTGTACCATAAGGGGTCTCATCGGAAACAGACCAGCTGGGCGGCTCTATTGGACGTTGTTGCTGTGCATTGAGTCGGAGTCTTGTGGAGAGCATTTGCCAGGCGACACGGGCGTCATCGCATGCTCGCAGCACCCAGTGGTGCAGCTTGGATAGCGTCGTCACTGCCGTGTACATTCCGCCCGCAAGTTGGCGGAGCGCAAGCAATCGCTCATTTTTCACATCGTAGACAACACGGAGACGAGCATGGCAAGCGTTTTCCTCCGCCTGCGTGGGGTCCAGCACGCAGCATGTCTCTTGAGAGCCTCGATGCTCATCGAAAAACAGAGCATACTCCAGGATCACAGGGTATACTTGCAGCTGCAGCGGGACTGGCGGCCGCTCCCTCGGACTGAATAGTCGAACCCGTTCATCGCCATACCCGTGCCGCTCGATGGTAAAGTCTGGACGGCGAAAACGTTGTAGCGAACCGAGCGCAGCCAGTGACGCGTAAAAGAGCCCGCTACCATCCAGACTTTCGACACAGACTTGCACGGTAACCTGGAACGCGTATTTGCCGGCAACTATGCAGAGCGACTCGGGGTCAATACATCGAGACTCACGAAGGATGCGCTCTAGAAACACAGCCTCCTCTGAGAAGCTAACAGCGTCGCTTTGTTCGAGCAGCGTTCGCTCTGAGGCACCCGGCGAGATTCCGTAGACGACGCGGATCCATCCTTCGGTGGGTCGGTGCGGCGGCGGTGCAACCACTCGACAGGTTGTGGTTGCAAACGTGATCGCACTCGAGCCGGCGAACACGAGGACGCCGCTCTCGCCTACAAGCTGGAAACGAAGGCGCCGGGCCTCTTCGGGTCGGCGACCATCAACGCGGAGCGGCAGACTCTGTAGAACGAACAGGAGCTCGTTGCTCGAATAGGGCTCATCTCGCATAGAGTACGCTTTCTTCCGAAAGTGTTGGAAACGGGGTCAGCACCCCGTCAGACCAGGTGTCCGTCGACTCGTCGGAATCTTGAATGCTGCTGCGCTGCGCTGCTCGACGACGGGGTAGACGCCCAAGCTCTGCAAGGCATTTGTAAAAGGCGTGCTCAAACGTACTGAGACAGTCGTTTCATCCCAGTTTCCCCTGTGTGACTGTATCAGAATCTAATTCTCGTTATATACGAGACCTAGGATACCACATCCTCCATTTTGCATCAAGACACATCGGTCTCGAAGGATGGTGTGGTGTTTTTTGTCACTGAGCTGTGATGTTTGTGTTCCGTCTTACGACAAAACGGGGCAAGTCGCTGATTCGCTCTGATGCTGATCCTCAACTGCTCCGGATTGATGTGGCACTTGTTGTCATCGCGCTTCCCTTTGATGCCTGGGCTGGGAGCGTCTTCGACGAATCTAGCACTCTCGTAGCGCAACACATAGTGGATCCGAGATAAACACACGACCTGCTTTCTTTTTCTTTCGTTTCTTTATTGGTAATGACCCTCGTCGTCATCATTTCGTTCAAATTCGTGAGGCGACTTGCGCAACAAGAATACTCTGTCGACGCCCGGCATTCATAGCTATCCACCACATGCACATTCCGCAATTCCCCGCACTACTGTTTGGTGGTTTCTTCCTGCACCGAACGTTGGACAAGAGCTCGGATGCTTGGCTCGCGCATCCCGGTCTCCGAACCAGATGGCTGTATCTTGGCCACCTGGCACCAGCATGGGTTGCAGATCCCATGGATTGCATCCTGTTCGAATATGGGGCGGACGGCACCTCAGTCGCTCGTACCCGGAACGAGCTCTGCGCTTTAGTCATTCAGGAAGAACGCTTAAATGCGCTCGCAGATACGTTTTGTAAGCCAAGTCCGTCGTCTCGCATCTGGTGAGACGAGCAGTCACATGCTCTGTCTGTTGAATCTTGTTTTTTGCGTGTTCCTCGTGCTGTAAACGAGCCTCGCCTCGAGGCCGTATCTTCTGCTTCGGTCAACGGCACGTATCTGACCCTGGGCTCGAGTACGCGACGGCGACCAGGTCCAGAATACCTGGCTCTTGGCCCACGAGTCTTTCGTAATTTTTCAGAGGCGGGAGGCTTTCTTCGTCTGCCATTTGCCCCGAGATATTCGGCGATGCGCTCAGTTGAAAGCTAGAACCGAACCCATCCGAGAGAAAATGGAAACTGAATGCACCGTTTCTGGTTTCGGCTGCTTAGATATTAAGGTTTTCGCGTTAAACCTTCCTCTTCATTTCCTCACTCGCTTTCCTTTCATTCTCAGCATGCCGTGGCGTCGTAGAATGCCCACGACACTCAAGTAAGTTAAAGGAACGTAACCAGTGATGAAGCCACGCTTTGTAGACAAGAGAGTGTACGTCGTGGGGCGTAGTGTACCTCTTCTGTCTTGTGCATCCTATTTTCGCCGGGAATTTGAAGCATTTACACACTTTTCTACCAATTCGTTTCACAGCGAAAGAGGCCAACGCTTCTTGGAAGAATGTCTCAGAGACATGCCTTGGGGAATGCATCTCTTCACGTCTTCCACGATCTCTGCCGCCAAGTTCAGCTTCGAATTACTTGTTCGGTCACTCGGACGGAAGCGAACCTCGAGACTTTCGAACGATCCCGCGGGTACGACACAGGAAATCTCTTTTTCTCTCTCCCGAGGCTCTCTTTATTCATTTTCCATACTCCAGCTTGATCGAATCCTATCTAGGAACGACCACCCGTTTGTGGCCGCTCCGCTCGCCCGAGCTTCGGCCTTCTTGCATCCGCGTCCTCTCAGTGTCTGTTCGAAGCGAGATAAACGATCATGTGAACAGCGTCCGTCATCGCAAGCGAGAATCCCCAGAATGTGCAAGATCGCAAGGGCGTAGGGTTCCCTTCCCAGTCAGTTGCCTAAGGTAACTTTAAAACGGGAACGAGACACTTTATATTTCTTGGCGATGATGGTCTTGCAGGGAAGCAACCAGCTACATCTCGGTGAAGCGAACTTCCCCTTGGGTCACTCGCTCTCGTTCGTCATCCTCTCTCTCCCCAGCTCGAGTCAGACGGTACATTTTTTCTGTGCACCACAGGATGTGTTACACTGGTCCCAACAGCATAATGTCTTTCTTCACGTGGAAACATACCTTGAATCTCTAATTTATTCGAGAAAACCGAAGACTCGATACGTCATTTTGTTGCTCCAGAGGAGCTGAACCAGCTTTGCACAAGCGCTGGTGTATGGACGCTGCACTCGGTAACGACGAAATGGAACACACCTGGTCGCAGTGTTGCGATTTCTTTTCCGGGTTTTTTCAATTGTCCCGCCTTCTTATTCGAAACCCAGAAATAGGAACTTTCGGATTGACACGAACAATACGTATACATGGTTGTCGACTCGGAGAGGCCCCTTCGATTCGTAGCCATTGGAATTCCGTAGCTCCCGGGAATCACGATGATTCGCGACGCTCTCGAACAAGAATTCGTAAAATAACCTATACCATGATGCAATGCATCCGTGCATGCCTCGAGTCATCTTGTATTTGCTAACATGCAGCATGTTCGAATAACGCATGCTTCATGTTTCGATCTTTGTGTCTCGAGGCAACTCGTCGGCGCTAGAATACGTGCCGCTGGATTGACGACACAAAAAAAAACGCGACATCGTTCATTGACGACTTGTTCGCAAGCTCGTGCTGAAAGTTTGCTGAGCAATCAAAGTCTAATAATCGATTCCATTCGATTGAAAAATCCTTCTCGGTTTACAATCATCGATGAAACGACATTCCACGTCATCTTGATATCTTGTATGATGTATGGTTCCAGATGCTTCCGTCTTCGCATTTTGTACGGAAAACCGTCTTCGACTCGGACTTGAGTTGCCATGGCGATCGCTTCCGCTGGCGAGGTCGTCATTGCTCTGTATGATGCTTGTGGAACGGATCGAAAGATCTCTGTTTGATCGCCAACCTGGATTTTTCTTCCAGTACTTGTTTCATTGTGGACCAGATCTCGTTCCACTAGCCCTCTATCGAATAGAACAGTGTACGCGTCACGGGTATCGCCCAGACGAAGCCCCTGGTTATAGAGTACGGCATCGAACGCGGAAGAGGAGGGCAGCATCAAGCCGATCCTCGTGCATTCGTCAAAGGAATGTACCAAGCGATAAAACAAGCGTTTACGCGCCACACGGCGACGCCGTGAGCAGGAGAAAGTGTACTAGACTCCTAGGAACATCTCACCACAGCCAGGTGTCACCAATACGAGGCGCGCACGGAGGCTCGACATCACTTTGTTGAAAATGACAAGCAGAGCGTAGATCACAACTTCCATATGTGCAAGAGGTAGGTTGACAACAACCGCAAACAGCGAAATCTGGACTTGGACGCTACGATCAATATCTTTCGAACGTTGCCAACGGAGCTGTAGTGAACGATGAGACCAGCGTTTTGAAAGCTCGAGATATGAGAGAGCATTATGGGGAAAAGTCGATGAAAAAGCGAGTATTGGTTGCTGCTGATGACAGCGGAAATAGATCCAAAGTTGAGCATGTACTCCCGAGTTAGCAGAATGCACCTGTTCCATTTTTATATTAACATTGGCGTAGAATGGATCAGGTTCATTCAAATTGCTCGATTGGGATCCTGACTGCGCGCAGAAGCTGCACTTTGTTCGCTGGTGAACGCCCTGCCAGAGGCTGGTTTCCGAGGCACACCCCGCGTGGCCTCCGTCAGCCAGCCACCACCCGAGTCCTGGCCGTGACCGCTCGAAACCGCACTCGAGTTCATCGTTCGCCGTGAAGATGCGTCAGTGGTCGGCTCGATGTACTGCGCTGCGGGAGCCGAAACTCCACCCTTCTCCAGTCCGTCTGCCTGGTCGGTGTCCTCAGTGCCGGACGCTTGGCGTTTGCCCCAGAACCAGCCGCGCCCCGTTTTCGTGGACCCGGACGATGCTGATGCGGCCGCTGTGGTGTGCGTTGGGCCCGCATCCGCCGCAAACTCATGATTCTTGCCAAAGAAGACGTTGAGGAAACTGAAAGAGACGATGACGGCCCCAGATACAATTAGGAGCACTTTGCTCACGGTATCGCTGTCGCTAACACCAGCCGTGATAGCCAGCGAACCGGTGAACATCTCGAACAAGCCACGTCCCCAGCGCCCTTTCAAGAACCCGAACGGGCGGAAAAAGAAACGAGGCCGACCGATTTCACCAAATATAATCAGCAAACCGAAAAACGCGACATACAGCATCACAATGAAGCCCAGCGGGTTGCGCAGCGCCTGTGCTGCTGTCGTGAAAAGCGTCACGAGCCCGAAAACTCCGGTGAAAACGAGAAAACCCCCCGAAACCACTGTGCACCACCGGAGCACTGTGCTTACCTTCCGCAGATCAGCCTCAAAGCAAATGCAGTTCTTCATCGAAACGAGCCCAAAACGTGCGATGAACGACGCCGACCGTGTACAGCAGTGGCGAACCGTACGCCCTGGACAGACCGTGTCCAACTGACGTGTAGACGCCTCCCCGTCTTTTCGGACCGGGCATCCACCACTGCTTCCAACTTCTTCTCATATAATTCCACTTTTAGAGGTTGTCCAATAAAGTTCTCTCTTGTCCAATCTGGAGGTCTTTCCTCCAGCACCGCACATTTCCTTATATGGATAGCGGCATTGAAGTCTCGGTTCACATACTCCATCCGTTTTTTGTTGCCATTGATTGTACGAACAAGCGCAAGGAGTCCACGAACGTTCGCCCTTCTTTCCATTTGCTCCCCCGTCATCGGTCCGTGCTTTGCTATTTCCTCAGGGCTCCGTTGGCACTTTTCTATCTCCACTCTCTGAAGTGTACACCCCAGTTCCTGGTGTGTATACGATGTTCGAAACTCATCTACAGGTATCGTAACAAAACGCCTTGCGCACGCCTTGTACACCCTCGTCGTTGGAGCTGGCGTAGTTCCTTTTTGGGTCATCCATCGTCCTGCCCCGTACGCTACAACCAGCCTTTGACTTTCATCCTCCTTCAGGACGCTCAACTCATTGAAAAATTCGCGAACGCCCGCTGGTTCCCACAATACAAATTCATTCGGAAACGAGCCCACCGGGGCTTGGTATACTCCTCCCACAGCGCATCCCAATGGGCAACACGAACTTCCATGAATTTCCGAAAAGCTTCAAAGTCCGCTCCACGGCTCGTCATCTCGCTCAGAGCTTCCAGGTGATCCTTCATTCCATGTCTCGACTTTCTTCCTCGCATTCATTATACCGGATTCTCGATGGTATCTTGCTCTCGAGAACCTCAAAAGACGCATGTCTTTCTGACGAAAGTTGCCCTCAGTACCATCTTCCGCACGCTTCGGTGCTGTGATGGTGATGATATTTGTGTTTCCGGGGTCCGCGCCAACAACAAAGTCGTTATCCTGCACTTTCTGTGTCACAGGACCTGCCTTCTTGGTTTCTTCATGCTTCTCCGCGTAAACGACATGCACGTTATCCTCCACCTCCTGCGTCGCAGGATCCACCTCCTTCTTTTCTTCATCCTTCGCCGCGTAAACGACAAGGTCGTTATCCTCCACCTCCTGCATCGCAGGACCAGCCTCCTCCCTTTCTTCATGCTTCGTCGTGTCAACGACAAGGTCGTTATCTTGCACCCTCTGCGTCGCAGGATCCGCCTCCTTCTCATCTCCATCCTTCGCCACGTCAACGACATGCACGTTATCCTCCACCTCCTGCGTCGCAGGACCAGCCTCCTCCTTTTCTTCATCCTTCGTCACGGGCGCAGCTGAGGGAGGGACTGGCCGATCTGCCTTCAACCGCCGATAGTGTACACACAAGGCTACTCCATCGGTTTCGATCATTCCAGTGAATATCTTTTGTTTGCCGACTTTGAGCCGTTTGAAATCGAAGATATTCTTCCAGTACGTCTCCCGGTTTTCGCCGGTGAACTCTGTCCTCCTTACATCGAACTCCGGACTGATCTCCTTCATGATGCCGTAAAGGATTCTGGAATCGATGCTCACAAAATGTGACTTGATGTTGCACATTGGAACCACGTTGAAGCGCTTCCCCATTAGGACAGCCTCCCGTCTCTCACACGCTTCATTTTTTTCCTCACTCAGCTTCGTTTCTGCCTTGCGTTCGAGCTCTCAGTCCAGAAACACGAAATATCGCAGGACGAGGCGATAGTATCTTTTCTTATCTTTTTTCATCTCTGATATCTTGTCTGTTGGATTCACGAGCCCCAAGACTGCACGGTGCTCTTGTATAGCCGCACGGATTCCAGAAGCTTCATTCGTGAACTAGTTTGACGCTTTCTTGTCAACGATTTCGACCTCATCTTCACGCTTGCCATCTTTCGTGATGCCATTGATCATCGCCCATGTTCCTTTGCGAGATAGGCCCGGGTAGAGTGCAAACACGGCGCGTATCATGAAACGTTCGAGGTTCACTGTCAAATGGTTCTTCAGGTTCGTGATGTACTTCATCGCCCCGTATATGTAAAAATTCGAGTCGCCCTTGTATCGAGTACCCTCGAAGCGGATTTTGGCGAAGTTTTCGTGGAGGTGCACTAGCACATTTTCCCTCCGCGTTTTCTCTCCACCAAGCATCAGGTGTCGAATAAACGTCTTGTCGAAAAACTCGTCCGGAATCTCGACCGTTTCCATATCCGTCACGTCGCGATACATCTCCCTTGCCAAATGCATCAGTCCTGACGACGCCTTGACAACAATCTTGGAGTACGAGTCGACACGTTTTTTGATAGCGTCTCGCAACTTTTCCCTGTAGGGATCCTTGATATGTCCAAGACGAAAGGTTTTCACCACCTTCTCGTCGTACAGTCGTCTCTCGTGACGCCTTCGACGTAGGGCCTCCCCCTTTCGGTTCTTCTTCTCTCCCTGTTCTTCTGGACTCGGCACTGTTTTTTGTTTTTTTCTAGCAGCCGGCGACCATGGCCCTCCAGGATCGTGGACTTGCTTTTTCATAACTTTCCTTTTATTAGTTTTTTTTTGAAAAAGAACCCTCTTTGAACCCTTGTGTTATATACTGCGAAAAAACACTTGACTAGACTTGTTTGAGGTTTGAAGCAAAAACGAACTGAAAGACTGTACTTTGCCACGTCTTTAACGCAAGTACAGCTTGCACATTAGAGCAGCACGCTATTGATCAGGATCGCGTTTCCCTTCAACGGCGACAAGTGCGTCGCATCAGTTGACTGCCCGATCTCCCAGATGCGCTCAGTGAGCGCGCTGGGCGCATCGCCCCGTTAAAAACGCGCAAAGCACAGTGCCTCGACACAAGTCTACCCGTCGCGCACCGAGGCTAGGCGCAAGGCCGCTGGCGACGCCTTGGCTGGCCTGGTGTCGCTGCGCTCCGGAGACATCGACTCAGGTACCGAGTGTGGTGCCTGCGCAGACGCCGAGCGCCCCGTTACGAATAGAGAACGCACCGGTGAGCGTTCAAAGACCCCAGCAGACCGACAAGCATCCGCAAGTAGTCGACCGGCAGGTGTAAATACCCCAACGATCCAGCGCGTTGTTGTGGCAGCAGCAGTATCAGCGTCTCGTTCGGCTAACGTTGGTTGTAGAGACGCCAGCGGCACATACGGTTCAACACGAATCACGCCCGTGCTTCCATACAGGTCGAACAGACCAAAGGAAGTTGTGCTAGTGTGCAGGACGTTACTAGGTCGAGTGCAGCGTCCCGCCCCGAGTTCGGTGGCGGCTCCAGCCACTCGGCCGGGAAAATACTGGCCAGCGAAAGCACTGCCTAAGCCACGAGCGCGACTGATGACCCAACGACCAAAACGCGCCTTTCTAATAAAACGAGTTTGATCAGGCGCAACAAGTCCCGTCGAAGCCGCGTCACCAGCTGTTGGAGACTCGTGTCGCCAATGGCGTCGCGGTCCAGGCACGCTGGTAGTCGCTGCACTGGCACTGGTGTCGGTACCGGCAGTCGCTGCACTTCAGGGTCGCCCAACGCAGCCGCTTCCTCTTCATCCAGCGTCGTAACCAAGGTCCCGAAGCAGTCTACCTGCCCAAAGCTATGTTTCGCAAAGTAACTGGCAACCACCGGCTCAAGTCGACTCGCTAGAAGCGCATACAGCGGCCAACGACTCAACAGTAGCACAGACTTTTGGACGAGACCTCGGGCTGTTGCAACAGCCTCCTCCTCAGCGCTAGCGATGCGACTGCAGTCCATCTGATGCTATCGGTAACAAGCTACACCGTACAACGTGTCGACAGTGACGCCCTGCCGAACCGTGAGGTACACCGTGTCGTGCTCGCGTCCATGCGCACCGTCGGGAAGCGCTCGCACGGCCACCTCGCGAAGCCAGTCGTTGTCAAGGTTCTGCGCTGAAGCTCCGGAGCGATCTTCTGTCTGGTTCACTTGCCAGTTCACCGACAACTCATCCGCTAACTCAGCACACTCGACTTGGTACTCGTGCTTGGCGTGAAACCTGAACGCAAACCCGCGTTCACCGAACGGATCCGCAAAGCGCACGGCCGGTCGATCGTCGAGACGCCGCCCTCCTGCCCCATGCGATCTAGGCAGCGGGTATCGCTCTGTGCACAGAAGCGCGTTAAAACGGGTAGGCGTCGACTTCAGTGCAGCGGTGCAGCGAGGTATCCGTCTGAGTTGACTGAAAGCAGTTCGTGTCATGGAGACACGGTCGGCGGTCAGCGGGAAGGAAACCACGCAGATAACACCGAGCGGCAGGGGTGCAACACGCGCACCTGAGGGCCGTCACGCGTCCGTGGGCGCTGCAGCTGCTCGTGACGCGACCCTCGTGTTCCCCGAGGCACCGAAACGCATGAGCCCTATGGCAACACGTCGTCTGCATAAAGAGCTCTCGGACTGGCACCTTTCGGGGCGGACCGCGGAGAGTAACCCACAGCCGGCCATCTTTCTGGAAACCCCGGTGACGCGCCTCGACGAGTGGTTTGTCTCCCTGCGCGGCGTCGAGTCGACGCTCTACGCAGGTGAGGTCTACCGTTTACGATTTCGCTTTCCCAGTGATTACCCCATCGAAGCACCGGAGGTGGTGTTTCTGGGAAATCCGCCGGTTCACGAACACGTGTACTCGAACGGTCATTTGTGTCTATCGATTCTCTACGATAACTGGTCGCCAGCGCTGACTGTCAACTCGGTGGCACTCTCTATTCAAAGCATGCTGAGCAGCGCAACTCAGAAACGACGCCCGCCAGATAACGATGCATACGTGCGAAACTGCCGAGGCAGGTCGCCGAAGCACACGCGCTGGCTCTTCCACGACGATGGGGTTTGAAACCGGTGCGCATCTCGCTGCTCCGAGCACAGCAGCGCGCACCATTGTCTCGACCAGGCATGCTCGAGCGGTTGCAAGCGTTCATTCGGAAGACTCGGTATCCATCGTGGATGTGTGTTCGGCGAACCCGGCTCGATGTCGCCGTCAACGCGCGACGCTCGGGCGCGCACCGCGACATCCAGCGAGCAACACCGGCGCCTATCGAACGCACCGCTCAGGAGCGTATCGTTGCCAAATCTGGATGCGGGCAGCGAATCGATACTGGGGCATCCGGGGGGCGGGCGGGAACCTGGAACCCCGAACACTGCGACAAGCCGGACATTGGTGTCGTGAGTGGCGCGGCGAGCGATATCACGCACGCGCGGGATGCTGAGAACGCTCCTGGACATTAGTGGTCAGGGATTTGGAGCTGGCTGCGTTGCTTGATCAGATCGGTACCGTTGAACAGCGGGTACGGTGCCCGAATGATCATTGGGTAGCCTGGAACGATGTTCCCGAAGCGACGCTCTGCGACCGCAGCGCGACACGCTTTGGCACGTCCAGGGCAAGGCATCGTGTCCGGGTCGCCAGTCAATGGTGCCAGGTGCTGACCGCCCGCCGCCTGTGGTGATGTGTGCGGAGTGGCACCTGCGCCACCGCGTTGACAGCGGTGGCTACGTCAGACGCGGTTGTGGTTTGGAATCACGCGTGCACAAAATGCATCGCGTTGTAAGTGACGGTGGTGGCGGCGGTGGCGGCGGTGGCGGCGGCGGCGGCGGCGGTTTGAATCTATCGTAAGCATCCGCACTGAACATGCTCAGATGCTTGACGAGTGGCGTCCATGTGCCCGGTGATTTGGGATGTAGTTTGTACCTCCATTGCCGCCTAGTCAACTGAGGTCCGTAGTTCGCAGGGATGCGATTCGCGAACGCTGACGTTGCGGATACATTCGAACGCGATCGACCCGCGCTCATCTGCAGTTGCAGCGTTTTACGAAATGGTCCCTGGTGAGCCTCGTGCAAGCGCAGTCCGCAAATCCCGAGTTTGCGGACACCCTGAAACATCATCGCTGCGCGTAAAACGCACCAGCTTTGCAAATAGCGCTGAGCCGTGTATCGCGTCAGGGTCTGAGCCATGTCAGCGGAAAAGGCAGGCCTGTGCGATGATGTCGGATATCGTGGATTTGCTGAGACAGTTGTCGCACAGGTACCCGCTGGCATGGAATCACGGCCGCTAGCCCCGTGCCAGATGAAAATGGAACGCTGAACTGCTCGCTCTGTTCCTGAGCTTCGTCGTTGCTTCTGAAGATTTCATAGATATACAGGATCGATTTTCGAGGTCCAGCGACAGGGGTTTACGGATTCATGCGTTGATGGAGGATCCTCGGTTGTAGCTTAGGAGTGGCCTCTTCAACGCTTTGCTCCTGAAATTCGATATGTCTCGGGAATCGAAATGATTCCTGATGCCCTAGAACAAAGTTTCATAAAATACCCACCATCATGATAAAATTTACAAGTCGAAGCTTCGATTCGACTGCTTTCCTTACGTGTAGCATGCTCAGATCACGCTTGCTCCAAGTTTTCGGCCTTTATGATTCAGGGCCAATCGCGGGCACAGCACTGCGCGCCGCAGCATCGATGACCACGAAAAAATACATCGATCTCCTCTCTTGACGGCTTGTCCGGGTGCTCATGCAGAGAGTTCACTGAATCCGCCGGGGGTAAATACCGGATACCATTCGAAAAGAAAATTCGTTTGTCTTTGTGACGATCGATTGTACGGGATTCGAAAGAGACAGCACGATACTTCTGACGGGATATGCTCCAAAGGGTCACCGTCTCTGCTGGAGCTGTTGTGAGAGGTCTTACGCTCGGAGTTCGTTCATCGTCGAGATCGCTTCCAGTGGCGATTCCGTCATCGTTTTCCACATAGGGAGCGTAGACGAATCGGGATTTCTCGACTTTATTCTCCAGCCGAGAAATTTATCCTTACAGTACTTGCTTCATCATGGACAAGATCGCGTTCCAGAAATTCTCTATCGAATGCGACAGCCTGCGCTTGGGCGCGCAGCGTACTCGCCAAGGGCTTCGCCCGGAAGATGCCCCCGGTTATAGGGTATTGCGCCAGGTGCGGACGCTGAGGCATGCAGCGGGTGAGCCTTCTGTTCCTGGCAAAGGCATGCACACAGCACTGAAGCAAGCGTCAACACAGGGCAGTGCTCTGACAAGGAGGATGGAGTGTAGTGTGCATACGGGAACGCCTAACCAAAGCCATGTGTCATCGTTTCGATTGGCGCACCCAGGCTCTGTACAACGACAATGAACATGGCAAGCGAAGCGCAGATCGGTACCTTTCCCTGTTCATGAACTACGTTGACAGCAGACGGAAGCTGCGAATTCGGAAGTTGAACGCTGCAGGCAACATCCCTTGAATGCTGATAGCGGCGCTTGAGCGACAAACGAGACTAGTGTGCTTTAAGACGGAGGCGAGCGAGGAAATGAAAGCAGACTTGGCGGGAAAAAGCCCGCAATGGCTGGTGTTGGTGACACTTGGACGAGGCCCGAGCGCCCACATGTAAGCCGGAGCTGGTGCTCACATTCCATTCTGTTCTGGCATCGGCACAGCCGCGACCAATACGTTCCGTTTAATCGTCGAGTCCCATGTAGTGCATGCCTTCTCGCCAAAACGATTCGTCGTGACGCAACGCCATGCTGCAGGATGGATCATGCGTAATCGAGCACATCCTGGTGCCATACAGCCGCGTCATTTCCATAGATTCGACGACGCGGTATCGCCATAGCGACACTACGGCAGTCGGCTGCACGATGTACACGGGAGGCGCCGCGTTCGCATCGCCCATCCGTCGAATGCCGCTCACCCCGCAAAATCGTGCGTTTCCAGACGCTCACAGCAAGTAGGACGCGGTCATGTATGGCCATGTGTCAAGCCACGTGAATCGGAAGCAGGAACTGTGCCACTACACGATTCGAAGCCGAATCCTTGCATGGGGATAAAGACTGCGCCTCGCCTTTAGCTCCAAAAGTGTGGCGTTCGGTCTGTTCGGCCGCCGTCTCTACTTGCATCTCTGGCGGATGCTCGAATGCACCAGCGAAATTTGACGTAGCTGCCTAGTCTTCAGATAAACGCTCCTGCAGCGTGCATCTTGCGCTTACAGGGTCGGTGCCTGCCGCGATGCTCCGGCCGCAGCCTCGCATCCGAGGCGTGACAACCCACGCTGTGACATGGTTCGTACGCACGCGCACATTTCATCCTCCATTTTGTTCTCCTGTACGATTCTAGAGGCCGTCTGTAAAATCTTTTCTTTTGGCAGACTACGGAAAGGTCGAAGTTCGAAACCAATTCGCTTCGCCTGGACCTGCTCCAGCGCAGTGTCCAGCTCGGAAGGCCACTCGTACGCAGTGTTGTCACCCGTTGTCTGGTCCGCACTGACGCTTTCCATGCATTTCGCATTCGTATTCGTTTCCGCGGTAGGCAGTGGCGCGGTTCGTTGAGGGCTCGGTCCCGGATGGTAGTGCATCCGAATCTCGGCACGGAATAGATCTCGCAATCGCTCAGCGTCCAGGCGAGTGTTCTCGAAACCAAAGTCGCCCGCATCCCAGACTGGGACTGTATACGAAGGCGCTCGACCGCCATCAACATCATCAAAATATGGATGAGAGAGCGCCTCGGCGGCCGTCAGCCGCAACCGTGGGTTCACGCACAGCATCTGACGCAAAAGATCGACGGCATGCGGCTCCGCTGTTGGGAACAGGCTCCCCAGATCCACCGGAGGTCGCTCAGGCATACGACGCAGATACTCACGCACCTGAGGAGAACGAAACTCTCGAACAGAATGCGCATCCGGTTTGCCAAGCAATCGAGTGATGAGGTCCAGTTGATCCAGTCCGTCTTTGCCGATAAAGAGCGGTCGGCCGCCAGAGAGCATCTCCGCAAAGATGCACCCAGCCGACCAAATGTCAATTGCAGTACTATAATGGGTGTAGTTGCATAGAAGAAGCTCTGGCGCTCGATACCAGCGTGTTTCCACATAGCCCGTCCATAGAACGAGATTCTCGGGCTCTCGCAGCTTCGCAGCGCGCGCCAGCCCAAAGTCGCAGATACACAGGCGCACGGTATTCGGCATATTCGTGACCAGCAGATTATCCGGCTTCAAATCTCGGTGATATATACCCGCTGCGTGCATGTATTGTAAGCCGCACAACAGGTCGTAAAGCAGCTTCTTGACTAGTCTATTGCGATATGCCGTCGTCAACTGCGAGTTGGTGTACAGGATCGCATTCGCGCGCCGCAGTGTCGCCGGCAGATACTCAAGAATAATGAACACGTCATCGAAGCGCAGCGTGTCCCTGGGCATCAATACATCCAAAATCTGAACGATATTCGGGTGGCCGCGCAACAGACGCAACAACTTGAGTTCCCGGAGTACGCGAATCGCCTCGGGTGGGTGCTCAAACACGTTGCGAATGTGCTTGATGGCTACATCTCGGCCGCTGAGCGTATCTCGGGCCCGATAGACCTCACCATAGGCACCGCGGCCCACGAGGCACTGGAACGTATACCGCTGGGAGGAAAGAGCTGCAACGCCAAGCGCTGCCGCGTTCGGTACGGTTGTTGTTTCGGTTCGAGCACCTTGCGGCGGTGGCGTTCGCTGCTGCGACATCCGCTTGTCCACTGTATTCGTCAAAGAATATCGTCTAGAGATAGGTGCTGGCTTCCAGAGCCCAGGATCCGGTGAACGCTTCTCGTTGTTCGTGCAGCGATCGTCCACTGTGCCCCAGGTACCTCGAAGGCACGAGTCAGTTCAAGGCATGCAATCGATAGTTCAGAATTGTTCGAACTAGAGATTTGCACTCTTCCTTGGTCTTTTCTCAAAAACAGTATGAAGAGAATCTGCTGCCAAACTCGCCTGGAGCTGGATTCGAGCTAGGTCAGCATATGCCGTACCGGGGCGAGGTCTGGGGCCCGTTTGAGCCTGCCCACTCGCTGGACAGCACTTGCCAACGAGATGCACTGACACGCCCTACGCTGCTTATCAGTTCAGCTCAGGAAATGCGGTTTTGCTGCGAACGCCCCCTGGGCCGTGGCGCAAGTCCACAGGCTGTATGAAGCCACCGGTAACGCTCGTCGTCGCGCCGGCTGGTGCGCGCATCCCGCACAGCCTCGAGCGACCGTGCGCAAGCGCACAGCGTTGCTGTTCATCGGTCGCTGGAGCGCAACAACAGCGACGGCATCGACAACGACAACGGCGAGATATACACGGCATTGCTTGTGTTGTGGGCATTTGCGGGATGCTCGAAACTCGGCGTATTGCTGAATCGATAGAGTCTCTACTTCCGAGAAATACACCGCCCTGCGAACGGAGGTATGCAGGTTTGTTCCGAGATGGACTGCTCCTCCTCTCTGGTCTCCGATAGCATCCGCGCATCGCGAGCTTAACTCGTTGGATTCATCAATCTTATCCGATGCAACGAGTCGAGCGCCCACGCAAGCGTCTGGGGTAGGCTAAACCCGCCACCGGATAGACTGCTGGACATAGATGAAGCGCGCACTAGCGGCGGGACACCGTCCTGACCTTGATGGAAAGTTAGCGTCGCTGTTGACGAGCTGAGACTCCATCCAGAGTCACCCAGTCTTTTCGTTGTGCAGCAGAACGGTTTCCATGGACCCCAGATACCCGATTGCGCGAGATGCGTACGGGCATGCAAACGGCACGCGATGCCGCAGCTGTGTACAGATTTGTGTATTTGTGTACAGCGTGATGTGGATGCGTGCACGCGTGCATCCATCTCGCGGAACAGTCGATCGAGGCGGGACGCATCCAATAGGGACAATCATTGACAAGTTGTTCACGATCCTGCTGGTGTACCCAATGCTGCAGGGGAGCAATTCGGGATCGAGTCGTGTACGTTGTGCCTCGAACCTGGCTACCTGACTGTGCACCTGTGCTGCTATGGCCTCTGAGGAGGCCGTACTAGCTGGTAACTGTAGCAGCGAGCAGGATGCGTCGGGCACTGCAGTCGTTGCGTGCGCAGAGTCGGCGGCATCATTCGACGAGCAGGCTGCAGCAGCGCAACAGAATCAACTGCTCACTGCCGCTGCAGCAACAGACGGCAGCAGTGCGCGCGATGAAAAACACAGCACGGAAACAGAGGAGGCTTTGAGGGCAAGCGTAGCGTCCGCGCCGTTCCAGCAGTGCTCCTCTGCTGGGGCGATGTTTCCCAGCGCCGCGGACGAGCTCGTGGAGCGAGCGCTGCACGATGATCGGTCGCTGGCAGCCTTGCTGAACGCGGACGGTCCGGTACGATGGCCGTCCTCCGAAGTGGTGCTCCATCAGGTAGCATGCTCTCTCGAGCGGCGTTACCTGCTGCACCCCGGAACCATGTACATCTCAAAAAGGTACTTGTGCTTCCAGCTCACGTCAAGCGGCAGCTCATCGTTTCTGGAGGCTGCAGGAGCCTCCGCTAGTAGCTTTCTCAGCTTTGGATATAGGTCCAGCCCAGCGGCAAACAGCGGTTCTGCTGCACTGGCCCAAGCGGAACGGCGCAGTGTCCCTGAAGCAGACGGAGACGCCGTCTGCTCCGCCAGGGACTGTGCCTCGAGCGTTGCTTCCCCGCGTTCTGCGAGCGGCAACGGTACCACGGTCTCGCCAGGAAGTTTGGCGCAGCAGAGGGCTAGCGATTCCGGGTCTACGACGCTCTGGCTGATTCCCTTCGAGGCAGTGACTTCCGTTCGCAAATCATCATACCTGTATCTGGAGAGCGCGTTGGAGGTTTCGACGACCTTTGGTCTCTGCAATCATACTCGACATGGCGGCGTGTTCTGGACGAAACCGCAAGAGGCTGTCTCAGGGATCAAACTACTCCGGTTTGCTGCCTTTTCTGAGCCGAACCGGGATGTCGTGTACCAGTACGTCATGAAGGCTTGGATGGCTCGACTGAGTCTGCTCGCGCTGGAGGGTCGACTCCCGCTCACGATGCAGACACCCAGCACACAGCACGCTCTGGACAACGCAGGGAAGCCCGCGACGCAACCGGGCTCTGAAAACAATATGTTTATCGCGGGCGTTTCGGAGGTGAAAAACGAACCTCGCACCACCAAGACGAATACAGCGGTTACCGGTGGCCTCGCGCTGTCAAATGCTGTGGCTTCTCAGGAGACGCTGAAAACGCCAGACACCAGCGCCAACGGGTCTGTTGTGGAGTCACTATCACGGGAGGACGGTGCTGCGGTTGCAGTTGAAACGCCCTACGACATCGACGCGGGACAAGTTGTGCTCGAGATACCAGCACACATCACCTCTGCCCAGACAGCTGACAAGGTCCCCGAGGCTTTGCTCTTTGAACTCTTTTTCGCCGATACCGCAACGCTGCCCAAGCAGTTGAATGAGGCCCTCGGACACACGGAGCTGCAGATGAGCACCTGGCAACTCATTGAGCCAGCCTCGGACGCAGCTGTGCATGCTGCGAGCGCTTTCCCATCACGCCATCGGACGATATCATATCAGGTGACGGTGCGGCGGGGTATCCTGAGCTTCACCGGTCACTGCACGGAGTCGCAATCGTTCCGCTTAACGCCCCCGGCATTGCGGGATGCCGGATACCCGTACGGAGCGCTCTACGAAATGTCCGTCATCACTCGAGACATGCCCTCATCGGACACGTTTCTTGTCCGCCAGCGAATTTTTTTCGATATGCAGCAGATAGACAAGGTGTGGCGAGTACGCGTTCGCGCGGTTCTCGGTATCCAGTGGCTTGGACGCACCGTCTGGCGGCCTTTCATCGAGCGCAGTGTGGCGGCTCAGAGCCGCCACGCCTTTGAGCAGTACAGCAAGCTGATGGACGCAGAAATATCCAAGTTTCGGGCACGAGAAGGTGCAGCTCAAATTCAGCATCATCCGCATGCCTCCAAACCAGAACCAATCATCGCTGTGATGTGGGTTGTGCTCGCGAGCAGGGTGCGATCGCTGGTGCAGCGCACTGCTCGGGCCGTGGAACAGGCCCTGGTACGACTACCACCACCGCTGCTCGCTCGTCTGTTTCTTACGCAAACGGTTCTCTTAATGCTTTGCTCAGGTTTATGCGGGTATCTGTTGGGGCAGCTGAGTTCGCGCAGCTTGCCATAGGGCTTGCAAGCGCAAAAGATTTGGTGTACAGCGCTCCCGCTCTGGAGCTCGCCATGCAATGAACAACGAGTCTGTGAAAGGCCACAGATTGTTTCAGTGTCAGAGCGTGATCGCTTCCGGGTTGCACGGTCACGATGACCAGCATTGACGCTGAGGTTTTGGCTGGCGCACCGCCCCTGGGAGCTTGCTTCCCTGGGAAACCGGGCATATGCCATGGTAGCGCCGTGCACCATGCATGCTGGTGCGACTGTGTAGCGCGCGCGTGCGCGATCACGACAAGTACGCACATCAGAGCGACGACAAACGCCACCAGGTTCGAAGCTGTGCTGCGAATGACTATCTGCGATTCGAGTCGGGATCAGTCTAACATCTGAGAATGATCACATTGAGCATGATTCGGCAAACCGTGTGTTGCTGTGTACTGCTTTGCGATGTTATGCGCCGTATGATTCCTTCATGGTACATGATCGACGAGTCAACGCAATCACGCACCAGATTCGTGAACACCGCCAGGAACCAGGCACCGATCGCAGCGCCTCCGCACACGCTACCACGCACACGTTGACCCAGTGCAGGATGCCGTTTGTGAATACTCCACAAGATCGATCCAGCGACGTTCAAGATGTTGTTCGGAGACCAGGCGGTTTGGCCTCGACCTTTCGCACTGCCGCTCGAGGCGCTGGCAGGCACGCAGGCACGCGTGCACCACTGCAACACGGAAATATCCACGCGAAGCCGGTTCAATGCATCGATCGAACACTGGGCAAAGAAACTCGCTGATACCCATCCATCACGACGTTCGACGCTGCATCCATCGTGGGCGCGCTTGCACAGAATCCGTCCCATTCGGATCGCTTCATACGAGAACATCTGCACCCGGAGGAAGAGGCGCTCCCCGATTCCCCGACGACACGGTATGTGTACACTCGTGCGCAGCATCAGCCGTAACGTCTTGCCGTACCGGGTAGCCGTCTGCGTAGTAGACGCGCTCGAGGCATAGTCCGTGCGCCGGAGCAGGTTTCACCCGGGGCGCAATGAGCGCACGCCCTCGACTGCCTTGCTGCAGCGCATCGACAACAAGCGCATCATCTAACTCGCCTCGAGCGACTGCGAGAAATGTTCCCATGATGTTCCGAATCATCCTGTAAAGCGCACCATCGAGCTCGAACTCGAATTTCCACACAGGTACAATACTATCTACGGGGGATGGCTCGACCGAGATTCGTCGGATCGTTCGTACCGTTGAACGCTGGATCTGGTGGCGATCGGCCTTTCCCGGTGGGCTGCTTGCGAACGCTCCAAAATCATGTGTTCCTACGAATGTCTGCAACATCTGTTGCGCTACCGCCCAGTGCTGCATCTGGCGGTAATCTGTGTACGCGTAACGATGGTAGAGCGGGTCGATCCATGCACCAGCAGAAAGGCGATAAACGTAGCGTTTGCCTTGTGCTCGGTAGATTGCATGCCAGGGCAGCAGCTGGTACGTTCGTGTCGAGGGTACAAGATACCAGGCCGGCGGCGGTGAGACCTCCATCGCTCGTACCTGAATCGTTCGGGGAAGGAGTCGATTCAGGGCATGCTCCAGTCGAGATGGCTCAAATGCGGATGTAGCGGCCTTCTGCTCGGGAATATCAAAGTGTATGACTTGGCCTCGAGCATGAACACCAGCGTCGGTGCGTCCAGCACCGACTACCTGGCAGTGCCAGGGATAACCTCCGAGACGTTGTTGCAGGGCCGCTTCGAGTCGGCCCTGGATCGTTGGTGTCGCTCGTGACTTTGCCTGTCGCTGAAAGCCGTGAAAGTCGGTGCCATCGTAGGCGACTACAGCTCGATAGCGCACGAGGTTCTCTGTCGATGGTGCGCTACCCGCGTTGCGAGTAGGCTGCTCACCGGCGAGGCACGCAACCGGCGACAAGTGACTGCCTCCGGGCAGCCAGCAACGGCGCTCTCGAAGGCATCGCCAGAATTGGCCTAGCCTCGACGCGTGCACGACAAGAAGCAAGCGCTTCTTTTGCAACTGCGGTCGAGTGACACTCGTAACCCAAGCAGGACGTTTTTTGAGGTCGCCCAGTGCTGCTGGGAAACGCACCTGCTTTGAATCACTAGAGGCACTGTGAAACTGGAGTTTCATATATACATGATCAGTGAAACAAAAAACGTTCTACGACTTTTGAGGGTAAAACTATATCAACGCGCAGAAGCTTCCCAGTTTGTTTTTCGTACCGGCCGACTGCTATAGGCTTCAGCTCCTCCTGGTAAATCTCGAGAATCAGGGGCTGCCCCACGAGCTCTGATCGCCTAACCTCCTCGGGTCTTGTCTTCAGCGTCGCCCATGTCCTGATATATGAATGGCGGCGTTCAGGTTTTGTATTCACGAACTCCATGCGTTTGCGGACCCTGGTTGAACGCACGAATACACGGAGTCCTCGAACTCGTGCCGCCTGTGCCACTAAAGTCTCGACATACTCCCGTCGAGTAAACGCCTTTTCTCACCCATGTCCGTTCCTGTTCTTCTTATTGGTCAAATGGTCTGCTTCGCTCGGTGGTCGGCGAGGAGGAGGATTTTTCCTTTTTCAAGCATCCGGGGATGACAGGCCGTCAGGATCCGTGACCTCCGTGTCCATAACTTTCCCCTGGATTTTTATTTCCTCAAAACGAACGCATCCCTTTATGCCGTTCGATGAGGACCTTCCCGGAGGCAGAAGGACTTGCGGAATAAAGACGACCGGTGCCGCTGGTTTCACCGTGGGCTGTACGCCTCAGCGATTCGCTCCGTCGACCGATCATTACACTTCACGATGGAAAACACGCCTGCGACGGGGATGGACCACGGAGTGTACCCAGGAATGAAAAGCAGCTCTACTCTCGATAGAATCCACAAAAGTTCGAATGCAATGGGAAAAGTCTCCAACG
This sequence comes from Cyanidioschyzon merolae strain 10D, assembly GCF_000091205.1. NCBI lineage: Eukaryota > Rhodophyta > Bangiophyceae > Cyanidiales > Cyanidiaceae > Cyanidioschyzon > Cyanidioschyzon merolae. The sequence goes on from NC_010143.1 coordinate 101,604, forward strand.
ATTAGGGAACGGCGTGCTGTTGTATGAGTCTTCTCTACGAGCGAAACTGAGGCCGCCAAATGAATCCACTGCAAATAGAACAGATGAAGAGGTCATTGGCCTCTTGGATTTCGATCCTACATAGAAAGGACTCCATCTCCACGAATACCCATGAACGCTCCCATCGCCGCGTCCGCAGAAAGCCTCATCGACAGAAAAACAAACCCCAGTCCCTGTGCTTCATATCGATGGTAACTTACCAGGAACATTGCTGTAGTTACGATTTCGGTCGAAGATGGCCGCGCTTGAACTAGGACTTTTGCGACTATATCCCAGTGTTTTCGAGACTACACGAAAAAGCTGGTGAGAAATAGAGACGCCCGTTGCGGCTGATATCGTCGGTTTCACCTACCCCAAAGTGAACAACGGGTCGCCTTCGACCATCTTTCGCAAGCAGTCTATGAATGTACCTGTTTTGGCGCGGAACGCATATACTTGGTCCTTTCAGTGTTCCTCATCCAGCCGAGTCCATTGGTATGACTGATCTGAGGGAGGAATGCAGTCCTCATTGAACTGTTCACTAGAGCATATATCTAGACGCAATGCGTCTACGATCTATCGAGTACATCGCATAGCGATTTCGATCTCGTGCTATACACCGCAGCAGGGATGAAACAGTACTGCGTTGGAAGGCTATAAGAAGTGATGCTCCGTAGCGTTAAGCGAAACCGCGGCGCCTCGACCTGGCGCGCGTCATTCGCATCACCTGCCTTTTAGAGAATAAGCTATCGATGAAGCCTCGCTTTGACAGAAATGGGGCGCGCTGTGGTGTGTTCGACACCCACATTGCGCTTCTTGACAAACGTCCCAAACGAAGACCATTTGCGTTGACGCCGTACCGACGACGCGAAGCGCCCAGCCAGCGGATCCGTCCTAGGCCTCGCTGGAGGGCGGCGCCTCCTTTGAAACGGCTCCGACCAGCTACGGCTGCAACAGCCGTGCACGTTCAGGAGCGCCCGTGCAACGCGTCGTCAAGTCGCCGGCGTCGAATGCGTGTTCGCTCCGACGGCTGCCTGGAAGCTACTTGGGCACGCCACTCTACTCAGTAAAGTGACGCACTTCAGTCAATGTCATCCGGTGCATACGCGTTTACCAATAGTTCATGGTGAGAGGCGCAGCACGTCTGCATGTTCGGTCGACGATATCGCAACCGCAAGCACACGCGATCCCGCGCAGAAAAGCCTTCCCTGTCCCTCTGCATCGGAACGAAATATCCGCGCAGAAATGTCTTCTCGCATGGTGAAGCGCTTCGCTCCCGAACGCAGTGCGTCAACTGCAGGAATTGCTTCCCGCCAAGTGCGCACGCGCGTGATACGATACCATCATCATCATCATCATCATCATCATCCGTACTCGCCTAGGCGAACCACGCCACACTGCGTAGGACGTACATGCGTAATCCGTAGGCTAACGCGCAACACAGTGCCTGCAAGATCATCAAAACAAGGCAGAGCTGTCGCTCCGTCATTGGGCCGCAGAGCAGGAGGACCAGGTTGAGCAGGTTCATGTGGCTCGGAACGCCCTCAAGCTTGCGAGTCTTCGGATTCAGCCGCGGCAGTCGATGGCGCGGACACCGGATGATCCCCAGTAATTGCGGTAAGCTGTACAGGAAATTGAACACCTGCGGAACGAAGAAGAGGAGGAGCGTCTCGCTGTAGTGTCCCAAGATCGCAGCCATGGCCAAACACATACCTGCAAAGTAGCAGTAGGTATCGCCGACGAATACTGCCGAAGGATACCAGTTGTGAACAAAGAGCGCGGCGCTGGTCGCCAGGAATGGCACGATCAAGTCCAAGGAAAACAGATGGTTCGCTCGTAGACGTTCGGGGTCTGCAACTGGCAAGGCGAACCAGCCTCGCAAATGCGCTGCATTATGTAACGCAACAGCACAGCCGATGACGATGGCTTGACCAACTTCCAAACCATTGATTCCCGCGTGAATGTTAATGGCATTTGAGCAGAACACCGCCAGCAGGAGCATGTAGAGTTTGTATATCCAACCGAGATCGACCAGTCGCGGTACAACAACGGGTAGTTTCCAGAGCTTGGCCCATTCTTTGCCGTATGAAAACGAGGCCACTTTGGTGAGCAGCCAACCGAACCACTGTCGAACCGGCTGCGGTACGATGACCGTTGTGGAGCCGGTGTAGGCTGCCAACAACGGCAGAGCCGCCACGCTCGGTAGAATCATCTTATCGCGCCAACGCAGATCAAGCACATCATCCGCGAACCCAAGCAGAATCATAAATGTTACGGAGGCGAGGGCGGCGTTGTAGAAAGGGGTCGCCTCTGGACCCCGGAACAAGTGGAAGAAGCACAGCCCGCAGAGGTATACGGCAGCCGCTACAAGGCCCAGCGCTTCTGGCACCAAGGGCTGCTCTTGCGTCGCATCAGCGCCCTCTTGCTTCGTCGGCGGCTTGTTCAAGTCACGCCCATAGAGTCCTGCTTTGATGAAAAGCGGTGAGAAACGCGGGATCAGAACGAGCGTCGCGAGGAACACACCGGCGGAGCTCCACCAGTTGAGCGCTATGTGCGCACGTGCCTCTGCATCCAGCTGTACGTAAACAGCTCCAAGTGCCGCCAAGATGAGCGCGAGCGCGTAACGAGCGTTCCATATGCGTGCTCGTAGGCAACGAGGATGCTTGATCGTACTTGACATTGTTGCACCGCTGACGCAGCACAAAACGCACGAGTCGCGTGCGTTCGAACACGTTGCGAAAGGATGGCGCTGTCGTAGCCGCTGTGGCGGTTATGCGCTTCTTCCTCAGAGAGATGCCGCGGCCTCGATTTTTTTTTCATTGACAAAACGTTTACGTAGGCCAGCGTTCTCCGATTATGCGCATTTTTCTTTTCTTACTTTTTTTTTGTGTCCGCGGCCTCGATGCTGCGGTACCTCGCAGCGGGGGTCGGCGGGGAACCGTGGCGCCCTTAGGCTTCGCGGCAACGCAGATGCAGGTCGGTCCGGGAACGGACACCCAAATGCCGAAGCGCCCTTGCCTCCATGACAGGGGCATATATGCAAGCGTTAATGTTTGTTGCCTGATGATAGCCAGCACACCTGGTTTCGGGAGCTTCTGAGTCGAGTTCATTGATCCTCCAGGGATGAGCGTTCCTCGTTCGCCGCGTCGGGCGGGATCTTCGTGAATGTCGTCGAGGAAGGCGACATCTCCGCACTCCGCGAAAGCGTCCCGGATAGGCGCGTCCTTCTCGTTGAAGGAAGGACGGACAGGAGGTCAGGCGAATACAACGATGCCTGAAGTGGAAGGGCATGCCCTTCGTCGGTCCTCGGTCGCAGCAGGGCATTCGCGGGATTCGGCGTCAGCGCCATGGAACTTGCACAGAGACAACAAGATGCGCCGTTGAACGCGCTGAACCCGCATTCGATGAAGATGGAACACTGTACTGCTCGGTATGCGCCTGCCTTGGGATTTTTCTGGACTTTTTTTTTAAATTGTGGATTCTCGACACTCGACGTGCAGTGATAAGGGCTTAAGGATTCGTTCGTAGTTTTAGTTTTCTCGACTTGATCTCCATCCTGGAATTTCGTTCCAATTCCTGCCTCATCATGGACAACACTCCGATGCACAAATCCGCTAGCGAGTAGAACAGCGTCTGCTTCTATGTGCAGCGGACAGGGTGCTCGCTTCGGGATTGTCGGGACGAAGCTCTTGATCGTTGTGTACGACAACTGGCGCTGCAAAACGAAGGCGAGCATCAAGTGTATCCCTGTGTACCCGTCACGCGCATGTGGCGAGCGAAGAAGCAAGCATTCACCCGCCACAGGGCGGCGCTCGGAGGACACATTGTGGTGGATCTATGGAAAAATTGGCCCCAGTCCATCATCATCTGGGCGAAATTCGCACCAAACTTGTTCAACAAAGAATCTGAAAATGGCAAACAGGCTTTAGATCCAACCACCTGCTGGGCAGGATATGCGTCGACAAGAGCCCGCAGCAGAAAGTCAGGATATTGATGCTCTCCTTCGTATGATTTTTCGTGTGCTGGCAACGGAGCTCGAGTGAAGACACACCCTGTCGAATTTGAATCCGGAGATATGCGAGACAGGGATAGGAATCAGTCGCAGAACAAGCCCGCAAAAACTGACCCTTCTGGGGACGCGTAGAGACCCGGACGCTGGTGCGTACGCCCGAGTCGCTCGGTACGTACACCTGCTCCATTGTAAGCGAACATGTATATAAAGATATCAATAGGCACCTAATGCAATAAAACTAGACACATATGGGCACAGGATGTGTGCGTTTTCGCTGCGTGCCGCACGCCGCGCACCCCCCGCGAAATCGAAACGCTTGCGTCGGCAAGCCGCAGGAGCGCGCGCGCGCTCGTAGCCCCGCAGCCGTTTCGATCTGGAGCGCGCAGGGTACCCGGCCCCGACGCCGATGATGCGATGGGGTGACGGCCCTGGCGTTGCGTCCGCTGCAGCGGGTCGCTCGTCAGCGGGAGGCGTTGCAAACGGAACGTCCTGCGCTGGGCGGCAGCGATGCGCAGCGGCGCACTCCACAACGGCACCAGCAGCAGCACCAGCAGCAGAGCTGTTCTCGATATCGGAGCATTCGTCGACCGCGGCAGCTGCTGAAGAGGCCGCGATACGCACAGCAGCCGCCCGTGCCTGCTACCAGGGGTCGCGTTCGGCTCTGCTGTATCAGGCGTCGACGTTCCGTTGTTGGGCGAGGTGTGTTGTCGCTGTGGGTGCACCAAACGGACCGAATCGGTCGTTGATTTCATAACATACGAACTGCGTGCAAGCACAAGTTCTTGCTCATCGATCGTTAGAAGGTGTCCGAGCTCAGTACACAACGTTGTTCGCAGTATGCAGGCGACACCAGGCCTTGCGGTGCAAGCTGGTACGACGCCTGAGGTACGCAAATGGAAAGCTGACAACTCGCGGCAGCTTTACTCAGACGCAAAGGCATCACCCGAGAAACTGCTTGAAAGAGCGTGGCTGCGGCTTGGCCGGCGCGATGCAGACGCCTTGCGAGAAACGTCAACGCGAGCTACTGCCAATGCATCAGCGTCAGCGGCAGAGTTGGCTACCAGGGCACCGTTATCGCCAGTGCTGTCTCGGGTAGATAGCAAGGACGCCAAGCTCCACTATACGCTGCAGCGCAGCACGTCCAAGGCTGTCATCTATGCTTCCGAGGATCCTCATCGGAACAGCAAGAACAAGGCTATCTCCAAGAGACAACTCGTCACTGAATGGACTCCCGACAAACGCATAGCCATGCAGGTGCCGGATGAACGCCCGCGGGGCACTGTAACGGCAGCAACTGGCCCGGTGTCGACGGCGGTCCTGCGAACGCCAACCGCCTCTACCCCGGAACGACGACCCTGGACGCTGGGCGACTTTGAGATCGGAAGGCCACTGGGGCGCGGCAAATTCGGTAATGTTTACCTTGCACGGGAAAAAAGGACGCGCTACATTGTGGCACTCAAGGTCCTGTTCAAGGCTCAGTTGCAGAAAGCCGGTGTCGAGCACCAACTGCGTCGCGAGATTGAGATCCAGTCGCATCTACGGCATCCGAATATTCTTCGCCTTTTCGGGTATTTCCACGACGATACGCGCGTCTTCCTAATCCTGGAATACGCCGGGCGAGGTGAGCTGTACCGCGAACTCCAGAGATGTGGCCGTTTCAGCGAGCGCCGCACGGCGACCTATATCGCGCAACTCGCACACGCACTGGAGTACTGTCACCGCAAGCACGTTATCCACCGAGATATCAAACCGGAAAACTTGCTCCTAGGCATCTTCGGAGAGTTGAAGATTGCCGATTTTGGTTGGAGCGTGCACGCACCGCAGTCTCGTCGGAATACACTGTGCGGCACCCTAGATTATTTACCGCCGGAAATGGTTGAGGGCGCGCCACATGATGCGCGCGTCGATATCTGGAGTTTGGGCGTGCTCACCTACGAGTTCCTGGTGGGAAATCCGCCTTTCGAAGCGCAGAGTCACGAAGAGACGTACCGACGCATTGCACGAGTGGATCTGCGCTTCCCGCCGAGCGTCTCTGCGGGGGCGCGAGACCTCATCCGGAAGCTGCTGGTGCGCGACCCGGCCGAGCGTCTGCCACTCGATGCTCTGCTGAAGCACCCGTGGATTCAGGCCAATGCTGAGTTCGTGCCACGAATCGGTGAGTTGTCTTTACCGCCGCGAATGCACGCTGCGGAACAATAGGCGACGGGCATCGCCTGCATCGAACTGCTCGGTTACGGCGCTGACATAAAGTCGGCAGTGCACTAGGTAGCTTTCGCAGCGAGCCCTGAATCCTCGATGCCGGTCCACGCTTCCATGCAGGCTGCTGCGGTGGACGTCACGCTGATGCGCAATCAGCAACGTTCGTTTCGCCCGCACTGTCGCTGCAGGTTCCGGGCGATGCGTTCACGCGAGTCCGTATTTCCCGTGGACGTCCGCCCGTACATCCATGCAAACAAGTGCAGATACCGTTGCCACGTGCGACTTGCGCACCTGCTCCGAGTGAAGCGCACGTTGCCGTCGCGTCGCATGACGCACGCTCGCTACCAACACGCTGACCAGACTTGCGTCTGCTATTGGCGAGGGCGCACGTGCCTCGCTGTGTGTGCATACATGTGTGCGCAGCTCAGCGCTCGTCGGAACGAGCCTCCCGCTTATCCTCCTTCAGCGCGTCTCGTTTGTAAATGACCTCATCGATGAGACCGAACGCTTTCGCGGCCTCCGCAGACATGAAATGATCGCGCTCCATTTTGTCCGCAATAACATGCTTATTCTGACCCGTGTGCTTGGCGTAGAGCTCGTGCAAACGCTCACGCAGAAACAGAATCTCATTGGCGTGGATGGCAATATCTGAAGCCTGCCCGCCGGCTTGCCCACTCGGCTGATGAATCATCACACGAGCGTTCGGTAAGCAGCGGCGCTCGCCCGGCTCACCCGCGCATAGCAGCAACGATGCCATAGAGCTCGCCTGGCCCAAGCAAACCGTGTGCACCGGAGCAGATATATATTGCATGGTGTCGTAGATCGCCATCCCCGCTGAGATGATGCCCCCTGGTGAGTGAATGTACATAGAGAGCGCCTTCGCCGGCGCTACCGACTCCAAGTACAGCAACTGCGCAACGACGAGAGAGGCCACGGTATCCGTGATAGGACCGTTGAGCACAATAATACGCTCTCTGAGCAGACGCGAGTATATGTCGTAGACGCGCTCTCCTCGCGGTGTCTGTTCGAGGACGATGGGTACGAGTTGCGCTTGAGCGGCGTCAGCGCCTGCTGTCGTGGGCCCAGCGTCGAAGCCCGGGCCGGTTCGGTTCGGAATCCCAGGGCGGAACCAGGAGTAAAAGCGAGCACGTGCACCTAGACGCGAAAAAGTTTGCGCAGACGGCAGGATTCGAACCTGCGCGGCGAGACACCACATGATACCGAGGCGTCAGCGCGAGGCAATGTATACCAGCACTGGCTGCAGAACGCGTTCGAGTCATGCACCTTAACCACTCGGTCACGTCTGCCGGATAATCATACCATTGCGTGCGAAATCTGTATATAAAGGGTATTGGGGGAGTTGCGGCTCGAGGCGGCGCTTGGCGCTAGCGGCGCGCGTGTGCCTTCGTCCACCCTGACTTGCTCGCTCGATTGCTTGCGGGAACGACCTGGCAATCGAGCTGCGCACTGTGCGGGGAACGCTTTCACAAGCTCACCGAGCGACTGGCGTTAAGCTGAGTGCGCGAATGCCTAGTGTCTTCGGCGCAACGGGACACTGACGCTGCTCTCTTGTTTCCCTTAGAATAGTGGTGTAAGGCACGTGATCGCGCACGGGGTCTGTGTTCGATGAGTCACGTGCCCGCTGCGCCTGTGTGTGTTGATGATGCGCGAACAAGGTATGAAGTGATCGAGTGTTGTAACGTTTAGGTCCTTCTCTGGCGTGATATGAGCGGGGGATAGGAATTAATCGCGAACATAGCGACCGGTTACTCGGGGAAGTGCATGCAGGCTGCCGTTGACTGTTACGAGGATCGCGGGGAGCGCGCTCGAGTCGCTGCTCTTGTTCAAGGGGCTCTCACGATGCTGAGTCGCAATGCGTGAGCGGTTCGCGCTGGTTAGCAGGGCGACCTGCTGTTCGAGCTTCTGCGTGACACGCTCTGCGCAGCGCATGTCATTTTCAATATCGGATAGTGTTGATGAGGACTCGCTGGGCGAGCGCCAGCGCGAGCTGTGCTCCGGATCAGCAGAAACTGGGCTGCGCAGCAGAGTGTCCGCTGGTGAGGGGTGCTCGTGCGCTGGGCTTTCTCCGGCAGAGTGAACATGCTCGGCGAGTGCGCAGGGTGAGGGATCTTCCGATGCCGAGTCGTCGCCCGTACTAGGGACCAGACCGGCAGCGATCTCCCGCCGTACTGCAGCAGCCTCGACCCGCAAGGCAGCGTTTGCGAGCATCATTCCCTCCAGCGTCGTCACGAGATTTTCAATAACGTCAATGGGTGGCACCCTGGCAAATGCACTCGCAACTAGTTTGGTATGCTCGCCACTCGCGTCACCACAAGCAGATGCATGTCTTTGGAGCAGACTAGCGGCTTCGTTCAAAAGTCTTGCATGGTCGGAATCGGTGCAGTCTCCTAGAAGAGAACGCAATCGAGAAGCGAGCGCGCCGAAAACCTCCGAATGACTCGCACACAATTGGTCGAGGGAGCTGCTTGACGCATTCGTGAAATCCCGAGCATAGGGTGGATCCCACTCCATCGAGTCCGTATTGGCTTTGTGCTGGAAGGCGCCTTCGTCACTGGTATCGATCGGATCTCTCTGCTTCTGGTGTTTGTTGCTGGATCGACAGCAATCCTCGTGACGAAGGGTAGCTGTTCGCTGGTTCGCTGGACGTGGTCCGCTCGTCTCGATGGACAGGCTCGGTGATGCAGATCGCCGCGAGTCATGATCGACTTGTTCAGCTTGTTCCTCGTATGGTCGGGGCACGGGCTCTCCGGTGATCTGAGACGCAGAAGCAGCCGGTCTTGACTCGGCTGTACTCGCTTTCGCATCGGGCTCGGCGTCTGCAGTTATCGTTTTGCCACTGCCAACATCTTCGCTCTTCGACGAGGGCATTTCAAGATTCCTGCAACCGATTTGCGCCACGTCTCGCGAGCCTCTCAATAAAGCATATGAGCGACGAGTATCAGGTTCTGGGGACTTGCCTGAAGGCAGCCCCCTGTGACCTGGAGCTGCTTGGGAGTCGTCCGCGAAACGCACGCAGACTGATCCAGGACGGCCTGCAAGCCCCAGTACAGAGTCGCTTTGCGAGCCACGCTGACCCTCACAAATCGCTTCCGTATCCGGGTCAGCGTCCTCGGCTGGCCGTGGTGCACAGCTGTCCTCGGTACACCTGTGTCTCCAAAAGGATGCGCGAGAGTTCGCGGCAACGTGAACGAGTGCTCGCGTTCGCAGCTCGAGAAACCTCCAGCATGCTACAATTATCAGGCGCAGCTTGCACCATACATAAACTGCGCGACGAAGAATCGCCCTCCACCAGATTCCCATTGTAGCACGCCAGCGCCAGTGCGCCAAGCCCCCAAGTGCCAGCAAAACTGCCGCCACCATAGCACCAACAGGCCGAGCGTGCTGACCCCAGCACTCGCGGGGTGGAGCGGTGGGCCAGTGAGAGACCAGCGCCTTCGTCCAGTGCTTGATGCGCAACAACGCGTGTCCAGGTGTTGCGGCCGCTTCGCCTTGCCCAAAGATGCGCCCATACTCTGGGTACTCTCGTAAGAGCGTCTGATGCGCGAGCGCACGGATTGACTCTCCTCGTCTTTCCGCAGCGACCCAGTGCGCGAGTGCCGCACCGCTTCCGATAACCATACCGATGTAGACTCGCCGGCAAGCCCGGTACCAGGCCTCAGGGAAAGCGCTTGAACAGCTGCGCTCCGCGTCAGGTGCAACCGTTGACGCCGCTACGCACACGTTGTCCATTGTTCGGCGCAAGCGCAGCGGGAATTTGAATTGATGTCGCTGGGGCTCGCCGCCCTGCCTGAATCGCTGGCGGACGGACGGACGCCCTGGGGGTGAGGCGGCACCAACGGCGACGGCAGCGGGCCGCATTGCGATGCGCATCGGAATCGGCACGTTTCGGAGGTGCCACCGATGCGTTCGTTTGATCCGATATTGTAAAGACAAATCCTGTTTTATACAGTTTCTTCCGTTTTGTAGATGCAGGTACCGTTTCGATGATGCTGCCGACGACGCCGTGCAGCGCTAGGCGCCCGCGGCCAGCACGCTCGCAACGGGCAGCGTTTGCGCGCATGCATGAACCTCTGCCAGTGCGCGTGTGCGGCACCAGGAAGCACTGAGACGTGTTCGAGGCTGTGCTCTGAAGCCCGCCTGTCTGCCTGTCTGCCTGTCTGCCAATTGCGGACGCTGTGATCCCGGTAAATCATCCATGTGGCACCACTGCGGCAGGCAGTGCAGAGCTTGAATGCAGCACTCATCGACTACCCAGCGTACGATAGCGACGACGCACATTCCGCGTGTTGACACGCGCCGGGTACCTATGGTCGGTGGCTGGAGATCGACAGGGAATGCCAGGTACCGACGCCTTACAAAACGCTTTTGCCCGAACTGTGCCTGCTATGCAATGCGTATCGTCGGTCGAGCGACTGACGTCACACTGCAGCGCGCCCAGTAGCGAGATGGTGCCAGAAACCTCGTACACGTCATCCAGTCATGCGTCAGGACGATACCTGGAGCTATGAGCACGTCATTTTGACTCTTTCGCTGCAGAGTTCAGCGACGATCGACGACGGCATTCGGGAACTGTTTCTGTACCATCTCCGTATGGCAACAGCAGCGGGGTGCTTCCAGGGGCGCAACGGACCCGTGCGCCACACTTGCCACCCGGAGAGTCGCTTGAACGAATTATGATACCCCGATGCCAAGTAGGGTCTGCAGTTCGTCGAAATCAGGGTCGTGACTGGTGTGTGGACTACCATGCAGTCGAATACGGGTGAGTCTCGGCCGCTTTCCTGGCTACCGATAACCACGGCACATCCTGGAATCCCCGATTCGTCTCATCGATCCCAGACTATCAGGAAGGTTTCAGCGACATCGACGCGCTCGAAGCGAGAACGCATAACGCTTCACGATGCGAGGGTTTGCCTTCACCACGAGGGACTCGGATGCTTCCGAGTCGTTCATGCTGTGCATTCTGATGAACGAGTTGAGGTTAGGCGCAAGCGCCACCTGTTTCTACGTGCTCATCCTCTGACCGAGATCGCTCACAAAGATACGCGTTCACGTACCCTGGACATTGCCTATCGTATCGAGGAAGCGGGATGCAGTGCGCGATCCGCCACAAAAACGACCGCAGCGCGCTGGATGCGATGCAAAAGCGCAAAGGCACCCCTGCTGTGCACGAAACGCAACGAATGGCGGCGACTTGCAAGAGATCCACATTGAAACTGCTACAACAAAGCGGTTCATAACCGCTGGGCGAGCGCTATATAGCTGATACGTGAAGAAACGCAATACCACAAACGGCGCTTCTAGGACGGCCAACACACTCGCGTCATTCGCTCGATGCAGCAGAGCAATTTTTACATGCACCGTCGACGAAACCCAGCGCCCTGCCTGGACTTGTTTCGCAATATCGCAAGAACAAAGATGCGCTCGTAGGTACCAGAACATGCAGCGCATTGCTCTCTCGAGTGAAGCGTGCCGTTGAATCCGCATCCAATGTCATGCAGAATCTGGAACTGGCCCAGCATACACGAATTCATAATTGCCGGCAGGTACAGCACCTGTTGACGCGGCTACACCAAGCCGCATCTCGACGAGACTCGATTATGCTGTTTTCGTATCCCGTCAGCGGGTACGGAAAACGGAAACGGCAGCGGATCGCACCCCGTGATTTCGTGCTTATGGATCGGAAGCGCTGTTGTTCCTGTCATGGTGGCCTCGACGAGAGGTGCCACTCGCAATCCAAACATTCGCCACGAATCAGGCTACTGGTGCAGATGCAGTTGATGGTTCAGCAGACGTTGTCAAATGACATCCTCTGTCGCATACGATACTGCACAACGAACGGATTTAACGATGCTGCACATGTAGAACAAGTGCATCCGAGGAGACGCTCCACGTTCCGCAGCGTAGATTGCTTTCTGCCTTGACACTATTCCAAAGCGAACCGTCGCCCCAGGTGTCTCCATACAGCGCGGAGCGTCTGTGCTTCGACCGCGCATCCATTTACCACTGCAACCATTGAACAAGTCGTGCTTCTCGGCGTTATCTAGACCGGGTCCAACGGTGATGTGCATCGAACAAGTGACCTGTGAGCAACAATGGGCGTACTGGGGATGACAGACTCCGCAACTCGCGCGAGGTGCTCCTCGAAACCCCGTAATACTCGGGGAATACGTCAGGCCATAAAGCCGAATGGCCCCGACGATGCATCATTGCATGCAAAGAAGCAGCATAACCTGGAAACCCCGTAATACTCGGGGAAAACGTCAGGCCATAAAGCTGAATGGCCTCGACGATGCATCATTGCATGCAAAGAAGCAGCATAACCTGGAGTTGCCTTAGCAACCCGAACATCGATCAAACATAGTCGAGTGTTGCCGGGTCTGGTTGCCAGAAGACCACATTCTGACACGCGCTTACGAGCAGTGCGTACTGCGGATTAAACCCTAACGCCCGCGAATACATGGAATGCCCGTGCAGAACGTGACACGGATTCCCCGTCGCCCTTTCCCAAATGTGAATGCTTGCATCTTCTGATCCCGAAAGCACGTACTGTGAGTCCGGACTAAAGCATGCGTCAAGCTCATAGGCCTGGTCATTCGCGTGGCCTCTACAGAGTGTCTGCAGACAACCGTTGAATGCGTCCAGTATCTGAATGCGTGGATTCGGTTCAGCCGCACCTACGAGCAGTGAGCGGCCGTCGCCGCTAAACTTGAGTACGGTTGGCTCAGAGGTTGTTACGTTGCTCTCAAAGTCGATAAATGGGCCCTCATCCCATTTGCGGAGATCGTAGAGCTTAATCACGAGTTTCAACAGGTCACTGAATGCTACTGCAGCGACAAGACCAGATGGATCGACGGCAACTGCGGGGCGCCCTCGTACCTGCAGCACGCCTGCACAATGGGGATAACGAATGTCCCAGAGCCGCATGGTGCCGTCCAATGCTGCTGACATGAACGAATCATCATTCGGCGTCACTGCGATGGAAACAACGCGCGCACGATGACCACGAAAGTACCGTATGTATTTGCTCTCCGTTAACGACAGATAGCGAATATGATCGTCCCAGGACAGCGGCGCATTGTCCGGTGCCCGGGCTTGGAGTGAACCGCTGCCGGGGTCCAGAACTGGTTTGCTTGCGCATAGTACTGCAGATTTGTGGTTACCGAAGCGAATGACACCGCACCCGTAGCGTTTCACTGGTATTGTCGTCAAGAGTCTGCCTTGAACGGCGCTGTACACACTGATGAGGCCATCATCACCACCGGCCGCTACGATTTCGCCATCAACCGAAAAGTCTAGAGTGCAGACCTGTTCTTGATGGACATTTTTGAAGACTTTTGTTTTGCGCAGGCTCTGCATCGCTCGGTTGTTTAGCCTCACTATCGGAAGGTCTCGCTGCTGCGAAGTGAAAACTCTGGGCTCCATGCTCCAATTCCGTACTGAACAGCGAACGAAATTGACAACGTTCACTGCCAGGTTCTTTGAGCTTAAAGGTAGCGCTTCACAGCCAAGAGCACCTCGAGACGCCCGTGTCTAGTCCCAGTTAATATTTTGGCTCGGGAGCAAGTCACTTTGGAGCGCCCGCTCCCGAGGCACTGCCCTGCGTTCTCCGGCCACGGTTCAATGGCGCGTTAGCCCTGACGCGGGGGCTTGTGAAATCGCGGACCTGCAGCGACCACGTCTCTACACCCGCTTACTTGGTGGCAGCAAGCTGCGGTGTTTCAGCGTGTGTCGACGCAATGAACCAGTCTGCAAGCGGGAAAGCAACAAAAACAACACTGGCAAAAGTCCCCAGGTCTCCGAAAGCGATGAGTTAAACGGCTTGGCCTCGACTGAGCTAAACGTTCGCTACAGGGCCATGACACCAGTCAGGCCACTGAAATAACGCCAAGATTAATGATGGTGCAGGCACCGTGAACTTGCTCAGCAGCTGAGGCGCGTTCCACAGGTCGTTTCAGACGTTGTTCGACACCAGAACCCGCCGCATACGAAGGCACGACGCGCTGCGTTGCAGAGCGAACATGTGCTGTCCATATATATTCCAATAGTAACACTTTTGTACTATGTGCAATGGACGTCGACGCAGCGGCGAGCCACGAGCCGCGCCCCTACTCGACAGGGATGTTCATCGAACAGTGTATAAGGCAGCTGCGTCGCGCTCTGGAACGACTAGTGCACCATGCAGAACGCGAGTGGACGTATTGTCGATCTCTATGTACCTCGAAAATGTTCCGTGACGAACAGGCTGATTTCCGCAAAGGACCACGCATCCGTACAGCTGAATATCGCAAAAGTTGACCCTGATACGGGACGGATGGTTCCCGGCGAGCACCTGACCGTCGCTTTGACCGGATCGATAAGACGCTTGGGGCTGAGCGATCAGGCGGTTTTTAGACTGGCCAAGGAAAAGGGAGCGCTCGATGACTTGCGTGGTGGTGGTGCTGTTGGTGTTGGCTCAGGCGCTTCAGGCGGCGCGGAGGAGCGCACGGACTAGCTGACGCGGGCACGCACCTGCGCAGCGCTAGGGACCTGTCCGCGGCGGCGGCGCTAAGCACTGAGCGCCAGCTTCCCAAGTGCAACATTCGTCTGGTTTGCGCGAAGACATCTGCCAAGGAAGAAACGCGTCGATATAGTTGCGTGAGCAACATGTAGACGCGCGACTCCCTGTGAGCGCCTCTTGCTCGAAAACGGAGAGCGTGACCGCAGCGCTCTGCTCGGGCGCGCGAGACGTTACCGCTTCGGTTTGCTTGAATCGATACAACTGGTCGGACTTTGCTGCTCGTAGGTATTCGGTGATTGCACAGCGTTATTTGGAGACCCACAACCAAGCTCTTGAAGTAAACGTTCCCGATGCGCCACTGAACCCCCAGAGCCGGGATCTGGGTTTCCCGGCTCGCTTGCAACGCTTTGCATGAGGTGCTCGAGGCGCTCCCGAGACATACCGGCTTCACGGATGCGCTGCACTAAATAGCGACGTAGGCCATCGGTGCCGTGGTTGTCACGAACGTGTCGTAGTTCCCGAAAGAGCATGCTCGATGCAGCTCTGATCGCGTCTGCCATACGCGGGTCCAAAGAAGTAGCGACCAGCGGCGAGACCTCTTCTGGCTTTTCCGCTGCTTTTGTGCGCTCTTGTTGCAGTTTCGTCGCAGCAGGCTCCGCCGTTCGGAGGCTTTGCTGTGCGGCAGACTGGCTTTTGAGAATAGGGAGCAGGTCAAGCGTGCTACGGCTCAGACGATGAAGTTCTTCCAGTGCCTTGTGTTGCGCCTGAGCGCGTTCCAGTAAGGCGCGGGCAACAGTTACTTCTTGCTGGAGTCTCTGGCGTACCAGTTTCTCCAACCGCCGTCCCTGCCTCCAATACGTAAAGAACTGGTACAACAATCTCACGCCGCTCCACATGACGTGAAGTGTCGGCTTTCTTGATCTGTAGCAGCCTCTAAAGCACAGCAATCAGGCCACGAAGAACCTGTCTAGGCAAAAAATGCCGATCCCATAGAAAGTCGACCGCTTCGCGCCCAGCAAACTCGACTTGTACGGCGCTGGCTCTCGCCGGTCCACGGGTAGTAGAGCGCTTCAGCCGGCGCACCGGGTGTGTGCCAGGAACGTCTTTGCAACACACGCTTTAGCAACCAAACCGCTGATTAAGAAGTGCCGTCAATTTCAGCCGTTCGTGCGGTATTCTGAAGTGAGGAAACAATCAACCAACCAACCGTTAGCCAGTCAGCCAGCGCTGAACCCTCAGCGTCGGCGAAGAGCAACCAGCCAAGGCGCAGGTGCACAAAAGACCAGGTCCAGCGCGGCGCTCACGCTCCGTTATGGGGGTTCTGGGAGACGCGTCCGCTCGTTGGCCCTGGCTGGTACAGTTGGGAACGGAGCCAGAGGACACCATCCTGAGGGTTGTTTATGAACACCAAAAAGTTGCAGCTGAAGAGGAGCGGCCCTGGTTCGTGACCCTATCGTTCGCCCAGTCACTTGACGGGCGGATCGACTTTCGCGAGACAACCGGGGCCGCTCCCCTGCGACTGTCTAGTCCCCGGGCGCAACGTCTGACACACGCACTTCGAGCTATGCATCATGCAGTTGCTGTCGGGTGGAACACCCTGGTATCAGACGACCCGTTGCTCACAGTGCGTTGCGGTATACCGGGAACGCATACGCCTCCAGGTTGGACGCAACCTCGACCAGTGGTCCTGCTCCCGCACGACGGCACCCGTGAGTCTACAGGCCTGAAACAGTCACGCCTGTGGTGCCAGCGCCGACACGAGCTGCTGCTGGTGCCTCGCGAGGCTGACTGGCGCGCCGAGGTCAGTGCACCCTCGCTCTTTGTTGAAGGCGGCAGACGGGTGATCTCCAGTCTACTCCAAGCGACAACGACAGACGACGCGCTTGGGCGACGTTGCAACCTGGTTATCATCACGATTGCGAATTGCTTCATTGGAAACGACGTGCGGAGCGTTCCGGCCTTTACGCGTGGTTCATCGAGTGCGCACACGTGTCGACTTGGACACTTGCGCAGCTGGATGCTCGAAGATGAGCTGATTCTGCTCGGTATCCCGGCCGGTGCGGATACCGAGCGCACGCCATCCTGAACGGCTGTATGCAACGAAACCACCATCTAGAAACGCCTGGGGAGCAAAGCGATTTGCATATCCGGCAGCGAGCTGAAGGCCGGCGACTCGAGTCGCTGGGAAGCGGGGCACTGGGCACCACGGTAGCTCCGCCAGCAACCTCGAACGAGGCCATCAGACCTGGACTGACTGCCCAGGTGCTTTCGGTTCCACGACTGGCGCTCGCTCCCGGAAGCAGGTAAGCGAGTGTGCGGGTATCTCCTTCATTCGTCAAACTACAGCACCGGCATCAGCAACAGAGCAGCCGATGATGAAGCTTCGGGGAAGCAGACGCCGACGCCGACGCCGCCCCACCTGCCCCCGGGTGCACGCCAAACGCCACGCGGATGCCGCGCAGATCGATCACGTGATCCATACGTCTGTGGCGGCGGCGGCGGCGGCGGCGGCGGGAATGCATGCGTGCACGCATACGCCCGCGCATCGATGAGCTGCCCTGTACTGGTGGCAGTCGTCGAGCGGCTGCGATTGCTGCCAGGCTCTATTGCGCGTGCATCGGTGCATTGGGACACGACGCAGTGCAGATTTTTCCTCTTTGACACATCGTTGAAACACCCACGCAGACGGACGGCAGACCAGCGATTCCCGATTGCGCGATGGATATGAGCGATTCGCGAAGCATCCGTCGTTGCACGCCGTCATTCCATACTCAAGACCCATACGTACTCGCGGGGGTACTTGTTACGTTTCACGTTGCATCGGGCGCGGCGTGCATGCTTTAAGCGTTCGCGATAGCACGCACGGCGCCGGCGCGTACGCAGCACAGACATAGAACGGCTGTGCGATACCACAGAAGGCATTGAATCCGTAATGTCGATGCTATTCGCTGCGGCGATCGGGGTACGGCGGAGCGCGCTCGGTGGGTGGCCCCCGCCCGAGAATCCCGCAACCACAGAATCAGGTTCCGAATTGCATGGCGAGCTCATGCACCTGCTCCCAGCAGCAGCGTATCGGAGCAGTCGGGGAACCCAGACCAGTAGTTGCATTGACAACGTAAACGAGCACCGTCTGATCGCGAGAATGGACCCAGCGACGTTGGCATCCGACCGGAGCCTGCGCTTCGTTGGCGCTCGTACTTGATGAAGCGCGCGACGCTGCGATCGGCAGGACTGACGTTGACCGCCATCTCTGTAGTCACGCACCTGGGATGCACGAATACCGCTGCTGGAGCGACGCTCGAGGATGCGCACGCGACCCATACCAATCGGGGAGCGCCATCGTCGACGATGGCGATAAAGGCACGGCGCCCGCTGGAACGCGTGAATGCCGAATACCGGCGACCAACACGACGCCATGCGGCTGCACAGGGCCGGGCAGTCGGTGCTCCTGAGTCGTCGCGCGGGCTCGTGGCGGTGCAGCTGGCACCGACCGAAGCCCTGCCGCAGGCGCAGCTTCGTTTTCGACGGCGATCCGTCGTTGTCGTTGGCGTCGTCGTCGTCGTCGAGACGATGCACCACACAGAGCTGCTGCCCCGGATCCGGCGAGGCCAGTGAACCACGCGCCCATGCTGCAAGCATACTTTATAGATCGATATCAAAGTGAACCGTGGGTTGCCAGCGAAACAGGGGCACCTTCCCGTGTCCCTCTTGTTCCGCAAGATCCGCGTCGTTGCAAATACTCGCGTTGAACGTGTGTGGACCGCGAGAAGTGCTCGCGATGAGCTGAAAGTTCCCGTATCCACGTGGACGTAAGGCGGTATTCAAACCGAAACCGATGACAACACCGCGCTGTTTTGACGGCGGTGCCATAGCCCGTTTCTCCATCCGCGTCATGGCCTGAAGCTGGGCAGTCGGCGAGTCCCGGTATTTGTTCGCTGCCTCGAGCAAAGTGTTCTGCAGATCTGTTCGGCTGCTACGATACGAGAGTCGCATGCTGGGTACCAGTAGTTCTTCGGCTTTTCGATTGAAAAATTCATCCATCCTCCGAACGAGGAACTGACACTCGAACTCGCTGACCATGCCGCTCCGATCTGCGATGAGGGCGAGCATCTGGTCTCGGAAACGGGTCATTGTTTGATTCTGTAGCAGCTGGATTTGTCGATTGAAAAGCGCTCGGATATGATTCTGAAGTGTCGACACGAGCTCGTGGCGTTTGCGGTTCCGAACGAGCGATGCGCTGCTACTGGTCAAGGCACTTGTTTCGGAGTCGTACTTTTCGCCGGTGGTCGTCAACAGTTCTTGGGCCTTACTCCCGAAACCATCCACCAACTTGCCGCTGTCGACCTGGTTGTACCACTTGGATATTTGCTCTAACGCTGAGCGGAGCAGGCGATCGTAGACGACTCCGCAACGATGCGCTGCTACTAGTTCCGCGTAGTCTGGCAGGCCTCCTTCCTTGGGCTCAATGAGTTCTCTCCATACCATGTCCACGTACGTCGCAAATCCTTCCACCGGTAGCTCCTTGGAGTAACGGGGCGCCAGTAGGTTTTGGTAGATTTCTGCTGCGTCCGCGGACGAGCTGCTCTGCGGCCAGAGCACTGCGCCAGTGGCACCCCTGCCGGTGAGAAAGCGGCTCCGAAGCGCATCGATCGCCTTGTTGTACGCCTCCGCCCGATAGCGGCGATGCGGAAGCGAGATAACTTCGATATCAAAGTGATCCCCAATGCGTGCATCGCGGTATTCAACTGGCTTCTCCACCTGAGTTGCCCATACAGCCTCGAGGTCACGCTCAATAATCGCAGCGATTGCCTCGAGAGGCGACCCATCATCGTGATCGTGGACGATGAATAAGATTTTGCTCCTAGCAGGCGATTCCTTCGTGAAGAGCTTCAGATGCTCACTAAATATGGTCCTTATGAGGGGCACATATCCAGAGGCCTCGGCTCGACCGATGTCTGCGTACCAAACGTTCACCAGCATCACATCCGATATCGTCGTTGCCAGCATCGCCACGCGTATCGCTCGTGGAACCGTCAGTTGGAGTGCGCGTTCACGAGCGCCAGCCCCGGCGTGATCGGCAGCGTTGGCGCTGTCTCCGCGGCGCCCAGTGAGCCTTGCTCGGGACTCCGCTTCGACGAGGAGTGCCTCAGCTTCGGCGTCTTCGAGCTCTGCAGTTTCCTCGGTTTCTCGGCCGTCGATTCCTTCTGAATCAAGAAGCAGCAGCCACGGCGCTTGAGGGCCGGCAACGCTGCAAAAACAACCACGAGTACCGCGAGCGTGTCGCGCAAATGTCCGTCCTGTCGCAAAACGGGTCCCAAAGAGGTCGTTCAAAAGCGCCGACTTGCCACTGCCCCGTGGTCCGAGACTCGTCACCACTGCGAGTTCGCGCTGTCCTAAGAAGCCGGCCTCGTTGCCGGCGACATTATTTGCGGTTAACTCGGCATCTAGAGGCCGTACGTTCAGAGATATCCAGTCGCCAAGCGCAGGATTCAGCTCCCCCTGCGTGCTGATCATGTGAAGCGGCGCAGTCGCCCCGCTCGCGACACCCGCACTTGCCATAGTCAGCGGCTTGTGTTGCGTTCTCGGTGAATCGCACTGTAGAAGTTTGACGCAGCACCGGTCCTCTCGGCAGGTGTTTCTATCGCTGGCACGTGCCGAGCACACCAGGAACAGTGCAACGCGCTAGACTAGGTAGGACAGACGGCGCACTGCTGCTGCTGCTGCTGCTGTTGCTGTTGCCTACAATCGCTGTGCCGGGCGGCGTACGCAGCCGTGTAGGAGCAGCAGCAGCAGCGCCTTTCGCTCGACTGATGCTCACCGAGCGCCGGCGGCGCCGCGGGCGAGGCGTACCGTCGCCGCCGCGGTCCATCACCTCAGAATCTGTACTAATCTGTCCATCCGCATTCGTGCGCTTGGAGCGCCGCTCAAGCGGCAGTGTGCTGTTCCATGACGGGCATGGCGCTTGGCACCGGCGGGATCGCTTGAACGAGCCGTTACCCCCCCAGGAGATGAGTCGCTGATGGTTGATCAGACCTGGAGAATCTGGTATGGCATGACCGGTGCTTTTCCTAGTGGCGATTGGAAACGTGCAACTGGGATCATTGTTTAGACGTACCGATCCCAGAAGAGAAAAATGGGATACAGAGTCTCGGTGTTAGCGCAAGAACCTGCTGAAACCGAGTACGAACTCGTTGTGCAACGGCTTGTCGTAGAGCGTCCCGCGCTCCATGGTCGCATCCTGCGAGGCTGTAGTCGACCTAGACTTCTCGACACGCTGGGATTTTCTGTGAATAAGAACTTTATCTATCCACGATGCGGAACGAAGGGATTCGCTGCGCTTTGCGGGTACGGACACTTCCGCTGTACACGTCCAGTCTAAGAGCGGACTCAAGTTCCATGTGGGAAGCCTCAAACTGCGTCGTTATCGCACCTTTCCAAGGCGGGCGGCAAATCCTCAATTCGCATGTTCCATCACATCGGATGACCCGAGCGTCTATGGGCGTCCTCATACACTGGCTGCACTCACGGTTCCCGGTCAATGATCGTAGTGTGCTATCTCGAGTAGCGGGATCCGAAACCCCTGACGCGCGCACACGTGCATCTCTGTGTCGGGCGTACGCAAGTCCACCAGCGCCTCCAATGGTTATGCCGATTCCGATGTGTTATGCCATGTTGGACGCGTCTCCGGTACACTGGATGGCTGGCGCGCTCGCGAAACGGCCCCAGGAATGGTGGTGGTCGAGGACCCCGCTCTCGTTTAGGAGACGAGTCATGATATGAGGCGATAGGCGACAACATACCGCTCGGACGGTGTCTCCGAGGTGCGCCCCGTGAAAACATGCCTCTCCAAAGTGACGGGAGCGATCTCGTAGAGAGATATCTATCAGCAACACGCGGGTTTCAATGCATGGTCTGCAAAGCGAGGCAGCAAGCAGGCACAAACACCATCCCGAGCGACTATGGCCGCGGTGGAAGCGTTGACGTTGGACCCGCTAAACCAGGACCCATACCGCCGGGCATTGTACCCTGACCCGGCAGTTCGTCCTCAAACCCTTCGTGGCGCTTATCATTCCAGGCATAGCGCAGAGACTTTTCTATGAGATCTACGTGCGTCAGGAGCATTCGCCGACAGCAGTATCGCTTCAGCCCCAGGGCGTCAAGCGCCTCTGCTTCTGTTTTCTCTCGCAGTAACTGGAGATAGGGTTCCCACTTATCACCTATAACCTTTCCACACGTAAAACACCGCACTGGTATGATCATCGCGTTCAGCGCGCAGCGTCTACGCGTGAACGTGCCGAGGTACCCGCGCTCTACGATGCTCCCTCACGACCAAGCTTCACCTTCAGAAGCGATCCTTGGTTGATTTGGAGTAGACTTGTCCCCGTTTATGAGCTCTTTGCTGTCAAAGAGCGCGCACAGACGCAAGTCAAACAGAAAGCTCTCGATGATCTGGTGTTCACGCGATAGCGAATAGCGCCAGAACGCCAGCGAGAACGCGCACACGAATCCAGCGCTAACTCTGGTGGAGCGCGGAGCGTTTGCGCCCCCTCTGAAACAGTGGACTTTC
The DNA here is from genome assembly GCF_000091205.1 of Cyanidioschyzon merolae strain 10D. Classification (NCBI taxonomy): domain Eukaryota; phylum Rhodophyta; class Bangiophyceae; order Cyanidiales; family Cyanidiaceae; genus Cyanidioschyzon; species Cyanidioschyzon merolae. The sequence continues at coordinate 123,918 of NC_010143.1, forward strand.
TTTCATAGTGCAAGACGACTTTCGCGTTCCTGGGTGTATCTGGTCTAGAGCAATGGATTTTAGACGAGAACGAATATTGGCTGTGGGAGCTTCGGCCCAGTTTTGCTCCAGCGCAAACGCTGAACTCCGGGCGAAGCATGGATGTCCCAGCGCTACGACGCGTGCGTTAGAGCAGCGTCCGCATCGACATGCATCAGAGCGTTCTCGAAACCCATGCAACACTAAAAACTCGTTGCATCGAGTACGTAAAACAAAACCGCTTGAATCCGAGACAATGCAGCAGTGATACATCGGCCTTGAGTCTCGATTGTTGGAGAAGATACGAGGGCGTGCTCGCTGGGTGTACTCGGATGGTAACAAGGGCGGTTTCGCGGCTCAGGGCGGACGCCTCGACAGCAAGGGCCATTACGGACGCACGCTGCAGCGTATCCTGGTACACCCATATCAGACTGAAAAAGGGACGGGTTCTACCGAGTTGAATCGGGCGTACGCGCTCAAGTTCGGGTCCGTTCCCGTTATCATGAAGACCAGTCATTGTGGGCTTTCTCTGTAATCGCTTCCCTTTCGTTCATCCTATATCAGAGCTTTAGAACGCTCTACTCTTGTTTAACCACAACTCCGTCATCAACAGTGAAAAGATGTTGCGTAGAGCGTACAAGCTCTGATTTAGACGCTTCCGCCGGTTTCCGACGTATTTCATACACAGGCGGATGCCGCCATCGCCGCATCGCCTGGCGCTTCCGACTTGTCTGCTCCTACAAACTCAGTGCGCCCTTCGCAGGGGTACCTCTCGGGTTTTATCTACTGTTCCCATTTATCCAACAAAATTCCTCCTCCGAGTGCAGCCCCGTGGCACGACAGAGCTTGCTTCATCGCTCGGTAGATGCTCTTGAAGCGTACGCGATGCTCGCTTAATGCATTGGTACGTTTACGCACCATGTGCCGTACTGACAATCATGGGCTGCTGGTTCTGAGCGAGCCCATCGAAGGCCGTTCTGTTCGCTGCACGTGCAGGCGGACACTTTACCATTCCATAGATGATTTTTTGAACGCGATGTCGTCCATGATAATTCGAGTCCTTGAATGAAAATCCAGGTTGGAAAACGAGAATTCGAGAAATTTCGATGCTTCTACGCTCGCATCGTGCAAAGCAGCGACGCACCCTCCACTGAAAGCAATTGCTAAGGTTGCTCGAGCTTGAGCCAAAAATCCGTTTCCATCCAAATAGAAGAGACGGGAATCTCCAGAAGCATATCTCACGAGAACGATCATGCCGCTGTCGAGTACCAATTCCTTGATGTCTCGCATGGAGTTAGTGTGCGCCTTTCGAACGAACTCGATTGCTTGATGTGACAAGTTCAGCGAACTTTCGGCACGAGCGTAGGAGCAAGTCCTCGAAGTACGACGTCGAGTTTTCTTCTCTCCGGTCCAGTGGCGCGCCTTGTGGCGCTCGCAAGCTGTTGTAGAAAATGCGAAAGCTTGATGCATGTGTGATTTGAGCATGCTTCTCGTCATGAAAAGAGAAGCATCGAGACCTTTACACATCAACCGGATATCGATATCGGCTGCTTTACGAACCTTTGCTCGAGGGCGTGGCGAATCATCTTGATTCCGGCAACGACCATGAACTCCAGCGGCGAAGAATCGAGTGCGCCACTATGAAAAAAAACACCAAGAAGCCGAAAACCACGTGTGCACTCGTGCGCCCTTATTGCTGTTCTTGGAATACCGAGGCTGCGCATCCAAAAAAGCGGAAAAAAAATCGAAAGGCAGGAACAGAGCGAGCAGTTCAGGGTTCCGTTTCAGTCTGAAACTGATGTTTGCGTACAGGGCCGAGCACCGCGCCGTTGCCGCAGTTGCTTGGCGCTCCGCATAGCGCTGGACTCGACAGGGACCATTCGCCACTGGACAGCGTGGTTTTCGATAAACGTGCGGCAAGCATTGCGGAGACACCGTGGAAAACCGAGACCGCTCCCGGAGCTTGGCATGCGGCAAATTCAAACCCATGCTGACCGGTTGCCGCTGCCAGTGGCAAACGTCATCTATTCGGTGCCCGCCGGTGAAGTTGCAGAGCTTGTGCCGGTCCGGATGCGTTTCCGTGGTCGCGCAGACGGGGCAAGTTCCAGCGTTTCCAGACTCTGACGCGGCAGGTAAACTTTTCCGACCTTGGACAATCGGGCTGGATCATATTTCACGTTCTTCTCACGACGTGGTAGCGTAGAGCCGGCAGCTGCACGCAGTTGCTCCTGCGTGGGCATTGTTTGACGCATCAGCGCATCACTCGCAAAGCGAGTACGACGCACTCGCCAATCCATCCACGGCATGGCGGGTTCGAGTCGTACCAGCGGCAGGCGCACGTCGCCCTCGGCTCGTTTCTTCAGTCGCACAAGATAGTGTCGAAACAGAATGCGCAGATCCCCGCATCCATCCGACTCAACGGTTTCCAATACGCTTCTAGGCGGCGACTGCGCCACCAGTACGATCACTTGATCGATGCCAGCAAGGTTCACCTCTTCCAAATCGTAAGCCCGGAAAAAGTCCAGAAACAAGTTCCGCAGTCGCTCGCCGTGGGGTACTTTCGCCCATGCATCGCCCAGGAAACACAAGCAAGGTTTCGACCCTATGGAGCCAGCGCGTTTTGGGGCCTCAGTGTCCTGTTCCGGGGTTTTCAGTGACTCGACGCCTACTTCGATCATGTCCAGCACCCGACCGTCGAAACTTCGGCCAAGCACGAGGCCATGCGGACGCTTTTTAGCGTGCGTGGCGATCGCGAACAAGGAGCAGTCATTTCTCTGTAATAAGAACTCTAACGGGCCCTCACCGCCGAGCTCGAAAGGACGCACTTCGTTCCGCTTCCTTAGAACAGTTACCAGAGGTGCTTTGAGCCGCGCTAGCGAACGAAGAGCGCCAATCGCTACCTGCGAAGTCTTGCTTGCTCGCAGGACAAGCAGCCTTTTCGGGTTTTCCTCGAGTTTCGGTTCTCGCTTTTGGAGGGCACGCTTACCCGCCCTCGTGCGCGGTTTTGTTGTTGACGACATGGACAACGTCTGGGGCAAGGCGCAGCACGAAACGAAGCGATAGGTTGATGACCGATCGACGGGAGGCGACGCTACGCGTGCTGCGCAAGCGAGTCCAGCATCATATGTCTTTATGGAATACGTGCGCTGTGGACCCATTTTCTCTCCGACGATAAAACGTTTCCATGGACAATGGGTCCCAGATTGTGAGATGGATAATGATTATCGAAAGAGCGTCCATCATGACGCACTTACCTCCGAGTTCCATTACCTATACTTGCTTCCAGATGTACTGGTCGTTTCGTATGTCCTATCGGTCACAGAGTACCTGCTTTGGGCGCCTGCGGTAGCGCTTATATATCGCTGATGCCGATGCATCACGGAGACAGAACAGCGTTGCCATACCGTTGAGTTCGCTCGGGCGTACTGTGAAATGTTTGGCTCCCTTCCCAGTGTCATCAATACCAACCTTTGCAGGCTTTTTCTGTGACCGTTTCCCGTCGCTTTCTCTTATCCCTGGCTTGACATGCACCAGTCTCGCCTTTCTATCAAGAACAGCTGTCCAGTGTCGAAGGACGTTGATCACAGCGTTCAATGGCCGACTTGCCGCTTCAGGCTGTTGTCGACGCATACCATGCACAGGTGAACGTTGCGATCTATGCTTCGCTTGCGATTTTCATCTTCCATGGATAGAGCTTCGGTTGCCCTGTCGCAGATTTGGCACGTCCGTGTAATCGGATGTTCGCATATGTCCACCACACCGCATCCTCCGAGGTGCACCCTGTTTCACGTGAACACTCGCGTCGTCGCTCGCTACGTACCCGTGACGAATACGAGAAATCGTCTCGATGCCTTCCTCCATCTACGCGCTCGGTGCAGTACCCTGGAATCACGGGCTTCTTCTGTGCGATCCAACTGCCGCTGCTCTGGCTGTTGCAAGCACGTGTTGTACTATTCTATAACGGACTTATCGAAGACGATGTATTCAACGACGAAACTATTACTTGAAGCAAAATCAAGGCTGGACAAGAAGGCAGGGAACCTCGATCTGTCCATGGTCGCTTCGCGCAAGGCGGTTTCGCATAATCCACTGGAAGCGATCTCCACGATGACTAAAGACCGAGTCCGAGGCACTTTTCTATGCGAAGAGAAGAGACAGGAGCTCCTGGGGGCATACCCCGTGTAACATATCTCGCTGATGTCGCATGCCGTTCCGTTGATGGCCACCAAAATAGGAGGTTTTTTTCTCGACCGGAATTGCTTATCTTACGAGACATGTTGCGTGAGCTTCCGTCATGAGCTTGTGCACAAGCCTCCGATAGACGACGTTGGGTCTCCCTTCATCTTCTGTTGGCTGGCGAGAATTGCTGCACCATCGAATCGCTTTGTAAGAGAAAATCGATAAGTTGGAGGATGTGTGATTTGAGCGTGCTTCATGTCAGTAAAGCAGAAGCATGCGGACGTGTGCATACGCATTGGATGAACCATTCGGCTCTTTTAAGGATCTTTTTTTTGAGGGTGTCGCCGAATCCGGTTCATCCCAGGCACGGTACGCGTTCCAGCGCCACTGCGTCGGGCGGAGCCACACTGGGGATACGATCGAGCATACGAAAACGACGTATGCGTCCGCAATCCCTTACTGCTTCACTGCGCACGCCACTGCTGTAGACTAAAAATACGTATGGAGAAAAGTCGAAATGCAGCCCGAGAGCCAGCAGTTCCGTTTTCCATGATGATCCTCTGCTCCCGTTCGTGAAAGCGCAGTCTGCTTCGCCGCAGCCTGTGCCGCACGACACACCGATGGCGCTGTCGCGATCCTTTCATGAGGCTGTGCCGATGCCGCTCCAAAAAGCGCAACGCACTACCCATGCCTTCGTTCTACCACGATTGCAGGGGCGTTGATAAGGCACTCTTGTGGCGACCGGCACTGGGTGCAATACAAACGCACGAGCGCTGCCACTCGGCGCCTTGTCTTCTGGTGCAGCAACCCGCCCGATCCTTGTTCGGCAGCGGCACAGCGCCGGTGGTGCAAACGAGGCGCTCATCGCATCCTATTCGGACTGGTGTGCGTGCTTCGATCCGTCATGAGTCAGGAAGCGTTGTTTCGTGACTTGCAGCTCATCCAGCGTCTCAATCATATGACGCCACTGTGGATTTTAGAAGACCCCAGCACCTTCACGTACGCGGGGTTTGTGCCTATCAAGACTGCGTCGCGGGAGAATCGCGCTTGCTTCTTGCGCGTACAGTGTCCAAAAGGACCCGCCGACCTGTGTGACGCCTCATATGCGCTTGAAAGTTGGGCAGAAAACCTCATTTCATATTATGGCCTCGATGGCGCCCTGCGAAAGCGGTTAGAGCGAGCGCACGACCTAGCAGAGTTCGTTGCTGAGGTCCAGGACCTGCTCGAGCGCTGCGCAGATGGGCGTGCAGCGGTTCCACGAACGCCGGTACCACCACCGGCACCTACAGTGGCAGGTAGCACGTTGTTGGCGACGCTACCGGACCCTTTTTTCTACCGGAGACTGTGTACGGATCTGAAGCATATCGGATGGTCTTGCCTGCGGCATCTGGCGATGGATTTTGAGTCTGTCACATTGCAGGCTATAGACACGGGCGGGCGCCTCCACGAGCTCCAGATCCTCGACCTCATGCGCGAGCAACCAACTTGCATAGCAGCGCTGCCATGGCGTCCAACGGCAATTTGCAGACCTGCATCCGAAGACGGACGCTTATTTATCTCGATCTATGAGACCTATCGTCGATTCCGCAGTATGCTCGATGAACTTGAGCCTTACTTCCGCGTACTGGATGACTTTGATGCGCACACCTGGGTTCTCGAGCCGGAGCATCCAACGTATGCGGTGTCGTCAAGGCGTCTGAACCTGGCGCCACAATGCTCACTAGTCGTGGAAATCGACCCAGCAGATCCATGCCGCCTCCCGAATGTTCGTTTCTTTGGTAGCGAACAGCGGATCGAGGCCATGCGGAATCGTTTCTTTGAGCGCCGAGCACTCTGGGACTCGTCCGCGCGGACTCCGCGAGAGAACCTACAAGTCGTGCTCATGATGGCCTTGCCGCCGCGTCCAGCGGATATGATGCAGAACGCAAAAGACAACGAGTGCGGTATTTGCTATACGTATGAGCTGGAGGGTGAGGGCATCCCCGATTGGGCGTGCGATGCGGCATCATGCGGGCGACCGTATCACCGCAGCTGCCTGCGCACCTGGCTTGCAAGTATTCCGGAGACACGGCAGCTGTTCCAAATGTATCATGGCTCTTGTCCGTACTGTGGCGAACCGATTCAGGTGAGCAAGATCTGAACGTATCGCTCAAGGACTGGGCGTAGACGTTAAAGCTGACGCATCGCCCTCGCCGATAGGCACCGATTTCTTCCACGAATCTGATCACAAGTTACGCTGATCATGCTGCATATGCGTTGCAAAGTGGATAAAGATGCGCATTCGAACTGTGGCTTTGAAACGCTCTCAGCGACAAGCACGGGAGCGTCGTCAAGATCCCGCCATTCCAGACGCATTGCTGAACGAGCACTGAACATGCTGCATCGCGCCATACACGAATGCAATTCGTTCAGAGCACATGGCACGAATCACGAAGCGATTTTTCTCCGGATCAATCTAGCTGGGTAGCGAGATAAGGTGAGCACCTGATGAGACGCGACACACACGCTTGGAATAGGTGCGCTCGAAACTACACCGGTGTTGGGTGCCAACCGCGTCTGCAGGTCGCATCACAGTCGCTCGTCTGCCACGGACGTCCACGAAACCCCGACAAGTCTGGAACCTTCAAGCAAGTCTATGATCCGGTTCGGGTCCAGGATCCGTTCAACAAACTGCTGCTTGTAGCGGGGCGCCTATGATCCAGCATTCGAACCCGGATCCGATGAGGGCGGGCGCTTTCCACGCAGCCCGAAGACGCGGTTCATCACGGCATGCTCTTGGTAGCCGAGTTCGTGCATCCGTCGGCGAGCTGCTCGATAAATTGACGATCGTGCTGTATCCACATATCATGGTGGCTAGTGTGCTGCCAAGTAACGTGTTCAAGCGATCACGCAGACTGTTCAGCTGTGATCATCGTCGAACGACGCTATTCCACGACAGACGGGATGCCTACCGGACGCATGTCATCCGCTGTGATGAACGTGGACGCAAACCGCGCGCGTTTGACAGCGTGTCTCTGAAGTGAACGGTGCTGTCCGGTTATCACAAAAAGTTCGACGTCTCGATCATCGTATTCAGGTCTCTGCAGAGAAGTCCGGGATTTGTGGATCCGTTGCACCACGAGGAGCTCGCTCATCATTGCGAGCGCCACGCGCCCGCGATGCTTTGTCCAACGCAAGATCGCTGGCGAGGAAACACTGCCGAAGAATCACAGCGTACTCGCTGCACGAGGGCCGTTACGGTCAGGTGCTGAGGACCCAGAAGCGCCCATGCGGAACGCAATAGAGCAAGGCAACTCCGCCAGGCTGCGCCTGGAAAGCGATGCGCTATCACCGACAATCGGGCGAAGTTTGCAGCTCGGTCCCCGAAACGTCTGAATGCGTCAACTGGCTAGACCAGCAGCTTGACCACGGAGCAAACGGAGCACCGCGGTTTGCTCGCGTTCGGATACCCCGTGACAAGCTCGTACATTCCAGACGCCAGAGCACGACAGCAGGCAACAGGGCGTGCGGCGCAAGCGATGCGCTCAGCTTCACCGCGCTGTTCTCGATCGCTCGACTTGTGATCGACAGCCGACTACTTCCACAGGGAATGCCCATCATGACAGTGCCGCTGGTACGCTTCGTACACATGCGCAGGTTTCTCGTTCACAACGAATACCATAAACCGCGCTCACAACGCACTGCGCTCTGTCTCGAGTCTGAGCAGAACGCGCACCGGACGATGATCCGACAGATCATAGCGCTCAATATCCGGCCACTGATCCGCTTCCAATTCAGGCGGCAATAACTGAGCACTTTGAAAGATCTTCTCCGAGGCCCAGTCCAAAAAAACATGATCGCAACAGATCTGCTTACCGTCGTGCGTCAGGTGCGTCACAGAGCGCTGAGGTAAGCGGCAGCGGACGTACATATTGGACTCCAGGTAGCGAAGAACGGGATCCTCAGCACCGAGGGTATTCCAGTCGCCACAGAGCACAACGACTCGATGGCAAGGAGGAATCTCCTCACGAGCCTGTGCCGTCATATGATGCACAGTTCGAACCTGGTGCTTCCGCAGAGCGTTGTCCCAGATATGATGTGGATACGTCAGATGTACATTCAGGACAAGAAGATGCATATGCGGGGCCCACGTGGGTCGAAGGTGCACCAGCAGGCCGATACGGTCACCGAGTGGGGTCAAAGTGAAGCATCGCCACTTTTCTACATGAAAGTCTGTGCGCCGAAAAAATACCGCCAGACCGTCTCGTTTGCTACCAGGACGCTTCGCTTTGATCCAGCGAAAGGTCTCCGCGGGAAACCGCGTTTGAAAGATCTCCTCATACGCAGGTTCGAACAGGTACTCTTGGAGACAAATGATGTCTCCTATGAGTTTTGGTTGCTCACGAATGCCATCCTCGCGCTGTTGGACTGTGCAAGTGCCGTCCGCGAGGAACGTGCACGTTCTTTCTGCTCTCTGCTGCCAGCGTTGCGGCTGCGACCACTCCGGGCTCCCTCCACTGCACCCGCTGTTCTGAGAACGCTCACAGAGCGCTGGCGGACGCACAGCGTAACACGGAGCCAGTAGATTGAAAGTAACGATACTGAACTGTAGAGGTTTTGGGTGACCTCTCAGTGTAAAGGCGGCGTCATGCGCGTGCTGCTGTTGGCTCGCCATTTCACTGGTTTGACGCGCCTTTCCAAAAAGCGTTTTTCAGGGCCAACACCTCAGCTGCTGCTGCTGCTGCTGCTGCAGAGATACTCGGTCAGCGCCAGCAGCGCCAGTATGTACTGTGGCTCGCACGTGCAGCAAAGGAAAAGTTTTGGCTTCACTGTAACCAGACAATACAACGACGCACATGGAATGGGAGATTCTAGCTGGGACCCTGTATGCCCCGGGCGCACGCTCGACTTGAGCATTTGTCTCCAAGCAATGCTCGTAAGCGGGCAGTTGAACTCTATCGGAAACAGTAGAAAGCAGCAGTTTATAAAGTTCTCTATGCAGCGTCGGCAACGCGTCGAGACTATTCATGACACGAGAACTCCGCTGGAATCAACAGAAACCAGCTATTTCAAAAGTCCTCCGTACACACCCAAGATGCTGGTAGGCATGCCCTCGTGCTTATCTTCCTCAGGAAAAGCGGTCCAGTGAATCGGACGGAGTCGCCGCCGCCGCCGCCGCCGCCTCTACTCAGGCTAGACCATGAACGAAACCGAACAGCGATCGACCGCGGCATTATCCGCACACAGCGTCCACTACTGTATCACAAATAAAAATAGCAAAGGTCGACGACGAGCTTCGCGGTTCACTGTATACTGTCGCTTTTCGAAGCGTCGCTTACATAGGCTCGTCTGCTCATGCGGAGGAGCGTCATTGCATGCGTGCTCGTGCTTGCACACAAGGCTGTGCCTGAGGCGTCGCTCGGCATGGATATCAAGTTCCATCCTTCGTCTCGATTAGTGTCCAGTCGAGCTGCATACTCTTTGTGACAACCAGTCTCCAGGTCGTTGTAGACGCCACATCGAACGGAGCGTCTATGATGAGGTGCTCGAGCAATCGAAGCAGCAACATCCGGTAGAAACGTAAAGCCTGCAGTTTTCCCACAATATCGACGATAAACCTTCGCATTAGCGCTCTCCGACCGCACTCAGTGTCGCTCACGAAACTCGAGGATATCGTGCTGCTGAGAAACGAACGCTGTTCGCCTTGCTTGCCACCCTATCGCACTCAGAGAAAAACAGCACTGCACGAACACACAGTTGCAGCAGAGGAAAGGCTGGCGCCCTCGTCGAACTGTCCCTTTCGGAAACGCTCACTTGTGCGCCTGCTCTTGGCGCATGTTACGCTCAAACCGGAGAACAGCCCTTCGGGTTTCCTCCAGCCAGAACTTGACGTTCGGTACTCGGTACTGCTGAGCAACGTACATACCTGTACAGGTACCCATTAGGAATACAAAAGTTACCGTGGCAATTGACATTGCGCACAGTGGACGATTTGTACTGCAAAACGTGTGTCCAGGTGCGAAACGAAACACGAAACTGCGAACGAAAAAACGGACGGGAGTGTTCTGCGCCAGCGCCGCGCCGATCGTGAAGCCCTCCGTACACTCGCCGCGAATCGCAGGCTATGCTCCTGCCTGATGGGAATGAATCACGGAACTGCTCGATCTAATCATGTCTTGCGAATTTTTCCAAACTTGTATCGGTATGCAGCCTCGACTTTCCAAGTGCAGCGATACTAGTTTACGGGTTCATTTGTCGATTTTAGGATGATCGGTCGTGGTTTCGGTGTGGTGCATGCGACTATCTGGCGCTGGATCTCGCTAGGTGACTGGAATCAAGATCATTGGCGGCATTCGCGACTAAGGGCTCGTAACATAACCGACATGATCACAGCGTTCAGACGTGCAAGCCTCCAGGATTCTCCTTTTATTACGTGTTGTATACGCGAATCATAATCTTCATTCACGTTTCCGATCTTTCTGTTTCAAGGCAAGTTGGTTGTGCAGCAATGCGCTCCGCTGGATTGGCGATGAAGGGATCTCGACGTCGTCTCATTACGACTTGCAGAATATGTTATTTCAATCGCTCACTGGACTTGCAAACTCAAATAAGCGATCCCTGGTCGAAAGACAAACACCCTAATCTTCGCGCCCGTCGACGAGACGGTATGCGGCACCAGCACCCTGATACCTCGCACGGGACAGGCTGCCAGAGGCTCCCGAGTCGCCTGTTCGCAAGCGCAGAAAAGCGCCCTGGACGCTGGGTTCAGTCGTCGCAGCGACCGCTGCCGGTGTAGCGCTCGTCACCGCTTTGCATGGAGTGAGCGTGCATCGCTCAATATACTTCGACTTGTCCTTCGAGCGGCGCTTTCCTTCGGGTAGTTGCTTCATCGTGGACAACATCGCGCTCCACGTACCGTCTACCGAGAGGAACAGCGTACGCTTCCATGTAAAACAGGCGGCGTGCTCCCCGAGAGGATCGCCCAGCACAAGCCCGTGATCGCTGCGTGCGACACTGGGCTCGGAAATGGAGCACGGCATCCAAGGCAGCCTTCTTCATTCGTCAAGGGCATGTACTGAGCGACGAGGCAAGCGTGCGCACGCCACTGGGTGCTTCTCCAGTGAGAACGTACGGCGTACGTGTGAGAGCACCTGATCACAGTTTCGTGTTACCGCTGCGAAGGACGCCACGAGTCTCTATGAAGACAAAATGAAAATCGCGAGCGAAGCAACGTTTCCAATTCCAGTCTGTGCATGGAATGCGTTGTCAACAGCGCGCAGCGACGGCTTCGGGGCCTGAACGCTGCCATCACCATCGGTCGACTGCTGGCATCGAAGCAGGCGGGACACCAGAGACCAGCGTATATCAACATCTGATGCAAGAACTAGGAACAAGGACCCGTCGCAGAGGAGGCCCGCAAAGGCCGGTGTTGATGACGGGCGGAAGCGACGCTGACGTTCGATAGTACGTCCGAGTTGGAGGACCCGTTCCATGTTATTTTGCTATCGGTTGAGTATCTCCGAATCGGTTCCCTATGAAGCAACGACGTGCCCGGCATTGGCGGGATCTGGAGCACCAGATGCGCGCACGACTTCACTGCGTCATCGTATCCTACATATGGCGCGCTGCGGTGACGTCGAGGGTTCGCTGCAATGAACTCGCAGAAAACGATAGATGAAGAGGAACTGCGTATCCCCCGGGATGATCCAAGTGAGTGGATCAGTTCAGGGTCTGTAGAAAGGTCGACAGTGCTTTTTATCTGGAGTTCGGCGCCCGCGGAAACGCTGGCGGCTAGTCGCAGTGTTTATCGTGCGCTTCAGGCGCAGAGGCAACTGCAGCCGGAGCTACGACTGCTCTGTTTCGATTTGCATGAACAAAGATCAAAGCTCTCTAAGGTTCTTGAGACATACAAGGTTGGTGCGGTGCCAACTGTGCTCGCGTTCCCGGCGCACGCGCATCAACCCAGCGACCGTGTCGAGGGTGTCTACCCGGCACGCGTTGGCGCGCTGGTAGAACAGCTGGTTCACAACTCGGCTGCGGCGGATACGAAGACGGTGCGGCAGCGGGTTGAGAAGATGATTAGCGAGCACCCGATACTGCTTTTTATGAAAGGAACGCCTGAGCGGCCTCGGTGTGGGTTTAGTCAACAGATCGTGCAGCTTCTTGTGGGGGATCTCAAACTGCCACGTGCCAGTCTTGCCACATTTGACGTACTAACTGACGAGCAGGTCCGTCAAGAGGTGAAAGCATACAGTCAGTGGCCGACATTTCCCCAACTTTACGTACGAGGTGAGCTCATTGGCGGCCTTGATGTCTGCCGCGAAATGGCACAATCTGGCGAACTCGCGGCATTACTGGCATCCGCGACGCGCGATGAACACGGAACAACTGGTCCTTGAGGTTAGCGCTGCAGACAACGATTGTTTCAGCTATGGTTAGTATGGGCAGGGTTGCGCGTATGGTGACTCTGCGGACGAGTGCAGAGAAAGCGGACCTGAGTCCAAGATTCCCGGACTCTGTGCACGAACGAAGCCAAAACCTTCGCGGAGCGGCCTCACTGGTGGACACTCGTGAACCGCATATTTTCTGAATCTTTTGACGGTATTGACCACCTGGAAGATGACCGGCATCGCGTGAATCGATGCGCAGGATTCCATAGTATTTTTCCAGATAGAATACTGGGGCACGCAGATTCATACAGCTGGCATCTCATGCAGCGTGCCTTAGGGTGATGTCGTGCAGTGCTACAAATTCCGAGTGCGTGCTGCGGAGATCTTCGTAAGCTGAAAGAGGCAACGCGATTTTGCTGGAACAGGGGTTCCATGGAAAATCGAGATATCGAGCACCTGCCCTGCCGATGATGGCACTGGCCCGCCTTGACGTGTTCTTGGAACACTGCGACGCCATTTGATCAGGATTGCGTAAAGAACACGCTGGAGCTCTGAACCGCACTGATCGCTGCTGAAATATCGCCCTGGATTCTGGGTCTGTGGTTTCGGCCAGAACGATCGTCGATGGAAAATTTTCCTCGTGATACTACCCCAGAAGCAGTCTTAAATGCAGAACCCTGATGCCTGGGCTAACTGTACAAGCGCGCCTTTCATTTTTGTTCCTTCGTCCCGCTCGTATTCAACGAATGGAGTCTATTCCGTGGACCGAAGAGAGATGGTGGGAAATTTTATACTATCATAACGTACTTGCGAAGAATGGCATTCACTCTACAAGTCACTCATTCCGCGATCATCAGTGGGTTATTGAGCAAAGCTGCTCGTCGTCCTTGTTCTCGTCGTCGTGCTCTTATCACGGATTCTGTTCTACTCTGTGCCCATCGTCACCTACTCGTCAATCTTTTTAACTCGATATGTTTTCTTAAAAATAGCATAACAGAATCCATGGGATGTGAAGTGTCCACACCGTTGATATGAACCGCGATGAACGTACATGAATGGACAAAGAAGTACGCACACTGTCATAGGAGACCGTCACGCAGTGAACTACTCAATATCCATCTAGTATTAGAACGCGAATGCGTATCCCAGGAGGCAGGCGGCATCGTTTCGCTCGAGGAGACCTCGTTCAGGGGAAACGGTAGCGCCGCACAGTGGTACGCAAAGAGGGGCAAACCGCTGTTTGTAAAACAGGTACTCTCGAGCACTCCAACAACATTAGCCCTTGCGGATTTTCAATCGTAGAGTTACGACGAAATCGCCAAATGAGCAAGATCGTTCAGCACCACTCCATTAACTGAAGCACGCTTCATGGTGCCTGCTTCTCAAAGTCTTCTCGCTGCCCGTATGACACTGCCGCTTTCCAACACTCGAAAGCAGCCAGGGAGTGCGTGGCTCAGATCGACATTGACAAGCACTTCGTGCCAGCGTATTCTGCCTGGTTCAATACAAACCAATGTATCTTCTCTGTTGTCATACGCCATTTTGATGTTCTAAGACGCATGGACGAATCGTTTGCAACCGTGGCGTCGCTCGTCATCAAGTCGTTGTGTACCTTTGCCAGCCGTGAACTACGGTGCTGCCCCTGTGCTCTTGCGGGGCAGCAATCGAAAAGATTTGCCTCGGTCAGTGGATATATGCTGGTGACGGCGACGGTGACGAGCTTGTAGTTAAGGCGTAGTGGATATACAAAGACGAACGGAGAGCTTCGGTGATGCTGCCAAACTAGTACTTCTGAATTCCGCGAAGAAATCAGGTATAGAGCATGTCGATTACATGCGTGTCGCCCCGGCACGTAGAGGAAGCAGGTTACTATTGCACTAGTCTCCGCGAGCAACAAGGAAGCGTTCTCACGACCTCGCGCAGAGCGCTGGCAGAGCTTGATGAAGATTTCTCGCTTAGAGGGAGGAAGTGGGAAGGGTTTTTAAAGAATGATAGAGGGCAACAGAGTATCGAGCTGCAAAGCCTTTGTCAAAAATTGGCATGTGTCGCGCGACGAGACTCATGTTCAGGTGTTCAGGATAGATGAAGAGCAAGACTTTATGATCAGTGTGGATCCCGGATTCAACAACTTAATCGCTGTAGCTGTCCCTCTACATCCAGAGGACAGAGCTGAAAATCTGAACGGCGTGAAGTTGTACCAGATCAACTTTTCCAGGCCTGGGTACCAACAAGAGTCGGGTATGGCAGACTCAAGGCGGCATACCAACAACTTGAATGATTGTGTCAGGACTGGTCTCGACGCTGTGTGCACCGTGTCGTGCAGCGTGCGCTGCTTTGCACGCTTCATTTAGAGAGTACATCAGCGTAAAAGTGGCTCGTGCGGACGATCTTTGGCTGGAGTATGCGACTTCGTGCTATGACCGCCAATGGATTGGGGTTTACTGAGGCAGGGAACGTGCGTCCGCCAACGTCTTCAATGAGTTGGACAAAGAAATGACCGATACGTATTATCGTTTGGCGTCAGCCTATCACGCAAGACGTGCTGAGGCGCGAAAGGAGTGCATCTCTGATCCTTTGATGAGCGCGTTCAACGAGTGCACGAATCGATGCTGCACGACTCGCGTCGATGAGTTCAGGACTGCATTCATGCATCAGGGGCGCGGCCGCACATTGGAGTAGGCAGAGAAGGGGCGCGTGAAGAAGAGACGGACGCACGAGGTGGTATGCGGTAAGCTGATCGAACGTCAGGTGACGAGGGAATCAAAATTGAGAGGCTTCCCATGTCGTACTTCCACCGGCAAGCATGCGCGCAGGCACTCTCTGCACCAAAGCTTGAAAGCCTCGATCAACCTGCGAAATTGTTCCGTGCTTCCGGAGCGCCCAGCGCCTTTGTGTCGAGCAGATAATCGAGGGAATCGTTTATTGGTGAGGTCGGGGATTTTGCTGACACACACGGAATACTTTCGATAAAAACAGTCAATGGCTACGAGACGTGTCATTGGATTCCCGCCTGTGGCAAAGCACAAATGCAGCACAGTACGGTACGGTCAGCGGTCCATCAGGCTTGGAGTGCCGTCTAAATGCATGAGTATGGACCGGAAACGCTTTTCCTGGGCTATCGGAGAACGTGAACGGTGTTCCATTATTCGATATTACAGAGTAAAGCACCATGCCAATCCACAGGCTATCTAATGAGTGAATTCATTATGCGACGCTGGTCAACTGGAAAGCAGCCCGCAAAGTCCGCCTCTGGTGCGAGGAGCCGTCAATTCAGACACAGAGCACTCGATTCAAAAATCTGGCAAAACTTTTTTCGGAACGATCCATCCACGAAAGATTGCTCGGAGCATGCAGCTTGTTGGCAATCGTCCTTCGCAGGAATCGGGGAAGCAGCGGCTGCATCCGGCAAATGCATTGCTACTGATTCGTTCCGAATCGCGCTTGACCTCTATCGATTCGCTTGGTACGTATGCCGCATTTGCTTCGTCTCCGGCGCTTGGAGATCTTGTGCGGAGGGAGAGCGTTTCAATCCTCTGGCAAAAGCACTTCGGATATCAAGGCCGGGTTTTTTTCCGGGCTCATCGCGTCGAGGCTCTATCAATGACGGACCTTCGTTCTTGACGGAAGACACTGTATTCGATACAGGGTGCCAAACGATTTGCTCAGTCGGCTGCAGACAACGATGCACCGCCACACGAGCAGGCACCTGCTCAACGTCGAGCCATGCCTGGAGCTGATCCTCGGTTTCCAAAAGTGCCGGCATGCGGTTATGCATCCACTGAATTTTGTCGCTGGCTGCGACAGTAAAAATCGCAAATCGATTCATCTCTGTCTCCTCAACGAACAAGGCGGCCATAAACAACGGTCGGTCGATCATGTCGTGCGCGTTCCGAGGCGCCAAGTGGTCCTTGCTCTCTCTCTTTGTAACACCGTGATAGATAAAATAGGGTATTCGGGATGCTTTCGTCATTGTTTTGATTTTACCCACGTCCTGTTGCTCACCAGGGGCATCTGCAGCGCTCCACTCGTAAAACCCGTTCGCAATAACCACAGCGCGCTGACCTGCATCTAACGCTGACCGGAAGCTCGCCTTTTCAAGAGCAGTCTCCGCCCGCACGTTGATGACGATTGGAGGGCTCTCACCCTTACCAAAAGTTCGCCCACGAATCGGAAACGCCCAGCGCATTGGTTGCAGAACACGCTCGCCTGAAACAGTGCGCAGCAGTGGTACCGTTTGCTGCGGAGCTACATTGTAGCGCGGCTGGTAGTGGTAGCGCTTTTCCTGGTCCTTCGCGTCAGCCCAGCGAGTTGTTCCAGCAACTCGTTCAAGCTGTTCTCGAGAGTAGTACAGCGCGAAGCGTCCGCACATGCACGCGAGCAGCGCTTTTTAAAAGCACTGCGAAGCAAGGCGCCTCCAGCACACGCCTAGGCACGAACGGAGACAGCGTCGCGGAGATACGCGCATCACACGGCTGTGCGTGCGTGCGTGCGTGCATGCGTGCGTGCACGCCAGAACCCTGCCAGATCTCCAAATGGCGCAAGGCGCACGCTGCGCGGCCACCGCCGCCATAGCACTCAACGGATCGTATGGAATCGGGCAATACGCGGCAATACGCTTTCGCCATACACATCGCGCATTCACTCGCAAAGATCTTTGCAGTAACTGGCAATCCCTTGCAGCCATGAGGACGATTCACGAGCGTAAGGATGGAACGTTTATGACACCTGCTTTCATCAGCAGCTCTCATGTATTCCTGTCGGATCCTTGCTTTTGGTCGAGTGGAAGGGTTTCAGGGAGACGGCACCGCAACGCAGTCTACTCGAAGCCCCAAAGTGGCACGGTCCGCCTGCCAACCCGCCTCGTGCTCGAAGACGCGCCGAGTCGGGAGAAGACTACCCAGTTTGATCGCGCTGAGTTTGATCGCTATGTTCAAAATACGTATGCGCGGTATCCGCTGACCCTGGTGAGTGGCCGCGGCTCAAAAGTCGTCGACGACAACGGGCGAACGTACATCGACTGTGTGGCGGGAATCGCGACTTGCTCCCTAGGCCACGCAGATCCGAGGCTTGTTTCTGCAGTGTCGGACCAAATTCGTCGCCTACATCATGTGTCGAACTTGTATTATACAGTAGAGCAGGCAAGTTTAGCCAAGTGGCTTGTTGAGCACTCCTGCGGCGACCGCGTGTTCTTCTGTAACTCGGGCGCTGAGGCCAACGAGGCAGCGCTCAAGCTGGTACGGAAGTACGCGCACACCCAACTCGGTTTGGATGTGCCGGTGGTGGTCACGGCGATGAACAGCTTCCACGGTCGAACGCTGGCGACCATCACTGCAACAGGTCAGCCGAAGTACCAGCGCGGCTTCGAACCGTTGATGCCGGGATTTCGATACGTTCCCTACAACGACGTAGCTGCACTGGAACGCGTTGTCAACGAGCTAGAGCAGATGCGGAACTCTTGGTGGCGACGGATCCAAGGTGCACCTCGAACTGGCTTGGCAGCGATTATGCTGGAGGCGTTGCAAGGCGAAGGGGGCGTCATGCCAGGAGACCGAGCCTTTTTCGCTGCTGCTCAGCGCATTTGTGAACGAACTGGTGCATTGCTGGTGCTCGATGAGGTACAGGTTGGCATGGGGCGGACAGGTAAGCTCTTTGGCTTCGAGAATCTCTCCATACAGCCGGACATCTTCACGCTCGCCAAGGGACTTGGCGGCGGAATACCTATCGGGGCCATGATCTGCAATGCCCGCTTGCGCGATATCCTGCAACCTGGCGAGCACGCCTCGACCTTTGGCGGGAATCCGCTGGCCTGTCGTGCGGGTCTCGTGGTCACTAGGGCGCTGGTCGAGGACAATGTGCTGGAGAATGTACGCGCTCGCGGCGCTCAGCTTCGTAACACGCTCGAGTCCCTGGCTCGTGCGTACCCTTCGGTGGTGCGCGAGACTCGTGGCTGGGGCCTCATTCAAGGACTAGAGTTTCACGAGCCGTGCTCACCACAATTTGTCCAAGCTGCGATGCGTGAGGGCGTCCTGCTAGTGCCAGCAGGCCCGCGTGTTGTTCGCTTCGTACCACCCCTGACGATAACGGAAAGCGAGCTCGAAGAAGCCATTCAGGCGACGCGGCGAGCTTTTCGAAATCTATTCGGATCCGAGTCCTGAACTCCGGAATGGTTCGATTCAGTAGACGGGATATACCATTGTTCGCCGTCAGAGCTGCAGCGCGCTTCGTGGTGTACCAACGCCGACACCGGTGCGTCCCATGCGCGCGCGCAACGCAGCGCGCAGACTGCTATGCAAACGAGCAAACTCCCGATTCTGGGCCCGCAGCGTTTCGATCTCCCGGCAGAGCTGAGGGAGGATCCAGCGTTCGATGAACAGACACTCTGTACGATATCTCTGAGCGACCGCGCGCCAGTAGAACAGCTCTGTAGAATTTGTTTGGCATCTCGAACAAGACAGCTCCATGGCGGATCCGTGTAAACCACCAGTTGCACTTTGGTCAAACGCCGTCGTCGAAACGCGTGTTGCTGCAACTGCGGCCTGCCGTCTGTGATGACACGGATCTGGATCCGTGAAGCATGCGTGCATGCGTGCACGCACGTATACGTACATAAATGTATAGATTCTGACGTGCGTGGCAGTCATCCATTCACAGATGCACCTGCACGCATACGTGCATACACGTACTCACTCATGCGTTCAAGCATGCCCGCCGCGCAACATTCCCCCAGTGCCTGTGCTCAAAACGAACCCATGTTGGTAAAGACAACATTCTTTGTCATTCGCTCTGTTTCGCCGGGGATCCTCGCACGTCACCTTTGCAAGAAACCGTCGATGTTTGACAGTGCCCACGAGACCATGTCTCTGGATGCTGCACCAGTAACCGCAGTGATGTTAACGTTGGCCAGTCGCCCGACAAACCGCAGATGCGCTTCTCGGTTCGTCCGTACCGTACATTTCCGTTTCATGCGTGCAGCCTATCCCTTGCGTTATTGCCGGAGACGATCCTTTTTATCAGGAGAGCCGTTCGCATCCATTCACAAGCGCATGCCCAACGCAATCTGCGTTCGCGTTCTGTTCATGATGAACACGCGCTTCGGGCTGGGACCGCGCGGCGCCTGGGGGTTGCGCTTAACGTTCACGTTCTGCTAATCGCCGCTAATCGCAGGATTCGGACGGATGCGGGCACCACCATGGCAATGGAACATCGCTCGCTCGTCGTATACGGTAGCAAAACATCACCACTGAATTGCTTGCTTCGGAGCGAAAGAATTTGTTTTGACGTCCGAATTCGCCAGAAGGTGCCATTTAGAACATGTAAGCGACTATGTCACTGTAAACACCACGATACCACAAACCCTGTGAGATCCGAGCAAGTTCGCTGCCTCCTATACGTGTCTTTGGGTGCGCTCATGGCTCATTGTCGGCCTCCGCGTGCAGGGCGGTCACAGAGCAAGATTCGAAGCAGCACCAGTGGCATTCGACTGAGCGTAACAAACCACGATATGCTTCCGTCCGTCCGGGAATGGTGAGGCTCTGGCCCCACTTCGCAATGCAAGGTGCAGGAAACCAACGGAGGAACGGAGCTCGCGCGCCAGCAAGAATTAGTTCTCCACATGAGCCTCCAGGCGTTCGCTGTGTTTTTTGTCGAGTCCATGGGACTTCGGCCACCGGTTGAAAGTATCGGGTGAAGGCAACGCTTAACGTGCACCATGATCGGAGATATCGTACATAATTTGGAGGTTTGCATCGTTTTCAAGCGGGTGCCTTTGAAGCGAGCGCTATCAACAGCCAGTAACGTGGCCAGCGGCAGCTCAGATAATCTCCCGGGTGCCTGGTGCTGTTCGGGGAACCCACAGCACCGGGTTTCATCAGCACATTGTGGCCGTCGTCGAGAGACCAAGCAGCGGCACCAGTCCAGACACGGCCGCAAGTAGCCGAGTCCGCGCTGCGCACACGCAACCGCACTCGTTCGGGCATTGACGGGCGACTCGGGATGCGTATGGCAACCAGCGAGCTCCTCCTCGGGCTGCGTACTTGCTTGCACTGTCAAAGAGTTCCCTCAGAGCGCCATGACATTTTGAAGACTGTGTGTATGTGAATGTGTGTGTGTGCTGAATGAGAGGCACGCATCGGTGGCCTCTCGGCGCACAAAGCAACCAAACGATGCATCCATGTTCTCGCCGCGAAGAGACGCGTCACCCAATGCAGCGCTATGATTGGGCATGTTTCAAAGACAACGCACTGACTGCTTCACCTCTGCTCTCTCGATAACTCCATGAGACGCTGAGTCGTTTGTGGAAAGGTTGGGCGCTCATCGTCAACTGCGATCCGAGTCGCCTCACCAGGCGATGCGCAGAAGAATGTCTGCCAAGGTTCTGGAAAGACTCGGAAAAGCAAACCATTTGGTAAGGGCTTCAAGTAGTATATGGGCTCAAATTGCTCAAGATAACGCTTGCGCAGGGCAGTTAGCCGTGGATAAAACAGAGGTGGATAGTAGTTGCTTCGGAGGCGGTCCATGTTTCCATTTAGGACGACGATGCTTGCGTCGGGATACAACAACGCTGGTCGCTCCAGTTGTAGCCATTCGTCTATGTTAAACCCGGGCTGGACGACGAACACAAGTGCTGGCGCCTCGACCTGTTGCAGGAACGCCGGCCTCTCGTACAGCGGCAGTGCTGAGAGCGTGAACGTATGCTCACTGCTTCCATAGACTTTTTCCGCTATTTTGGCCTCGGCCACGTCCGGAAACACCAAGTGCAGGCGCTTGCGAAATGAAGCTGCGAAAGGTTTGATGATTTCCCGCGCGTGCGAAGTATTGGCGTCTAGGATCCTCGACAAGGCAGCTGTGGTGTCCCGAACTGCTGGAAAAGAAACTTCATAAAGCGCCGGCGAGCGCGTTTTGGTTTCAGTAGCCTTCGACAGCGCATTCTGAACCTGCCTATGCAATGATGCAGTGTCCTTCGGTAAACTTGTGTATTGACAAACCAGAAACATCAAGCGGCGGGAAACGCGTCCGCCATGAAGCGCTCGAGGTTTGCGCGCTGCAGGCGCAGATCCAGCGCGTCGGGGCCAGGTGCGCTGCGGCCACGACACGTAGGTGTCCTTAAAATCTAATTTAATACAATTGTATCCAATATCCCTTTCCACTGCGAATCGCCATGCGCCGCACCGTACACAACGGATGCAGGCCAATGACTGCGTATCGGTTACGCAGGGTATCTCGAGCAGCGCGTGCTTCAACGCAAAGTGTGTTTCCCAGTACTTGGTGCCGTCTGAGGCACTCGAGCGTATAGTAGGTGCCCGCGAGACGCTGTATGCGCTGTGTTTCGTGGTGAAGGGCTGGTTAACGGCCTTGATAGACGTTCTCACTGTCTGCTGGTTTCGCACGAGCGCATCGAGTCGGCAGGTGGCCAGGAGCGCGGCAGCCGGAGCTTCACTCGCGAAGATGCAGCGCGGTTACCTGTTCTGGAGATAGGGGGACGTCCAGGAACAACAGAATGTCGCGTATGGACCGGGCAGCGCCGCAGCTCGTCGGAGCACCAACGGAACAGTCACAAGGGGGCGACGGAGATTGGAAGAAGAATCTATCCGGCAAACTGCAAGAGGCGGGTCCTTGCTATGCTCGACTTTTGGGCAGCTCTGAGCGATGCCTGTGGCACTATGAACTGCTGGGAACACCGGGCGCAGCTGCAACGGTCGTACTCCTCCCAGACCACCTGAACGGGGCAGCGGGGCTCCGTGCACTCGCCTCGGTCGTTGCTCGCTGCGGATATAGAGTTTTGCTTTTAGACTGGCCTGAGCATGTGCATACGGTGGAGGCTTTTATTAAGAGTCTCGAGAAGCTGCTGGAAGTCCTGGCTGCGGCGGATGCGGTATGTAGAAGCGCGCACTTTCTTGGTGTCGGCCTGGGGGCTCTTCTTGCGCTATCTTTCGCTCAGCATTGCCCAGACCTTGTTGCGTCTCTCATGCTTGCTGGGGTACTTTGGCGACGCCAGACTCTATCGAGACTGCTTTCGCCGTGGTCCTTGGCTGGTCGAGTTTGCGCAGCCAACAGCTTGCTACCTCGCTGCATTTTCGAGGAGCCTCTCCTCGAGTCTGGGCTGCTAACCTTTGCCAGTACAACGGAGCGTCTCCAAATGCAGCTGCTCATAAGGGAACGCATACGGCAGTCGACCAGAGGAAGCCTCTGTACGCGCTTGTGCCTGATGCGCTCAGGCAAGGACCCAGGGACGATTCGCTTGCCCGAGTCACGAATATCGCTGATCACGTGTCTGCCGCGCAGTTGGGATGCGGTTTATTTTGCCTCTTCATCAGGTCTGGGTCGGTCACAGAACCTGCGTTGGCCCTTCACCGATACGAAACTCCAGCACAGGGTACTGCAGTCGCCGTGGGTGCAAAGCTACGAGGAGACAACCCCAGTCGACGGAACCCACGCTGGTGGCCTCCTGAGACGTGCTTTTTGTGCTTACTGGAGATCCTGGCGACTCGGCAGCGGCGACCGAGATTCTGCAGCGCATCCAGGACATGGACCTGACACAGCAGCGTTCTTGCTCCTGTTTCCCCGAGCCCGCCGTGCGTATCTGAAAGGCGCTTTTACGAACTATCCTTTCCTGTGGTCCGCAGATGCCTTTATTCTGCATGTGCTGGTGCATCTACGTCGCCAACTGGATCCACCGCAGCAGTTGCTTCTGCTGCAGCGGTACCGATCTCTCCCTTTGGGGCATCTTAATACGATACCAGAAAAAACGGATGCAGCTCCCATGAGACCACTGATGCACCAACAGACGAGCGTTTCAAACGCGAACGCGGAACCTAACCACGACACGAGATCATCGGACTGGAACCACGAAGACTTTATCAGGATCGTCAGCCCCGCGTCAGCCACAACCTCCTGGGCGACCGTTTACGCTTCAGCTGGCTCGACGACGCTCACGGATGTCACCCAAGATATTTGGTCTGAGGATGCCAACGAGACAGAGGTTTCATCGAGCTGTGAGTCCACCTGCTCCACCACCAGTCGCGATGTACGCATCATGCGAGACGCTCTAGCGTAGATGTCTGGAAAGGACTCTGCTTTCACGTGCTTCTGTTTAGATGGCGACAACGATCCAAGCGGTCCCGCATAGCAAAATCCAGCTAAAGACGCTTCGCCCCTGTTTCATCGTCTAGATGGTGCATCTTGTGCTCGAATCCGAGCTGCTAGAGGTTTCGTCTTGAAGAAACGGAATCTGCTTCGGGGTTTAGCGCAGGATCCGAGAGCGCCCTTTGAAAGGGTGCGCGGTGCCCGTGATGGGCCTCATCGCTCATCTGTTCTCGGCAGACGATGCCGCGAAAGCAGCTTGAACCGGGAAGGTTCCCCGGGTAAGCACGCCATCCTCCAGAGCTCTTACGAAATACTCGAACAATTCCCGATACCTTTTCTCAAAGACATGTGATTTCGCTTGAATTGGTTATACCTGGAATGCCCTCAGTGTTTAAAGCGTACGCGTGTCGAGTCCTGTCGCAAGTACCAGCCCGGCCCCTGATATCGCAATCTGTTCCAGATGAATTGGGTCTGCATCCTGATGATGCACAGTCTTTCTGTGCTGGAGTGTATCCCTGGCGTCATGCCTGGATCATAAGCGCATTCTAGTCCTGCAGAACAGTTCCATGGGCGGCAGTTTCTCTGGCACTGAGGCATTTCAGGTAGCCTGCGAGATGCCCCAACTGCTATTCCTTTTGCTGGAATCGAAACGCCGTGGAACAGTCTTTTTCGATTCATTCTGCAGGGAAGCTTGCTCGTAGTCGCTTCAGGGTGCACCAATACTGACGTCATGCGTAACCTGGCAGCGAATCACCCGAAAACATTTGAGTCACCAAAGCGTCTTTCTGTGTTCGAGCTCCAGTACGAACGGTGCGCTCTGGTAGCTCCAAACGTGACACGAGTCCCTGGTGCTTCGCAGCGCCTCCGATAACTCGTTGACCGCAATAAACTATGTAACAGCGAGGAACGCGCCTCGCTTCGGAGGTATTCACAGAAGCAGCTCGAGGAGCCCCGGGTCCGGGTCCGGCTTTGCGATATCACGGCAACTGCATCGTGATCCTTGCCTCTACTCGAACACAACCCTTTTCCCAGGTACGATTCAATGTAACTATCAAGACCTCGGTTGCGACCCAGACTTGAGTATGAAAGTGCCTGCGGGTGCAAGTATATGCGCCTGGTTGACGTTGTTCCCAGCGCACCGTACTGCCTCCTCGACAAAAGCGTGCTTCAAGGGTCTCGAGCCAAGTGCCGGTGGCGTCTCAGACTGGAGATAGCCATCGCGCTGTTAGGGATCCCGACTCAGACGCACCCAACCCAAAGCCTACAGACACCGAACTAGTGGCGCCCGAACGCAACAACGAGGATCTTTGGTACCTCGGGTCGACGCGCTTGCACCGCCCAAGAGAGGGCCGCAAGCCTGGCAACTGCGTTTCTTCCCGTCTGTGCGCGATCAGGTTTCGAGCTGTGCATGAGTACACTGCTGATACCAGCGTTTGCAATAGCAGTCGCAGGACTTGCTGCGCTTCGTTGGAATACAGCGAAACAGGTGCCGCATCAAGTCGGAAGGCGCCCGAACGGAGCGCTCCGTCTACCATTAGGGGAAACGAACAACGGCGAAGCGAACGACAGGTCTGGTTCCCCGGTCTTATCTCGCCAGGACGCTCTTCAACAAGCGAGAGCCGAAGCAAGCGCCTATGCAGCTCAAGAACCGGTTCAAGCGTTTGCACGAAAGGTTCGCAGTTTGCGACCGGAGGACCTTCTCGACCGCTTTGGCCCCAGTGCATCGCTGCACTTTGGCACAGCGGGTTTACGTGAACCCATGGGCCCTGGATACAACCTTTTGAATACAGTGGTTGTTGTTCGAGCGACTCGTGCGGTACTGGGGCACCTTGCCGACACCCTGGGCTGGGAAGCGCTGCGAACGCGTGGCATCCTTATCGGCTATGATGCGAGGCAGCACTCGGAAACCTTTGCGCAAGCTGCTGCCGTGGTTTGTGCATCGCACCAGGTTGCCTTTGCTCTACTCGATCGTGTCGTGCCGACACCACTGGTTGCCTTCGGGGTGGTTCAACAACAACGCTGTGCTGGAATCATGATCACGGCGAGTCACAATCCGAAGGAATACAACGGTTACAAACTCTATATGGAAAATGGCTTGCAGATCAGTGCAGCCGTTGCCAAACAGATTGAGGCTCGGATGCGGTCCGAGGCGTCCTCGCCCCGAGAACGACAGGCCGAGCTTCTTTTCGCGACCAAGGAGCTGGCCTCGTTACCTCGTCAGTCCGTGGAGACACTCTGGCAGGCCTACGAACAGCGCATTCGCCATGAACTTTATGCGCCGATGAGGTTCGATAGCGCTCGTCTTCAGATCGTCCATACTGCATTGCATGGTGTGGCCGACGATTACCTCAGGCGACTTTTTGCGGCCTTTGCATTACCGACCTATACGCCGACGGCGGCACAACAGAGCCCCGACGGTGATTTTCCAACGGTCCCGGTTCCGAACCCGGAAGAGGGTGCTGCAGTTCTGCGTCTGGCTATGCAGACTGCAGAGCAACTTTTGCGATCGAACAAGACGAATGCTGTGGTGGTTTTAGCGAATGACCCAGATGCAGATCGGTTGGCAGTGGCAGAACTAGCACCGCAAACAAATCCTCGGTGGCACATTTTCCACGGTGATGAAGTTGGTATCCTATTTGCCTGGTGGATGCTGCAGCAGGTCGAGAAGCTTGGTAAGCAACGTGCTTCCACGGAAATGGTCTTCATCAACAGCGTTGTTTCCTCTCAGATGCTCGGAGCATTGGCTGAACACCAGCACAAGCTGCGCTGCCGCTGGATACAGCATTATCCCGGTTTCAAATGGCTTATGGAAGTGGCGGTAGCGCAAACGCGACCGCAACAGCAAGTGCTCCTTGTCTACGAGGAGGCGCTCGGCTATGCGCTCGGCGGCCTGCGTTCGGGTACGTTGCCGGTAAATGACAAGGACGGCATCGCCGCAGCGATCGTCGCAGCCCAGCTGGCTTACTTTTGCCACCAAAACAGGACTTACGGCTCGCTGCAGGGACTTCTCGAGAGCCTCTACCGCCAGTACGGTCTCTACCTCCAGCACTCTGGATATTTACGCTGTCGAGACTTTCGCACATTGACGCCTTTGTTTGAGCGCATTCGTCAACGCCTCGCGTCGGGCGAGCTGGTGCTCTTCACCGCCGACGATGGATGCGGAGGCGGCAAACCGTTACCGCCGCGACGGTACCAGATCCAAAGCGTCTATGACTGGACTCGCGGCTACTATTGCGCGTATGGCTGCGAGCCGGTGCCGCTGTCGCTACCGCCTCAACCCAAAACGCACTTTATGACGTTCTGCATCAGAGAGAGTGATGAACATAGGCTGAGCCTTCAGAGACAGCGGCGACAGCAGCCGAGGCAAACGCCTTCCGGAGACCGCTCGAGAACGCCATCGTCTCCGTCGACACCGATGAAGCCTGCGAGTCCTTCGCTCCCCGCAGACGCGGACCTACGAATAACTCTGCGGAACAGCGGCACAGAACGGAAACTTAAGTTCTACTCAGAGCTCCATGTAACTAGATACAGTCGCTTAGAAGACCGCGATGAACTGCGAAAGGCTCTTGATCGCGCAGTTCGCGCGTTCATCGAGGCGTTCCTGCAGCCAGGCCTACACGGCCTGGAGTATGGAACAGATCGTTAAAGCAGGAAAGTGCTCGAAACGTTCATAATTCATCTGGATATGTTTTTAGTCGCTTTAGTAGGTTTCCGCTGGGATCCGAGAAACGCACACGCATACCCTACACTTGTGTCGGATTGAAATGGAGCACGGAACTGCTCGATCTAATCATGTCTTGCGAATTTTTCCAAACTTGTATCGATATGCAGCCTCGACTTTCCAAGTGCAGCGATACTGGTTTACGGGTTCATTTGTCGTTTTTAGGATGATCGGTCGTGGTTTCGGTGTGGTGCATGCGACTATCTGGCGCTGGATCTCGCTAGGTGACTGGAATCAAGATCATTGGCGGCATTCGCGACTAAGGGCTCGTAACATAACCGACATGATCACAGCGTTCAGACGTGCAAGCCTCCAGGATTCTCCTTTTATTACGTGTTGTATACGCGAATCATAATTTTCATTCATGTTTCCGATCTTTCTGTTTCAAGGCAAGTTGGTTGTGCAGCAATGCGCTCCGCTGGATTGGCGATGAAGGGATCTCGACGTCGTCTCATTACGACTTGTAGAATATGTTATTTCAATCGCTCACTGGACTTGCAAACTCAAATAAGCGATCCCTGGTTGAAAGACAAACACCCTAATCTTCGCGCCCGTCGACGAGACGGTATGCGGCACCAGCACCCTGATACCTCGCACGGGACAGGCTGCCAGAGGCTCCCGAGTCGCCTGTTCGCAAGCGCAGAAAAGCGCCCTGGACGCTGGGTTCAGTCGTCGCAGCGACCGCTGCCGGTGTAGCGCTCGTCACCGCTTTGCATGGAGTGAGCGTGCATCGCTCAATATACTTCGACTTGTCCTTCGAGCTGCGCTTTCCTTCGGGTAGTTGCTTCATCGTGGACAACATCGCGCTCCACGTACCGTCTACCGAAAGGAACAGCGTACGCTTCCATGTAAAACAGGCGGCGTGCTCCCCGAGAGGATCGCCCAGCACAAGCCCGTGATCGCTGCGTGCGACACTGGGCTCGGAAATGGAGCACGGCATCCAAGGCAGCCTTCTTCATTCGTCAAGGGCATGTACTGAGCGACGAGGCAAGCGTGCGCACGCCACTGGGTGCTTCTCCAGTGAGAACGTACGGCGTACGTGTGAGAGCACCTGATCACAGTTTCGTGTTACCGCTGCGAAGGACGCCACGAGTCTCTATGAAGACAAAATGAAAATCGCGAGCGAAGCAACGTTTCCAATTCCAGTCTGTGCATGGAATGCGTTGTCAACAGCGCGCAGCGACGGCTTCGGGGCCTGAACGCTGCCATCACCATCGGTCGACTGCTGGCATCGAAGCAGGCGGGACACCAGAGACCAGCGTATATCAACATCTGATGCAAGAACTAGGAACAAGGACCCGTCGCAGAGGAGGCCCGCAAAGGCCGGTGTTGATGACGGGCGGAAGCGACGCTGACGTTCGATAGTACGTCCGAGTTGGAGGACCCGTTCCATTTTATTTTGCAAGGGGTACAGCGCCGTCTGCTGAATACCATTGAAGACTTGAGCGAGCGTCACGCGATACTGTCGTGTGCAGTGGAAGACACTGAAAGCGCGCGGCATTGGACGAGCACCACTTGCCTCCCACGGAACGCGTACGATTATTGCCGGCGATCGATGCTCCCTTCCATGTGTCTCGCTGGAGAAGCCAGAAGCGCGCAGAATCTACAGACCGTGGCAGTGCTGCATGCGGAGTACCCGTGGATAGCCACCTGCGTCACACGGTATCTTTGTACGACTGGAGCAGCGCGTTTTCTGGAGAACAGATCCGGTGCAATGGTCTGGATGGTAAGCGATCTCGCAAGACCGAATCGTTACCGTATTGCAGACTCGGCCACAGGTATACGACGCTGCAAAGAACAACCTTTTTTCCGAGTTATCTGAATGCACATTGCACCAAGTTCGTACTCAAACAACGAGTCCTCTACACAAGATACTCGAAAGCAGCTCGCACATTAAACGTGAATGCTGAACCTCCGCGACTCGACATACTTGCAGTGCCTCCGAAACTACGGATACGCTCTCTGCATCATGTGCGAACTACCTCGGGAACGTTACGCACAGCAAACGTGTGCGCTGATTGACCAGCATTCGACATGCTTGCCGTGCTTCCAACACAAACTGTCGCGACACACGACGCTGCCCGGATATCATAACCATGGTTCACCTGTGGCAATGCGCACGACTGAGGATCGAAGCGGTGCCACCCTTTCAATGAACTGCATTCCTAGACCGCGAAAACTGCTTGCTAAAGTGGATCCGAGTCCTCGTGTTCGGGTCGGAAAGGCAAAAACGCGACGCAACGCAGAAAGCGTCACTAACATCGCCGTGTTCAGAGGCAACCTCTCTCGAGTATAGACAGCCAAGACGCTTGGATCGCCGATATCCCGTCCCGTTTGCCATGCTTGTTTCAAAACACGAGCAAGCGTCTGCGCATCCGCAAGCCCCAGGTTTACGCCCTGTCCAGCGAGCGGATGAACGACATGGGCGGCGTCACCCACTAAGACGACTCGATTGGCGTCGTATCCAGTAGCGCTCCCAAAGTGGAGTGGAAACGACCAACGATCTCTGCCATCCGTTCGACTCGGGATCAGTCGTTGAAAACTGGGCACTACGGGGAAGCTTCGCCTATCGATCGGGTACGAGCTCTGGCTCAAAAAGCGACGATACGGAGCGTGCTGGCCTCCATCGACATTCACTCGATGTAGCGCTGCATGCGTTGCATCGAGAAACTGCGAGGCGGAGGCCTCAGTCTCCAGCCAATCCGCTTCGGATTCATTCGTGGACCAGACGATATTGCTGTACATGCCATGCTGTCCCATGGGGAGAATTGCCAGCGGGCCTCTCGGGAGAAAACGTTGAATCGCCACCAGGTTGGGTTCGCGATTCTCTACAATAGCGACCACTGCCCGCTGATGGTATGAACGCCCTATCCAGGTTAGTTCGGTCTGGTGGCGGACTCTGGAGCGAGCGCCATCAGCTGCAATCACCAGGGAAGCGGCCACAGCGAATGGTGGATGTTCCGCTTCAGAGAGATGCAACTGTGCCCAGGGATGGGATGCTGGCCAGGTCAGGGTATCGAAGCAGGCTCTGGACCAGCATATGGAACCGGAGACTGAACTGGTTCCATCTCGACCGCTGGCGTTGCCGGTGGGCTCCTTCTCGCCAGCGACTCGCTCTAGACACCGGTGAAGCGTCTCGAGCAGTGCGGTTTCTTCGACGATATATCCCAGCGCTGGTGGCTCGGTGGAGAGGCGCCCGACGCAATCCGCGGCATCAAAAGTGATTTTCTCCTGCGCTGAGCGCCCATACGCGAACAGTGTTGGAAACGCGGTGATGGCCCCCTGCGGTAGGCGTTCCCATACGCCAAGCGACGCGAGAAACTTCTGCGAAGCCGGTGTGATCGCCACAGTGCGTAGTCCAGCTGCTGTGTCATTGATAGGTTGCCAAGCCGGTGCACGTCGCGGATCAACGAGAAGAATGCGCGCTCCTGGCTCGATGAGGTGCCGGTGCAACGCGAGTGCTAGCGTTGAGCCAACGACACCGGCCCCTACAATCGCCACGTCAGCCGAAGCGGTCGGTGAACCTGTTTCGGGCATGACCGCTTCTCGGAACGTAACCGGCGACACACGGCGAAACCAGGAGGCTTTCAAACTGGCCTAGAGAAGAACGCCTTCATACGCAGGTGCCCGATGAAAAAAGATTCGCACGCCCACACCCCTGGAAACAAACGTCTTTTAAAAGAAAAAAGTTGCTGCCAGTGGTACAGCAGTGGCAAACACGCCCTATACAAGAAGTCACCAACTGACTTGCAGACGCCTCCCAGTTTTTTTTCGACCGGCCGCCTACTACTGGTTTCAACTTTTTCTCATATAATGCCACTTTGAGAGGTTGTCCAATAAAGTTCCCTCTTGTCGACTCTGAAGGTTTTTTCTCCATCGCCGCACATCTCCTTATACATTGATCGCGGCATGAAAGCCACGGTTCACAAACTCCATACGTTTCCTGCCATCTTTGGTTGTACTTGTCAATGCAAGTAGTCCACGAACTTTCGCCATCCTTTCCATATGCTCTTCCGTCAGCGGACCGTATTTTGCTATTTCCTCAGGGCTCCGCTGACACTTTTCCATCTCCACTCCCTGAAGTGTACAACCCAGCTAATGGTGTGTATAGGACGTTCGGAACTCATCCATCGGTATTGTAACAAAACGCCGTGCACACTCTTTGAATGTTCTTGTCGTTGGAGCTGGCGTAGTCCCTTTTTGGGTCATCTAGCGCCCTGCTCCGTACGCCACTACCAGCCTCTGATTTTCATCCTCCTTCAAGGCGCTCAACGCATTGAAAAAATTCGCGAACGCCCGCTGCTTCCCGCATTACATATTCATACGCAAACGAACCCACCGAGGCTTTGTATACTCCTCCCACAGCGCATCCCAATGGGCAACACGAACTTCCATGAATTTCCGAAAAGCTTCAAAGTCCGCTCTTCGGCTCGCTCAAAGCTTCCAGGTGATCCTTCATTCCTGCATTCCGTGTCTCGATTCTCTTCCTCGCATTCATGATTCCCGATTCTCGATAGTATCTCGCTCACGAGAACCTCAAAAGACGCATATCTTTCTGACGTAAGTTGCCGTTGTTAGCAACTTCTGCACGCTTGGGTGCAGCGATGGTTACGATATTCGTATTCCCAGGGTTCGTGCCAATGACAAAATCGTTATCCTCTACATCCTGCGTGGCAAGATACGCCTCCTTCTCATCTCCACGCTTCGTCACGGCCGCAGCCGAGGGCGGAACTCGACGATCTGCCTCCAAACGCCGATAGTGAACACACTTGGATACTTCACCGGTTTCGATCATCCTAGTGAATACCTTTTGTTTGCTCGTATTGAGAAGTTTGAAATTGAGGATATTCTTCCAGTACGTCTCACGGTTTTCGCCGGAGAATTCCCGCCTGCTGGCATTGACCTCCGGACTGGTCTCCCTCATGATGCCGTGAAGGATTCTGGAGTCGATAGTCACGAAATGTGGCTTGATGTTCCACAATGGAACTACGTTGAAACGCTTCCCCATTAGGGCAGCCTTCCGTCTCTTCCATTCTCCATTTCTCTCCTCTCTCAGCTTCATCTCTGCCTTGCGTTCGAGTTCTCGGTCCAAAAACACGAAATAGCGTAACATGAGGCGATAGTATCTTTCCTTATCTTTTTTCAACGCTGATATCTTTTCTGCTGGATTTGCCAGCCCCAGTACCGCACGATGCTCTTTAATAGCCGCACGGATGACGGAATCTTTATTCTTTCTCCTGTGTGACGCCATCTCTCCGACGAATTCGGTCTCATCTTTATGTTGGCAATCGTTCGTGATGCCATCGATACTGGCCCATATCCCCTGGCAAGAGAGACCCCGGTGCAGCGCAAAGATGGAGCGTATCAGAAAGCATTCGAGGTTCAAGGTCATAGGGTCCCTCAGGTTCGTGAGGTACTTCATCGCCCCATGGCAGTAAATATTCCCGTCACCGCTGTATCGAGTACCCTCGCAGCGGCATTCCGCGAAGTTTTCCTGGAGGACATGCACTCGCTCATTTCTCCAAGACGTTTCCGCTGTGCCAACCATCAGGTGGCGAATAACGGTCTTGTCGAAAAATTCCACCCGCACCTCGACCGTTTTGATGTCCGTCACGTCTTCGTTCATCTTCCTCACCAAATGCATTATTCTTGCAAAAGCCTTGCAATCGCTCATGCAGTAGTGCGCGATACGGTCTCTGAGATCCTCCCGCAAATTTTGCTTCTACGGATTCATGATATGCTTGAGACGACAGGCTTTCGGTACTATTTCGACGTAGTGTCGTCTTTCCTCGAGCCATTGGCGTCGGGCCGCCTGCCTTAGCTTCTTCGTCTCATCCTGTTCCTCTCTGCTCTGCACTGTTTTTTCTTTGTTTCCGCCTGCCGGCGGTAATAGCCCTCTAGGATCCTCCACTTCCATGTCCAAACTTCCCTTTTTCATTTTTGAAAACGAATGCACTTTGAACTCCCCTGCTATAAACCCCGAAAACTCACTTGAATACACTCACTTGAGGGTTGAAACAAAACTGAAATAAAAGACTGTATTTTTCGACGACTTCAACATCGTCGCAGCTTGTACTTTAGAACGAGAAGTCAACGAATATTCAGGATCGCGTTTCGCTTCAACGGCGAGATGCGCGTCGTGTCCCATGTATACCAGGTATGGAGGTGCGTCTATCGACCGCGCTACATAGAACAAATAACAGAGACTAACGATCAAGTATCAACGATATAGAGATTTATTCCCCCTCGATGATAAATGTGAAGAGAGGAAAAAGCTTTCAGTATTGTCGAAGGCCTACCCTCGAGGCGGAAGGTCCCGCGAGCCGGACAAGTCTGCCAAGCTTGCGCTCTGTGCGACTCTGCAGTTGCGGGTACTTTAGCGAGACCTAAGCTGAAACTCGTACGCAACGCAATTCTTTCTGGTGCGAGGGGCAGCTAAGCTCCGTCTGGGCGTCGCCCTGGTCGCAGTGGTCTCCAAGTATATCGCTTCGCGCTGCCATAGGCAGCACGTCTATCTGCGCAGCTTGCTTGCCCCCAGAATCATGATGCATCCCGATTAGGTATTGCGTGAACCACACCTCGAGCAGACGCCCTCCGTAGTACGGCAAAGCCGTTGTATCCCCATGTTGCATCTGCTCCAATGGTTTCGTCGTTATTGTGGGTGCTTAAAGCAGACACTCGGCGTTCCTTAGAACTCAAGGAACTACCAGCATATCCAAAATGAAATATAAGTTATGGAACTTGAAGGTACGTTGCATCATGCTGGAAGCTTTCCCCACAGCCATGATCCATCCCGCAATCTGGGCCCCATGCGCAATGAAAGCGTTTTGCCATCAAAAAACGCGACCCGTACCGAACGTTCACGACATTTTTAAACGAATGCACAACTAGCTGCGAAGGCGCAATTCTTGTATGCACTTGCTGTCCAGCGCAGCGACAGTTTGGAGCTACCAAGCGCTTGGACCTGGAAGCGTCTTCCGCATCTTTGCGATTTCGAGTGCACGGCAGAGCGGTGAAGGAAAAGCGTCTAGAACGAAGCTGCGTGTGAAACGCAAGCGTCCCAGCGTACGATGGTACCAGCGAGCGGCTCAGGAGGTCACTTTCAGGCCAAGGCGGTGTGATAGCTATCGACTCGAAAACGCTCGCAACTGTTCGAGACCCAGCGCCCTTTAAACTCGTGGTCGAAGCACTGGTGCTTTCTGCGTTTTCTGCTGTGCTGCCACTTGGCTGCTGTTCTCGTCAGTTAACTGGACCAGTTCGCCAAAGTACCAGGTTGTGGCACTGTGCTTGCAGCTGGGAGCGCGGATCGAATCGTCTGAACCACGTCACCAGCGGCACGCTCTTGTCCGTCTTGTTTATCTCGCGCGTCGTTGCGAGAGCTCGCGGAGTTGCATGGCACACGCTTTGATAGAGGTCTGGACTGGGGCGAGCGCATCCCCGCCGAGCATCTTCAACTAATGGAGTCGCTGGAAGAAAACGACTCCGATTTCGAGAATGACGGGCGGGATCGGATGCCGTCTCGGCCAGAGCTGGCGAGCTGGCAGCCTCCAGCCCTTGAAACGGTCGCTGTTCTGGCTCGCCAGTTTGACACGGCGTTCCAGAGCGCGAATGCGTCAGCGCTCGAAGCTTGCGAACGAGCGCTGGTGGAGCGGGTCCCTCTGCAGTTGCTGCAACAGACCTGGTTGGAAAAGATATTTGATCGGCGAGCGGATGCCAGTCATGAGTGGACGTACGCGGACATACGCTTCGCGTTGCATTTAGCGTCCGCTGCAGGGCACCTGGAGCAGCGCATGCTGCGCACGCTTTTCGTAAGCGTGTTGGCAGAGACCGCCTCGGGAGAGGCGCCAGCGTCCGTGGGTCGCACAAGCGTCACAACCAACATCCCCAGACGGGTAGAAACACGAGCATTTGCGGCACTGTACCGGCATGTTGCGGAGGCGCTTTCAAAACCCAGTATGGACACAGAGGGAAGCTGGCTGACGCTGGTGCAACTGATTCCACATATCGATGGAGTGTCCGGGTCCGTGACATCTATGCATGTGGATGCGCTGGCGCTCTGCGTCGCACACGATGCCTGGAATCAGGCACTCGAGGTAGTCCTCGCGAGGATTACCCCTTTCTGGTACAAACCGCCATCTCCATTCATGGTATCCCTGAGCGACCTGGAGCGCTTTCTCTTCAGCGCGGCAACGACTCACTTCAAAACTGGCAACTATCGAGCATCTTGGCGGTTACTGCATGAATTCTTGGCACTGCAGTGCACGCGACCAATGTCGAGGCGCAACGAGGCGGCAGACCCGGATACCAAACATCCATCTCAACGGATCGCCCCTCTGGATACCGCAGTGACACTCTGCCGATGGCATGAACCGGTGATGCTAGACTCGAGTCACATTTGCGAAACCACGGCAGCAATGCGTATTCGAGCTGCACAGCGGTACGTATGTTTGGAGCTTATTGTCTACGGCACCACGGAAGAGGCACTGCAATCGAGCCTGCCTATGGGCTCTGTGGAACGTTCGCCATCAACGACAGGGCGCTTTCTAGCACGATATCGGGCGCTTGCGCAGACCTTCGACGCGTGTAGTGCGGCCGGGTGCATCGCTCCCTTCGATGCGTTCGTGCACCTGCATTTGGACTCTTTTCGAGCTGACACTCACGAGGAATGGATTCTGCAGACTCGCCGTGCCCTTGCACGTGTTCTCATGCTCAGCACTGCGAGCGTCTACAAAACACTACCACTGCGAACGCTCAGTGAGCGCACCGGCTTGTCGCGTTCGGAGATCGCGCAAGTCATTCAGGATCTGCGTTCAGGGCGGTGCTGGAGCCAGAGCGCAGGTGCTTTATGGACTCGCTGGTTCACAACGCTCGTTACACTGGACGCGAATGGCGAGCGGGTTTCGTTCAGGCGGCACGCTGATACAAGGACCGAGTCTGCTGGAGCTGTAGCGGTACCAGGGTCTTGCGGCATCTACCTGTCCCGTGCGATGTTGGTGGATGCTGGAGTGCATGCAGCGTGTGCAGCAGATTTCTCCCGCAAATGCGCTTGGTTTCCCTGAGTATCATCGTCGTCGTCATCCTCATGATGACAATCGGAGGCTGGAATGCCTCGGTCTATACCAAAACCTAATTCTATGACGTTCACCGTTTTCGAACGCCGTCGTCCACTGTTACGACACGACGAGAGTAGCTGCTCAGAAGCTCTCTGAAAAGCGGATCGATGCACAGGAAGTTGCAACGCACACGAATCCTGCACTGTGCGTTGCAGCGCATCGCGGAGACCCTTCATGACCTAAAAAGGATGATGAGCCCCGCGTCCAAGCGAATGTTCAGCTCGTGTACCGGTATTGCGCTATCTAGGGTCCGCTATCCGAACAATCGCCGTCGCTTGCGCGCACTGCGGGTATACGGCGCAAGCCTCCACTCATCATCAGCATCTTGTTGCTCGAGCGTTCCGAGACGTATGCGGAACAGTCCTAAATCGAAACGGGGACCCAGTTCGATGAGTGCTTGGTGCTGCTGGTGACCCTGGATTCGACCCGCACTCGATGAAGCGGTCGCAGTTCCCGCTTCTTCGTCGTCTGATGAATCATCCGCAGCGGCGGTGCGCCTCCTCTCAACAATGTAATGTCGGAAAGATAGAATACCATCATATCCCTTATCAATGAATGCTACAATACGCTTCGAGTCTGGCTTGGGAACGGGAAACAGAAATCGAAGCATGTTCTTCACCCGCATGCCCAGTCTACTCTGAAAGCTGCCCTCGAAGATCACATGGGGATACGCTTCGCTGAGTGGCGGCAGCGCAGCGTCCGGGCTGTTTTGGTGTTCGTGTCGAAGCATCTCCGCTACATCGTGTCGCATGACGACATTGGAGAGTGCGAAGTACGCCGTCGGACCCAGCGGCAAATGACATACGATGAGCGCATCGGGTTCGCCGCGCGTCTCGTGCAGCAACACCAAGTCCGTGAGCTGTTGCGCTCTGCCGAGCTCGATCAGGTCCTTTAGGATGAGATTGCCGCGGTTCAGCCGCTGAGCGTTCGGAAAGAGGAACCGGACCTCTTTCGCAAACTGGCATAAGCGACTCGAGGGGTTCCTCGAGGTCGTGATCACGATCTTCGGATCCGCAACGCCCGCTGTGGCGTACTCGTCATCCAGCATCAACCGTGTTGTTGCTAGCATTCGTATCGGATGACGAAGTGCCTCCTCGGTTATCTGGACTTTCTCGTCTGCGTCGCTCGTGTCTCGCCGAGCGGACGGCGTCGAGCTCGCACCACCAGGGCGAGCAAGTCCTGGGGGTCCGCGCTGGCGGCTCGTCTCCGCCCCTGCTGCCGCTATTTCGAGCGCTCTTCTGTAAAGGTACTCTCGACGCAAACGAGCTTGCCTCTTTAGTGATATCATTGAAGTGTTCGGTTCGTAGTTGACTGAGGTAAGATGCAGCACGCAGTGTGTTAGCGCGATGCGCTGCACAAACGCCCGTGACGCGCCCTAATACCACGCCGCTGGACTCAGAAGCGGCTGCAACGGTTCTTTTCCGTGCAGATCTCGAGTGTCTCTTTGCGGGTGGATTGTTTTTCGCTGCCTGTACAAGCGCTGGTGACAAGCGTTCCTTCAAGCGTCCTTATCGAGTTAAAGAAGCGGTTCGCAGGAGAGAAGTTGTGCAGCGACAGCGCAACGCAGTTGGAGCGCTTTACATGAGACATGATTGTATCTAAATGGAACAACAGAAACAAAAAATCCCTTGCCCCCAAGGCGTTGCCGTTCCTCCGCACTCTGTTCCTGCACGAGCGTAAGGTACCGCGTCCCAGCAGCACGAAAACAACTGCAGCAGCTACTGGTGCCGCCACAACTTGTTGTTGCGTCCATGGCAAACAGCCTCGGCCTACCAGCAGTACCGCTGGAGCCGCGTCTGGTGCCGGATGCTGCGACTTGGCTCTCGGAGCGCTTCTCCAATGACGATGAAGAGGAGGTGACGCGGCTCGAGGAAGCGGTGTGTCTGCAGCTGGCGGCGCTGCGAGCGTTGCGGGCACCCCTGCCCCAGGGCATTGCTGTGTACCGGTGTCGAGCGCCCGGTTCACCGTCACGAAGTGCTGACGCTTCCTCAAGTCGTGGAACTCGCAGCGTGCGTAGAACTGTGCAGCTTCGCCAGCGGACGCGAAGCGCTTACCGGCAGGCCAGCGGCACTACAGCAGCGAACACTGGCTTGCGCACCAACCTCGACACGAGTATTGGTGCCGTTGATGAACACATCAACGACGAGTTGATCGATAGTCAAGAACTCGAAGAAGCAAGCACCGGTGAAACAGAGCCGCGGCCGGCGCACCGAGCGACGACAGTTGCGCATCGAGTGTTTATTCCACCGCGTTACGTCCTCCCGCATCATGCGCTGATATACGAACACACGGACTGGTATCGAGAACGAGTGCGTCTGGCCATGGAAACAAACAGTGGCCAGTACGCCTCCGCTGAGGCAAGCTCGGGTCGCGCGCCTGCTCCGCGGGCGCTCACGGTGTTCCCGGCACCTGCTGGTCGCGACCGCGAAACAGACTCATCGCCCAGGAGACCACGCGAGCGTCGGTTTCGTACACGCTTTTCCGGCCAACGTGAGGGTATCCTCGAAGATGCACTTGCAACCATACTTTTCCGCGATGAACGCACGGGCGCGGGAACCCCTCCCGCTGCAGAGATGCCTCTGGATCGGCAGCTAGATCGAGGACCTGGCCTGCCTGACAGTGCCGAGAGACTGCCGGCTCCTTTGCTTGGCTATCGCGAAGAGGTTCGTTCTCATCAGCGACGCGCATATGCGCAGCGTGAAGCGTTCGGCAGCCCGCCAACGTCCATGGTCCTCAGTGACTGGCTAGAGAGCCGTCGTCGCGACGTCGCGGACCCAGGCAGTGTATCACCAGCCGACGCAATGTCGCTGTGGAGCGCACCCCGCGCACCTCAGAGGCACATACCAGGCCGTGGCGACGCAGCGCTCGGCGTCTATCGAGAGCCACGCACGGGGCAGCGGAGCCTCCAGAGACGCTCGACAGAGGTGTTGTCCACGTCTGTGGATACGGGTCGCATTCGAGGCCCGATAACAGCGAACGAGTCGGCGCCAGAGCTTTTACATTCACCGCCTTTCCGAGCTGGATCGATCGGTGACGATTCCTTTGATGCCGGGAGCCTGCGGCTGACTGCCCGAGGACCGAGTCGAGCGCGCCTCTCGGGGCATGTGGCATCACGCACTCGTGGACTCCCCGTAGATCACATTTCGCCAGCAGATGCGTCTCTGCCCTTAGACGAATCGTTACAGACAGATGAAACGAGCGGGCGCGTTCATGGACGCGCTGCGCTTCATCGCATGAGGCGTAGCGGTCGAGAGCTCGACGTATCCTCAGTCGCGGATACGTTCCATAGCACATCGGCAGGCAGCGCGAGCCACCACGCTTGGACGAGGGCGCCCATGGACACTGCACGTTCGACAAGCACAGCTTTTGCATCGCCGTTAACCCTGGAGCACAGAGATTCCGCAGGTAGCTCGCCGGGTGACTTTGTTGTGAACGATTGGATGTCTGCAGGGGATCGTTCCTCGCGCACCGACCAGAGCCGAGGCGGTTTCCGGACGGGAACCGGGTCAGCCGGGGATACCACCACGATAGAAGCGCTTGGTGGTCGACGGCATCGCGGACCCAGGGATCTGGTTGTGCGCATAGAAGAAACGCTGCGCACGCGAGCCTGGGAACGATCCACCTCTGCGGATGCATCAGCGCGAGCTTCGGGTACTGCCCGCGCTCAGGTTCGCAATGAACGGCGGCATCTGGATTCATCGTAAAATGAATGATGCATCGTGGTAGTCGACGAGCTGACGCGTGAGAAAGACACTGGGAAGCTGTTTTGTAGGCGCAGGGCGACCCCGGTGGCGGCGCTCCGAGCGTCCGCGGCAGGCACGATGAATACGATGCACCGGTGCCCTTCAATCGATGTTGCCTGTAGATTTTAAAGAATGGCAATTTTAGGATTGGTAATGCGTAGCAGCATCTCGAAGGGAATGGTGGTGCTTTCATGGTTCACCGACGGCAACCGGGAATCCCTTGGATTCTCGTTACACCGGTGTCAGAATAAAATGCAACGGATCGTTCAAATTGGGCGTACACTGTACGCCCTGGGTATCGTTCTAGTGTCATCGACACAGGCCTGTGGAGACTTTTTCATTTCTGAGACCGCTTCCTTCATCGCCCTCTTGTCTACGGCTCGAAATGAGGCGGGCTCTCCGGTCCTTCCTGCTCGGTTGTCGGCAATGGAAAGATGTTGAAGGCAGCGTTTCAAGTCCAGATTTCGCAGATTCGGACTGCTGCCAACGCAGTTCATGCAGAGGCGGAAGTTGCGCTCTACGCTTCGCTTGCCATTTTCACCTGATTGGTAGGGAGCCATGGTATGCGCTTCGCAACGGTGACAGTAAAATGTACTCTTGTGTTCTGGTATGCCCATTATACGTTCTGCGTCGAGGAGCCTCCTGTGGTGCGTGAAGACTTGCTCCATAGCTCGGTACATGACAGGTACCGAGGACTCGCATCGATGCCAGCTTCCGTTTCCGTACCGAGTCCTAGACGCTTTGATGACGGTAATCGTCTGGATGATCTCTTCGACAAGCTCTCCGTCTGCTGCACACGCAAGCGGATGCTGTACAATTGGATAGAGGATTTGTTCAACGCGACATTGCCCATTAGAGAACAAGTACCCGGAAGAAAATCCAGGCTGGAGAAACATTCGAGAAAATTTGAACCGTGTACACTCACCTCATGCAAAGCGGTGATGCGCTCTGCACAGGAAGCGATCGCTGTGATGCCTGCATTCCTAGTCCAAGGCCCTTTTCCATGGAAAAGGAGGCAATGGGTGCTTCTGAAAGCATTTCCCGTTGGATATTTCATGCTGCTGTTGCGCTCAGCTTCGTCGATAGCGATAAATAGAAAAAGGAGGGATTGGTCTTTCGGATAGAATCGACGTTGATTGGACGTGACAAGTTTCGTCAACTTCCGGCATGAGCTTGTGAGCAAGCCGATAAAGAACGACGTGGCATAATAATCTATGTAAATGCATTGTTCATGAAACAAAGAAAATGTCTCACGACCATGAAGGTATATATACATACTGACGAGCAGACGCCTCCGAATCTTCTTTGATCGGCGGCTTGCCTTAGGTATCAGTTTCTCCCCATACACTTCGAGACTGAGAAGCTGCCCTACAAAGTTTGCTCGCGTCAGCTCATCGGGTCTTGTCTCCAGAACCGCACATCGTATGATATTGATGGCGGCGTTGAAGTCTTTGTTCGCGAACTCCATGCGTTTGTTGCCGCTGTTTGAACTCATCAATGCAAGGGTTGCTAGAACCCGCGTCCTGTGTGCCACCTGCTGCTCTTTCAGCAATCCGTGCTTTTCCATCGCCGAAGCCCTCCGCTGTGTTCTCCCTATCTCGACCATCTGGTGTGTATAACCCAGCTCATGCCTTAGATTTTTCATTTCTCAAAATGAATGGGCTTCTTTATGCCCGTAGCTAAGGACCTTCCCCGAGGAAGAAGGACATGTTCAAGAAAAACGACATATGCCTCGGCGTGCCATCGTGTGCTGAAAGCTTCGGCAATTCGCCCCGTGGAGCGATCATTGCGTTTCAGGACAGAATACACTCCTTCAATGGGGCTGAATCACGGAGCGTATGGAGGAATGGAAGGCAGCTCTACTCCCAGATAGTATCGGCAAAATCTGGAACTCAAGGGGAATGGTAAAATACTACGTTGTTCAATAGAAGGACGTTGCCGGACTTGAGGAAAAAATGTTCAACAATTCGACAAAGTGTTCGCTGCTATTGAATGAGCCTTCTCAACGAGCGAATATGAGGACGCCAAATGAATCCACTCCAGCTAGAACAGATGATGATGTCCTCGTTCTCCTCGAGCTCGATCTTGTATACAATGAGCTCTATCTCCGAGAAAATAAACATATACGATTGGACCGTTTCGTCTGAAGCAGTTCTCATCGGCTGAAAAACAAACCGACGTGCCTGTGCTTCACACGAATCGAGAGGTCCCATGCATGTTGTCGCTGCGATCTCGGTGGAAGATAGCCGTTTTCGTGAACCAGGACTGGTTTTGTATGAATGTATCCCGAGTTTCCAGGATCACACGAGCAAGCTGGTGAGAAACAGAGACACCCGCAATAACTACTATTATCGCGTCGCTTTCCTTAAAGCAATCAAGTGGTCGTTTTTCTAACATGGCCGACAACAAAGTTTTTACCAGTACCTGTTTTTGGAGCAGAGCGCGCATACCTGTTTCTTTCAGTGTTCTCGACCATCCTAGTATAGTAGTATGACTGACCTGAAGAAGGAATGCAGCCCTCGTTACCATGATCAGTAAATAATATGTATCGTGCATGCATTTCGTCTACGATCGAATCGATACAAAGCATAGAAATGTCGATCTCGTACGATACACTGCGAAGAGGCATTTGATGACACGCAGCAGGCGCGAAACAAAACTGACGTGAAAGACTATAACAATATGCATATAATTGCTACAATCTGCCTTTTTTGAGACAATCGCTCCTGAACGTCCCTGTGCGCTTACCAGCGAGCGTCAGCAGGCGCGCGCCTTGTACCCAGATCCGCCGTGGGGCGCCTGTCGGAGGTCGCCGCTACGCGACCGTATCTGCGAGCCACCACGCTGACCTGCACACTGCTGCATGCGTAGACGGTATGAACAGTGGAAACGAGTACGCCAGAGTGAGTCCTGGCGCTACGAGTGCCCCAGACGCACAAAGTGGACTTGGCGTGACGACTGCTGGTAGCGAGGTAACCATAAAGGCGTGGAAGCAGACGGCAGGCGAGCGCTGCGCCGTGGGAAACGCGCTCGTGGCTGCCCACGAGCCGCACTGCCCGGTCTGCCCCGAGCCGACGAACAAAATTGTGCCTCGTCGGAAGATGGTACCCAGCTCGATGGCTGTGCAGCCGCAGCCTTTTCCGCACCAAGTCGGGGGTCACGGTGCGCTGGCACTCCACGGCGCTGGGCTGGTCAAAAAACCCCTGGTAGAGCGAGAGCTGGCCTTTTACGAGTACGTTTGGGGTGATCTAGTCGACATATTTGAGAGACTGGATGACACGAGTGAAGACGGGCTGAATTTGCGCAGGAAGCTGGTGGCCCCACACAGCCCACGAAAACTCGAACGACTGCTATCGTCAGAGACGCGGGGGCGTGCGCTCGCAAACTTGCGCGACAGGCTTCAGTACCGCCGAATGAAAGCGGAGCGTCGCTGCGCTTTATGTCGACAAAACGCACCGGTTGGTTGTGGCTCGAGCGCTGGCACCAACAAGCTCTGTACGATGCAGTTCTCTGACCTGGTGGTTCAGACGCTGCGCGAGTTCACCGCCCGCTACTATGGTATCGTTTCCCTCTACCGAGTACGCGGCGAATGGAGGTACACCCGCGAGCTCCCATCATCTAGTGCTATCGAACTCGAAGCCAATGACTCGAGTGACTCGGCGATAACAGGCCTGCCTGATGCCGCGGAGCGACGTTCTCCAGCCTCCTCCGAAGACACCAGTTCGGGACTCGTAGAGCTGTGGCATGCGGAAAACGGCAAGGCCCTGGACGTGAACCCGTGGGCGCGAGTCTGCTTCGAGCGCTCGTTTGCGTCCTATGCCTCGCACCGTGGGACACGGAGTCCTCGCGTCGGCACGACCCCCGGGGCTGACGCGAACCACATGGACCCTGACCGAGGCGTCGTAGTGGAAACCGGCGTCACGAGCTCGGACCCAGACGATGCCGTGCAACATGATTTTTTAGTGCTCGAGGATCTGACGTTTCCTTTTCGTTACCCGTCAGTTCTGGACGTTAAGGTTGGTACGCGGGACTATGACGACGAGGCAACCGAGGAGAAACGCCGTCGGCACATCGAAAAATGCCGGATGACGACGAGCGCTCGCTATGGCGTGCGGTTAACCGGTATGCAAGTATTCCAGCCAGAGCGACGCACCTACCTTTGCCATGATAAGTACCATGGCCGTCGCTTAAAGGATGAAGAGCAGCTGCAGGAGGAGCTGCAGCAGTACCTCGACAACGGCCAACGGAGTCGCGTTGCTGCCCTGCGCGCCGTTCAGG
Source organism: Cyanidioschyzon merolae strain 10D (assembly GCF_000091205.1). NCBI lineage: Eukaryota > Rhodophyta > Bangiophyceae > Cyanidiales > Cyanidiaceae > Cyanidioschyzon > Cyanidioschyzon merolae. The sequence goes on from NC_010143.1 coordinate 168,421, forward strand.
TTGCGAACGCCTTTCGACAACGCCTGGAAATACTGCGTGATTTCGTCGCCAGACAGGAAGAATGGCGGTTCTACAGCTCGAGCCTTTTATTTATCTACGAAGGAGACAGCGTTGAGGCACAAGACGCTCCTGTGCAGCCTGCAAGCGACGCGAACGCTGCGACTGCCTCCGAAGTGGCGTCCGCGTGCGCTGCCCGGAACGGCAGCAAAAGCGGAAACGCTACCTCCGTTTGCCTGAAAATGATTGACTTTGCCCATACCCAGCGGAGCAACTGCGATGATGGCCCAAACGATGACGGCTATTTGCTCGGTATCGAAACCATGATTCGTTTATTTTTCAACGCGGCGCAACGATTCGCCGAGCGCGGAAACCAGTGGCATCCGTAACCGGGCAGCAGAATCACCGACCGTGATATTGTAGAGCGCTTTACTTTTTCGACATTGATGAGCAGCAACTGCTGCTCGACGCGCAGGTCTGCTTGCGAATACGGATGCACCTGACGACAACCGACAGCGGATGCCCGCAAAACCTCGTGCAAGCACGGCGGCGCCAACCCGCCGGGAAATGAGGCTCACAGCGTCAACAGTCGTTGCGCTGCTCGGTGCCCGCATCTTCGCTCTTGTCGAACTGGTGTGCACTGCACGGGGATACGAGGACAACCCGATGACAATGAGTACGTAGATGTTGGTCGATTCTGCACAGATAAACCTACCCGATCTCCTGGACGTATCACGCGCTCGATTCCCTGTCAGTGTCGTTGTTGCGCATCGCCACCGCATCGACCGAGGCCGACTCGCAAAGACGGCAGCGGCGGCGGCGGCGGTCGGGAACCCAGCAAGTCACGCTTCAGCATCGTGGTGACTGCGGCGTGCACATCGTTGCGCCTGGCCCACCGTTGGTACTACGACCTGCGTAGAAAACTCCGCTCTCCGCACTTTTTACTCAGTATTTATCATCCAGTTGTTGAGAGAGCCATTCGAGGCCCTCGAAAAGACCGTCGCCAGTTGTTGCGCAACAACTTTGCACATACCAGTTGCGTTGACGCAGCGTATGCAGCGCCAGTCTCTCGGTGATCTCGCTCGCCGAGTACGCGTTGGGCAGATCCTGCTTATTCGCGAATACGAGAAGATGCGCATCGCGCAACTCCTCTTCAGCTAGCATCTTATGGAGTTCCTCGCGAGCCTCGGGAAGGCGCTCCCGATCGTTGCTATCCACCACGAAAATGATTCCCTGCGTGTTCTGGAAGTAGTGACGCCACAACGGGCGAATCTTATCCTGACCACCTACGTCCCATACCGTGAACGATATATTTTTATATTCTACGGTCTCGACGTTGAAGCCGATCGTCGGGATCGTGGTAACGATTTCGCCCAGTTTCAGTTTGTACAGGATCGTCGTCTTCCCGGCAGCGTCGAGCCCGACCATGAGAATGCGCATCTCGCGCTTCCCGAACAGTCTCGCAAATAACCGACTAAGCGTGAGACCCATGGTACTCTAGTCTGCGTGATATAAAACACTCGCTGTGAACTGAACAGCACGACCGCAGGCCTGCTCCCTCGGACGGCACTCGTTTAAGCAAGGCGCGCTCTGGGACCCGTCACAAACGTTCTGTTTGGCTACCGGTTACAGCGCTCGTTCGGCAGTAGCTTCCACGTGTGCGATTGGTCGGTTTACGCTGTCGTACAAGAAGCGCCTCTCGCTTGTCTTTGCAGGGGCTGCAGGCACTGTCGACGCAGAGCCGACAAACTGTGCACGGATCGAGAAGGCACGCACGCACGCACGCACGCACGCACGCACCCAACGTGACAGCAAGGCAGCAGCGCTGCGCGCCCGCATCGTTGCCCGTCCGCAGTGACTCGGGCGTCGACGACGACGACGACGGCGAAGAAACGGAACTCGAGTGCTGCGGGCGCGTGACGGCGGGAGCGCTGGGCGCGCGCGCGCGCTGAGATCATCTTGCCGGACTCGTCGTTTTCGACGTGCAGCAGTGAGGGTCTATCGATATATGTAGGTGGATTTGGGATTTTTGGGTCATCTTTTGGGGTGGTTCGCTTGACGCTTTGCGGTTGGAATGAAGTTAGGTTACCGTAAACGAGCTGATTCGCAGTGCCATGGAACAGGGTTCGAAAACGATCTGGTATTATGATGCAGTACACAAGGTGCACAGCGCCACGCTTCGCGTTGTTTTCCCGTGAATCATGCATTACACGAGCATTCTTCGAGATTTTTACGGCTGTGTTTCATGGAAACCCGTAGGCACAGTGATTCGGGCCGATGGATTTACAAGAAAAACGTTCGGCCTCGTTTCTTGACGACTTGTTCACAAGCTCTTGTCGAATGTTCACTGAAATACGAAGGTAAAATAATCGACTCCGTTCGAGAGAAAAATCCAAGGCTCTATGTGGCCATGGATGAAGCGGCGTTCGATAGCAGCATGATGCCTCTTAGGGGCTATGCTGCCGGAGGCCCTGGTGTCTTCAGTTTTCATGGAACGGGGTCTTGGACCTCGACTTGAGTCATCGAAGCGATCGTTACCAGGGGAGCGCGCGTCACCGCTTCGCAAAAAAGGAGCATGAACGGATCGAAATTACTCGATTTTTCCTCCAAACTGGATTTCTGTTTTCGCACTTGTTCCATCGCAGAAAACATTGCGCTCCATAAACCCTCAGTAGAATGGAACAACGTGCGCCGGATTGTGCGATCGATAGAGAACTTGTCGGGGAATCGTCCAGAAAAAGCCCGTGATCGCTGGTACAGCGTCGAGGGCGTTATCGAAGGAGGGTATCGACCATCATCCGCTGTGCTCGTCAAGGGCATGTACCGAGTGATAAAGCGTGCCTTTATGCGCCATAGGCCGGTGCCCAGAGAAGTACATACGGTGGACATGTCGGAACGCATTCAAGTTTCGCGGCTGCGACAGATTCTATACAAAGAAGATAAAAACGAGAATCGAATCGTAGATTGCAACTTTTGCATCTGCATGAAATGCGTAAACAACATACGGAAGCCGATTAGGTATGCCGGTAGCACTCGTATGAATATCCTTCGACTGCTGACAAAAGAGCAGGAGCAACGAGAGAATCCGGCGGATTGAAAGCCCGGCATAAGAGAGAGGGGATGAAAACAGTCGTAGAAAAAGCCGGCAAACGCTGGTTCGATGACAATGTGAAGAGACCAATACCCTTGCGCGTACACCCGAGTTAGCAAAGTGGACCGGTTCCATTCCATTCTGGAATGGGTGTATCTCAGTGCTCGCGTGTTGATGGCACTGGGAAGCGACCCAACGTTCAATGTGTACGTCCGAGCTGGAACACCTCTTCCACGCTAGTCTGGCAAGAGAGTATCTCAGATTTCGCGTATTGCCAGAGTCGGAGCGGGCGTCCCGCGCACTACCGACGGCCCAGGGAATGCGCCTGATCACCGCATCGCAGCTACAGCTGGAGCCTGCAGCCTGATGCACAGAAGCGTGGCGCATCTGGATCGCTACCCTGCGGCTACCGCTGCCATCGTTCTGCACCTGTGGTCCTATTGTCCATGCAGGGTACACCATTTACCACGCGACGACGGCTACTGGATACCGCGCCTACGGATGTGGCTGGCCCCCAGCCGACCACGCGTTGCATGTTGGCAGCCCGCTGTGGCATCGAAACCGCGGGTTCCGCGGCAAACGGCCGTGCCAATGTCGCGCCCTGATCGGGCCTCGCACAGCCTGCACCAGTGTGCACGCTCCAGCACGGCGCCAGCACGGCACTTGACGTGTTCACCGGTAACCCGCCATTCAATGTTAAATGCAAATTTAGCTTATCTCGTCGTTCCATTTAGTATTTCAGCAGCACAAAACATACGAAACGCCCAGCGTCAACGCAAACGATCCCACGACGCGATCCATGGAATGTTGTGTGCAGTGATGTGTACGCGTGAACACATGTCACGACCTAGCCAGCATCCGTCAACTGCGTACCAGGATTGAAGCTCGTCCGCGATTCGACGGACGTATTGGCATCCATAGAAACCCCGTGCGCGTTGCCGCTACTCACAGTGTCGCGAGGATCACAATACAGTCGTCAACGTCGACGATGGCGCCACGGACACTGCGACGCCAGCCTCGCGCACACGCATCGTTCCGGGTGACGTAACCGCACGTGCGGTGCTTGCGTCCTTTCCGGTACTTGGGTCCAGGCGCAGCGCACGATACCGACCCTGACAACGAATGAGAAGACGCCTCCCATTCGAGGATGCATCCATCCAGGCCGCGCACGCACGCATCACCACGAGCTCGTGATCGCCCGCATCGACGAGTGCGTGCACCTCCGCGGCGAGCACCGCCGCCGCATCGCCGATTGCCGCACGAACGCTCTGCGTTACCGCTGGAGGCACCGCAGTCGCGGCGGACGCGGTACCCGTACGGAGCTCCGTGTCGAAGCGCACCTCGGCGACATATGTGCCGTCGTCGAAGCGTGACGTCAAGGCAGGTATGCCGCCGCCCTGTCGTGCATTCAGAATCTGGATACCAATGGTGACAGGCGCAGCAGGCGGCGTGCTTGTCGAGTAGGCCTCGCGGAGGCACCGCGCGAACGCTGCATCGCGTTGTATGTTGCACGACAGGAATGCAGCCGTGCGAGACGATGCGCTGCAGCGGAGCGATGTGACGCAGAGCCACTGCACGCTGCAGTCGGGGCGCTGCAGCGTCAGCACCGCAACCGCTTTGGGTAGGGCGCTTGCAAAGCGCCTGAGCTCCTCGGCTCGTTCAGCGGGTTCGCTTGCAGGTGCTCGGGGTACACAACGCAGCTCGATCGTTCCGAGCTGATTCTGGAAATAGAGCAGCAGCCGCATCGGGTCTGGTGTGCCGAACGTCAGCTGCTGAACCTCGGCTACCACGAGATATTCGCCGAATTCTGGTGTCAGTGGATGCGTACGACGGACGTTGACCTGTAGCGCTGGTGCGCTAGGCAGCGCATCGCGTTCCAAGTTCAGGTCCGTGAGGTGCACCAACGAGCCGCAGGCCTGGGAAGCGCCGCGCATTCGGGCGAGCGCGAAGATTCGCTCGACCAGTGGCTGATGCGCATTCGTTAGAAGGTACAGGGACAGCGCATCGGGTAAACCAATGTGACCGTGAGCGCTCAGCGCGACGTCTTCATGGATAGGCTTCTCGTCGCCACTGCAGGTATCTGCGGGTTGCGTGCACGACCTCACGTCATCGACAACCATGTGAAAAGAAACGCACGGCGGTGAAAGCGAACAGACTGCAACCGTGTCGACGAGTGCAATTCCGAGCGTATTCGTTGATGGCAGCGCTGCGACGACAAGAAATAGGACACGCGGTAGGAGCGCTGCTGCCGCTGAGCAGGCCATGAAACCGGTCTTCAACTCGGGTAGGATGCGCGGGCTTGCCGCACGCGGTGTGCTCTCTATGCGCGGCCCCTTTTCGAATTCAGACCGCATCAGAACGGCAACCGAGGGTAATGGCTGAAACGGAGGCACATAAAAGACGCTTCGCTCGCTTTTCGCCGCGTTCTTGGAGTATATCTGCCTCGTGACCAGACAGTATGCAAGAACTTGTGGGTGCCCTTGCAACCATTCAGCCGCGTCCGATGCCTTCTGAAACGTCATTGCTGCGGTGGCCAGAGCGTCCGCTGTGGCTGCATCCTTTGCAAGCACCGTCGCCGACGCTATCGAATCCTTGGTGGCCCGCTGGACGCGTCTCGTGAGCGGGCACAATATATGATAGAAGCCGAAACGCTCCATCTGGTAGTAATCTCCAGACGTAGCGAGTCCGAAGCCTTCATCACTGTCTTCGAATGCCAGCGAAAAGGCTGCATCCTTGAGGCACGGTATCCACGTCCGCGCTCCGTGTTTCCATCCGGAAAACAGTTGCTCTAGCGGTGGCGGGCGAATCACCAGCGTTCGCCACGGGCGACCACTGGGATGTCGTCCCCAGGCCCTAATTTCGCTACCCCAGTCCAGAAATGCTCCAACAAGTTGATAAGCGCCCTCCGGCGAATCAGCGGATACTGCTGCGCTCTCCGCACCAGAGACACTCGATTCAAGGCCGCCAGCCGCCGGCGATATCCTATTCTCTAGCGATTTTCCATTATTATCTGTTGCTGGTGCTGCTGCAGGAGCAACAAGTTCGCTAGATTGTAGCTTTGATTGATCGTCCAGCCGCAGACGCTCTGCTCCAAAGCGCTCTCGCAAAGTCCTGTCAATCTGATCAATGATCCAGCCTTTCAGCATCCCATCCAGATCGATACACACACCGCTGCGCGTCAGCACAAGCGCACCGGGGTGTCCCGGGCGCGGTGCTTGCAACCGCACGAGCTCAGACCATCCGACCTTTTCCCAATCAAGTTGAAAACGCTCTTCCTTGGGGGGGGCGCTGCAGAGCACTGCTGCGCAGCGTCGCCCTGAAACCACGCCACAGCGCACCGCATGTCGGATCGAAACGCCCACCAGTGACCCGATGCAAACGATGCGCCTCTGCCAACAATGCGTACAAAATTGTACCAACTTCGACAGCCTTTTTCGGATGCGCGCTGCTGCACGCTGCGCTCAGCTCCGAGTCGGGATTCCACCGATTCGCGATGCGTTCGCAAGCGTGCATGTGGGCGCGCAAGCACGCGTGCACTGCGCGTAAGAGCGACTCGGGAACGCAAGCGTCCATCACGCATTCGGGTGCAGCGGACGATGCACCCAAAGCCGCCCAGTGCATCTGAAGTTGCAATGCGATTCCGAACGCCTTGCCTGAAAACACGACAAGCACGCGATCTTGGTAAGCTTGCTGGACAACGGAATCGAGCGATAGATCGAGCGGCGACGGGGGCGCGCCGATGCCGCCCGCCGCCGCTCCCTCGTTCGTGGCATCTGATGTAGCATCGAACCGACACCAGGCGTCATCGTGGGCGTTAAGCACCTCCTGGTGCACCGCTGCGCCATCTTCCGCAACGAGGTCCGCTGAGGAATCCTCCATACTATACGCTGCCTTGGGCTGACGCTCATCGTGCAAGTCATCAATGCCAGACGCGGTGGACAACGAATCATAGGCGCCGGCAGAGCGCTCTTCGTTAACTTCGAGATATCCGCCTTCCGGTACTGAGAAGAGACAACCCATGACCGCCAAGCTCAAGCCCTAAAACGAAACTCTTGTTCAAGAGTCTCTCGCAAAGCGAGCACTAATCACGCTGCAAACCACCAACACACATGCACGATCTATGTCTTTGTCAACTGAACGAAGCTCCATGCCAGGGCGAGCCACGTGTACGAGGACTGCGAGCGCGACGCCGCACGTCCGTCCGCCGCTCGAACACGACATGCGGCACGCGTGCGAAACGACGCCTGGCACCGGCTGCAAACACGCGATCGCCACGCGCGGCACACGCTGGGAATCGCTTCCGAGAGCAGTGCATGGTGATTATGGGCGTTTGTTACCATGAAGTTCAGAAAGGTGGAGATTCGTGATTCTAGCTCTGCGATTCGTCGAACAGTGCCCAGTGCGCAGCGCGCACGATGGGGCAACGCCGGCTGTCATCAGCGCCTCGAAGCAATTGAACAGCAGCTCGAAGGCACGACGAGTAGAAACTGACCATTTACTAGGAACGAAGGGAGAGTGCTTCGTTATCCATGCGCGGCAAGGGATGAGAGGTGGTAGATTTTTGCGTGAATAGGAAACTTTACTTGGTGGGCGTAAGCTCCCGCGATCCGGGCTCGTACGCGGTGCGTACCCGCAGTGGCGAGTGCGTTGGCGACGCCCGAGCAGTTCGTCCGCAACCCAGTGTTTTCTGGGACGAGGAGAAAGGTGCCTGGCGTCTGGGCATCGCCCTGACCTCTATCGTCCTGTAGCGTGTCGTTTCGTGCTATCTCGAGCACTAGGTCTATTTGAGCGGCCTGCGGGATCCCGGGATAACGAAGCAATTCGAACACGAGTCTCATGAACCACACCTCGAGCTGGCGCCTTCCGTAGTATGGCGAAACCGCTCCGTATTCTTGCTGTGTCCGTAGCGGTGCCACAGGTGCTACTGGGAGCGCTCAAGCCAAGCTCGGCGCACGATAAAACGTACGAAAAGAAGTATCTCCGAGAGGAAGTATGCGAAATCGAACTGGGAGGTCTGGGGCCGTATAATGGTCGCTTTCCAGAATACGAATATCCATCGCGCAATCGAGGATCTCTGGTCGGTGGAAACGTTACGCTTATCGAGAACATCAACGGCCGCACGTCGCTCAGGCGAGCAGTGTTTCCCAGTGTGCTGCTCATCCTGCGCTGGCAGCGTCACCGGTGCACGCAACGCGCACGTGCAGTTGCTGGACGCCAAGAACGCCCAGAGCGTGCCCTGAAGCGGACAAGGTATCTAACAGGCCTCACACTGTCCAGAACAGTTGTAAAAAGCCGTTGGCCATGCCCACGCGTACCAATCCCCTGCTCCTGATACGAGCAGACGCGGACCGAGCGACACACAGTCGGCACAGCGCGCTGCGCTGTAGCCTGGTCCGAAACTTGAACCCTGGTGTCGGTCGGCGGCCAAACTGGCTAAGCTGCAGCGTTCGAGTCGGGTACCACGGCAACGATCTGCAACGAGCTCGACGGACCGCAGAGGCTCCTGCATCATCTCTAGAGCCGGCGCGAGCGGGCAGGCAAGCGAGCTCGTGCGTGCACTCGACAGACGGTGCTCGCTGAAACGGCGTGACACCTCGAAGGCACCTAGCGCACGCGCCGTACGAACTCGTTCACCATCGTGCGGCAGTGACGTCATGCATTGGATGTAGACCAGATCGCAGACCTCGACATACGCTGCGCTCAATGTGATCCTTCAATCTCTCAAGCTCGAGCATGCGCGTGCGAACAAGCACCAGACTCACAGAATCATGTACTGTGAATAGACCAGATCGCGAACGTCAAAGTACTCTGCGCTGAGTGATCCTTCAATCACCAAATCGTGCTGACGCTTCCGAACGAGCACAATACTCGGAGGCCGATCGTTCTCGACGCAAAGCGCCCCACCGGCAAACTCCGCCGGCATCAACGATTTGGTCATGATTTCCTTCAAATCGGAAAGTCGCAAATCTCCGACGAAAACATTAAGGTGTCCGACCTGCGTCCTTTCTGTTACGAGCGCGAACGTCGTCGTGTTAGCCGTGCGATCGCCATCGACTAGCGCTGTCGCTGCAGAGGCTGCGTCTGTTGTCTTCGCTGCCAACCAGGCTGCATCGACTCCGGACTCCGTGCCTTCGGGGAGCTGCTGCTCCTGCTCCGTCTGTCGCTCGACGGATACCAGGCGTAGCTGGCCGTCGGGATCGGTCTGGATATAGCCATCAAACCAGGCCAGTTCGTAATCCTGCATCCGCCGCCAGAAGCAACGTCGCAGCAGTGAATCATCGAGTTTGATCCGGTATACCGACGTGTCCGACGAGACATCGACCATCTCGCGCGCACGTGGCGCGTATAAACGCGTAAAGTTCTTCTTGCCCAGGTACTCGGTGAGCGCAGCCGTTTCGCGCTCGCTTCCGTGAATGATAATCACTCGCTGAGGTGCCATACTGACGATAAGTTGACGCAAGGAACGGCCATCAGCAAGCCCGGCCATATCAAAGTTGCGAACCGCGCACCGAATCGTTAGGTCATTGACGACATAGCGAACGAGTTTCGTGGGCAACGTTTCCAGCGCTCGACTCGTTGTCGAATCCGCAACAGCCGCATCGTTGTCGTGGGCGGAGCTCCGGAAACGATCGCGACGGTGATAACTCCCCGGAGCATCAGCCGATGTTCTCTCTGGTCGCACAGACGGGGACACAGATGGCGACGGAGCTGTCGCCATGCGCTCGTCGTGGAACCCGTCGATGTTGTCAGTTTTGTGCGGCTCGAGGTCCATCGGCTCACCTTGGTCAGGCGCATGACGACTGAATGCGTTGTCCGCGCTCTTCGCGAGGCCCTCAAACGCGTCACCGTCGATGGTGCGGTCACCGGGGTCCTCTCCGATCATGTACCTAGCAGGATCGATGACCTCCCCGTACGCATCGTGGGGCGGTGGCTCGGGCTCCACATGCGGTAGCAGCAGACCAGCCTGAACGAGAGCTTGGTACCGCTGATTCACATCATCCTCTTCCTCATCTTCGGCGACTCCGGGAAAATCCGGACCAAGCGCCTCATGGAGCTGGGCTGCATCACCAGCAACAAGCGCCTCGCCGAGCGGGCCCGAGCTAACGACCCGACCGCCACGCAACTTCTCGGCGACGGCCGTCGGAGCTACCATCGGCATCTCAGCGCTTTCCAGAGCAACTTCTGCTCCGACAAAACGGGCTTTCTCTTGCTCCCGTTGCCATCGCTCAAGCTCCTCGCCCTGGAGTGGAACCCGCTCAGCATACGTGAGCGGTTCACGCACACGCAGTTTCTCCTTCTCCACTGCCAAGCGAAAGGCAAACGTGCCCGACTCGAGGCGATCGCTCATCAGCACCATAGCGCGTGGATCCGCTGCAATCCGTTGTAAGAATAGAACACGCGAGAATCCATAGTCAAGCGACGGCAACGGTGCCATGACGACTTTGGGACTCGGCAAGGCATCGGCCTGATCCAGCCCGTGAACAACCTGCACGTGTCGCAAGCGGAAAGGATTCTCGCGCCTGCTATCAAAGGCACTCACCACCGCGTCGCTCATCCATTCAATCAGTGATTTGGCAAATTCAATGGTGTGGATACCAACGTGTTGTGCAAACACCACCGGATAGAGCGCAGCAACATCCGGGTGTGCAGTCCAGAATTCATCAGCGGCTACCAAGAGCTCCAGACAACGACCAGCAGAGTCCACAGGCATGAGCACGTCCCCGCCTCCGCGTAGCGTTTCGACAACTGCCTCCCACAGGTCTGTTTCTTTCTTCTGGGATGGAGCAGTGAGTACGCCGCTTGCGCCCACAATGAGGTGGCTCGGTTTGGTGATCAACTGCGGCGTGGAGGCGCAGCCGTTCAGCAGGCGCTCCCTCCGATGGTTGACATCCACACAGTAAACGATCTCTTCGGACTCTTTCTGGAATTTCCATATCGCACCACCGAGTAGGTGTCCCGCGGGATACGCCGTAGCGAAAACGTTCTGAGCGAGCTCAATGACTTGCTGGTACTTAACAGGGCGCATCCGTTCGAAGGCTTCATCGACGTCATCGAGGGTGAAGGTTTCAAAGTCTTCACCGTAGTACCGGTGCTGGTGTGCGTCGTAAAGAAACATCTGCCCTAGGATCTGCACTGGTGTTGTTGCATAGATGGGTACGCTCGCTGGGAGGCCGAGCTTCCCCACGAGGTACGGCAGCGCACCCAAGTGAGCCAAGTCGGGATGCGTCAGGAAAACCGCATCAATACCACGAGTAATGACCGGCCGAAGTGGTTCCAGAAGAGCAACATCAAAGCGATCGTTCCACCCGCAGTCCAGGAGAAAAACCCCGTCGTCGATCTCGAGCACTGTGCAGAGCGGCGGTGCGGACGTGTGCGCTCCGTACAAAGGCGTTACGCGTATCGATGAAGCCATGAGTTTTAACAGTTAGACTAGCGCATGAGAACGTTTCCGCGTTGACTCTGCAGACAAACGCCCAGGTATCACCGTCAACAGGCACCTCCGGGGCGCTAAGACGCAGGTTCGCTCCCAGGTTCTGCTCTCTCAGAAGGGCTAGCGTAACGCCGCTTCGTTTGCTGGCTCGTGACGGCTCCAGCGCGCCGCACCTGCAGGTACACGAAACCGTTCACAGTGCTGAAGATTACGCTTTTCCAGGTGCAACGCTCTTTGAGGTTGAACAGTCTTGTGATCCGCTCGTTTAGACGAATACACGCGAGCACGCGTCGAGATGTTCGAAGTTGTCCAACAGTGGATTGTTCTCGCGATGGGCAACGGCCTTGATACGAGACGCTGCAGAGGATACGACATTGGGTGCATGGGGTTCCCGAAGGAACGCATATTCGTTGTTGATGGAACCTGAGTGGTTTAGAGCTGACTGGTGGTTCTTTAGCCGGACACCGATAACATTCGCATTGTTGGGGAACCCTGGTCAGTGCGACCCGATCTCCGACTTCAAAATACGTACGTTGCAGATTTCCGAGGTCAATGAAGCAATGTCTGACGCAAGTAAACGGGTCATCTACATAGTCTACAGCAGTGTGTAGCGTTGCGGCGCACGCGGCTGGCCCTACGGAGTCAACGAAGGTGTTTGGAGCGGCAAGGCCACTGCGCGCGGTTGCTTGTGGTCGACCTACTGTTCTGAGAGCGTGCACTAGACATCGAAACCAGTACGATGAACGCAAGTCCGGCGATGCCAGGTTCCCGCAAAGTATTCGTAAGTTTCGAATCGATCCGTGCGTACACGAAACAGGTGCGTAGCGGGCATGTACGCTGTCCTGGGGTTGCTGAAACTCGCTTGTGTTTTCCGAGCGTATTGTCGACCCCGGTCAGCCACCGGTCGAAGTTTATTGTTCGAGAATGGACTGTGAGGTCCTGGCAGGACTCGGACGTGTCTGGTGAAGCGCATCACGTTTCGCGAAAGCAAGTCATATCAAGGGGTCTACGCTATATACGTCCTGGCAACAAGGCTACGGAATATCTGTAAGAGACTCGTGCATGCGTTCCGCCTAGACCTTTCCGCTGCCCGATGAGGAGCCGCCTCATGCTGAATTCTTCTGTTCCTAAAACAAGACTGAGTCGTAGTGGGTTTACCACCCGTGATTTGCCCTAGAACATGCTACGAGAGCGCACGTCTCCGCGAGAGCCAAACCATGAGCATATATGCATCTTGCAGACGCTTTCAGGTCGCAGCTGGTGATTTCAAATCATAGCTCTGGTTATGGGGCATCTCATATCAACCAGTACCTCCCGGGGCCGGGTCCTCTGATCACGCGATGCACAAACACGTCGGATCCGTTCGATAGGAACCAAGGGGAGATGCTGATGGTCAGCACAGATGCTCCTCCATTCGAGCGCACAATCGCTGTTATCTTCGCAGCCAGCACCTGCCCATACGTAAGGCCTGCTAAGAAACATGGTGCCCGAACACGCGTCGCTTCGTTTCCTAGGCATAAACGCTTGCCGTAAACCGGATCAACATGCACCTCCAGAATCAACGAGCCGCCAGTACCTATTCGATGCACTCGCGTCCCGAGTCGGGCCAGCAGCGCGCTCCGTGCAGGTGTTTCCGTGACAACGCCATGAGAGACTAACCGCCGAGACCGTGGCCTCAGAACGCGACTGCCATTGCCGGGGCATGTGGATGCTCGAACGTCGGTATTCAAAAGGTCATGCGATGCGGATATTGGCCCTTGGTCAGCGTGAACCGGCTCGAAAGGTATTCGCGGAGCAAAGGAATTCCTTCAACAGCTTTCATCACCTGTCCGTCGATCTGCTTCTGTAGGTTCTTCTTTTCCTCCGGGAGGCACTGTTTTACAGTCGATTCGCCACCGGAACCGTCCGCGCCGCGCAAGCGGGCTTTCTTTCGCTCCTCGCGAGCCTTGCGAGCACCCTTTGTGAACCACGTATCGTCAACGGAGCTCGTATCGATACCACTTATATCCACCCGCGTTTTCGTCGCAATCACATAAACCTGATTAACTCGTCGAAGCGGTACGCCGTTCAGTGCAAACGGTCCCGTAACCAGCAGGAGGCCAGAGTGCTCCAACTGCCGCAGAAACACCACCCGTTTCCCTCGAAACCGCCCAGCCAACATGATAAGAACCGTTCCAGGCTGTATCGAGTTGCGCAACCGCGTGCGCTGCTTCTGGGAACGCTTCTTTGCGCTGGTATGCAGCCGACGCACCCGCGCATCAACTGGATAAAAGCTTGGTTTCCGCTTCGGTGCGCGCTCAGAAGGCTTCAGCTCGATGACATTCCCTGTGCCGGAAATGATGGCCGCCTGTTCTTTGATCGCAGCCTGCAGTGCTGCATCACGTTCGGCACGTTCGGAGGAACCTTTTGTGAAGACGCTCATGCCGAAGTGTAGACTCCTTTTCGGACTCTGCTCGAGGCACAATACTCCTAAACGAGGAGGTCACAGATAATCCGCGTGCGAACATTCCCGGCCTCGGCGGCTGCGTCCGATCGGCGAAGAGGAAATCCCTTAAATAGGCGAAGGTAAATTCCATATTACATGGCGCGTCCAACTTTAGCCCATTTTCCGCCGTAGAAAGACGCAGGATCGAGCCAGGCTCATTCGAATACGCAAATGCAGCCGGGAACCACAGAAGAGGCCTCGAATGCTCTCCAGATGCTTCAAAGCTCCATGAGCCGAAGCGCAGACTTCCCGTTGGTCGTCCTGGTTCGATCAGTCTTACGATGCTTGTCCTCTGGGAGACGCACCAACCGTCAATGGTTGTTTCGGCGCTTGAAGCCGCAATGCCATACTCGTCGTGTGGAAACAGAGCGCTTTTCGTCTTCCTGACGGAAGCCTGCCTGAGACTTGCACCCATCTGTGAAGTCAACGAAGCGACTTCGAGCCGCACCAGTTGAAGTTGCCCGCAGGAGGAAGCGGAGGATACCACACGCCCAAACGTTTAGCGTTCAGAGGTCCGTAACGAGGCATGAACTCTGGATACACCTTGAGCATATCGCAGCTGCCGGGCACAGTTGCTGGTGCTGGTTCGGACAAAACGAGCGATGACGCTGGACGCGTGGCTCGCCGTTTACGAGGATCAAAACTGAACATGTGTTGGCGAGGGGCGTTAACCATGTGCGAACCCGCGTACCCTGATCTTCCGAGACTCGCGATGCCCCAGCTTAGCCAGGCGCACTCCGTCGCCCATGTTCCCGAAATAGTGTCGCATGCGGGCGTCTCTTTGGTCTCTGAGATCGGAGGAGTCTAATTGCGTGCGAGGATAATCGACAGGGATGTGGCTTCAGATCAAGTGCCAACGAGCGGCAAGCTCCAGTTAAGAGACGAATCTTCATGAGCGCCGAGCCGACTGCCACGGACATGTAGCACCGCTTTGCAAACAGAGGGATAATCGGGAATGATGCTCTTGTGCACAGAATTCTCTATCGTGCAACGATACCGCTAATGGTGTTGCGAATACGACCATGGTCAGTCGCTTCTGCTCTGGAGACCGAAGCTCAGGCCCGCGCTTCGTGCGGCAAACCCTCGTCTGCCGAACGATACACTGTCCTGAGCTCATTGGAAGTATCGGTGGCGTCGCAGCAGAGCTGGGTAGAATCTCGTGCATGTCGGGCGGGGAGCGGGCCTCATCAAACGGATCCAGGAAACACCAACAATGGACATGATTGTCCCTATACTCAATCTAGATGGACGCGGATGCATGCGATGACGCGTGATTCGCAGACATAAACTGGAATGTCATAAGACATAAATATACAAAACTACCAAGAGTCCGAGAGCGCGCTTCTGCGCCCCGTAGCGCTAGACGCAACGTGCGGCACATATTCGAACGCGGTTGCGCTTTCGGACACGTATCCACCAGGTGTGCCCGAGAGATCCTGCGTACTTCTTTTGTCGCAAACAGAGCGAAGAAGCGTCTACTGTCACCGAAGGCACGCAGTTGGCGGAACCTGGTGTGCAAGCGTCAGCGTGCTGTCACTCTTGGACCAGAGAAGCAGTGCTGTTGACGAGCGCTGGTGTTTCGGGGTCACCTGCTCCGGGAGCCGCCATGTCGGCGGCTGTGCACTACAAGTTCCGCTCTGCGAAACACTTTGGTCGGGTGCAGTTTGAGGGGGACTTTATTCAGCTCGCAGAGCTAAAAGTAGCCATTGTGGAGCAAGAAAAACTGCAGTTTGGCGAGGACTTTGACTTACAAGTAGTTGACGCACAAACCCAGGAAGAGTACTACGACGAAGAAACCTTGATACCGAAGAACACTTCGGTTATCGTGAAACGAGTGCCTGCTGGCCAGAAGCAGGGCATATTGAGTCAGATCGCACTCGCAAGGAAAAATGAGCGCTTCGCTGAGATTCTCGACCGCTCAACCGGCGGCACGGGTGCCACAGCGGGCGCTATTGCTGCAGCTGCACGGCAGGTGCTTGCTGGCAACCTGGGACCCAGCACAACCGCGAACACAGGCATGACGGGCAGTGAACCTGTCCGGCTCCGTCGAGGTGACGAAGACACGCGCCTTGCCTCCGTGGCCCTCGCAGCTGGCGCAGGAGACTCGGGCCCGAATCCACGAAACATCCAGCGTCCAGGCGGCCGCGTAACGGCCTCGGGAGCGATGGATGGGCCACCGCCGGGTGCGCAGCCACCGCCAGGTTATATCTGTCACCGCTGCGGAGAGCCAGGCCATTATATCCAACACTGCACGGCAAACCTGGAAGGCGATGTGAATATCATTCGTGTGAAGCGACCAACTGGCATTCCGCGGAGCATGCTAAAAACGATTGATGCACCTGTAGATGGAGGGACCGAGCTTCAGCTTCCAGGTGGTAAATTCGTGACCCTAGCCACAGACGATCGTGAGTTCAGCAAAGAACCCCTGGCGGTGCGAATGGCGCGCCTTGCGGAAGCACGAGCGGGGGCACGCGAGGACAATACCATCGCTTCCGACGTTACGACGATACAAGGATCCGAGACGAAGCAACCAGTGCCCATGGATAAAAAGGAATCGGAAACAACTCGTCGCCAAGTTGCTGCTTCCGATGCGCCATCGGAGAGCGCGGCGTCATCGCCGCGAGGCTCCACGCCAACAGACTCGGTGGAAAACGCTCAGCTGTTACCAGCAGATATACGCCCCGATTTACCCTACTTCCCGTTACCAGGAATGGATCAGAAGGAACATTTCTTTGGGACAGGCGAACTGCCCACCGCGCGTGAGTTCCAGGAAGTAATCTGGGGTATTATTTTGATGAATAGGGATCAGCATCCAGAACTTGGGCATGACATGGAGACGGGAACTCAACGCGATGTGACGCGGGATTCGGCGGCAGCGCTCCAGCCTGAGCCCAGATCCATGGAAAGCGCTGAAGCGCCGAGCACGACAAATGAGCGTGCTGTATCAGCACAGCCGCGGCCGCGGATGACTGCTTCTGCAGAAGGAGAAAGCTACCAGGAGCGCCGGCCGCAGGCGCACGAACGAAAGACACCCACGCATGTGCAGGATGTATCCAAGCGTTCTCCAACATCTGAAGCACAAAACGTACCCGAACGAGGCGACAGAGATCCCGACAAATCAGCGCCTCGAAGTGGAAGCGTCGCCAATGCGCGTCCGATACCCTCCAGCTTCAAATCCACAGAGACCGCGAATCATCATCTAGACGCAGAAAGGCCAAGACCAGGGCGTCGATCGTCGGCGCTCCAGGTGACGTCGATGGAACCCTCAGGTGCACCATTTGGCGAAATCGAGTACTCGCGTGTGTCGACCAAGAATCAGCGCTTGCTACCGCCGGATCGGAAGGCTACTGAAAGCGCTCAAGCAACAGCCCCGAACTACGGAAATTCATTGCCGAGGAAACAAGCTGCCTTTGCCCGCAGTGGAAAGATGACTGGGAATACCACGAGACCGGGGCTGCCTCTTGCGCCGCTCCAAACGCAGCAGCAGCAGCAGCACCAGCAGCAGCAGCAGCACCAGCAGCGACAGACGCATGTGCAACGCTTTCAGGCTGCAAACCAACACGGCAACGAGGCAGCGAGCGTGGATAAACAGCACCCCTTGGACAGAGGTCAGCATGCCATGCAGAGAACGGAGCCTGCGCGAGAACGTCGACAACCTACTGTTGCAGCCGCCGACAGGAATGCGGTATCGCGAGGCGTTCCGACTTCGAGGGCGACCTCTTCTGGTGTCACAGCAACGGGCTCTACCGCGCCCGTTCGTACCAAAATGCCGCCACGAATGCCGCATCAGAGACCAGATGAGGATACGCTGGGTCACAGGCATCATGCAGCGTCGGACACGGAGCAAAAACCTGCCCAGTTGAACGCAAACCTCTCTCAGCCGCAACCGCTGAGCGTGTCGCGTGCTCGAGAGCGATCAGGTCTGGGAAAAAGCGCTCGGCACTCGCCGGCACCCGTGGCACCTGCTCTGCATGGAACAACCCGAAAGCACCCGCGGGCTAGCGACTCGTCACCAGGAACCGAGACGCGCGACTCAAGACCGATTCCAGTTTTTGCTCGTCTGGGCACGAGAGCAGAAGCTGCAGCGTCTACGCGCGCCCCAGCCTCTGTGCCCCAGCGGAGCACTACCGGGAGCATCGGGTCCGCGGAACGGAGGACGGTGCCGCCAGCGCATCCGCCTCCTGCAGACGCGTCGCAGCTCAAAGGCAAAAACTCCTCCCCGATGAATCAACAAGGCGAATATCTACACCGAGCGAGTGTACGCGCACCACCAAAGGTTCCGGAAAAGCGTCCGGCAGCGACAGCAGCTGTTGGCGACGACAAGCGCTCCCGGAACACGCCGAGCTCAGCCGAGCGGGCCGCCGCTAACGTCTTTGAACGATTAGGACCAGCGATACCGGTGCCTCCTCGTCTTGCTGGGCGTATTTCGAGCGGAAAAGTCAGCGACGGTGAACGCGGAGCGAACGCCTCTACCGGTGCATCTGGTGTGGTCGCCAACGACGCCTCGAAAACGAAAACGAACCTACGGGCAGTGCACGCGAAGCAGAGCGTCCCTATGACACAGCAAAAAACACCCGTGCCGACATATTCCTCGAGTGAAACAGGTTCAAGTCGTGCCCGGAACAGGGCTGCAAACTTGCCGTGGTAAACACAGCAACTGAATATGTTGGCGATGGTGTACCAGGAAGCGAAAACGTATCGCGAACATGGGGTAAATGAATATCCACCCGGAGACATGTGCCTGCCTTTTTCGACCGGGCTCCTGCTGTCGGCTTTCGTTTTCTCCTTGCACACTTCGAACATCAGAGGCGGTGCGACGAAGTTAGGTTTCGTCAGCTCTGCGTGTCTCGTCTTGAGCGCTGCACATCTCCTGATATTGATAGCAGCGTTGAAGTCTCGGTTCGCAGACTCCATGCGTGCAGTGCCTCTGGAGCTACTCACTCATGCAAGGAATGGTACAACTCGCGCCCTGTGTGCCACTACAGTCTCGTGATCGTCTCGTCGATGAAACACCTTTGCTCTCCGATTTCCCCTCATCTTCATCGTCAGTTGCTCTTCTTCGCTCGACGGTCGCACAGAAGAGGATGTTTTCCGGTTTTATCGGATAGCCAGCGATGTCGGTCCTTCAGAATCCCCGAATTCCATGCTCATACCTTTCCCTTCTATTTTTATTTCTTCAAAAAAACACAGTTGTTTATGCCCTCAGATGAGGACCCTCCCGGAAGGAGACGGTCTTGCAGAAGAACGACGAAATGTGCCCTGGTATCACCGTGTGGTGAACG
This sequence comes from Cyanidioschyzon merolae strain 10D, assembly GCF_000091205.1. Lineage (NCBI taxonomy): Eukaryota > Rhodophyta > Bangiophyceae > Cyanidiales > Cyanidiaceae > Cyanidioschyzon > Cyanidioschyzon merolae. The sequence continues at coordinate 187,707 of NC_010143.1, forward strand.
CTTCAGCGCTTGGCGCAGTGGCGCAATCACTAGGTTTCGTCATAGAAACGCCTGCTCTTCATAGGACTGAACCACCGAATGTACGGAGGAATAAAAAGCCGCTCTACCCTGACAGAATCAGCGATAGATCGAACGCAAGTGGAATGGAGAAATACCACAATATCCAACGGAAAGACGTCGTCAGACCTCAGGGAAAAGTCTTCAATTGTTCGATAAAATGGTTCGTGCTGTTGTATGAGCCTTCTCTACGAGCGAAACTGAGGTCGCCGAATGGTTCCACTCCCGCACGAACAGGTGGTGTCCTTGTTATCTACGAATTCGTTCGTTGAGAATATCAGTTTTTGGCGCTGATCGCATACGCTTCTTTCTTTCAGTATTCCTCAACTACCTGAGTTCGTATGGTATGGCTGACGTAAATGATGCATGCAGTCCTCCTTGCACTATTCAGTAAAAATATATCTCTGATAGACGATTCAATTACGATCCACACAGTACATTGCATCGTGAGTCCGATCTCCTGCTCTGCACTGCGAAAAAAGCATTCGTTGACACGCAGGAACGTCGGAACGGAATTGACTTGAACAAATTCGCAGCTGAACATCAGCACCGATGCGCTGAGGTGAAGTGCCGCACAATGCAAAGTCGAGTGTCAGCGCTTGGCAGACGCAGTACTAGCTGCCGCAACGACCACAGGTTCTCGAGTTCGTGTCTGTGTGTCTGTGTGTGTGTGTCGGTAACCGTGACGTTCGAAACCTTCCGGAACACGCTCGCCGCAACGTGTTTCGAGTTCGTCGTCCCGTACTGACGTTTTCTGACGACAGAGTAGCGAGCTGGCGTTGACGTTTTGTTCGTGCCGTTTGGAAAGCGGCACCGGAAGCCGAGCCTTCCCCACGACGCCCAGTTCCGCTGCGTGTTGTTGCGGTTCCGCGTAGCAGCTCGTTGAACGAGAAAACTGGGGTAGGGGCGCGTCAACGAGCACAGAGGTGGGTCAGGTTTCGCTTGTGAATAGCCGCACGCAGCCTGCACAACGTCTGCAGGTCGAGTGAACCGTCATTATGGCTCATGAACCGTTAGAACCTACTGTAATCCAAGAGGATCATACAGTGAGCGTTCCTGTCGCGGAACAAGTGACACTGCGAGTTTTACCAGAGTGGGAGCAGATCTTTCCACCACCGACACTACGCTCTGCGAAAGAGAGCGACGCGCTCTCCGCCCTGGCTTCGATTCGTCTCTGTGTCTCCTTGGATAGCACTATCTCCGACCTTGAGGAGCAAGTCAGGCGCGCATATCTCCCCCGCTGCTGTGCGTGCCTGTCGCTTCCTGAAGAGCGCATCCATGAGGCCCTCGAGAGCGCACACATCCGCTATACCGCATCTGTATTAGATCCGCAGTGTACACTCCGAGCGCTCCGTTTGGCATCTGGGACCACGCTACGGTGGTTACGAATCCATGACCCGGAATCGCCAGAGGCATCCGCGGCAGCGGTGCAGTTGCAGACAAGCGCTCCGCAGCAGCGGCGACGAAGAACAACCGTTCAGCGCTTGGAGCCGAATACTGGCTTGACCAGCGGCGGCGCTCGTGTTCTCGTATTTGGAGAGCACTTTCCCCCGGTAGCCAGAGTTCGTTTTGGACGGGTGGTGGTGAGCGCAAACCGCATCTCTGCGCAGTGCCTATCGTGTATAGCCCCAGCACATGAGCCGGGTGTAGTTTGCGTCGAGGTAAGTACCAGGGCGACGACTGCTTCGGAGCAGGATGCGTGGACGCATGATCGCGTCACCTATACTTATGTGGGATACGAACGTCTGTCCATGATCCTTGCGGTGCATGCCGCGGAACGAAGAGCCGCTACCGCCCTCACTGAGACCCAGTCGCCGTGCAGAAGCTCGAGCGAACCCCTCTCCTGGCTGCGTCGCGACCCCGACGATGAAGACCGTCGTTGAGCTACCCGGAACTGTGCATTTTCTCTCCACATGAGTCTCGGATGTGTACACGTCTCACCGGTAATGAGATCTAGATCTCCAGGTCCGAGCGCAAATACTAGCCGCATCCAAGCGAAGTAGTCGACGCGTAATGTTTACGAAAGGCGCATGCATTCATTCGTTCGCTAACGCATGGGCCGGTCGAGTCGCTATAGATCTGGGAGGCTTGCGTTTTCTCTGCAAATATCCAGAAATTCCATGATACCTGTGTTACCCGCGCGGGCATCTCCTGTGGTAGCGGTACGTGCTTGGCCGTATCGCGCCGCAGACAAGTTGCACAATCGAAAGCAGACTCAGGCAAACTGATCCAAACGACACGAGGATCATCGACAGGGTAGTGCCGGGCGTTGGCCGCATCCCTGTTACGGAAATCGGTACCTGGTTCTGCCCAGTATCGAGTGCTGGACAGGTGCGTCTGGTAGACACGGACGTTTCTCTCGACAAAGCGCTGCAATCATACATCGGCAGTGATGTCGAAAGCGTAAACCACGCACACCACCGTCTGGCGCGGTGGTATGGCGAAATCACGTTCAATGACAGAGACGTTACTGCGGGTGCTTCGTGCGTTGAACGCTCTCCGGGCATGTTTCTCGAGACAGCAAACAAGTCGATGTCGTATGCACGGGGCGCAGTGCTGGAGCTGCTGGTGCCAGCACCTGAACGGAACACACAAACGATTCGTTTCCATTTTGCACTGGGCAGACGCTGGGCTGCAGGTGCCATAAAAGTGACTGTGCAGTAATGGCAAGCACGCGTCCCGACTGCAGGGTGTGTGCTGTGCATGGGACACGGCCTTGTTCCATGTTCCCGGATGAACAATTTAAAACCAGTTCCGATTCGTGTCTCTTGTGGTGTCCCGAAGCCGGAGATGCGACTCCGCCGAACATACGTCACCCACGGAAATTTTGCAGTGAGAATGCTCCTATGCTACGCAGTCGCTGCACTGTGGCCGCTGCAACGCTTCAACCAAGTGATGCCGCATACCGGCACCCTGAACACTTCCAGAAGCTTGAACCTGATGCATATCTGTCCAGGTGGATGCGGATGTACGTTGCCTGGTCCATTACCTGGCACCCTCGACAACGTGTTCGCCCTGAGCCGCTCCATTTCGCATCCATAGTAGCTGGTAGTGCGCTTAGGCACCCATGAATATGTTCCCTGAAGACAGCGCGGTGCGGGAAAGCACACGTGCCTACCATACGGGCGTCTGTTTTGATCAGCCATACCTTAGAGGTAAACAGGAAGCCACTTGGTGTTCAGTGCTGGTGCTCACGGTGAGCGGCACCCGTGCTCTTTTTTCATCATGCATGCCCCAGGGATTCTAGTTGTACGAGGCCACCTCACACGTGGGGTGTCTGTTTCGTGGCGAAATGGTGTTTACCTTGACCGTGTATATGGTAGCGTATGGTTCTGCGGTTGCCGCCGGCGATGCCCAACGTCAAAAACGCTTGCAGCAGCAGAGAACGGTTTTTTCGCGACTTGCTCCCAGGACCAAAGGCACTCGAAGACGTACCGTAGACGGCAGCGATGATCACGCGAAACCACGGCATCAGGAAGCGTAGGTGTAGGGTTGCCAGTGTCCGGGCGAGCGCTTTGGACTTGAAACCTGCATCTGCTCATGAACGTAACCGTTCGCTATGAAACAATGCAACAGGATTCCTCGGCAAATTCCAAGTCGGACTGGTGGCATAGCACACGTTCTTGGAGCGAGAAGCGTGTCCTCGGAACAATGCTGCTGTTGTTGTTGATGATGATACGCTTGCAAACCTCGTTGCAGACCTGGACGATTTGCTTGCGCTACTAACGAGCTCTTTACGAATCCTTTTGTAGACGCTGCTTGGCGGCGCTGGCATGCGCGTCCAACCGCTCTGCAGCGGCAATTTTCTCAGCAGCTGCGGCGACTTCCCGCGCTGTCGACTTGTCCAAAGCAATAACGCTGGTGATTTTCACAAAATCCCATACGTTGATGGGGCTCGCATAACGGGCACTACCACCGGTCGGCATCACATGACTCGGGCCGGCCACATAGTCGCCGAGAACCTCACCAGAACTCTCTCCGACAAAAATGCCACCGGCGTGATGGATCCGAGAGACCAGGTCCCACGGCTGGTTGACACTCAAGGAGACGTGTTCTGCAGCAAAGTCGCTGCAGAGCTTCGCACATGCTTCGAGATCATCGCACACGACGAGTCCGCCCTGGCGTTGAATCGCGTGCTGGGCACGCTGCCTTGCAGCAGCCGTCGGTAACGAAGCAAGTTGTCGATGGAGCGCTTCGCGAACCTTTTCAGCAAACGTCCGCGTTGGCGTCAAGAGGATTGGTATCGCTGCTTCATCGTGCTCCGCTTGAGCGAGCAGATCCGCAGCAACCAGCTCAGCGTTGGCGAAGGCATCTGCAACGACAATTGCCTCGGTTGGTCCATAGATTCCATCGATGTCACAGATCCCGTACACCTCTCGTTTCGCCAAAGTGACGTACAGGTTGCCAGGTCCAACGATTTTGTCGACACGGGGTAAAGTCTGTGTGCCATACGCCATAGCCCCGATAGCTTGTGCGCCGCCCAGACGAAAGACCTGGAACGAAAGCGCCTCATCACGCTTCGTGAGAGCATGACGATGACGCTCCTCGAGCATTTGCTTGCAGAGGGCGCACGCAGCGAGCGTTACGGGGCTAATGTCATTGCTTTCGCGGGAAGGCGGCGAGGTCACCACGAAACGTCGACACCCCGCCACAATGGCGGGAATCATCGTCATCAGCGCTGTGCTAGGGAGCGCTGCGTTACCTCCGGGAACGTAGAAACCAACAGCTTGAAGAGGTCGCACCAGCTGCCCTACTTGGCCCCCGAGTTTCGTCGTAAACCAGGAGTTGACGGGCTGCTCTTCATGGAACGCTGCGATACGTCGTGCTGCAATGTGCAACGCCTCATATAGGGACGGTTCGGTCTTTTCCAAACTGCATAGGGCGTGATCCAGCTCCGCCGCAGGTACCTCAAGCGCTTTGGGTGAGTCCACGACAACTCCGTCTAGCCGCGCGGTCCAGTCCAGGAGTGCGATGTCACCTTGCGTGCGTACGGATTCTAGGATTCGCTGCACTGCCTCCCGGGGGGAAAGTGCCTCACCGAAGATTTTCAGGATTCTTTCCTGTTGCAGTGCGCTTACTTGATTGAGATCGAGCGGCTTCCGTTGAAGAATGGAGCCAAGAGCCTCCTCCGCAGTATAGATAGGCACGGGAACCATTTCCGGTGCAGGTTCCCAGACCTAACCGCCGACGCCCAGTGCTGCGTTTTCCCCCGCTAGTCAAAACCTAAGGTTTGCAGGCGTGTCTGCGAGTTTTTTGTCGAACTTCACCCCGCACCCGCGAGACTTGAACACAGAACAGGACGAGTGACTCTGGCGGTGGCGAGTAGTGCCTCGTGCTGCACTCGTGCTCACGCGCTCCGGGTTTCCAGGCAGGCGCGTATCCAGGCCCTACGGCGGTTAATGCTGGAAGCGCACGCTCCACGGGCGTTGTGCGCTCACGCTTTGTCGGGTGAACGAGCAGCGCAGTACTCGTCCCTGGTTCGCAACGCTATGTGTCTACCGCTGTCACCTACACGGTTTTTAGTGATGTAGAACTGACAGGTAGAAACCGAGGCCCTTGGATACGCGATTGCTGTGTATCGGGAGAACAACAGCTCCACATTGATTGCGCTGCACACCGAACAGCGCCGCCGATTTTTTTCATTGACAAAACGTGTACTTGTGCCAGCGTTCTCCGATTATGCGGGTTCTCCTTTCTTTTTTGTGTGTTTTCTTTCAGTGCGCGGCGACGTATCCACCAACCCCCTACCTCCAAGTTACATACCCTTTACTGATTCCAGGATATTCTGGTCGTTTCATACGTCCCATCGCGTGTGCCTCGTACCTGCCGTTCCGTATTCGCCTTTGCGCTTGAACGCTGGAGCAGATAGTTCATGGAGCTGGAACAGCTTTTCTACACCACAGAGGGCGTCGGCTCGAGGCGTGCTTCACCCGACGTAGAATCGGATCTCGTCGTCAGTTTGTGCTCGGACAGTCTGCGGATGCAGGCTTGTCTTCGCTGCACGACACGCTGGAGAAACTTGGTTGTTAGGATATATCGTGGAAGCCGCCTCTCTCCTTTGTGATCATGCATGGAATGCGTTGTTGTCGGTTGGCAATGCGGGTTTGTGCTTGACACCCACCACAGTGGGTAGGCGCAAAGAGCGCACTGAGCCCATGTGCGCATCCGATTCGCTGGACCTTCCGCCTAGAAGGTAGCATGTGAGTTTGTTCGCCACTAATGAGCGCTGAGGCTCGGTTAGCGGACCATCAGTTGCCAGTGCTACACTCAGGGTGAGTGTCCGGCCTTTTGCTATCACGGTGATGTCCAGCTGCTGCTGTCCTTCAAGGAGCTCGCTGCGCTCCTGCTTCGAGCGCGGGCACTGTAAGCCCAAATATGTCAGCGTCTCGGGGGTCTGGTCTCCAGAGCAGGGACAGTGTGACTCCCAGTGCGACTCCAGTGTTCCTATACGGCTTAGAGCCGGTGCTGGTAGCCAGATGCCACCAACGCGGATTTTGGCGAGCCACTGGGTACCTCGAGCAAGTCCCGGGAATTCCAGCGCCTCCCACCAGTACTTGCACGTGTTTGCTAGGTTGTAGTTCCGGTATACAGTCAAGCCGGCGTTAAGGGCGCGATTTGTTCCGTGTCTACGTTCCCATATTGTTTGGACCGTTCGCTTGAGGCGGCGGGAGCCTTGTACATTTCTGGGGAACGATTGGAGCGCATTTTCGCCTAAGAGGCGCTTCAGCCAAATCTGCGCTGATTTCATCCAAGTGTTCTAGCGGTGCGTTGGGGTCTGCATGAAAATCCGACTCAAAGAGGTGCGCATAGTGGGCCCTTTGGCCCGTATACATGCCCGGCAGCCTGCTGCTATCGCTTCTGTCGAGGCTATTTGGAGTTCAAGTCCGAGTGCCAGCGCGGTGGTTGCTCTGCTCTGCACTGAGCATCCAACAACAACGAGTCGCATTGCCCTGTTGGCGGCTGTCTGCGGACGCGAGGCATTTGTGTGCTTCATGCCGCACCACCCAGCACCCCAGGTCGTAGGCTGGATGATACACATCCTTAGTGCCCTCGTACGGATTGCTAAGGGGATAGAGGGGTCGGATAGGACTGGGCGTGCGATCGCTGTACGTCTACGCATCTTGGCGATCATCTCGTTAACGTGTGCCTTTTCGTCGAGCGTCAGCATGCGACAGACCCTGCAGATAGCGATATTTTTCCCCGATCGGACTTTCCTGATTCTGCAACCGCCACGAGCGATTGCGAATGCTCTGCGAGTCTCCATGGATGACCATGACGCCGCACTTCGATGCTCCTACGTTCATCTTCCAGCGATCGACCCAGGCGCTGACTTGTTCCATGCTACCCGCAAGCGTTTCCGGGGCGGGTGCCAACAACACGACATCGTCCGCGAATAGAAGGCCTGCGAGGCGGTTCCTATGCGAGGGCTCTTTACCGGGCTCTCCGCAGTCTATCCACGGCACCTCAAGTCCGTATTGTCTGCAGTTGTTCAGCGGATCGTTGATGAAGATGTTGAAAAGGAGCGGGGATGCGGGGTCGCCCTTTTGTAGTCCACGGCGGATTCTTATACAAGGGGTTCTTGAGCTGTCGCCCAGTCGGATGCGCATCCATGAGTCTGCATAGAGCGCACGGAAGAACGCTAAGCACTTTCCGGAGACTACGGCACGTTCCATCTTCAAAAATAGAACCTCGTGCGGGACCGTGTCAAAGACCTTTTGGAAGTCGGTGAAGCATACGTAAGTTGGTTGTCGGTCACGAATAAAGCGACGTTGCGCCACTTCAATGAGGGTCAGGGCATGGCTCATGTACTCCTCGCGGCTCCGGAATCCAGCCTGCCCTGGGGCGAAGAACTTGCGTTGCTCGAGGCCCCTCTGAGTCCGGTTCGTGGGAATGGCGCAAAGTAGCTTTATGATTGACGGGATGAGGCGCATAGTCCGGTAGTTGTTCATGTCTGTGTGGGAGTCTTTTTTGAGGATCGGTACGACTTCGGCAGTCCTCCATACATCCGGGATGTACGTTTCTTCGAACATGCCTTGGATGAGCTCCACAAGGCGTTTGCCTAAGCTTGTGTCAGGTTCATCTGGTATCGATGGTGTCCCTGTTGTCCCGTCTTTTGGGGTCGTCAGTTTCATCCACTCCGCAGGGATACCGTCGATGCTAGGTGTTTTGCGGTTGCATGACCTTAAGAGGGTCCGAACAGATTCAGGCCAGAAGATTGGCTCGTTCCATTCCGGTACCGGGTCGAGGCGCGGTAGTTCTGCGGCATACTGGTGCCAATAGATTCGGTTTTGGCAGTGCCCAGTTGCGTCTTCATGTAATTCTGTGCCGTGGTCCGTCCAGGCCTCATTCACTGAGGCACCCTCCGTCCTCAGCGCTTCCTTATAAACGATTGGTGTGAGCCCCAGACACTTTTTTGGTGGGTCAAGTCTCGATCGGATATAGCGCTAGGTCTCATCTTCGTTGGTGCTCTCGAGCATAGATTTCGCCAGGGAGGCGATTTTGCGGTTTCGATCCTCCTGTTTGTCTTCTCTGGAAAGTTTCTTCTTTCTTTTGATAGCTTCCTCATGTTGCGCCTGTAGCGCCGGTAGCGCTGCCTTCGCTTCCTTGTCTCCGGCGTTGGCGCGTATGGCGGTGCGTTTGACGATCTTATAGAGTCGGTGGCATTCATCAATCCGAGTTTTGGTACATCGTTTCAGGTACTGCGGTTTGCAACTGTTGCGTTCTGGTGCAAGCCGTCCCGGTTGGTCTAATGATTTGCATGCACGGCTTTTCGGTTCTTCAGCGCTGTGGGTAGGTGACTGAGTTGGGTGACGGCTTTCTTGAGTTCCTGCAGGGGTGCCCTTTCGGGGGATGACTTGTGATGGGCTCGTTTCGGAGTTCTTCTTTCTAGTCTTCTGTTTTTTCTCGTTGGGCTTCTTCTTCTTCGGGCGCTTTCCTGAGCTGCTTTCTCTGGATATTTTGCATCTAGGTGGATCATGAGGTTTCTGTGCCTCCTTCTCCGTATCTGGTTGGGTCTCTTTCGCTATTGTAGAGTCCTCTATTGGTGTCTCTTCTTCGTTAATGTACTGATATTTCGTTAGCTTTTCTCGGAAGGCTGCAAGTGACCTGTTGGTTACTCTCCGGGCTTGGTGGTATGAAGCGATGCACTGCGTTGCACCGGCGCGCCGCTGCTACCCAGAGGCCGCGCCCTCGACCAGCGTCGCCGCCAAACCGTGCGCGCCCTATCTTGTACTTCGAGTCGGTTTCATCGTTCTTGTCGAAAATGGCAGACGACGATGCTACTTTCGAGCAGGTATTACGCATGTACGGCAGCAAAACACCAAAATCACAAAAGATGCTCGCGTTTGTAGACTCCTTGATCCTTTTTCTCGTACCGCTGCTCGCGTACTGCGGGTTTCTGTTCCAGGTGGACGGACGCGATCCACTAATACTGGGAACGCTGCTCACCAGTGCGTTGATTGTTATTCCGCTGCTATGGGTTTCTCACATTCGGTATGCACGTGCTAAGCTTGTGCAGCTCCAACGCACTGCAGCCGCGCCCCAGTCGGACGAAAAGCGTCTGGTACAAGTTGCCATGCTGCGGGCACTCGCTAGCAACAACATCTGGTACTTGGGACTCGTCGCGCTCTGCTGCGGTCACATTTTTAACGGGCGCTTCTTCGATGCGCTGAACTTTGGCATATCATCGTTGCTGGGAGCGTCGTTTCTTCTGGTAAACGCCTCTGCAGCAATGCAAGTTGCTCGCGAGAAACGTGCGTAGGAGCCGCTGAAGCACTTCCGTTCGACTCTGGAAACAAGGCGAATCGCGCGTGTACCAGTTTTACATATGGAAAATCTCGCAGTTCATTCGTTCATTCAACAGATGCAGCCATTCGAGGATGATGCGTCCCGCTGCCGCGCTGAACACGCAGCCAGCAACAGCCAGCCTTTGGCGAACGCACAAAAGAAAAAGCACGAGAGCACCCCAGACTTAACAGGATGCATTGAATGCAACGGATAGGTCTTGTATTTGGACGACGGATGTGCATGTCGCGGAAGCTATCGAGTAATGCCATGCGAGAGGTCCACGAGGCCGCGATTGGGCTCCAAGCCTTTGGCCTTTAGCAATTCCAGAACCTTGGGCAGGGAGTCTCGTTGGCGCTTTCTATGGAGCTGACTCGCAACAGCGGTAAAGTGCGACGGTCGCAGACAGCTCGGTGGACTCTCCTCCAAAGCTCTCAAGGCGACTGCGGGGGCCTCTAGCTGACACGCTCGTCGCACGAAGTCTGAAACAAGAACCGAGTTCAGCAGCTTGGCGTTACAAAGCGCTTCCCAGAGCTGCGCAAGCGCCTCGGCGTCTTGCAACTTCGCAACCGTATAGCGGAGTGCTTGCGTGGCGATCAAGTTCTTGCAACCGAACTGTTCGGGGTTTTGTACAAGTTCTAAAATGCGATCGAAACGTCCAGCGCGCAGGCAAGCACGCACGTATAGGCTCCAGGTATACTTGCTTAGCGGGATAAAGCGCCGGTGAAACTCCTTCTGTAAACGCGTGGCAGTGTCCAGGTCCTCTGAGTTTTCAACTTTTCGCAGAATCTCGCGAAAGACCTTTCTCCCAGGAGCTTGATCAGCAACCAGGCTTCTTTGTGCACGCTGAACTAGCTCAACCAGACTTCCCATGCAAGCTCTAGGTATATTTGGGTGCTGCAGGGTGCCAACAGCCAACTTTGCAACCAGTGCTCGGGGCAAGGCACTGGAACGGAGCGGGGGGCGCCCAGGGTGCCGCGGACGCATTCGGCGTCGTCAGCGCCACCGCCGAGAATGCAGGGCATGTGGGCATTACGCTCTTGCGGCGTGTGGCGTTGTGCTTCAGGAAACGAGGACTGGGTACAGAGAACGGGGCGGGGAGCAGGGTTGCAGGGTAAGCAAAGGCATCTTGTGGCTGTTTCTGTGCGGGCTTACGTCGGACAGTCGCCGCAAGCCAGCCGAGACGCGAGACCTTGCGGTAAAACGGCCACAGCTGCTGCCTCTGCAGCAAGCCGCGCGATCCCACGGAGTAAGACGAACGCCTGCGACCGTGGACGCTACTAGCGCCATTAAGGTTTCCAGTCCGTGCTGGTGACCTATGTATAGTGTGTCGTAGACGCCAGGGTAGATGCTGCTGCGTTCTGGAGCGCCCATGCCGTGCTGGCAACCTATAAATCGCATTTCGTGGACGCCGAGGTAGATGCTGCTGCGTTCCTCTGCCAGCCTTTTTTCGAACAAAGCAGCGACTGCATGAAGCGCTTCACGGTCTCAAAACCGCTTCAAGTAGCAGCCTTGGAAGCGACCGACTTGTCTTCTTGTTTTCCAGCGCATCAAGACATACACGTGCACGAAGGACAAGCCAGGAACGCACCGTAGCCCCATGGTACTGGCAGCCTCGTAATCAAGCCGCTCCCGCATGCAACCAGAGCGCGCTGCAAGTGATGAAAGCTTTACGATACTCAGCTCACCCCGAGTATTGCATACAGTGAAGACCGTATGTGACAAGCATATGTCTGATGCAGGTGCGCGAATAGTTGTTCAGGGCTGAGCCACTCCAACCATGTAAGCGACATAGAGTCTATGACCCTTGTCCGGACAGCGCGTCTCCGTATGCATCTGTTACGATGATGCTCATGACGTACTGCCATCAGTCCAGGTTCCTGGTTGGACCGCAGCCGGCACCGTGCCGCCTGTGCGCTGCTGGACTCGTCTGAGCCCTTGCTAGAATGATCGGTTCAACGTTCGTGGCGGGCGCTTGCATGCCGTATGCCTCTCTCAAAAAAGAGACCCGCCTGGAGAACCCGGGGGCGCCTCCATTTGGTCAGCTCGAAGGGTCGATACGCCTAAACTGGCTCATTTGGATACACGAACGCCGTCGTTCCCTGGTACCGCGATTCTCATCACTTGTTCCGCCGACGCCTGGCGACGCCGAAGATCCGAACGAGTGGAGCGCACCCGCGCTCCACCAGCGAAATTCCTCAAGTGTCACGAGAAGCCTACAAAACAAGCTCGACGTCTGGTAGTCGCCTCGTGTCGTCGGAATGAGCTCCAACAGCGGAATCCCGCGACTATCGCGAGGATCTTCCGCTTCAGGCTCGCCATCGAGCCATAGACCCCTGTCATTGCATCCAGCAAGCCTCTATCGCCGACTGGATGATAATGCGCGGGCTCATGGAAAGCGGAAGCGTCCAGAGCGGCATCATGGTCGCTTGACCGGCCACCGACAGATATCACGCGCATCCTAGGGGTCCTCGCTGGATTCATAGATCGTGCCGCATAAGGAGCGGTATTCCCGGTATGCTCGATTCCGAGACGCTCCTCTGAACGTGAAACATTCACAGGCGTGTGTCGCACCGGGTGACAGCGTTTCTTTACGGGGAAAGCGGGATTCGACTCGGTTCACTGAACCACGCTAAGCGTTACAGGGCGGCGCTCTCCAGAATGCAATCGGTTGCTCTTTCCAGAAACGCCTATCTCCAATATCCGTAACGACGACACGCAGCATATAATGGACAGAGAAGAGACCACAAACATCTTCATAGGTTGGTGTAAGGTCATCGAATTGTCTCAAGAAGATGCGGATCGGTAGCTTGCAGGCTGGTTTCGGTGAGCCAGCGAGTACCTGAAAACTCCCCACGAGCACAGATTGCATCGGCAACGAGAAACCGCTTTCCTGCCGCCGTATCTCGATATCCGCTCGGCGAATGGCGATATGGTTGTCTAGGAAAGTGAGTGAGCCAACGATGACGTCCTCAATGGAATACGCTCGGCGATCTAACTGTAGCTCCAGGTTCAGAATATCTTCGAGACCCGCGTTGAAGTGAATGGCGGGGAAGAACCTGGGGGCTCGCTGCGATAATCGAACTACAACTTCCACACCAGTACTCCGTGAAGATAGACCGGAATATCCGTGAAAACTCAACACCACTCGATATACGCAGCGAACTCGTGTGCTCTCGTAGGTGTCGTGGACGAGTTCTGCGCACCGGAAAGCGAACGGCAAAGAAACGGCCGCGTGAGGCTCCAGCTTCACGGACTCCGGTTTAAAGCTCAGTGTGCGCGAAAACACCTCCCAGTCACGTTGAGAAATGCCATACCCAACCGAGACCAGCGCCACCAGCTTCACTGTCAGGAGCGTGCACGGAAGCGGAAACGTTACCCGAGAGCGCACCACCGCACAGCCCGTGATTTGATCGCCCGTCGTGTAGATAGCCCGATTCTTGGGGTCTCGGGACCTGAACGATCCCTCATCTAGCGATATCTGGAGATCAACGCGGTTTTGCAACGCCCAGCGGTACCGCAAGTGACGAAACAAAGACATGGTTGCCGCCTCTAGAGCCGAGACTCCCCGCGCGGACGCGAGCGTTGCATACGCACTGGTGTCCGCGGTTCCCCCACGCATACCGCACTAAGTTGGCGCGATCCACTCAAACTGACTCAGAAAACAGTCCGGACTCATGTTCCCAGATGCCACGCGCAGCGCTCACCACTGCTCAACAACAATCAATCGTTACGAATGCATCTGCACACCAGGGACTGTAGCACCAGCCTGCAGATCGCGCTCCCGAACGGCGACTGTGTCAGGCGGCAGCAATCGGGCATCCCGCCGATTCCTGCGCCAGGATGATCCCGCAGGCTCGTCGATGCCGTCGATCTTCCGCGCATCGTGTGCACCGCCGCTCGCGCGACGCCGCCGTCGCTGCGATGCGCACGCACGCACGCACGCACGCACGCACGCACGCACGGCGTTTGTAGACGGCGCTTCGGAACAAGGCGGTTTGTGAGCACTCCTTACATTCCCGACTCGGAGAGCAGCTTCGAAAAGAGCGGGGTTGGGAGCGGAACTCAAGTCGCACGAGTAAACGGGTGCTAAGGAGCGGTCCCGCATAACCGGTGAACGTCCCTGACGCTGAAATTGCGCACCAGCGACTGTTTTTCGGCAACCAAGTGCGCAGTTCAGTTGCGCTGTGCGTAACCTTTGGAGTCTGCTGGTTTGTACAAGCGAGATACTATATTTTGCACGAAGTGTGACATATTTTCTGGTCGCTCTTGAACCGATTAGAATGCAGGCTTTTGTGGGCACCTTTACTGCCGCACGAGGCGGCTTCGTTTCTGCAAGGCGTGACGCGTTCCTGTGCGGTGCGGGACAGGTGCGCCCCGCAGCGCCGGTCGTACAGGCCGCGCCTCAGACCCTTGTCATGTCCGGGAAGACGACGGCGCTTCGTGGTAGAATCCGCACGATAAAAAACACCCAGAAAATCACAGAAGCAATGCGCTTGGTGGCTGCTGCGAAGGTGCGACGCGCACAAGATGCTGTTTTGAGGACGCGTCCATTCTCAGATACACTGCAGAAGGTGCTCGGTGGCCTGCTCAGCCGCTTGAACTCTACGGAATACTTCGACCTGCCTTTGCTGAAGCAACGCGAAACAAAAAAGGTTCTGCTGGTAGCCATCAGCGGCGATCGCGGTCTCTGTGGCAGCTACAACTCGAGCATTCTCCGCAAGCTTCAGCTACGTATCAATGAACTCAAGGCGCAGAGCCTCGAGGTTGAGCTGGTCACGGTTGGAAGCAAGGTGACGCAGTGGGCACGTCGCCGAAACTACAAGATTCGACGCTCATTTTTATGTACGCAGCAGCCGACGTCATCCCAGGCGACGGAGATAGCGGATGTTTTGCTGGCGGCGTATCTGGGCGACGATGTGCAGCGGGTGGAGTTGCTCTACACGCGTTTCGTGTCATTGATCAGTTCCAAGCCCAGTATTCGGACAATGTTACCGCTAACTCCAGTAGGTCTGGAAATGGAAGGTGATGAGATCTTCCAGCTGACAACCGAGGAGGGCAAGTTCGCTGTCAAACGTTCGTTCCAGAAGCCGTCGCCCGAAGCGATCGAGATTACGCCTGACATGATCTTCGAGCAGGATCCGCTGCAGCTGCTCAACGCGCTACTGCCGCTGTACTTCAATGGGCAGCTCCTGCGAACGCTCCAGGAATCTGTGGCGGGAGAGCTTGCAGCGCGCATGTCGGCCATGTCGAGCGCCAGCGACAACGCCAAAGAACTCGCTCGCAAGCTCAACATCGAGTTCAACCGCGCACGGCAGTCCGCGATCACATCGGAACTTGCGGAGATTGTTGGCGGTGCTGCGGCCCTGGAGGGTTAACAACAGTGCCTTAATGGGAGGCGGCTTCAGCAAGTAGACCATGCGATGCATACGGAACGAAGGTAAACATACATAACACTCGCGAATGCGCAGTACGCGTGCTGCCGCCAGCGCGATGCATCACCTACCGCTCCACCTGAGCCGGCGACCCGGAGCCCGGCAACATGCCCGACGGCGTGTGTGCGTCTTGCCCTGGGCTTACGTCCTTGATGCCGCAAAAGCGACCGCATATGGCAATACTCCCGCTTAGCTACACGTGTGGTTACCTGGTCGATGTCTGCATCGCTCAGGTCTAAGAAACGCTGCGCAGCACATCGAGGCGAGCGGGTACAGCAGTGCGAAATGCGTCGAGCTGGTCAGTACGCAGCGTGCAGTCGAGTGCGGCATGGTGCGCGCGCAGGCAATCAAGCAGCGTTCTCCAGAACGTCGACGCATATGCGCAGAGACAGCACTGGGTTTGCGTATCATCGCCCAGCGTGTCGATGCTCGCTGTCACCGGCTCTAGTGGATACCAAGCGGCGGCGACCTGGCGTCTCAGCGTAGGCCGCGCCGGCTGTGTTGCCGCCTGCCTCAGCGCGACACGCAGCGTATACACGTTACCAGCCCCGGTATCCTGGCGCCAGGCACAGCACACGCGTCCCGAAACCTCCGGTCAGAACCACCTAGCCCATTCCGGAAACAGCGTTCCGGACTCCTTCGATACCACGCAGTGCAGGGCTCTTAGCGCTCTGTCACTATTGCCGAATAGTAAGCCTCAAAATCGATGAATCTATTCAGAGTAATCCCGATGCGCCGTATTCCATCCGAGATCAGGGTACGAGCTCCCACCTCTGCACCAGCCCAGTCATGCACCAATGAAAGCAGTGGATATAACTGCTTGGCATTCCTCGAGTGTCACTCGCGGCGACTGCCGCCTCATGAGGCGTCTCGCAGGCCGCGGGGGCGTCGCCGCAAAACGGCGCGCTTCCGCGGCGATCGTCGCGGCAATCTCGATCTGCGGTGCGCCCGGTGCTCGCCTCTACGCCGATGCTTCTGTGCAGGGCGAAGGCGTAGGCGTACGTTTCTCCGGGGTTGCCGGTGCTGTGCTCGTGGACGCACGTCATGCTAACAGCGTCGTCACCTGCAAAGACACAGACGGAACGCATCAAAATCATTAGGCCCAGTGGTATGACACTGGGCCAATTGCACACGCTCATAGAGTATGAGCCGACGATACGAACCCCCTTGGAAACTGTTGCAAGCGATTTCGCAGAGGTGCTCGGTGAACAGGTGGTGCTAACTCGCGGCGCTGAGGTGGTTGAAAAAGCGCCACCGGTCAAACGGGACGTGCTAGGAGAATGGTTGACCAGCTCTGGTGGCGGTGGCGGTGGCGGTGGTATTCTGACGCAGCTGCCGGCCTCACAGCGCTTCACCACAGCACCCGACGCGGCGCCGCTGGTGCTGCTGTCGGGCTCTTTCAACCCGTTGCACGAAGGGCATCGCCAGTTGCTCGAGGCGGCACGGAAAATGGTGGCGTGGGATGCTCGTGGCGGCTTTGAAATATCCGTGCTCAACGCGGACAAGGGGGCTATCTCCGAGGGGGAACTGCACCAACGCCTGCGCCAGTTCGCAGGCTATCGACCCGTGACCCTTACCAGAGCACCGCTGTTTACCGACAAGGCAAAGATTCTTCCTGGACGAGTTTTCGTCATCGGAGTCGATACGATGCTACGGCTCGTCGATGCACGATACTACGGAGGCAACGAAACGAAGATGCGCGAGGCGCTCGAGGAAATCGAACGCTGCGGTTGCCGCTTTCTGGTAGCGGGACGCAAGGACCCGCGCGCTCCAAACCAGAACGACGCCCCGTTCCTGACCCGTGACGACGTCAGCATCCCACTGGGGCTCGAGTCGCTCTTCGGCAGCATTCCAGAACGACTGTTCCGGGTCGATTTGCGGTCAACAGATTTGCGCGAGGCGTTTACGCGCTCCTAATTGCCAGTCGTTCAGTCGCTCAGAGGTTGCCAGCTGCTGCGATGACCAAGGCATCGGGGTCTACCCAGCGGCGAATCGCGGTGTTCACCTCGTCGACGGTCAGGGATCCGATGCGATCCACGTAGTCGTCAACCCAGGTCAGAGGTCGGCCTTCATCCAAAGTGCTCATGATTGCACCAGCGAGACCACGAGTAGTGGCAAGACCCACCTGATAACTACCATACACCGTTGCTTTCTTGGCGTCCAGCTCCGCCTGTGTAACACCATCATGATACCAGCGTTCGACCTGCTCCAAAGTAGCGGCTACGCCTCGTTCGACGTTCGTGGATCCAAAGGTTGCGCCGATCCGCCACAGGCCGTCGGTACCGAGTTCAGCACCTTCAACACCTGCGCCTATACCGTAGGTTAGACCGAGCTCGTCGCGAACCACTTGCATTAAGCGCGAGGAAAAGTTTCCACCGAGAATAAAGACGCCCATAGCGAGTGCGTAATACTCGGGGTGGTTGGAATCCATGCCCAGGGACTGCCCGATCTGCACGTCGACGCTGTCCTTGTCTGGTACACGATACGTTCGCCAGCTGGAAACCGAAGATGGATGTTTTGTGCTCGCGTTCGCCACGGTGACGCGGTCTAACGCGCGGAGTTCCAGGGGCAACGTTGCGGGAAACCCGCTGCGGCGCCATCCGCTTGGGCAGGTTGCTTCCAACAGGGACCGCGTTTCCTGCGGATCGACGTCACCTACGGCAATAAAGCGTGCATCGCTACCAAAACCATACATACGAGCGAAACGCTCCACATCGTCCACCTTGAGTGCACGAAGCGATTCTATGAGCTCCTCCAAAGGATATACAAAGTTGGGATGGCCGCGCGGAAACAGCGCCGCTGAGAAAAGCTCATCGGCCCGACGGCCTGTACTCTCTTTGGAGGCCTCGAGGTCGCCCAGAAAGCGCAGCTTGGCCATTTCAAAGTCATTCATGTCCAGACGAGGTTCGGTAAGCTGTTCCATCAGCAAACTTGCAACAAGAGGGAGATCCTTGCGCAAGCAGCGCCCGCGGAAGCGCAAGCGATTGCGGGTAACACCAAAGCTCACACGCGCGCCGACATTCTCCAGGAGTTCCGATATCGCAAACTTGTCCCGGTGGCGTGATCCCTGATCAAACATATCCGACACCATCTCCGCTACCATGAGCGAGCCAAACGGTTCGCGATCGCCATGATCTGTACCACCGGCTAGGGAGCCGACCAGCGTCACCACCTCCTCGGCTGCAGTGCGTAGCGTGAACTGCGTCAGGCCGCCTTCAAACAGCATCTCACGATGTGTTCGCGCTGCTATGCGACTTCGAGGCACAGCCGGAGCTGGGCTCCCCGAAGCCTCCGCACCCGCTGTCGTCGACCGTCGCTTCTGCGTCGTCAGCGGGAGCGCTGTTGGCGCCACTCGGGTCGCTTCACGCCGCTGCGCGTCCATGGAGCTCTCTGCGTCTTCTACGATCCGACCGGCTGGCGCTGCTGCAGCGTCTTCATGATCGATAAACGCAGGATCCTCTTGGACATCGTCGTCTTCTGAGCGAAGCGGTACGAACCATCCGGTCGTACTCGCGTCCTCGCGGAAATATCGTTGAGCAGCTCTCTGAACGTCCTCCAGGCGAACCGGCTCGATACGATTCCGACAGAAAGCCGTCCAGTCGCCCATGGCAAGCGACTCGTTCAGGCCGTCGGCGATCCCGAACGTACCATCGCGGGAGAACTTGAGATACGCATTCACTTGTGATTTCGCGCGTTCGAGCTCTGCCAGCTCAATACCCTCCTTCTTGATCTGCTCTATCTCTTCCCAAAGTATTCTCTCTACCGTGGGAGAATCCGCCTGAGGGGTCAGGAAACAGTATATCTGAAAGAGGCCAGGATCTCTGAAAGAACTCTCCCAAGCGTAGACGCGCGTAGCCAGTCCCGCATCCACAATGCGTCGATAGAGTCGTCCGGTCTTGCCGCCGGACAGTGCAACAGACAGTACCGCTAACGCCGGAGCGTCCTCGTGCAGCCCCGGTGGCGCCTTGAATGCAATACCGATAATATGTTGTCGTCCGCTGCGTTTCACGATGAGTCGCCGCGGCCCGCGTTGCACGTCCTCTTGCGGGACGACCTGCTTCTCTTGTATCGAATGCGTTGAAGCGGGTAAAGGTCCAAAATACTGAGCTACCCATCCGAGTACCGTACAGGTGTCAGGTATATCTCCGATGATAGAGAGCGTCGCATTATTCGGATGATAAAAGGTATCATAAAACCTTCGCAGCGCAGCAGCGGTCGCATGCTCGATATCGTCTCGCCAGCCGATTGTCGGATGGTGGTACGGATGGGCTTGATACGCCGTTGCCCATATCTCCTTGTCCAACGCTTGGAAATTATCATTTTCGCCTCTTTCATATTCGTTTCGGACCACGGTTTTCTCAGCGAGAAGGTCCTCTTCGCGAAGCAGGGCATGACGCATGCGATCGGCTTCAATGGCAATGGCCTCTTCGATGAACTCCGACGGCAGGACTGCGTAGTAGTTTGTTCGATCGAACCAGGTGGAGGCGTTAACATTTGCGCCAATGTTCTGGAGCACTGTCCATATGGGTCGTCCGGTTTCCTTGTTGTAGTGGCGGGAGCCCTTGAACATGAGGTGCTCCAGCAAATGCGTGCTGCCGGTGATCCCCGCAGCTTCGTTCCTGGACCCGACGAGGTACGTGATCATGACCGTGGCGACCGGTGCAGCGGCGTCCCGACGCAGCAGGACTCGCAGTCCGTTGGCATCGAGCTGGTACTCGCTGATGCCCGCCACCTGCTGAACGAAGCGGAAAGCGGGGTGTCCCTCGTTCGTCGGCAACGCACTCGCCCCAGTTGATGTTACTTGGTGCGCGTTTTCAACAGCTCCGCTGGTGTCTGACGCCGAAGTACGAGGCGTATGGTCCCCTGCGCACGCGCTGATGTGGCGGCTCGTCTCTCGAGCACGTCCACGGCAGCAGCACGAACAACAGCTGCCGCCTTGAGGTGACTGGAAACCTTTCCGAGCGTACTGGGCGCCACGAAAGAGCCGATATGGCAAAGATCGCGCTGCTTTACTCAACAAGTGTTTGCATGGAATAAAATGCGCAAACATGAGCGCTTTTCTTCGAGTCGAAACCTCTTGACGCTGCATAGAAGTCGTCCTTGCACAGCAAAAGTGGACTTGGACGGGAAAGTCTCCGCCGAGGCGCATCGTGCGAGCGCGCACGAACGCTTCATGGAGGCACGCTACGTAGGCACATGTGTACATCGGCAGGTTTCTTTGGCAAGTAGGCAAACAGTTACGGTGGCAGGCAAGCACACGGGCACACGGGCAAGCACGAGTGTAACGAGTACGCAAGGTACTTGCTGCCAGGAACCCGTGCGGCACTTTACGGAAACGTAACAAGGGTGCAGGTAGCCTGTGAACCTGTCTGACTGCGGGTACTCGTGTCTCGCCCGCTGGAGGGTTTACGGACCTTCGGACAAGGTCCAGTTGCTTAAGCGTACGATCATGGTGCGCAAACAGGGAGTTATAGCACACCTTGCACCCGCTGAGCGCAACTGCAACAGCGAAACGTGTACCGATGTTTTCGGAACTGCAAAAAGTGACCGAGGGTAGTACGGGAGCCCTGGATGAGGCGCATCTGCTGCCCGGCGCCATGCGAGCTCCAAGGGACAGCGTGCGCAGGGCCAGCACCAGAGCGCTTCTCTCCGCTTCGCGTGTGCGAACAGACTTGTCGTGAAGCTGTCTGAAATTCAAACAAAAACTCTCCAGTTTCTTGCAACGCCACGTCGCAATACGGTTTCATAGAGCGCCTCTGACCGATCCGTCCTGGCGTCGGCAAGTGTGCGAGCGCTTGTGATATCGGAGGTTTACGCAAACGGCAACCAGCACTGAGCCCGTCGCCGCTCCGGCCTATGCGATGGACCAAATGCGACGTGATGCTTCAAACGTATGACGGCGTTCTTGGCAACTGGTTACCAGCAGTAATGTCTGTGTAATTTGCCGACAATGTTTTTCTAGGTTTCATGATGAACTCTTGCACACAGCGCCAGCAAGCCTGGGCGCTGAATACCTCCTTCGTTCTCGACACGCAGAAGCGGCCCTGCGTGGTATCGCCACCGTGACCCGCGGCCCCATACTCAAGGGCTATAGCGCATCAGCTCTTCTACGATTCGATTGGGCGCAAAAAGAGCTTTTCAGAATCCATTCCAATGCGCCTATATATCCGCTAAAACTCCGGGGGTGCGGGTGCATCCTCGAGGCGGTTGTGGCGCTGAAACCGTCGGTGCCCTCGGCGGGGCGTCAGATGAGGTGGCCAAATCGTGCCCGGTCCAAGCTCATCTTGTACTTCTTCTCGCCCCGCACTAGTTTCCAGCTGGCGGAGCTGACGACTAGATACCTCATTATCGGTTCTGGCTACAGCCAATTCGGTTTTTAGGTGAGCAATCTGCCGCAACAGGTTCTCTTCGCGGACAGATGCCTCTTCTCGGACTCGTTGGAGCTCCTCCTGCAGAACTCGGAGTGATTCTCGCTGGTTGCGCACCAGTTCCTGCATGAAGCCTTGCAACTCAGAGCGTAACACTTCCTGCTGGGTGCGTGCGTCGTCAGCAGGGGTCGTAGCCGCTGGCGCTGCTGAGTCCAGCAAACGCGACTGCAGCGCAGCGAGTTGCTCTTCAATGCGTGTGCTGCGCCTGCGCTCCGTCTCCAGTTGCTCCTCTAGCGCCTTTTTTGTCATCTGAAGACGGTGGACCTCGTCATCAGATTCGCGTAAGTAACTTGTAGCCAAAGCATAAGTTTCACGAATTAGCGCCTGTTCACTGTCTTCCCAGAACTGTTGTAGCTTCGCGGTGGCGTCGTGCACCACTTGCTTCCATTGCTCCAGGTTCTCTGGTTTGGCCTGTTCCACAGCTTGACGGACCAAGTCTGCGTCCAGCCTCTCGGCACTTGATATTCTCTCCTCTTCGAAAGCGTTTGCAAGACTAGTGAGCTCAGCTCTGAGCGAAGCGGCTCGGCTCATGGTGGCGGCTGAGCACGCACCAGCACCGCCGCTCTAAGTCGAACGACGCCAACGGTGCACAGTAGTGGCGATAAACCCTCCCTAGACAAAACGTCTCCAACTGACGTGTAGACGCCTCCCCGTGTTTTTTGACCGGCCACCCACTACTGTTTCCAATTTCTTCTCATATAGTTAACCTTTTGGGAGGTTGTCTCACAAAATTCTCTCTTGTCATCTCTGGAAGTCTTTTTTCCATCACCACACATTTCCTGATATTAATTGCGGCGTTAAAGTCTCGGTTCACAAACTCCATCCGTTTCTTGCCATCATTGATTGTACTTACTAATGCAAGTCGCCCATGAACGTTCGCCCTCCTTTCCATTTGCTATCCCGTCAGCGGTCCGTATTTTTCATATCCTCAGGGCTCCGCTGGCACTTTTCCATCTCGAATCTCTGAAGTGTGCATCCCAGCTCATGGTGTATATAC
This sequence comes from Cyanidioschyzon merolae strain 10D, assembly GCF_000091205.1. Lineage (NCBI taxonomy): Eukaryota > Rhodophyta > Bangiophyceae > Cyanidiales > Cyanidiaceae > Cyanidioschyzon > Cyanidioschyzon merolae. The sequence goes on from NC_010143.1 coordinate 210,407, forward strand.
AATGCTCGGAACTCATCGATCGGTAGCGGAACGAAACGCCTTGCGCACTCCTTGTACGTTCTCGCCGGTGGAGCTGGTGTAGTCCCTTTTTGGGTCTTCCAGCGTCCTGCTCCGTATGCCACTACGAGCCTCTGACGTTCATCCTCCTTCAAGCCACTCAACTGATTGAAAAAGTTGGCAAACGCCCGCTGCTTCCCACAATACAGATTCATTCGCAGACGAGCCCACCGAGGCTTTGTATACCCTTTCCACAGCGCATCCCAATGAGCAACGCGACCTTCCATGAATTTTCGAAAAGCTTCAAAGTCCGCTCCTCGACTCGTCACCTTGCTCAAAGCCTCCAGGTGCTCTTTCACTTATGCGTTCCACGTCTCGATTTTATTCCTTGCATTCATGATTCTGGAGTCTCGATAGTATCTTGCTCTCGAGAACTTTAAAATACTCATGCCTTTCTGAAGTAAGTTGCCGTGGATACCATCTTCCGCACGCTTGGGTACTGCGATGGTTATGATACTTGTGCCCCAGGGTCCGCGCCAACGACAAAGTCGTTATCCTGCACTTTCTGCGTCGCAGAATCCGCCTCCTTCTCATCTTCATGCTTCGTTACGGGCGAGGCCGAGCATGGAACAAGACGATCCGCCTTCAAGCGCCGACGGTGTACACACATGGATACCCCATCGGTTTCGATCACCCCAGTGAATACCTTTTGTTCGCTGACTTTCAAACGTTTGATTTCGAAGATATTCTTCTGGTACTTCTCCCGGTTTACACCGGTGAACTCCTTCCTGCTAACCTTGAACTCCGGACAGATCTCCCTCATGATGCCATGAAGGACTGCGGAATCGATGGTCACGAAATGTGCCCTGATGTTGCACAACGGAACCACGTTGAAGCGCTTCTCCATTAGGAACGCTTCCGTCTCTCAGACGCTTCATTGTTCCCGCGATTCAGCTCCATCTCCGCCTTGGGTTCGAGCTCTCGGTCTAGGTGCACGAAATAGCGCATAATTAGGGGATATCATCATTTTTTCACCTTTTTTCATATCTGATACCTTTTCTGCTGGGTTGACCGGCCTCAAGGGTGCACGGTGCTCATGAATAGTCGCACGGATTATAGAATCCTCATTCGTGCACCTGCGTGATGTCTTCTTGTCGACGAACTCGATCTCCTGTTCAAGCTGGCGATCGTCCGTCATCCCATTGGTGATGGCCCATCTTTCCTTCGCGAGAGAGACCCGGTTGGAGTGCAAACACGGCGCATATCATGAAGCCCTGGAGGTTCATGGTTAAACGGTCTCCAAGTTCGTTAGGTACCGCATGGCCCCGTGGGTGTAAATATTCCAGTCCCTCTGCATCGAGTACCGTAGAAGCTGTAGAAGGGATGCTTTTCGTGGAGGGCATGCACCCGCTCATTTCCCCTCGAGGTTTCCCCTGTGGCGAGCACCAGGTGGCGGAGAAGGGTCCTGCTGAAAAATTCTTCCGGAACCTCGGCTGTTTCGATGTCGGCCACGTCTTCATTCATCTCCTTCACCAAATGCATTAGCCCTGACGAAGCCTTTATAACACTCATGGAGTAAGACGCAACACGGTTTCTGGGAGTCTCTTGCAACGCTTCCTTGGACGGATGCTTGATATGTATAAGATGGCAGGCTTTGACAACCATCACGTCGTTGTGCCGTCTTTCTTGCAGCCTTTGACGTCGGGCCTCCTTCATTCGCTTCTTTGTCTCGTCCTGTTCCTCTTCGCACTGGACTGTGTGTTCGTTTGTATCCGCCAGCTGGCGACACTGGGCCTCCAGGAGCCTCCACTTTCACTCGCATAACTTTCCTTTTTAGTTTTTTTTCTGAGAAAGAACGCACTTTGAATGCTTCAGGTATAAACAGCGAAAAATCACTTGAATACACTTACTTGAGGGTTGGAATACGATTGAACTGAAAAGCATACTTTGCTACGACTTCAATGCAAATACACCGCGTGCAGCAGAACAACACGCTCTTGATACCGATCGCGTTTCCGTTCAAGAGCAGCATGCGCGAAGTGTCTCGTGTAACTGGCTGATGTCTCTGGTGCACGTGTCCAGCCCCCTACAGAAAAAAAAACAGAGACTCACGACTAACTGGCAACGATATGACAATTTCTTTCCCCCCTCTAAGGTAAACGTTAAAAGGCGAAAAGGTTTCCATATTGTCGAAAGTTTATTTTATAGGCGAAACGTCCCGCGAGCCGGACGTGTCTGCCAGACCAGTGCTTCATGCGACCCCAGTGGAAGGTGCTTGCTGGAAACCCGAGCAACTCGTGCGAAATGCAGTTTATTATGGGACTAGGAGCGGGTATGCTGCGTCAGGGCGTCGGCCTGGTCGCAGTTATCTCCTTACATATCGCTTGGCGCTGCCGCAGGCACTAGGTCTGTCTGCAGAGCTTGCAGGCTCCCAGAAAGATTATGTACTCTGGCGCTGTATCGGGAAAAGCGCTCCTCGATTGGACGCCCTCTGTGGTACGGTAACGCGGTTTTGTCTCCGCGATCCATCTGTTCCAGCGGTTTAGGCGCCACTACGGGTGCTCATGGTAGGTACTCGCGCTCGCTAGAACGTAAAAACCGACCAGTATGTCCGCGATGAAGCATAGGTAATGTAACTTGGGAGTAGGGAGTTTGATGGATACTTCAATGCGCACTGAAAAAAATAGGAAAAGAAAAAGCGCATAATCGGCGAACGCTGGCCAATGTCAACGTTTTGTCAATTAAAAAAATCTGCGAATACCTGACCACAACGAAATGGCACCGATGCGACGGGCGCGCTCAGTTTCCACCCCGAAAAGACGGGAATGACAAGCGCTGCACAAACCGCAACGACCGCTTGTGCGTGATACGTATGAGCAAGAGCCTGGAGCAGTGAGATAGGGACCTGGACGCTGCCATCAACATTCTTCGACTGCTGCGAATGAAGCTGGAGTCAAAACGAGAGACCAACGAATTAAAAACCGGAGGTATGAGGGAGCGAAAGGAGGCTATTGCAGAAAAGGTCCACAAATCCAAAGTATCAATGACTACAGGAAGAGACCAAAACTCTAGCGTGCGCACCCGAGTGAGTAACGCGGAACCTTCCATGGTAGTCTGCCGTGGGTACCGGGGAGCCCCGTGTCCATCGCGAGACACTCTCGCAGAGCGTCCGCCTTGTTTTCGGAGGAAGCAGGCGGAAAAGCGGCAACGCCATGCAAGCCTCGTTATGGCGGTCACGTCGCGGGAACATACACACAGCAATGACCCAGCAGTCACGTGCCGTCCGCGGAACCTTCCGCCAAGGCAGCCACGTTCGAGTGTGGCCATCACGAACGAGCGCTGCAACTCGGGCACGATGACGGCATCCAGTGGGCACAACGGCCATTCACACCCAGTCTGCGTTTCGCGTTACTTCTGAGGCCTGGAATGGAGTCGAGCTCAGTTCCCCGGAGGCCAATGGAAATCGACTATTCGGCGGATTTCCGGTCCCGCGAGTATTGGTCCTACACCACAAGAAAATCGCCATGAGCGCTCCGACGCTCAACCGTATCCCCCTCGTGGGCTCTGTCGGAGCCCTGAGGCACACAACCGGACACCCGAGTTCTGACCCAGCCACCGGGCAGCTTGGACGGCAAACGCTCAGCGAGCTTAACGCATCGCATCGCTCTGACGACCACATGCACATCAAGCTGGATGCAACCGAAAACGAAATGCGTGAAACGCCTACTCATGGCGTTCAGGGGATCCCAACGACCACGACGCGGAAGCGACGAAGCGCTCCGCAATCCGGTCGCGTTTCCGACACATCTGCAGTAAACTTAGGAATCATCGTCGTTTACGCGTATTGCGAACCCGATATGTCAGTATAATTCCGTCCTTCTGATGCCGCTGCGATCACGTTAGAGGTACCGGGAGACACCGTCCATGGCTCCAAACGTCCACAGGCAGCGTGCAAGAAGCGTGAGCTTCGCCGGAGTGCGCACACTCGCCACCACGAGTACCAACGCCGCTGTGTTGGGTGTTCGTGTCGTACGCTTACGGCACGAGCTCGGGCAGATTCTCCGTCAGGAACTGGGTAAGTGCGGGTTTGCCTATAGCCCCTTCGTGTCGCGCAACAACATCCCCTTTTTTCATGAGAATTAGGGTTGGAAGCCCTGAAATGCCGTACCGAGTCAAGAACTTGGGGTTCGTATCCGTATCCAATTTGTATACCTTCATCTTTCCCGAAAATTCGTTCGCCGCCCAGTCGATCAACGGCGCAATCAGCTTGCAGGGCCCGCACCACTCCGCGTAAAAGTCTACCAAGACAGGCACATCCGCCTGAAGCACCTCCGATTCAAACATATCATCCGTTAGAGTCGGCGCTTTGCAGACCAGAGTGCGCGCCGAGCCAGCTACTCGCCTCTTCTCAAAAGCAGGTACACGACGCGAAGCCCAGCGTTGGCGCTGCGACTGGTTTCGCACCACTGGACAGTGCGAGCTCATCGGCCGTGAGCACACTGCTCGCGTACCAGCGTTCCTTCCGCTTGGAGAACTTGGTGCGTTGCCTATGACGAACATTCTCGAGAAGTGAACTGTTTACCTCGACGCGTGCAGAGGCGCGTTCAGCGGCTCACGATTCAGAGCCTACACACAACGCAGAAGACCCGCGGAGGCGGACGACGAGGAGGAAGGGTTCCAGGTCGAGAATCCGCGCGCTCGGCGGATGCGACGCCTCTTTGCGAGCGCGCCTCGTCAGCCGTGCTCGAAGTGCTTTTGCCGATAACGAAGTGTTTACATTGACCACTGGATCCCAGATTATGGGGTGTGTATTACGATTCATGTAGTCGTCCACCATGATGCATCATACCTCCCAGTTCCGTTTCCTGTTTTCGGATGTACCGGTCGTTTTGTACAGTCTATTGTGCGGCGAGTGCCAGCCGTGCGTTATCCGCCTTGGCGCCTGAACACTGCTGGCGCGGATCCGTCTCGGAGACAGAAGGGCCTAGCCATACCACTGAGCGCGTCGGCTCGAAAGGTCGTTCACTAGTCACAGAATTAGGATTCTTTATCGTTCTGGGAGCCTGCAAGCTGCGCAGAGAGACGTACTGGCTGCGGCAGCGTGTAGCGATATACTGGGAGACCACTGCGACCAGGCCGACGCCCCGACGCTCCCTAACTGCCCTAGTCCCAGAATAAACTGCGCTGCGGACGAGTTGCTCAGTTGCCACTACAGCACGCGCCACTGCAGCGCCGCATGAAGCACGATCCGAGCAGACTCGTCCGGCTCCCGGGGCCTTCCGCCCATGAGGTAAATTGTCGACAATGCGGAAAACTTTTCCCCTATTTGGAGTTTACCGTAGAACAGGGAAAGAAATCGTAATCTCATTCCTAGCTACTGATTCGTTTCTCTTTTTTGTTTTCTATAGCGCGCGCTCGATACGCGCATTTACGTATCTGATAGACTTGAGATATGACGCCACAGAGTCTATGACGTTTCGATCTTGCACTGGGAAAAGCTTCGGTGCATTTCACACTGCAGGCGCACCCGCTCTCGGTGTCACGTTTCAGGGCAGGGTTGCGGTGCGGCTCACGTCGCCGCGTCTGTTTTCTGCAGGCGCAGCACGAGGTACCTGCGGAACCCCATAATGGATAATTCTGGACCGCTGGTGAGCCCGCATAACGCAATACCTCTACCAACTGGCACGGATCCGATGGGTATGCCTAGAACACTGCGAACAGTTGAACTCGTCGTTGCCATGTGCTCGAGCGATGCCCCCGGTATCAGCTTCTTTCCATGCCTGGAAACGTGATCGCAAGAGGCGGGCCATTGATGCCACGAAATCGGGGTCTCTGGTGGGACAGGCTGCTGTCGTATAGCGCATCGTACCCAGAAAACGCGTATGGGCATGGACATGCCTCTATGACTGCGTTCCTCATTGTGTGTGTGTGTGTGTGTACCTGCCTGCCTGCCTGCCTACTTGCGTACTTGCTTGCGTGCCCTACAGACCGTCCATGCATACGCTGCTTGGACGCACGATGGCGCACACACTGGACAACAGTCGCACGTGGAATCCACTCCCGCCGAGGTCAGTCCAGACGCAAGACGTATCTGGTCGAGCTGGTATCGCGCACACCCCGTGTATAACGTTCGTTGCGCTTGTCCAGCATGCGTCGACTCTGGACGCGAGCAGTGAAGTTTATCGTGCGGCGCAATACGCGTTCACGGAATTTGCCGTTCGAAGCGTAAGACTTTCCAAGCCGTTTTTACTTGCCGCGCTTCTTTCGTTTATCCACGATCTCGGCGAGATGCGCGGGAACATGGTACGTACCCGTGAGCAACTCCACAACCTCATCCGCGAAAGAGCCCTGCAAGGTGACTTCGGTGTCAGGGATCCCGCCTTTCTTGGCGCTTCCTGCGATTTCCGACACGGTTGCTGCTGCGGCAAAACGCCGCTGGGCATCGGCGGCAAACTGCTGGTCGTCAATACCGTACACGCGCATGCGCTGAATACGGGTGATATGCTTGCGACCTCCCTGGCGATCCTCGACGATAACTTGTATTGGTTTCACACGTCCGCGTTGCAGTTTGCCATCACGACCGATACGGTGCCAGATCTCCATGCTTTCCAGCATTCGATCGAAAAGTTCACGGAAGGGCAGTTGCCGCGGTGAACCGGTCGGTGCGCATTGCAGAAACGAGCAGAGATCCTCATTCATCTCGACGATGTTCCTGGGGCGCTCGAGTCCATGAGCACGTACGTAGTGTTCAAGCAGCTTGAACAACTGGTCGCTTTGGAAAAACTCAGCGCCCTGGCTGGTGTCAGCGACAGCGTCCATCACCGAGGGCATCCCAGCAGCGAGTGCCTCGAGGAATGCTCTCTGGTGGGGTTTCGCTTTGAACCATTCCTCGACGTGAATGACTCGTTCCGTTTCAGCCAGTGACTGCGATTCCCGTGTTTCCGATGCGCTAAACGCCGCGCTATTATGGGACTCGAACGACTGCAAAAGTTCGTGGTTGCGATCAACCTCAACAATGAGGATGGCACCGCGCTGTTCCTTCGTTTTGATCAGCTTCCGCTTCACCATCGCTTTGAGAAATGCTCCTAGCTTCTTATATGAGGTCGCTTTCAGATCTAGGGCAGTGCCTGCCGGGCGACTTGGCACCACGAACTCAGTGTAAAACTTGCTCGCGTCAATGGGTAGCGCGAGACTGGGGTGAATTTTCAGCGCTTGCAAAAAGCTCTGGATCAACAACTGATCCGGTTCTACATCGAGAGCGCGTTCGTTCTCCGTCTCAGCTGTGTCGATAATGTGCTGCGCTTCAAGGTCTTGCGCCACTTCATCGATAGCATGGTTTGCATCCACCGTGGATGAGGCACTCGTTGTGGCGGCGTTATCGTTCCTGGACGGAGGCGGCGCCTCACCCGCTTTCATGGTGGACGTCTCCAGGCCCGCTTCCTCGCCGCCGGCATTGCGGTCGTTGTCGTCGTCGTCGTCGTCGTCGCCAGGCACTGCCTCAACGACCTCACCCAAGATAAAGCCACGATTCGGGACTGCTTTCGAACCGTACTCCCAGAGCGCATCGCCAAAAAAGTGCTCTACTGCAAGCACTTTTCCTTTGGTGTTCTTGTCCGCGCTATCCGAGCCGATCAGTGTCGTCCCAACGGCGAGCGCACACGGGTTGCCCCGCACGCGTACCGCGATTACTTGGGTGGCACGCCAGGTTAGCGCTGGGTCATCACGAAAAACGCCAGGAAGCATCAGATCGGCACCGCCCAGGAGAAACTTGCTAACTTGAGAGATGGTCTCGAGTGCGGGCCAGCGCCGCACCTTCCACAGCGTGTATACCGTTGGGTAGTAGAGCGATGAGCGCGCAGGTTGAAACAGCACCGGATCCTGCTCCACGACGTAGACGCTTGCCTTGGGCGTCGAACACTTGACCAGAATGATGTTTTTAGACTTTGAGTGCGGTAGGATTTGGTCGACCTCCTCTTCCGTTATCCAGTGCGCTTCTTGGAGCAGAAGCTCCTGGCGCAGTTTCCGCACATCGGATGATCGTACTGGGTTGCTCGTCGAAACTTCAAGGCGTTTCCATGCACCCATACTTGGAGTCTCCTAAAAAGGCATTAGCGACAGGAGTCTGGCTTGCGATATCACAAAACGAGCTGTGAGTGTAGCAGCCGCAGATCCTTGTCCAGCGGTGGTGCGTCGCCCGCGCCGGCGACGTTTTCATTCGGTGGGCATCGCTGCTGTCGTGCGCTGCGTTTATGCGTCTAAGGAGTACGCCCATACCAGAAGTATACAGAATGGAGACTCTGACCGTACTCGGTCGCCAAAACGCTAGCATTCCGCTCTCCTTCTATCTATTTTCATCAACATCAGCCTGTGCGGGCTTTGAGTGCGACTGATTCCTGTCCCTCTCGCTGATCACTGGGCTTACAAATGCCGATGTCTGCATTCGCGTCAGCCGCGCTGCAGCAGTCGAGATACGGTGATGCCAGCGTTCGAGTCCGGCGTTCGCTGTTTCTGGTTCATCCGCAAGCACTGCATCCACAAGCGGTCGTTACGATCCGTGCGTTGCTGGCCATTTGGAGCCCACGTCTCTGGAGCTTCGGTGCGGCTGCCGCAGCGATGACGCCTGACTGCGTTCAGGTGCTTCCATGGGTCTGACGCCACACACGTGCTCCTTCGAGCACCGCCTCGTGGCACGTGAACGCGCGCGTCATCGCTCCTTGCATGCCACTGACCGCTGCAAAAGGCTGCCTTGGATGCCGTACCCAAAGAGCACGGACTTGTTCTGGGCGATCGCCTTGGCGAGCACGCTATCGACTGCGTATGCAAGCGACCGCTGCCCCGTTCGACAGAGGATTTGCGGTAAGCGACGTCGTTCGGGATCAGGTATGTACCGGGGGCGGAATCCAGACTGGAGCGCACGCCCAGCAATGTCGATCGGTCTGCGCTCCCTTCTTCGTGCACAGCGGTGACACGCGCTCTGCTGGAAGCGATCGCTACGATGCCTGACGTCCGACTCCAGGGCCCTTTGTAATGCAAACAAGGGAGACGAGCACTTGTGGGCGTATTTTCGCATGAGAGGTATGTTGCTGACGATGTTGCATGGTGTGTTGTCGATGCCCACAGAGGGAGAGGGCAGGATTTGTCACTGGAGTGAAATCGATGATTTGACGGAACGCGTTCAGAGAGGGTTCGGTATGCGCTTGAGACGAAGCCTCACAGGCTCGCCGTCGACTTCTCCTTCACTCGCGGAGGCGGTGACCCGAATCGCCCCGCCCGCGAGTCGCCTCGCAACGGACGGATCGGGAGCTTGGAGAACGCGGGATCGCAGGATGCTGTTCGTAAGGGAAGCGGAAGAGCAGAGGCTCGCACGCGTACAGCGGGTAACGAAAGCGGATACTGGACAAACCATTCTGGATTGCGTCGCGAATGGTCTTGCTTCTAGTCACGTAACGAATTCCTGCTATGAAAGCGGTAGGAACTACTCCGAGGGTTATCACCGAAAATCCTAAAAGTGCATGCAAATCCCTGAGCCCCAATCGCTGCACGTGGAATGTCGATGCTATGCTTCTGAATAAAAAACTCGGTGAAAATCACGAGGCAGGAACAGAGCAAACAATTCAGTGTTCCATTTTCACCTGGCGCAAAACTCGCGGTCGCTTTCAGACACTATCTCCGGCAAGCAACGAACAAGGCGAGTGTTTTCTATGGATCGTGCTGGCAAGTGACAGCGGTCTACACGATACCGTACGCTGAGGTATGCGTTCAGTCTCATTGAACACATCTCCTGGGACTCTCCGAAAGCATGTACAATGCCCAGGGCCAAGTCGACTTGTAAAAGATCTCTGCGGGCCAATATCCATCCCTAGAAACACGGCTCTCGTCGTGGTGCTTTTCCAGAGAGCCCCCCGCTTATCCCGAATGTCATTTCCCTCATCCCGAAAGCTGCGCGAACACATGGCGGAGCTTCCCAACGGGACCTTATCTAGCGATCTGCATCCAAGTAGCAGCGGTGCGATGCGATGACAGCCTCCACAATGCGTTTCTCTATTTCCGTGTCCGACTCGGGACACTCGATTTCCTCCATTCGCCCGTTCTCCAGAATCCATACCCTATGATGGCGTTCGTGCAGCAGGTTCGCAACCATGATATGGGCTCCGCTGCGGCTAGCAGTCAACTGTGCTCGTTCGTGCAAAGTCTCCATACTGGTTTCGAGTTTGAAAGCAACGACAAACGCCTGTGGCGCCCAGAGCTCACGCAACAGGTCCAAAAGCTTTGGTGTGCAGCTCAACTTCAACACCAACGCAGAGTCCGAGGTTCGCTTATGACTCTTGAAGTCTTCAAACCGCAGGTAAAAGTCGGAAACTGCCGCAGCCATGTACAGGATAGCATTGCGTTCGAAAACAGCAGATGCACTCGCAATCAACTCCAAATACTGTGCGTACTCATAGACGGTGCAGAACGGCACTTCGAGAACTCGCTCCTCCTTGAGCGCGCGTTCGTACTGCACAAGCGCTGCCTGCGCATCCGCCGTGACTCGGAAAGACGCAACCCCTTCCTTAATATGGCCCTCTGACACCAAAACAGTGACGGGATCCGTGACGAGTTTCGCCAAGCGCCGCTGCAGCGGCCGTAACGAGCCCTCCCTATACAGAAAAACCACTGCGTACTCTGACTCCAGAAAGTATTCGGCTGAAGCAGCTCCTCGACGCCCTGTAGAAAAGTTGTCCAAAAACCGTACGGTATGCTTCTCCAACGGTACCGTGGTGCCTCCAGAACTCACCACCGCTAGGTTGCGCTGGAAGCGTCTCTGCCGCTCCAAAAAGTTGCGTATGCTGCTCTGGAGAGGCAGTTCTGCGACATAGTACGCAGTAAACGATGGATCCATCGGTTCATATGAATCGTGTGGCTCAAGCCAGTAGCGGTACCAGACGAATCGCCGCTCTTTACGGGATCAGAGCACACCAACAAAGCCAGCCTTGCCGGGTATCGAAGCGCTTGGCGTCCGTAACGACGTCGCCAGTAACCCTTAATAACGCTACAGCATCCACTGGGTATCCTTGGCGCAATACCTACGAGTATTCTGCCTCTAACTGCTAAAGCAAGTGCTATATTCCAGGTGGCCAGGTTGCTTCTCGAGTTGCGGCAGCTGGGCGTCGAGCGTTCGGCCGCGACGTCCTTCGGGGCCGCCCCCCGCGCAGCAGCGCCGCTCTCCCGGTGGGCATGTCGTCACTGCGAGAGCCTTTGAACAGGTTGTTTTTCGTGGCTCTTCACTTTGATCCTTGACGAAAGGCGTCAGAAGATCGCTCTACGGCAGCGGTACTATGATCCTGCAGCGAGTGCTGCGCTCAGCGCGGCCGGAGCGGTACGCTGGCAGCCTCGAGCGACTCACTCGTCTGACGCAGCGTCGACAGTGGACGCTTCCTTTGCGACAGTCTCGCGGGTTTAGCAGCGAGTCTGATGCCGCCGCAGCGGAGAACAAAGAGCCACCAAGCCAACCCAGTGAGCATTCTGCAAGTGACGCTGTTGCGCAGCCGCCTTCGATTGTGCAACGGGTCCCGTTTCGGGAGCTGGTACTGCCTTGCATCCCGCTGTACCGTCGGCCGCTCTTTCCCGGAATTGTTGCGCCAATTCTGGTCCAAGACTCGGCTGCATGTGAGGCGTTCCTTGCAATGAAGGATGGTGGTAACCGGTTCGCTGGCCTCTTCCTCCATAAAAGCGCAGGTCAGGGTCGCCAACAGGGTGGCGGCGAAGCGCCCGGGGGCATCACCGCGCTCCCCGCTGACGGACTCTTGCGCGGAGCGCCGGATCCGGATCAACTGTTCAAAGTTGGGGTTATTGGTGAACTGCTGCGTATGGCTCCGCGACCGAAGGGTCTCGAGCTCACCTATATGTGTCACCATCGAATCCGCGCCACCGGGGTTGCTCGCCGCGAGGCGTTGCTGTTCCTCCACACGGAGCCCGTCCAGGAGGAGAAGGTGGAACAGACCACCTCCATTCGAGCGTATTCTCTTGCGGTAGTTGAAACACTGCGAGAGCTCTTGTCTGCGGGATCGCTGTACAAGGAACAACTGGAGCTGCTGCTCGAATCCGTGGATGTGAACAACCCCTATCATCTTGCAGATCTGGGCGCTTGCCTCGCCTCGACAGCAGACGCTGCCGCTTTGCAAGAAATTCTCGAAGAGCCACGACTGGAAGAGCGTTTGAGCAAAACTCTTGGACTTCTCAAATCCGAGCTGGAGACCATTCGCGTGCAACGCAAGATCAGTCGGCAAATCGAAGAGAACGTCTCCAATGCGCAGCGCAAGTTCTTTCTCAACGAGCAATTGAAGTACATTCGCAAAGAACTTGGCTTAGAGAAGGATGAGCGCGAGTCAGTGAAATCCAAACTTTTGGCTCGACTGGAGCAGAAGCAAGTACCAAAGCAGGCGGCCAGCGTCATCGACGAAGAGATGCAGAAACTGAGCGCCTTGGACCCGGCCAGCTCCGAGTACAATGTGACGCGCAACTACCTCGACTGGCTGACCATCATACCCTGGGGTGTCTACTCGCAGGATAACCTCGATATCCAGAATGTACGTGCGGTGCTAGACGAGGATCACTATGGAATGGATGATGTGAAGAAGCGGATTCAGGAATTCATCGCCATTGGCAAACTCAAGGGCACCGTCGAAGGCAAGATTCTACTGCTGAGCGGACCCCCCGGGGTCGGCAAGACAACCATTGGCAAGTCCATCGCTCGCGCACTGGGCCGCAAGTGCTACCGTTTCTCCGTCGGCGGTATGAGCGACGTCGCTGAAATCAAAGGTCATCGGCGAACGTACGTGGGCGCTATGCCCGGCAAGTTCATCCAAGCGCTCAAAGTTGCGCAGACTCAGAATCCGCTCATTCTCATCGACGAAATCGACAAACTCGGCCGAGGCTGGCAAGGAGATCCCTCGTCGGCACTCCTCGAAGCACTGGATCCCGAGCAGAATAACGCTTTCCTGGATCATTATCTGGATGTGCCGGTGGATCTCAGCAAAACCCTCTTCATCTGCACGGCCAACGTAATCGATTCGATCCCGTCACCGCTTCTAGACCGCATGGAAAACATCTCCCTACCTGGATATATTCTGGAGGAAAAAGTTGCCATTGCCCGACGCCACCTGGTACCGCAGGCTCGCAAGGCAGCTGGCCTTACAGCTCGTCAACTGGTGATCCGTGAAGGCGCTCTGCGGGCGCTCGCACGCGATTACTGTCGCGAGGCTGGCGTCCGTAGTCTTCAAAAACAGATTGAACGCATCTGCCGCAAAGTAGCGCTGCAGATCGTGAACCAGGACATCGGCCAGATGGTTGTCAACAGCGAATCGCTCCCGGAACTCGTCGGAAAGCCCCCGTACGCAAGCGAGCTCGCTTATCGCCGCATGCCGTCTGGGGTAGCGCGGGGTCTCGCCTGGACACCTCTGGGCGGAGCAGTCCTCTACGTTGAGAGTATTGATACCGGGCATCAAGGTAGTGGAGGCGCTTTTACTGGTGGTCCACGCCTCCATACGACGGGCCAAATCGGCAGCGTCATGAAAGAGAGCAGCGATATTGCGCTCTCTTTCGCTAGACGCTTTCTCCAGGCCAAAGATCCAGCAAATCGCTTCTTTGAACGTGCCTATATCCATATGCACGTTCCCGAGGGTGCCACGCCCAAGGACGGACCCTCTGCCGGCTGCACCATGGTGACGAGTCTGCTCTCGCTGGCGTTGAATCGACCGGTACCCAGCGACTTGGCCATGACTGGTGAGATGACACTCACTGGACGCATTCTGCCGGTTGGCGGCATTCGAGAAAAGGTTGTTGCGGCGAAACGTGCCGGGTTGAAGCGAGTCCTGTTACCCCAGCAGAATATCAGAGACTGGGAAGAACTGCCCGACTATATTCGTCGGGGCTTGGAGGTCTCGTTTGTCAGCTCCTACGACGACGTCTATCGCATTGCATTTGCCAGTGCTGGTGCCGGTGCCAGTGCCGGTGCTAGTGGACCAGCAGACGCCAACGCAGATGACGCACGAGAAACCACAGCGGTTGCGTGAGCGCGCTCTCGAGGTACGACCAGTGAACGATTGCTGTTCCAGGAGCGTATACACTCCAGAGGCATATGCTGGTCGCTTTACGCCTTAAACAGAAGATGCGACGACGACGACGACGACGACGACTGCTGCTGCTGCTGCTGCTGCTGCTGCTATGCATATCGTCCATTCATGCATCGTGCTAGAGAATGCAGTTCGTACGTGAACGCGAGGCGTTGACGCGGGAATTCTTGTTCGTGCTGTGCGTGTGTGTGTGTGTGCGTCACATACACACACACACGCTCGATATTGCATCTGGTCCGGTTCTTGCAATTGTGTAGAATCAGAGGCTAGGGTGGCCACTGCTCTTGAAACGCTTGTTTTCCGTGCCGCCCGGGGATTGCAGCGCATGCCAGACCAACTGCGAAACGATTCACGTGCATGGAGTCGGGTTCCAGAACGCGAACAAAGACTGCAGTGCTCGACTGGTGGTGCATGTTTCCCAGCGACTTGTCGTGCAACTGCCGCTGCACTCGCATTGATCGCTGAGCAGACGGCCCTGGGCTGTGCCGCAGCGATCGCACAAACCATCCTGAACGAGATAGGTTTGTAAAAGCGCGGATAAACGTCCCGCGACTCGGTACCGAAGTTGTGCTTCCGATAACGGACACGCACATATACGACAGCTTCGCGTTGACAAAGCTTCCGTCGTCTGACTCGACGCAAGCTGGGCCACATTCACTGCAAAGCACCGGCTGCAGACAATAGGGTCAAGAACGATGACCCGATGGCTAGCGTCCAGCGATTTCGCTTTGTACGCAAACGGACTGCATTTGAGGAAGCGGAAGACCGCATGCTCAACTCCGAGTAGCGCCTCTTGCCATGGACGATAGAGTAGCAGGAGGCGGAAGAGCCAGTGCGCATCCTGGGCTGCTGCCTGAGGCTCCCGATCAAGCGACCATTGCTTCACAAGGAAAAAGATTTGATCGGCAGCCAAGGGCGTGAGCGCCGCTGGGGCGGCACGAGCGCCCACGGTGCCGGCTGCTGTCACATGGGGAGCGCGGCCCTGGCCCTCTTGTCCAGCAAGGGCGAGATGCTGGAGCAGGCCCTGGGCCAAGGCCGCAAACTGTTTGCGGGCAGGCGCACTCCAGTGCTCCGCATCGCGCCAGCTGTACTCGAGCCGATACGACAGCGCAACGTTCCCATTTGCTGTTCCGTTTGGTATAGCTCCTGCCTCTGTTGTTGTTGTTGTTGTTGTTGTCGTCGTCGTCGTCGTCGGTGCTTCTGCTTCGGTCTGGACTGGCGTCGTTTCCATGGTCCATGCCCAGTAGTGATCGGAATCGTGCCAGAATGCCGCGCGTATGTAGCGAAGCACAGGCGCAAAAATGAGGCGCCGCAGCACCGGCCGCGTGCGGCACGACTCGAGCAGGAACCGACAGTAGGCTTTTGCTTCGGATAGCTGTCGCCGGTGCGTGCAGAGCATCAGCCGGAACGGCGTCGCGTGGATCACAGAGGCATTCATTTCGGCAAGTGTTTCCATGAGATGGTGAAAAGTCTTCCGAATGAGATGCAGCAGCTCAGCACAGAGCATGCGACTTGTCCGACCCGCAAGGCCTCGAACGATCCACCGATGCAAGTGACTCGTTAAGAGCGCTGCGCTCTGGTCCCCGTTCGCTTCGAGGCCGACCCAGGTCTGCACCAGCGGCCGAAGAACTTGTACCAGCAAGCTACCGGACGGTGCTTGTGAGCGATCCATCGCGTAGAGCGTATCAGCTTCGAGAATGGCAACCAGTGGCAAGTCTTGAATCTCCAGATCAATGCAAATACCCGAATACGCACCCGGAACCGACACCTGGGGCCAGGTCTCAGCGTCGCTCGTGGTATCCACATCCAAGGCCAGGGAGTCACCTCGATGAAGCCAGTCCAGCGGCCAGCCTCGCTGCAGCAGCGCCCTCGCCACGGCCACATCAAGCGTCTCTGCAACCAGGTCGCCACTGAGGTTGCCGATCGGCACCCCATATAGGTCACTGAGTTGGAAACGCAGCGGCAGCTGAGCGCACAGCGCTGTCACTCGCTGCAGGGTGCGCTGCATGGCTGGTGCCTCCCAGCCAGTCGGCTGATAAGAGCAATCCGCGGCGACGTGCGGTACCACAGCGAGCGGGTAATTGTTCAGCGCCGGAACACGGCGGCGCATCAGCGCGACGGGCACGGCAGTCTGCAGAAACAACAACGGTGGCCGAGCCCCCCCGGGGAAACGATTCGCTAACGTGAGTCCGAGCAGGCGGAGGCCTCGCTTCCAGTCCTGAGCGTGAATAATCTCCGTCTGATTGAGTGCGTTTCCGAGCGTTTGCAGTGAACCATCGCCATGGACGCTGCTTTCGTGTCGCAGGCGCATCAAGGTGGATCGCGTTTCAGCGTCGGATCGGAACGAACCGACCAGGATCAGAATGATGCGGTCGGGACTGAAGATGACCCAAATGCCGCGGCCAGAACGGTCTTTTGCGTGACTACCGCAGACTATGATCCATGAAGGAGAAGCGAAGTCTGCGGGCTTCCGTTTCTCGACCGAGTCCAGGTCGGTGAGCGCGATGCCCTGCAGCTGAAGCGCACGTAACGTCTGTTTGGCTGCATCCGGTTTCAGCACACAAACAATGCCCAGCGAGGCAACGGCAAGCAAGAGCGGTGACACCTGCACACCATAAAGTCCAACCAGATAGCCAGCGTGTAGACAGAGAGCGTCCCGGGCCATTGTGGTCAACTGGGCCTCGCTGACGCTCGCGTCACGGACGGTGAGCGTGTGCACGGCAAGCTCGTCACTGCACCAGGCTCTGTTCCTGCTCGTTTCGATCGGTTGACCCAGTGCGTCGGGCGGGAGTCTGCGGTAGAGCAACCAGAGTTCGTGCGGCACGTGGACAGGCAGCGAGAGCACACGTCCCCTGCTCGTTTGGAACCAAACTCGACATGTTTGGAAAGTTCCTGTTTCGCGAATACCAAGGACGAGAAGCGGTTCGACAAGGTCGGCGTGCTCGAGAACCAGTCCGCTGAGGCGGCAACGTAGACCTGCTGGGTGCGCTGCTGCACTTCTCCTGGCTCGCCGCTGGCGGACCCAGAGACGCCACTGCGGCTTGGCAACCGCTTCAAGCCACTGCTGGTACGATATCGGTCGCAATGACGGCGGCTCGCCACGGGCTGCTGCGTCCGAATGAGGTCGACAACGGCCTGGCTGAACCACCTGTTGCACACCGGCCCGAAACGGAGCCAAACGTGAACCTGATGCGTCACGCTCAGTAACTTGTTCCTGAGCGCTATGAGCAAACCCAACCGACGTACCAGCAGCAGTCCACTTCAACGAGGTGCTCACAGTCTCAAGTACGGTACGAGCAAGGTCAACCGACGACGTAGCACCAGCGGCACCAGCGGCACCAGCGGCAACTGCTGCGTTCAACAAAGACGTGTTCGCAATGCCGCGAGCATCGCTGCAAGGCTGCCTGCGCGGCAACGGTCCGGTTTTGACGACAACGATATCCTCGAGGTCGGGTGTGGCCTTCTGGTCGGCTCTGAAGAAGCTCTTCAACGTAGTTTGCTTCTGCGCGCAGGCAAGGTCTCGCAAGCGCCGTCGCAACCAGTCGGGATGCTCAATACGAGGCACCGGATTCGGTACGCCTTGGCAAGCTGCTGGAATGGAAATGATCCGCTGCACGGTGTTCGCGAGGCGGCCGCGATAATAATCCCAGTCCAGGATTTCGCGGAAATTGTACACGGGCTCCCGTAACCACTTGCGCAACAAAGCCTGGCGTTGCTCGAGGTCTGCGGAAAAGATCTGCACGGGAATAGCTCGCTCCGTCACTTGCGTTCCCAGAGGATACCGCGCAATCACGTAGCGACAGGCGAGGCCCTTGTCGCGAACCATGTCCTTGCCCAAGAATTCCTGTATCCGTTTCGCACAGGTTATTGCGCTGCTCTTCTGGCCAGCTTGTATGTATGCTGCTAGCGGCTTGCTCATATGTGTCTGCTCTGCAACGAGTTCGAGAAGCTCAGCATCACTGAGCAGGCCGCCATTACTGTCGAGCACATCGAGCCAGAGGTTCGCAGTCTCGCCAACGGCAGCATAGCATTCGGCTAGGGTGCTGCCTTCTAAAAAACGCCCAAAGATCTCACTCTGAAGCACCTTGATCAGTTTCAGTTCGCCTCTTCTTTTCAGCTCAAAACCTTTGATTTCGGCGAGACTCCCATCGCGCTGGAATACGGCGTAACGTTTCTTGATGCTTTTCCCCTCCTCGCGACTGGCGGGGAGTACCATCGCTCGATATGGTCCGTCTATCTCGAAAAAGATACTAAACTCGGAGCGCTGCTTGTATGTTCCCTCGTCCGGTGACCACTCCTGGTATTGATGGTTCGTATACTGTGCGGCGACTTTGGTGTTGAGAACGGTGCAGAGCAAAGAAATGGAAATCTCTCGACCACTGCGAGTATGGAGTGTTATGTCGTTCGGAAAGGTAGCTGGGATCGCGCACCATATACCGTCAGTGTCGAGCTCAAGTGGCAAGCCGACGCGCTCGATCCACTCGCGGGCGAGGCGAATGATACTCGCACCGGTCTGTGTGACAACACCCGCCATTTCCATGGAGTACCAGCGAGCAGCTCTGCGCATGACGTAGCCGTAAAAGGAGTTCAGGATACACTTGTGCGCGAGTTGCATTGAATCATAGACGATGCACATGTTGCGCGCTTCGATGGAGGCGCCGCCGCTTTCCGCCAGCGCTTTGCGCCACTGCTTGAGTAGCCGCTTGTATTCGTAGCGACGGTCCCGAAACGCTCGCACGGTGTCTACGTAGAAGGGATTCTCGCGCTGACATATCCAGGCTTCTCGCGTCTGAACGGTCGGTTCGAGGACTCTTTTGTGGACCTTCATGCAGTACTCCCGTAGTCGTTTCCTGTACATGGCCTCAGCGTCATCATCCGAAACTTTCTCTCCTTGCCGTCGACGGGCCCGTACGGTCGTCAGGACTGAGGCGCGGATACTCTGCACCTCTCCAATGGTTGCAGGATAGCACTCTCCTCGCCAGACCCAGTGCATCTTGCGGCGGCAGTCAGACGTGCCGTTAAAATCACAGGCTGCGCAAGTTTCCCGCGTGACGCAAGCGTGCGGCTGCAACCGGTTCGTCAGGATAATATTCGGGTACATGGCGCCCACATCCAGGTGGAGAATCAGGGGGCGCTCCTGCAGCAGCGGCTGCTCGGCAAGGCGTTTGAGTCGTTCCGCGAGGTCTGCCCGCACATTTTCATAGTCCGTAATTTCCTCCAGATGCAAATCCTGTTCACGCTCGATTGCGAACTGAAGGAACTGGTCCAAGTTTTCTTGCAGCTCCCGAACAGCCGCTGTGTCAATTCTGAATGGGATGGGAAGGTCTGCACGGTAGATACCTGACTGCAGTGCCTCAACATGTCCACCAATGTAGGTCTCATTGGCGAGCAAGCGGCTTTGAAACGTTCGTTCTGTCGCATTGTTTTTGAACTTGTTTGGAGCTACGATGTTTCTCCGATGGGCCTCACACATCAAGAGGCTTTCGCAGAGAGTGCCCGAGCCTTTTCGAAGAACATCATCCGGTCCAAATGGCAAAATGTTGCACAACGAAAATATGAAAGGTTGGACATACTTCATATACAACTGATAGGTGGCGACTGCATCGGACACCGAGTAGGCAGCGAGTTCCTGAGGCCGTGTCCGCGCAGCTGTTAGCATCTCCTCGGGGTCGAGTTCGTGCGGTTCGTAACCTAGCAAAGCCCTGGTCACTGCTTTGAGACCACGGGAGCCTTGCGGAAGGTAGCTATCTCGATTCACCCAATGGATGCAATCCATGTGGACTGCAGCGCGTCCGCGGCATAAGCCTCTTGCTGCCGAGAACGACATTCCGATCTTGTCCAGAATGTTGATGCCTAGACGGCTAGCACGGACATGCACGAAAAACCAATCGAAGGCGTCTCCGTTGTACGTTACGTAGACCCGCGGTTGTGCGGCTCGCGCCTCGGCGAAAAAGCGCCGCAGTAGCGATGCTTCATCGGGTTCGTTGAAGACGACAAAGCTAGATTCAAACTCAGGCTTCGGAGCGTATGTAAACCCGTGGATGTCCTCTGCTATGATCTGGCGATTTACGCCTAGATAGCCTCGGCCGTCTAACATCCATGAAATCATCATGATTTCATCATCCGCATATGGGTCGGGAAACTTCAGCGGGGCCTTGGTGCACTCGATGTCGTACGCGAGCACGGTAGGATTCGCACGCTCGACGAGCTCGGACAAGAGGTGTAATTTTGGAGCAGCCCCTCCCGAGGATAATGAATGTTCCACGCGATACCAATAACCGCAGCGAATGTCGCAATCGATGCAGACCCGCGTCACATAGGGGACGTCGTATTCGCGGAGTTCCACGATGTTTTCGTACGGATCTGTTCGACGAATCCGCTGTGCCGCGCTCGAGAGGGAAGCGGATGCGTCTGTACTGAGATCCCCAGGTATGAGGCTGGGGTTTTGCTTACCATTCGCATAGGACAGCAAATGACTGCGGATTCTTACCAAATCATCGGTTGTAAACGTTTCCACACGAAGGAACAAACGTCGGGCTCGCGTCGCCAAATGATTGAGCATATCCAGGTCCTCGAGTTCGGCCCGATGAATCCCACTGAGCACATCGCTGAAATCCCGTTTCAGCGCCGACTCTACATCAGTCTCCTTTCCTGGTGTACATCCCACATAGAAATAAGGCCTATAACACAGCGTCACACGAAAGTCGCCACCACCTTCATCCCCGGAAAGGAAGTAACAATCCAATGCGCTCACTTGGCGGCCACTCGCTGGGTCATGTACGGCTGCAACGGCCACATTTAGCAACCATCCGATCCTTTCTGGTGCTCGAAAACCGTCCAGAACCGGGGGCAATGGGAAAAATCCAGCCATCCGATCCCGAGCATCCAGCGCAGCTCGCGAGTCTCTTTCTACCTGCGTGTCGTGCGCAGGCAACGTCCGCACGTCCACTTCAGCGTCTTCATCTTCAGCCCCAGAGGAAAGTTGTTCCTCATCAGGGTCAAGATACCCGTCCAGTGCCATAGGTAAGCACAGTCCCTGGCGCTCTCTAGTCGTTCGCAACGACGGGGCGCGGGAAACGCACACGTCTCACAAGGCCTCGAGCGCAGTGCGCTCTCGAAGTTTCCCAAGCGATGTAGTGCAGCTTCCTCCTCAGAAGCTTCGAAGCGCGCACGGCATCAAAACACACGCGCCACTGGCCCCCGGAAGAGCTGCAACGATTGTCCAGCCGCCTCCGTCCAGCTCTCCCAAAGTCGCCTCACGTTCCGAAGCTGCCAGGCTTGGCAAAGATACGAGAGGCACCTTTGCGACGAGAGTTCCGCGTTACCCTGTCTCGTCACAAGATGAATCAGTTGTTCCCTACTTGCACTCACGCCTCACACACGGCCTCGAAAGAACACCAATAAGCACCGCAACTAGAGCGCTTCCTATGCACGCATACTCTTCGTGGAGCGCGGAAGCGTGTCTCCGGTGCACGCATACGTTCCCGCGACGACACGCATCGCCCCGCCGCAGAGACACGTATGCATTCCAGGTAGAAGGTGTCAGACAAAGCGCGCCGCCGTCCACTGTGCGCGAATTTTTCGCGCGCTTTTTCGCTGTCGCCTCCAGACACGATTTTGAGTTTGGCACAGGGATCGGGCGATTGCGTGCCCGGGGTGTTGCGACGCGCGAGTTCTCAGTGGATAGTGCGATATCCCGCATGGTCATGATGGCCGGCACACCGGCACCGGTGTAGCTCGGTTCGATCAAACAACTGATCTTTCGATAAATAAGACGACAAGCGAATCAACAGTAGGGTCATTCGTGCTGCTGTCTAGCGTAAGCGAAATACCCCGGGGAATGCCTTATTAGAGAGCGCTGGTGCAAGCGCACCGGACGGTCCATGAATGCGAGCATCGCGAAAAAGAGATCTCGTTGCTGAGACCGCGAGCACAACCACACGCGTGCTGCTTACATACGTTCTCTGGGATTCTTCCGAGCGACCTGCCTCTTCTGTGCAGAGCCATTTGATACTGTCCGCAGCATTACTGAAGGCGCTAATACCATGCTTCAGAAGCACAGCTTCCCGCCGAGATGCAGAGCGTTCATCCTGGAATGGTCGCCGGCTTCCCGGTGTAACGTTACTGGGTCGATAATTCAGAAAACAAACATATCCAGCGTGACGCCGGCGACAGCAGCACAGGAGGCGAGGAGAACATGTTGCAATCCGCACGGGAAACGCTCGTCTGTTGCTGTGTCTCTTTTTGGCACATTTCTTTGGGAATTCACCAACTGCATGACGAGAAAGGCGACGACTTTCTCGATACACCCATGCCAAAATAAAATGGAATGGGTCCAGTTAGCTAACTCGGTCACCAAAACGCTAGCATTCCGCTCTCCTTCTATCTATTTTCATCAACATCAGCCTGTGCGGGCTTTGAGTGCGACTGATTCCTGTCCCTCTCGCTGATCACTGGGCTTACAAATGCCGATGTCTGCATTCGCGTCAGCCGCGCTGCAGCAGTCGAGATACGGTGATGCCAGCGTTCGAGTCCGGCGTTCGCTGTTTCTGGTTCATCCGCAAGCACTGCATCCACAAGCGGTCGTTACGATCCGTGCGTTGCTGGCCATTTGGAGCCCACGTCTCTGGAGCTTCGGTGCGGCTGCCGCAGCGATGACGCCTGACTGCGTTCAGGTGCTTCCATGGGTCTGACGCCACACACGTGCTTCTTCGAGCACCGCCTCGTGGCACGTGAACGCGCGCGTCATCGCTCCTTGCATGCCACTGACCGCTGCAAAAGGCTGCCTTGGATGCCGTACCCAAAGAGCACGGACTTGTTCTGGGCGATCGCCTTGGCGAGCACGCTATCGACTGCGAATGCAAGCGACCGCTGCCCCGTTCGACAGAGGATTTGCGGTAAGCGACGTCGTTCGGGATCAGGTGTGTACCGGGGGCGGAATCCAGACTGGAGCGCACGCCCAGCAATGTCGATCGGTCTGCGCTCCCTTCTTCGTGCACAGCGGTGACACGCGCTCTGCTGGAAGCGATCGCTACGATGCCTGACGTCCGACTCCAGGGCCCTTTGTAATGCAAACAAGGGAGACGAGCACTTGTGGGCGTATTTTCGCATGAGAGGTATGTTGCTGACGATGTTGCATGGTGTGTTGTCGATGCCCACAGAGGGAGAGGGCAGGATTTGTCTCTGGAGTGAAATCGATGATTTGACGTAACGCGTTCAGAGAGGGTTCGGTATGCGCTTGAGACGAAGCCTCACAGGCTCGCCGTCGACTTCTCCTTCACTCGCGGAGGCGGCGGCCCGAATCGCCCCGCCCGCGAGTCGCCTCGCAACGGACGGATCGGGAGCTTGGAGAACGCGCGATCGCAGGATGCTGTTCGTACGGGAAGCGGAAGAGCAGAGGCTCGCACGCGTACAGCGGGTAACGAAAGCGGATACTGGACAAACCATTCTGGATTGCGTCGCGAATGGTCTTGCTTCTAGTCACGTAACGAATTCCTGCTATGAAAGTGGTAGGAACTACTCCGAGGGTTATCACCGAAAATCCTAAAAGTGCATGCAAATCCCTGAGCCCCAATCGCTGCACGTGGAATGTCGATGCTATGCTTCTGAATAAAAAACTCGGTGAAAATCACGAGGCAGGAACAGAGCAAACAATTCAGTGTTCCATTTTATAATCTAAAAGAGGTTAAGGAAAGTAGCACCAATTGACAGGCAGTCATCGCAGCTGGGATGCTGCACCAGCCGCTACGAAGAGCGCAGCGAGCATGTCTTTGTCCTGCATTGACGACAAGTTCTGTTAGAGTCCGGGACGCAGCAGCAGCAACAGCAGCAGTTCTGCAAAAGCGTGCAGTGTCCTTGACGATGAGCTCGCTGCGCTCACAAAACGCAGCTCGCGGACACTAGCAGGTGTGAGAAGGTCGATCCTGTGAACCCGCTAGCGACTTCGAGCGCCTCGGTCGTTGCAGCAGCCGCAGAGGCAACCGTTATTGACCCTTTGGGACCAGAGTGACCCGAGTTTGTTTCTTCTGGTGCAAGTTGCAGCCTAGACGGAGTGGAAACGCGAAAGGATTTCTTCTTTTGGCGAGATGAGTGCAGCGCCGCCCTATGTGCGTGCAAGTGGGCGTAGAACCAGTGACTCTGTTGTGGACGCCAGCAGAGCAGACACAGCTTCAACAGTGAGCGCCAACCGTCGTTTGCAGACGCTCCTCGATCACTGGATTAGACGGGGCTGTGTCACCGAGGTAAGTGGCCCGCGAGGTGTCGGAAAAACTCACCTTGCGCTGGCATGTGCATGTCGCGCCATCCGAGACAACGCTGAGGTTATCATTCTGGATACAGAAGGTGGTATGACTTCGGACCGGCTCCAGCGCATAGAGCCTTCTGTAGCGTCTCGAATGCACCGTATACAGTGCTTCCGTCCTAGCTCGATGACAGAAGTATTGGCGCTGGCTTACTGCATGGATGCAGGTGTAATCGATACAAGTCAGGTCGCTTTAGTTATTGTAGACACCCTCGCGTCGGTTGTGCGAAGCGAATTCGTGCCGGATCGATCACTGGCACGACTTGGTCTGCTCCTACAGCGACTGGCGCATCAGACGAATGCTATCGTGCTGGTGCTGAACCATGTCAGCTTTCGCATTCTTGAAGCCGAAGGCCCACGTGAAGTTCCGTGTGTCGAGAGAATATGGGCATCTCTCTGTACGGTGCGCATACAGCTGATAGGACGGGACCAGTACATTGTATGGAAAGGTCATCAGCTTGATCACGGGGGTGTTGTGTCCGAACGCTCGCAAGGAGACGGCTCAGTCGTTGGCTATTCGCAACCGCACAGATCAGGGAACGATACGCAGCCTTTCGATGCATCTGGAGCTGAGAATCCGGCCTCGCAGCCAAGCGCTCAATCGGATACTTCTTGCAAGGAGCCTAGTGGATCCAATTAGACCAGAGTTGCGTCCGATAATAGGCATCGCATCCGTTGCGACAGCAACGACGTGTTCCGATCGGTTGCTGCATAGATAATAGAGCTTGTTCAGGATTCTTGCCCGGTTGTAATGTCCTTCTGGGGACGACCGGGCGTGCACCTTCGAGTTTGTCGCGAGCTGGGAAACTGCACTGTGCGATTGATTGCACTGCACGTACACCTCTCGGGATACACGAAAAGAATGTGAAAGCTTCGTATGGAGGCGCATTTGCGCAGAACCGAAAAGTGCGCTCCACCGTATTCGGTCAACGATGCGGGATGAATCCGTCTCATGATAGCTGGCGAAATCTTTCTGCCCCTTTTTAGCCGGGTGGTTGTTCAGCGAACACTTGTGTTTGCGTCGAAAAAGTGGGAGCGCGCATCCTTGCACGAGCGCTTTTGGGTATCGGATATGTGCATTTGCGCACCCGTGTCCGTATACGTATCTGTATCTGAATCTGGGGGCGCGCCTGGACCAGTGCCTGTGTACGTGACTGTAGATGCATCGATGCAAAAATGCATCTACATCTTTGCGCATTCGGATACCGGGACCTAGAAATGTGTGTGTATATATAGAGGAGCCCATCTAGGAGCCTCTGAATTCGTGCATAGTTTCATTCAATGCCCCGTTCGTGCCCAGCGACATTGCAGTGCAATGGAGAAGCTTTTTCAAGGTGGCTATTTCTGGGACAATTCTGTCTTCAAATTCTGATTGGCATTCGCATGCTTCCAGATCTTGTCGAAAATCGCTGCTAGAGTTTCGCACACCCCAAACTGTACATCAGATGCGCTCAGTATAGCCATTTTGAGAATCCTAATTGGCAATCGCGCTTGATGCACAGGGCCAAGGAACGAGATGGAGTCGACCACGCGAACGCCCCTTGCAAAGTAAAACCCTTCTGTGCGCTGATTGGACTCATTCACGATCAGGAACAACAGATTCAAGGAAGGTTTCCGTGCTCGTGCACTGTATGTCCGGCAGTGTGTTGTCGTGCGGGATTGTTTGCTGTGACGTGAGAGACTCGCTCAATTCTAGTCCCGAACGCAAGGCCAATAGGGCCTGGCATGGCTCGCGTTCGTCGGCCACCATTGCACGCTTATCTGAGAGTATGATGGAAAACATTTCACGCGATCGTGGCTTCATTCGTATGCGGAGTTCCGACCACTCATCTACGATATAGTTCTGCTCCAGCTAAAAGCGGCGGTGGTCCTGTGTCTCACAGGAAACCAAAATCCACTTGCATCCCTTTGTGCACGACAGGCGCCCATGTCACTGGAATACTTTGCTGTCCAGGTCGCTGCAGCCTTCGCCACAGCGCGTGGGGTTTTTTCGCTTCACGCGGCAGCAGCCTGACCTCTTTTGCGCGGGTCACTCGCTGCGTACATGATACCGTCTTGGACAGTGCCGCGCTGCACCGGCTCGTTTGAATGCAGAGCAAATAGCGGCAAACCAGCATGGGGTCGCACGACAGCCTGCACACAGCCAACCATTTCTGGTGCAATACTCTCATGGTCTTGGCTTCCCTCAATTTCGTGACCGACACGACGCATGTATTGGCACATCTGAGTCCAAATACCGCTATTCTTTTCCTGTGCAGATCGAACTCCTCCGAGCTCGCATTTTTGACCAACCGCTTCCATCCAGAGAACATTCGGTAGCAGCTGATGGTGTACGCGTGGCATAGAAATGGCCTCTACCAGGCCATCAGCAAAGTCGAGCACATTGATCAGCACCTGCAGCGTCGATGAAATGATTCGGGGCCCACCGGATCCGCCAACAACAAGCACGGTACGTCCGTTGCGTACGACAATTGTAGGTGACATCGAGGAAAGTGGTCGCTTTCCAGGCACGGGAAAATTTGGCTCTGAGGGTGATATATCGAAGGCATTCGGATGCCCGGCCACGGAAAAGTCGTCAATCTCGTTGTTGAAGACAATGCCTGTCGAGCGACTTCGAATCATGGAGCCAAATTCAGTATTGATGGTGGACGTGAGCGCGACAGCATTGCCTTGTGCGTCAAGAACGCTCAAATGGGTAGTGCCGTGGTCATCGACTCCGCCGATAGTCGAATGAATACGCTCGGCGTCAAAGTAATAGTCCGCAGGATGCGTTTGCAGGGTATCCAGAGTTTCGCGCAGACGCGCGGCTGCCGCTTTGTTCACCATGTAGTCGCTGACGTGAACTGCTGCTTCAGGCACAAAGTCCGGATCTCCTAATTGCGAACGGCTCGCAAAAGCGTATTTCAGGGCTTCGGTCACAAGCTGCAGACTCTCATTGGAATGTCCACGAGATGGCATATTGTAGCCCTCGAGGATGTTCAGCGCCATAGCGATCGCCGGTCCACCGGAGCTCGGAAGTGAAGAACCGAGAATCTCAAAGCCCCTGTAGAAGCTTTGCAGAGGCTGTCTCCGTTTCGGTTGATATCCACTGATGTCCTCGGCAGTCATTAGTCCACCTGCCTCCTGAATTTCTTTCGCCAGAGTCGAGGCCGAGTGATTGTACAAGTAATCAGCGCCGTGAAGCGCAATCTGCGTCAGGAGTTCTGCCAGCGCCGTCTGGACGAGCGTCTCGTTTTCCGCCAAGACACGAGAACCGCTGGGGTCACAGAACACTTCACATAAAGTAGGCGATTTGAGAATTGTTGGAGCATTCTGAGCCAGGCGATATGCGAGCATGGTTCCAACCGTCGCGTTACGAGCGAGAGGGATCACTGGCAACACAACATCTCTCCAAGAAAGCTTCCCGTATAGGGCATGCATGAGCTCGAGACCTCGAAGTTCACCAGGAACCGCGATGGAGAGTCCGCCATGGCGCGTACTTTCCGGGCCCCGTTCGCGTAGAAGCTGGTGCGTTAGGTTCATTGGCGCCGTCTCCCGTGCGTCAATGAAGTCCGTTGACCCGTTCTGCAGCCGAACGAGCGCGAAGCACCCACCTCCGATTCCAGATGCAAATGGCGACAGAACTCCTTGGCAAAGGGCAGAGGTCACAGCGGCGTCCACGGCGTTTCCGCCCAGTTCCGATAGAACCTGCAGTCCTAGTTTCGAACAGACGGGGTTGTCCGCTGCAACCGCTCCATATCGCTCACCACGTGCCAAGATGCTTTTGCCAAACGGAGCAAAGTTTTCTACAAGTGACGCTGCAGTGGTGTCGTCGCCACGAGCGCCTTTGTGGGCATCAGAACCTCCAGCGACAGGGCCTCCCTTTGAATCGTGAGTCGAGTCAGCCGCCTGAGATGGCGTACTCGTTCCAGCACGCTCATCACTTGGTGGCAAAAAGATCGGGATGCTCAAAACTGCCGCGGCGAACAGTACAAGAAAGAAGAAGAGTAGCGCATACTTTCGCAGCTCGCGAGGGTCACGCTCGCCTTCCCACCACGAAGGCAACTCGAGCCCTGAGCGAACCAAGAAAGGCTCGCGTTGCTGTTGGGACTCAACATCCAGAAAAGTCGTCCGTCGATCAATCTGTTTGCGTGGACTCAGAACAGTGATCTGGTCGGTCATCGGGTGTTGCCAGTCCACGCTGAGCAGGTTCAGAGGCGTGGCGAAGGTTGCAGCGACCGGGCAAGAAACCCCTCGATGAGCCCAGCACACGCGTAGCGTTCGCAGCGGCTCACGCCTGAGCGGATGAGGTACGCATCTCCTTCGTCATTGGGAGTTTCGTTAGGTTTCTTGTTCGTTAAAAAATACTCACGACACGATTCATGTGCATGTATATACGTTTATTCCTGATGCTTGTAATGCAACTTTATCGGACTATGGATGGTGAACTGTTTTGGATTGCACTGCTATCGGGCGTTATGGGCTGGCACTGATGACACTACATGTTGTTGCCGTACTGTCGTCGTTGTCTAGGTCATGGTGCCTGCTACTTTCCCCGGATCCGGCGATCTTGGCAGAGATGCAGCGCGCTTTCAGCGTCGATATGGACCACGACGTGCGAGCCTTGTACATCACATGGCAGGATCGAGGCACCCGACAAAAGCAGATACTGCATTTTGGTCTACGCTATTGGTGTACTGGCGAGAGCGTACCCGGAAGGTCGTGGCGCAATCGCCAAACCGTGAAGTGATTCTTACTCCCGCCAGTCATATGCGCCCGGATATTCGTTGGCTACCTGCTGATTTTTCACATCAAGTAGGAATACTTTGGAACGTACGGATTTTCTCTCTTTCCGTTTATACGTCCAGTGAGGCGGAACAGGTTCACAGCGATGGAAGGTAAAAATATCTGTCCAATCGCAGACGCCTCCCAACGTCGTTTGACCGGTCGCCTGGTATCGGCTTCAGATTTTCCTCACATACTGCGCGAAGAGGCTGCCCCATAAATAAAGTAAGCTCGCCTCAGATCCCCGAGTCTCCTCTTCGGCACCGCACATCGTCTCATATTTGTGGCGGCGTTGATGTCACAGTTGACAAACTCCTTGCTTTTATTGCATCCGGGCGAAATAACCAAAGCAAGTATTTCTAGAGCTCATGTCCTCTGCGCCACGACAGTCTCGTCATCGTCCCGCTGGGTAAACACCTTTTCTCAACTTTTCCCCTTCTTCTGCTTCTTCGTCACTTGCTCCTCTTCTCACGATGGTATCGGAGAAGAGAATTTTATTGGTTTTCGTCCAACCCGGTGATGATGGCCCTCCGAGATCCTCGAATTATACGCCCATACCATCGCATTTTATTTTTTATTTTGGAACATGAACACCCTTCTTCATGTCCTGAGGTGAAACCCCTTCACGGAGGGAGAAGGACTTGCGGAAGACAGACGGAATGTGCCCCGGTGAGTCAAAGTTGTGAAAGCTTGATCAGTTCGCCCAGCGTAGCGTTCATTACGTTTCACGGTACGACACATTCCTTCGATGTGTTGAATCACGTAGAGGAAGCATTAATGAAAAGCAGCTCTATCCGGATAGAATCCGCAAAAACTCGAACCCAAAGGGCATCATGAAATACCAACTTGTATAGTTGAAGGACGTTACCAGATGTCAGGGAAAAGTCTTCAATGATTCGGCTAATTTGTACATGGTGTTGTATGAGACTTCTCTACGAGCGACGCTGAGGCCGCCATACGAATCCCTTGTAGCTAGACCAGATGATATCCTCGTTCTCTTCGAGTTCGGTCGTATATAACATAATCCCTCCCCGCGAACACCCATATATGCGCCAACGGTATCGCCTGAAGGAACCATCATCAACTGAAAAAAGAAACCGACGTCCCTGTGCCTCATACCGGTCGTGAGGTACCAGGAACACTTTCTTTGCGATTTCGTTGGAAGATGGACATGCTGTAACTAGTACCTTTTTGGGACTGTATCCCAGTGTTTTCAGGACAGGATGAAAAAGCTGGTGAGGTGCAGAGACGCCCGTAGTGGCTACTGTTGTCGCTTCTACCTTCCGGAAGGTGAACGACGGTTCGCTGTCTGCCATTGACCGCCAGCATTCTATAAAACTATCGGTTTCTGGCGTAAAGCGCACATACATCTTTCTTTCCACGTTCCTCAACCATCTGAGTGTCACGGTGTGACTGATCTGAAGGAGAACTGCAGTCTTCCTTGCACTGTTCAGTACAAAGTATACCCTACAGACAATTCATCGACGATCTATAGAGCACACTGCAGAGTTATTTCGATCTGCTGCTCTACACCGCATCCGCCGAGAAATAAAATTGAGTTGGAAGACTAATGTAGCCCTTGGGCCAGCGTCCGGCGGATACCGCTGCTTCTTGTACACGCTCTTCGGGATGCATGCGGCAGGTACGCATCAACTCTGCATGACATGCATCCGCTTTGAGATCCAAAACCCCCTATTAGATTATAAAGTGGAACACTGAATTGTTTGCTCTGTTCCTGCCTCGTGATTTTCACCGAGTTTTTTATTCAGAAGCATAGCATCGACATTCCACGTGCAGCGATTGGGGCTCAGGGATTTGCATGCACTTTTAGGATTTTCGGTGATAACCCTCGGAGTAGTTCCTACCGCTTTCATAGCAGGAATTCGTTACGTGACTAGAAGCAAGACCATTCGCGACGCAATCCAGAATGGTTTGTCCAGTATCCGCTTTCGTTACCCGCTGTACGCGTGCGAGCCTCTGCTCTTCTGCTTCCCTTACGAACAGCATCCTGCAATCGCGCGTTCTCCAAGCTCCCGATCCGTCCGTTGCGAGGCGACTCGCGGGCGGGGCGATTCGGGCCGCCGCCTCCGCGAGTGAAGGAGAAGTCGACGGCGAGCCTGTGAGGCTTCGTCTCAAGCGCATACCGAACCCTCTCTGAACGCGTTACGTCAAATCATCGATTTCACTCCAGAGACAAATCCTGCCCTCTCCCTCTGTGGGCATCGACAACACACCATGCAACATCGTCAGCAACATACCTCTCATGCGAAAATACGCCCACAAGTGCTCGTCTCCCTTGTTTGCATTACAAAGGGCCCTGGAGTCGGACGTCAGGCATCGTAGCGATCGCTTCCAGCAGAGCGCGTGTCACCGCTGTGCACGAAGAAGGGAGCGCAGACCGATCGACATTGCTGGGCGTGCGCTCCAGTCTGGATTCCGCCCCCGGTACATACCTGATCCCGAACGACGTCGCTTACCGCAAATCCTCTGTCGAACGGGGCAGCGGTCGCTTGCATTCGCAGTCGATAGCGTGCTCGCCAAGGCGATCGCCCAGAACAAGTCCGTGCTCTTTGGGTACGGCATCCAAGGCAGCCTTTTGCAGCGGTCAGTGGCATGCAAGGAGCGATGACGCGCGCGTTCACGTGCCACGAGGCGGTGCTCGAAGGAGCACGTGTGTGGCGTCAGACCCATGGAAGCACCTGAACGCAGTCAGGCGTCATCGCTGCGGCAGCCGCACCGAAGCTCCAGAGACGTGGGCTCCAAATGGCCAGCAACGCACGGATCGTAACGACCGCTTGTGGATGCAGTGCTTGCGGATGAACCAGAAACAGCGAACGCCGGACTCGAACGCTGGCATCACCGTATCTCGACTGCTGCAGCGCGGCTGACGCGAATGCAGACATCGGCATTTGTAAGCCCAGTGATCAGCGAGAGGGACAGGAATCAGTCGCACTCAAAGCCCGCACAGGCTGATGTTGATGAAAATAGATAGAAGGAGAGCGGAATGCTAGCGTTTTTGCGACCGAGTTAGCTAACTGGACCCATTCCATTCTATTCTGGAATGAATATAAGACGCGCAACGCATTCGCAGAAGACGTACTGCGATGTCTAGCGCCGAAAATTGTCCAGAGTTCTAGGTGCTTCGCCAAATGCTCCTACAATGCATATCGAAGACTGCCGATTTGTGAGCATTAGGCCTCCTGTGCCATAGAGTGCGCCTCTCTTCCTCAAAGCAGGTACAGGTATCTCTTCCTCAAGAAATTCCGATCAGAATCACTTAAGAAGAATGCTATCCACATTGCGGCTCACCTGACCTTTTAAAAACTTCACACAAGAGTGCGCGTCGGTGACCCACATCAGACGCGTACCGATAACTGCAGCCGCTCCTCATGGACCTTGTCCAGGAACGCGTCTCTGCAGTAAATCAATCGCCTCTGCCGCGTAGCCACGCAGGATCGTTTATCGCGAATTTTTGCTCCTAGGCAGCACTACTCACTCTGTCCAGCAATCACGCGAGTGCTACAGACTCTTCCTATCGACGGAGTCCGCTGGAGCGCTGCGCCAAACGTAGAGAATTCTCTCATAAAAGGAAGCGGTGACACATTTCAGATTGTGCCCCAACCCCGGAAGCCAGCTTGCGGCATAGACGAGCGAATGATCCATATGCTGCCCGAGATGGACTTGAAGTCGCGGTAGCGGCCCCAGGAGATCGACGATCGCGGCGTGTCCTTGCATGCAGGCCACCAGCAGCGAGGTGCCGCGCACCTCAATACGCCATGGCCCGCCAGGCATCTGCAGCGTTTGCCACGAGCGCCCGAGCATACGCGTGTCCCAAAAACGCAGCTTTTCATCGAATCCACCGGAAACAAAAACGTGCTCATCCAAGAAGCACGCTCTGGTCACGCCCAGTGCTTCATGTGCTTGGTAGCTTGATACGCAAGGGTCCTCCTGCGGTCGCAAACGCGAATCCCAAAGGCGTAGGTACCCGTCATCGCCACCGCTCATGATCAGATACTCCTGCGCTCCGAAGCACGCGAACCAAGCCTCGTGGGCGTGCGCTTGCGTTCGTTCCCAGAGCCAGCTGGGAGAATCCAACGTCGCCAGCGCGATCGCTCCGTCAGCAAAACTGGTGACGATCTTGCCCTCGCTTGCTCCCGCCCCAAGACAAACCGATAGAGCGATAGCTGGACCGTCTAGATGTTGCTGTACTGTCCAGCCTGAGGCTCCATCTTGCACTTGCAACGCACGGATCCCGCCGTCAGCTGAGGCTACCACCAGGCTGTTTTCGTTGAACCAGTGCAAGTCGAGGACGCCGAAATCCAGCGCTTTCCAGGCTAGTAGCGGCTTGTCTTCGGGAGAAAACTTGATGAGGCCAACACCGCCGATCCGCCTGTTTTCGTGGAGCTCGTACGCCCCGAAAGCCAGACAGGCGCCCCGCTCTAGGCACCTGGTAGCGACCGCGTCTGGGCAAGATGGCACGGTAATCTTACACCATTCCTCCATGAGGGCCCCGATTTGCTCTAGCCCCTGTCCCGTAGGACTCAAAACCGGAATTGGATCGACTCCCTCCCCATGCTGAGGCCGGTCACCGAGCAAACCACAAGCACTACAAAAGCGCCACCGGGCTGGACGCACTGGCACGAGAACGGACTCTGGTCCATCCGAGTGCTGTGGCTGGCACGAGTTACCTGAGGAGGACGCGCACGGTCGGTGGTTCCAACGATACTCGCGACCTGGTTAGGAAGCGTCCTAGCAACAGTTAGTTGATTCTCGATACTTGGGTAGCGAGCGCAGCGTCTGCAGTTAGAGTCGCACCGATAGGCGAGTTTGTAAGCACCGCGCCTCCAGGGACAGGTGCAAGCACGAACTTGGAGAACCTCTGCAACAGGCGGCGTGTCTGGAACATTTCCTGTTTCTCTGATAGAAGATTGTTGAGAACTTGTACACTATGAAGAAGCAACTCCGCGTTTTAGATCTGAAACAGCGACGAGCGCGTCTGGCCGAACTAGAGGCTACACTGCTTGCTCAGAGTGCTACTGAGCAGGAGCACGTCGAATCCCTGTCAGAAGAGCAGGCGGCTGCCGACTTCATCGAGCACTTGGTATGCCTCCGTACACCTCAGCCCATCATCCTGGAGTCTATTTTGAGCTGCGCGCTGCGCAAGCTGCGAGAACTTGTGATATATGCTTCAGAAACAAACCTTTCCGCCTCGGACCCGGATGTGAAGGAGGCCTTGCAAGCTTTCCGGAGGGTCATTGTACTCTGTTTTAGGAGCTCCACCATACACAACTTTCTCACCCGCTCGAACATGGCATGCATCGATGAACTTGCGCGGCTTACTGTCTACCGCCTTCGGCAGGAGCTGGCTACACATCAGTCGTTACACATCGCTGCGCTGCAGTGTGCGCAGGAAGTGTTTTCGTCCTGCAACCCAACCATCGATGCTTTTTCAGCGCCACAGGAAGATGAAAAGCTTGCTCATCTTCGAGCCATCCTTCAGGTCTGGGATTCTCCCGAACTCGAGACAGACGCAGCCCGCATCGCTGCCTGGATGAACCTGGGCGGGCCGGTCGCACACGCGCTCGCCTCCGCGTGGGCGCGTAGCGCGCCAGCACCAGCGGCAACTGCGAAACGCTGTTCCTCCTAACCGTAAAACTTT
Source organism: Cyanidioschyzon merolae strain 10D (assembly GCF_000091205.1). NCBI lineage: Eukaryota > Rhodophyta > Bangiophyceae > Cyanidiales > Cyanidiaceae > Cyanidioschyzon > Cyanidioschyzon merolae. The sequence goes on from NC_010143.1 coordinate 245,241, forward strand.
GCGACGGTTTGCCATGTACTGTCCATGAGGGTTCGTAGAGAGACGCGCGGAAAAGCTGAAGGTGACCCCGACGATGCGTTAGACGGTTTTGTGCCGCCTTCGCTGGTGTGCAAGGGCACTGCGTTGGCTGTACTGAAGCGTGTCAACGTGCTAGCAGAGTCGAACGCTCTGGCGTTGGACATAGGCGGCTCGCTCGCGAAAATACTGTACTTCCAGCCCAATACGCGAGGAACTGCAGAGAGACAGCTATGTATCGACTTTCTGGAGCCGGTAGCGGCGGCACACCGCTCAGCGCTGTCAGTAGCCGTGCAGGAGCTCGGGGGTACGTTCCACTTTTTTGCTTTCGAAACGAGAAACATTGAGGAGTGCGTGCAGTTTATTAAAGAGCACTGGATGCCAACGAATACGGAGAAACCTTATGTGATTCGCTCAACCGGTGGCGGTGCGTACAAATATCGAGAGCTCTTTCGCGCGATCGGTGTAGAGCTTAGCACCCAAGATGAGATGGCTTGCACGGTGGCTGGGTTGAACTTCCTTCTGACTCATTTCGAGCATGAGGTGTACTCTGTGACTGTTGCCCCAGATACGCAAATAGGCTCTCCGAATCCCATCATTCAGCGGAACTACTTGGACGCTCGACCGGATCCGTATCCTTATCTGTTGTGTCATATTGGCTCGGGAGTGAGCTTTATTAAAGTACAGGGGCCGCGCAGCTTTCGTCGCGTCAGCGGCACCTCGCTGGGCGGGGGAACCTTCTGGGGCCTCTGCCGAATTCTCACTAACTGCAAGACATTTGACGAGGTGATCGAGCTCACGAAGAAAGGAGATAACTCGCGCGTCGACATGCTTGTCGGGGACATCTACGGGGGCGCCTACGAGAAACTGGGCCTCGATGCAAATCTAATCGCAGCCTCATTTGGAAAGGTTACCATGAGGAAGGAGCCATCGCCGACTTTTGAAAACTTCCGACGCGAGCTGCGCCGCTTCATCGTCGGAACAATGTCGCTTTTCGTGCAGCTCCTCATTGCGCTTCCGTTCCTCGGCCAAATCTTCCGGTGGCTCGGTCTGGAGCGAAGGGCACACGCCACCCTGAGCAATGTCTATTTCAGTCGCCATTTCCATGCCGAGGATGTTGCCTTGAGTGCATTGCGCATGGTGAGTTACAACGTCGCCCAACTGGCCTACCTGAACGCTGTCATTGAGAACGTTCCACGAATCTATTTCGGGGGCAGCTTTGTCCGTGAGCATCCTTTCACGGTATCTGCAATATCCTATGCGGTAGAATTCTGGAGTAAGAAAAATATGCAGGCGCTCTTCCTAGTGCATGACGGGTATCTCGGTGCCCTAGGAAGCTACCTGGGCGTCGACTGGACCGAATCTGAACAATTTGCGGATGAACAGATCCCTACAAACGCGATTTCACAGATGCATTCGCATGTGGCGATGAACCGCGTCATCTTTAACCCGGCGGCGAACGGCTCAAGTCGGAAGAACAAAAGGCAAAGGCGCAAGCAAAGCCTCGCTTCAGCGCCGTCATCTGCGGCTGCACCGATGCACTTCAGCAAAGCACGATCCCAACAGCGTAGCGCCCTCGGCGACGAACATGGACCCGAATTCGAAGGCACCGGAACCGAAACAAGTCGTCTGGACTGAGGCTTTACGGAAAACTTGTTCCGCGAGATAGTATCGAATCTCCGCGAAATATTCGTAAGCATCACGATGAGGACAAGCGTTTCGCGCAGCGAATGGATAGCATCACCGTTTCCCTGATGTCTCGCGAGTTGGTTTCGACTTGTGGACGATGCCCGGCGAGCATGTCGTACACGAGGATTCCCCAAGTCTCGAGAGGACTCACGCGAGCTCGGCAGGAAAGCTTGCGCTCCGTCAAAATCCCTTCATCGTCCGCAGGCACTTCAGTACCATGTGAGCATGCCCCGGTTGATTACCGTCCATGCAGCCGCGCATCAAGCGTCTGATCGGGCGACCCTCGTGATCTGGCAACGTGCAAGACGCTTCCCATAAAGTGCCCTCGTCTCTGATATTTCGTGCTTGTTTCGCATCGAGTCGATATAAAACGAACAATGCCAGCGAAGCGATATACGCGCCACAGAGTCCGGGGACGGTTCGCGTACTCGTTGAGCGGTCGCTCCAGGAACGCGCGCTTCGACTTGAAGGCATGCCCCAACTGATTGGCACCATTAGTTTCCAGGGTATGTGGAACAAAATTCATCACGAGATTGTCGGTAAACTCCCAAAAGGGTTCAATCAACGTAGGCAGTGCACCCCGAAATACTTGATCGTGAATGTAGAGCTCGGTCAAACTTTGCTCTCTGCACTAGGACGAGTCCGACTGCAATCACCATCATGTCCTACCACATTGAGAATGTCCAGAGACCGCATGACGCAGCGGTGACGGTCTTCGCTGTGGCATGTTTGCGCAAAAGCAGCATCCATACCGATGCATCCGCACAAAGCGGGAACTCGTTGCCAAACACTCACCGTTCCGGCGGGTATAAGTGCCGTGAATGGTACCAGGCCCGAGGCTTCCCCGACTCCAGCGCTGTGCAATGACCTTCAAACAAAAACGCTCAAGCCGACTCCTGAGGCAAATTGCCACCCCGAACGAAATGCAGGGAACTCGCGTCCACGCAAAGGATCGCGTCCTATTTCACAGGATACTTGCAAGCGACACGCGTGTCTCTTAAACATAATGAAAACATCCACAGAGACCAACGATCGGGTTGCCTGGCTGGGGAGCACGCACCTTACCATGCACACCCGCGCGAATGCATATTTTATTCCTCATCGACAATGAAACGTGCAGAGGTGCCGTGCTCGGTGCTTGAGTGAAATCAAATAGCAGAACTGCCCGGCACTTGCCATGCCGCGATCTCACAGGCACTGAACAGACGCCGGGTAAAGCGGCTCCCTTGGGTCGAGGCGTCAATTGTCCGTATCCGTCGAAAATGGAAGGCTGACATGTTCGCTGGGCTCCCGGCTATCGATGTTTTCCGACATTGTTTCCATGTACAGCATCGAGTATCGAACTGCAGCAATATGGGCGTACGAATTCATACGTGGTTTAAGATTCGTGGTTGTCTTTATCGGAATGGCTTTTACGAATCTATGCTGCGGAAATTTGTTTTGTTTATTTGTTTCATTGACAAAACGTTTACATGGGCCAGCGTTCTCCAATTGTGCGCTCTTTCTGCTCCCACATTTTTTTGTGTTTTTTCCAGTACACGGTGAAGTATCCATCAAACGCCCTACCTCCAAGTTACATGTCCCATACTTCTTCTCGGATATTCAGGTCGTTTCATACGTCCTATCGTGTGTGCCTGGTGCCTGCCGAAAGCGACCGCAATGGAGTCTTTAGCGCCGATGCGTTCGCTGCACGGAGACAGAATGGCGTTGCCGTACCACACAGAGGGCATCGGCTCGAGATTCGTTCTGGTAAGGGAATCGGGAAGATTCGCGACGCACTCGAAAAAGCGTTTGAAAAAATAGATACCATCATCCAATTGAGTTTTGCATGCCCCCACTCTTCTCCTTTCGTTAAGCGTGGCGTGCTCAAATTATGCCTTCTAAATGTTTTCCATCCTTCTGTTTCACCACAACTCGTAAGAGCAGGAATTCGCACCGCTATATAGAAAAGGAAAAGAACTCGACAGTTTCAGTTGATGAGCGTTTTGTGGAAGCACCTGCCGAAAGCTATTTTGACTTTCCTTTATCAAATAATCGAGACAATTCGAATAACGAATCCTCCTACTTTGCGGCCAGCGACTAGACGGTGTTCGACAAGATCACGCTACCTCTCACAGGGTTTGCGCGCAGAGGCACCAGTCTCGTCTGTTTAGATGTAACAGGGTCGTAGACTGCGGCTCGAGACATCGCAGCAGTTGCCCCATTGGGGAGCGCGTCACCGCTTCACACGACGAGAGCGTAGACCAATCGAATCATTTCGATGTGCTATGCAGTCAAGGTTCCCCTTCCTGCACTGGTTTCATCAGGAGCAACATCGCGCTCCACAAAAAGCCTCTTTTATTCGCAAAATAGCAGAGGGCAGAATATAGGTCATCTTGCCTACTTTAACTTTTTCTCCGTTGTTCGACGCTATTCAGAGCTTGTTCCGGACCATGGCAAACATATTCATGGATTTGAATTACTTTTTCGGCAACCCGGATCGCCCTCGACACGACCAATACTCAGTGCTTTTGGCGCCGAAACTGCTGCCACTGGGCTCCTCCGCACCTGTTTGGCGCAATTTGTTCCCGTTCACGGATCGGGGACTTCCAAATAACCATGAACGATAGCGATGAACAAGATGTACAGAATGAATATGTAATGCATTCTTATCAGTAGAGGCACATGGCCGATGCGCACCTGGTACACCGAGGTAAGAACTTTCTCAGAGCAACAATGAAATCCCGGAGTATTTCGCTTAGAGGCGCATACCATCCATACAGAACGTCGCCCATGTCGGACGCAACGCCTTCCTCCACGAAGCGCGTCGCATGGGCATCTTCTCGAACGAGGAGCTGTCTTCATCGCTACTCTACGGCACTGCGGTCGTGACGGCATATCTCGGACCACACTAGCTTATGCCGTGACATCGAGCCCGAAGAGAAGAGCGGGAACTCCATCGCCGCATTCTGAAGCAACGCGATTGCCTCAAGCTCAAGCGCATGCACAGCTTGTGCGGCGTAGACCTTGGAGTCCTTCACCGCAATTGTGTTCCACCTCCGGGTACGTGTCATCAAGCGCTCTTTAGCGGTCTATATCAGACTTGCTCAGAGTGCGTTCATTTGAAGAAATAAAAAATCTAGGGGACAGGTATCGACATGAAAGTTGGAGATATTGCAGGGGATGTCGTCGCCGGCTGCCTGTAGAAAACGAAAAAAAAAATCCGCTTCTCGTCAGCTATCTAGCGAAGAAGGGCATATGCTGAAAAAGAAGAAAAAGAAACAAAGAGAACGACGAGTCAAGGGGCTTGCCCAACCGAACGACAACGAGACTGTGGTGGCATAGAGGGCACGAGTTCGGGGACTCCTTCCAATAGTGAGTTCACCCGGAGGCCCTGCACGCAGGGAGTTCGCGAAACGAGACTTCAACGCCATCATCAATGTCAAGAGATATGCGGCGCTGAGGACGACACCCGCATAGCTGACGCGATCTGTCGTCGTGGGGCAGCTCCTCAGGCTCAAGATCTACAGGGAGATGCTGAAATCGATAGCATACGGCCGGTCGGAAAAAACTGGGAGGCGCCTGTGACTGGGTGTAAACATATACAATCTACGGTAGAAAAAGGTTTTTTCGCTCCATGGACTGTAACACGGACAAGTGATTCTAGATTGCGTGGTTGTTATCGGGGCCTGAGAAAACGTCCACCATTACGCAACATCCTTCAAGTTGCTCCAGACATCATCTATGCTTTCCTTCGGAGATGCTGGATCGTTCTGGCGATCCTCTGGAAACCGAGTCCACTGTGAGTGCCAACAATGGCATCTTATGCACCAGTACAGACGCCAAACGGAGACAGAGCGGCTTTAATGTGCTTTTGTGAGCGTCGGTTCGAGGGCTGCTCGCGCGAGAGGTCCCCGTCACAAGCAAGCGCAAACGCACGTCACCGTGGATATAGTGCAACCGGGGAATCTGGTTCACATTATCGACGTTTCACACCATGGGGAACCAGGGTTTCATCTCGCGTAGATGCCCTTCCAGGTGCCGTTGAGCCACGCCGTCGCCTCGTGCGGCGAATGCGTCGTCACTGTACGGATCCAATCCCCAGCGCTGATGGGAGGTGCTGTTTACGGTTCTTCGAATGTGCTTATATTCGGACAGAAGCAGTGATCCCTCGACTGATCTCCACTGGCAATAGCGAATGCTGGGAATTCATGTCCAATGTTTCAAGCGTATACCATAAAACATTTTATCCGGCATATGATGCCGTTCTAGCAGCAGTGAGAAAGCCGCTCTATGTTTCTCGAATTACTGCTCATCAAACGCGTAACGCGGCCGGCAACTCCCGTGTTCCATCGCACGAACTGATGCACCATGACGGTCTCGTGCAGCGTCCTCGCTCGTGACTGTGTCGCCTTTCATGTCCGACGACTTCTGCGCCAGGTACTCAAGTTCGCAGCAATGTGGACGATAGATGCAGAGGGCCGAATTCGCAAATCCAATCGACTTCGAGCGAGCAGATGCCGCGCATCCTGAATACCCCTGTTGTTCCGTTCTACTATCGCGCACAGATAATAACCGCCGACGATGAGCTGGTTTCCGATGAACGAAGCTTGGCGAATGCAGGCTCGGGCGGTGTCTTCTTCAGATACGCAACCCATATCCGAACGCTAGCTGTGCCGATCCCCGCGCAGAGTGCGTCTCTGTGCCCGTGAGCCTCTGTGAGGGCAAAAGTTTACGCGCTAGCGCTCGGAAGCTAACGCTCAGCCTTGCTTCTTCGTGTCTCCGAGCTCGATCTCGCCTCAATACATAGCATGCAGCGCTATAACTCTGTGGGCTTCTTCGCTTCGCCTGGAACGTCCTCGGCGTCTGCGAGGCCACTGTTGAGGAACGCGGTCCAGAAAGCCTCTGCTGTCCCTGGTGCGGCGTCATCCGACGTTCGTTCAGCGAGTTCCATGATGCCGTCGGGATTCACATAGTCCTCGCCACTGAGCCACCAGAGGTTCGCGTGTTCGTCGGCCCCGCTCTGCGCACGACCAAACAGCGTTCGAGCGCTCTGTTTGTGTTTCGTTAGAAGGCGTCGTATGGCGGGCGGAGCGCTCGCAAAGTCTTCATCATCTGACGACAACTCTGCGCGCAAAAGCACCCTTGACTGTGAGCACGTTGACACTAGTACTGGACGAGACCTTTGGCAACCCAGCGGTACGGACTGTGGCACGAACATGTTATCGATGCAGTACGTCCCAACAAAGAACAGTGTCATCGCCAGCTCTCGCGCGCCGTTCGAGCACGCGTGTTTACAGTTCTCGAACGTGCTTCGAGGACGGTTTTGGAAGAAATGAGCGACGCTACGAACAACGCAGTTTTGGTAAGAAATTTGTCCCCCGAGGTGACTAAACAGACTCTCTTGGACTTTTTCTCGTTCTGTGGCGAAATCTCCGCGGTGAAAATTCGTCCATCCGTAGGGGAGGGGGGTTCTTCCAGCTCTGGGAGCCCAACGGAAGCGATGGAGGCCCTGGTGATTTTTGAAAACCAGTCAGCGAAGAAAACCGCTCTAGTCCTGGATTCTGCTACTCTTAAGAAGCGAAAGATTAGTGTTATGGATGCAACCGAGGAGCTCGTCTCCTCTTTTAAAGACGTCCGGGAAGTGGACCTCGCGAGGGACAGCACCGACGTTCCAGAGACTGCTACCGCTCGCCAGGAACGGCTGCAGGGCCTCCGCGAAGAGTTCGACCGCGCCATCAAACGCGCTTCCGACAAGCTCAGCGATTTCAATGAAAAGCACCGAATAACGGAAAAGGTCCAGGAGTTTGGCGACTTGACCAAACGCAAAACGCAGGAGATCAATGAACAGTACCGTCTAACGGAGCGAGCTCGCGAAGGCTGGCAGACCGTGCGTGAGAAAACACGCGAATTGGATGAGCGCTTGCATCTCAGCGAAAGTGCTCGGGACGGATGGAGATCGTTGAAAGCATCTGTGAGTAAGATTATGCAGAAAGATCGCGGCGGAGAGGTTGATAAAGCGTAGGGACTCAGGGAATTCGTACTATTGAGACCGCCTGCTCTGAAACTCGAGCGAAGTTGCACCAGCAATGGATTTGGGTTTCAAATCTGATCCTCCGATTTGTGATGGCGAAGCTCCCATATCTGTATCATACATATGGTACCGTGATCGGAAGGCTCTGGCTCTGGGACAGGAGCTACCCAGCAACAAAGTGTCGAACGCGAAGAGCCCAGCCTTCTGGCGCGGCACCGACACCCGTCACAATTTTCTGCGTGCGCGGCACTGCATTTCGCGTTGATTTACGTCACTGCACAGTACTGGACGAGGGGCCATGCCATCAGCGAAACGTCCACGGGAGACGACAGCTCAAATTGCGCGTCTTCTATGTATACGATTCTGGAACGCGGCTGGGTCGAATCACGACAGCGTACGGATTCTTTGTCTGTGGACACTTTTCGACGAGTGCTTTCGAGTGGCTGGAGAATTCGAACCCTAGTCGTGGAGATTCGTCGTTCTGGTATAGCCGTCCGAATGAGCTAGAGCGGTGCCTCTGACAGAGAAAGATGTGTGATTGCATTCGAGCGGACGAGCTGCGGAGGTCTCCATGCCGGAGACCTAGCGCCAAACTGAGCACACAGCACAGACCTGCGGGCGCTCACATAGAGGAGAAGATTACGCGCCGATTGCGCTCGATTTGCGAAACGGCGCCTGCAGATAAATGGTGGCATTCAGGGCTCGCGCTGTAACCACGGAGAATGCTCCGCCCAAACAGTTGCTACAGAGACACGAATACCCGTATCACGGGAGCAGATAGGGACTTGCGGTGTAGCTGTTGTATGAAAAGATCGTTTAGATTCATTTACTGTGCAGGAAGGCAGAACCAGAATCCCATCATGTAATCTAAAGAATACGATCGCCCTGGGGTTTCTGAGGTCTTTGGAGATTTTGCGTAGGCTCGCGCATGTTCTCCAGAAGAACGATTGAACCGCAAATCTACGAACTGATAGCTTTACCTCGGAAATAAACGCCTATTCGCTACAAACACTACAGATCACAGTATGTATCGGACGCAAGAACAGAGTGCTGGGAAACCATACGACGCGAGGTGGAGGACACAATCTCGACGAATTACATGCATCCCCAGGGCGAAGAACAACTTTTTACATCTATGGAGCGTATGGAAACCCATACGCAGACGCCGCGCAGCATTTTTGACCGGCCTCCTGCCACCGATATCAGTTTTTACCCCAGCACACTTTGAGCTTGAGAGTCTGGGCCACGAAGTTGAATCGCGTCGGATCCTTGGGTCTCGTCTTCTGCACCGCACACTGTCTGATATTAACAGCGACTTTAAGTCTCAGTTCATAAACTTAATGCGCGTATTGCCCCTGGCTGAACTCACCAGTGGACGGACTGCTAGAACTCGCGCCTTCTGTGCCACTACGGTCTCTTCAGTGTTCCGTCGGGCACACACTTTTTCCCGCCTATTTCCACTCTTCCTCTACGTCACATGCTCGGCTTCGCTCGATGCTAGGTGACAAGACAATTTTGTCTGTTTTTTCTTGAACCCGGCGACATCGGTACTCCAGGATCGTCGACTTGCTTTTCCATAACTTTCCTTTTCTAATTTTTGTCTGAAAAAGAACGCTTTTTGAACGCTTCTTTTATAGACTGCAAAAAACCAATCGAATACACTTGTTTGAGGTTTGGAACTCAAATGAATTGAAAGACTGTACTTTGCTTCGACCCCAACGCAAATACAACTTTTTCCGGTAGAACAACACGCTAATTGATCGGGATCATGTTTCCCTCCAACGGCGACATGCGCGTCGTGTCTCATGTCTGCCCGATCTCCCAGGTGCGCTCACCGCCGCGACGCATGCACCGCGCGAGACGGTACTCCGATCGATGAAGGACACGTGTCCGATGCCGCACTGGCACATGCGTGTTCTCACCAGCGCACTGCAGCTGCAATCCAGTGTCCTAAATCGGAAACTCACGTAGAATTATCTCCTGCTATAGGCCATGTCGCTGGTGCCCATCGCAGTACCGACCTGACATACAAGGAGATGTTGGGGCCTCCCACAAAAGCCCTGCAACGATTCCAGCAAACGCGTAGCGTTCTCAGCGACACACGCTTGTGTGGATGAGGTACGCATCACTCTACTCAATAGGAATTTCATCAGTTTTATTGATCGTAATCAAACAATGTACGGCAGGGTTCCCGAACACGGATATGCGTTTATTGCCTATGCTTGTTATGCATGCTGCACGGACGCTGGAGTATGGAACTGATTCGAATTCTGCTGGTATCCTGCGTCATGGGCTGGAACTGGTGGCAGTTCAAGTCATTGCCATGTCGTCGTCGTGCGTCGGATTGTATTCGCTGAAAGGAAGCCGCAGGACTTGTGTAACGTATTCAAGAAGAAACTCACGATGCTTTTATTCGATCTATTTCCAGACACTACCGCTCCCGAGCCTAAATTTCTGGACAAGCGTCAATATACTGTCCTTCAATCCCCAAACTGCCTATTATCAAAGCCAGCGGGGCGACGAGGGGCTAAACGAGCCCAAGAGCCACCGACACCAGTTTTACGGCTGGGCACCTTGCTGAGCACATCTTCCAGCGTTGCCGTTGTGCCGAAAGGGTTTGACTTCGGGCCCGCACCGCTCAGCTTATCTTTCCACTGCCCCTGCAGGTCCCAAGGCTTTCTTTGCTTGGGCACACGATCAAGATAAGACTCAGAGCCGTCCCGAGGGGTCGCGCGGCCTCCGATGCCGCCAGCCCGAGCTCTGGCAATTGTGCGCTCCGCAGAAGGCGAACGGGGCTTCGAGTTGCCCTGTCGCGCTAGAACGTCGCTCCATGCAAGCGGTTCATTGTTCAAGAGATCTTGCAGATCTGCCGCACCTCTCACGAATACCTGGACAGCTATCTGCGAACAAGACACCAAACCGAGCGCTCCGAAACTCAAGGAAGCCATGTCACCACAGTCGAGTCCGAACAAGGGTAAGCGAACGGCGCCTCGCGAAGCGTGACCTGGGAGGTGCACTGCGAGATCTCGAACGAATGTTGACAACTTGACCACAGACGCCTCCTAGAATTTTTGGACCGGCCACCTACTACTGGTTCCAACTTATTCTTGCATCATTCCACCTTGAATGGTTCTCCCACAAAATTCTCTCTTGTCATCTCTGGAAGTCTTTTTTCCATCACCACACATTTCCTGATATTGATTGCGGCGTTAAAGTCTCGGTTCACAAACTCCATCCGTTTCTTGCCATCATTGATTGTACTTACTAATGCAAGTCGCCCATGAACGTTCGCCCTCCTTTCCATTTGCTGTCCCGTCAGCGGTCCGTATTTTTCATATCCTCAGGGCTCCGCTGGCACTTTTTTCATCTCGAATCTCTGAAGTGTGCATCCCAGTTCATGGTGTATATACAATGCTCGGAACTCATCGATCGGTAGCGGAACGAAACGCCTTGCGCACTCCTTGTACGTTCTCGCCGGTGGAGCTGGTGTAGTCCCTTTTTGGGTCTTCCAGCGTCCTGCTCCGTTTGCCACTACGAGCCTCTGACGTTCATCCTCCTTCAAGCCACTCAACTGATTGAAAAAGTTGGCAAACGCCCGCTGCTTCCCACAATACAGGTTCATTCGCAGACGAGCCCACCGAGGCTTTGTATACTCTTTCCACAGCGCATCCCAATGAGCAACGCGACCTTCCATGAATTTCCGAAAAGCTTCAAAGTCCGCTCCTCGACTCGTCACCTTGCTCAAGGCCTCCAGGTGCTCTTTCAGTTATGCGTTCCACGTCTCGATTTTATTCCTTGCATTCATGATTCTGGAATCTCGATAGTTTCTTGCTCTCGAGAACTTTAAAATACTCATGCCTTTCTGAAGTAAGTTGCCGTGGATTCCATCTTCCGCACGCTTGGGTACTGCGGTGGTTATGATACTTGTGCCCCAGGGTCCGCGCCAACGACAAGGTCGTTATCCTGCACTTTCTGCGTCGCAGAATCCGCCTCCTTCTCATCTTCATGCTTCGTTACGGGCGAGGCCGAGCATGGAACAAGACGATCCGCCTTCAGGCGCCGACGGTGTACACACATGGATACCCCATCGGTTTCGATCACCCCAGCGAATACCTTTTGTTCGCTGACTTTCAAACGTTTGATTTCGAAGATATTTTTCTGGTACTTCTCCCGGTTGACACCGGTGACCTCCTTCCTGCTAACCTTGAACTCCGGACAGATCTCCCTCATGATGCCATGAAGGACTGCGGAATCGATGGTCACGAAATGTGCCCTGATGTTGCACAACGGAACCACGTTGAAGCGCTTCTCCATTAGGAACGCTTCCGTCTCTCAGACGCTTCATTGTTCCCGCGATTCAGCTCCATCTCCGCCTTGGGTTCGAGCTCTCGGTCTGGGTGCACGAAATAGCGCATAATTAGGGGATATCATCATTTTTTCACCTTTTTTCATATCTGATACCTTTTCTGCTGGGTTGACCGGCCTCAAGGGTGCACGGTGCTCATGAATAGTCGCACGGATTATAGAATCCTCATTCGTGCACCTGCGTGATGTCTTCTTGTCGACGAACTCGATCTCCTGTTCAAGCTGCCGATCGTCCGTCATCCCATTGGTGATGGCCCATCTTTCCTTCGCGAGAGAGACCCGGTTGGAGTGCAAACACGGCGCATATCATGAAGCCCTGGAGGTTCATGGTTAAACGGTCTCCAAGTTCGTTAGGTACCGCATGGCCCCGTGGGTGTAAATATTCCAGTCCCTCTGAATCGAGTACCGTAGAAGCTGTAGAAGGGATGCTTTTCGTGGAGGGCATGCACCCGCTCATTTCCCCTCGAGGTTTCCCCTGTGGCGAGCACCAGGTGGCGAAGAAGGGTCCTGCTGAAAAATTCTTCCGGAACCTCGGCTGTTTCGATGTCGGCCACGTCTTCATTCATCTCCTTCACCAAATGCATTAGCCCTGACGAAGCCTTTATAACACTCATGGAGTAAGACGCAACACGGTTTCTGGGAGTCTCTTGCAACGCTTCCTTGGACGGATGCTTGATATGTTTAAGATGGCAGGCTTTGACAACCATCACGTCGTTGTGCCGTCTTTCTTGCAGCCTTTGACGTCGGGCCTCCTTCATTTGCTTCTTTGTCTCGTCCTGTTCCTCTTCGCACTGGACTGTGTGTTCGTTTGTATCCGCCAGCTGACGACACTGGGCCTCCAGGAGCCTCCACTTTCACTCGCATAACTTTCCTTTTTAATTTTTTTTCTGAAAAAGAACGCACCTTGAATGCTTCAGGTATAAACAGCGAAAAATCACTTGAATACACTTACTTGAGGGTTGGAATACGATTGAACTGAAAAGCATACTTTGCTACGACTTCAATGCAAATACACCGCGTGCAGCAGAACAACACGCTCTTGATACCGATCGCGTTTCCGTTCAAGAGCAGCATGCGCGAAGTGTCTCGTGTAACTGGCTGATGTCTCTGGTGCACGTGTCCAGCCCCCTACAGAAAAAAAACAGAGACTCACGACTAACTGGCAACGATATGACAATTTCTTTCCCCCCTCTAAGGTAAACGTTAAAAGGCGAAAAGGTTTCCATATTGTCGAAAGTTTATTTTATAGGCGAAACGTCCCGCGAGCCGGACGTGTCTGCCAGACCAGTGCTTCATGCGACCCCAGTGGAAGGTGCTTGCTGGAAACCCGAGCAACTCGTGCGAAATGCAGTTTATTATGAGACTAGGAGCGGGTATGCTGCGTCAGGGCGTCGGCCTGGTCGCAGTTATCTCCTTACATATCGCTTGGCGCTGCCGCAGGCACTAGGTCTGTCTGCAGAGCTTGCAGGCTCCCAGAAAGATTATGTACTCTGGCTCTGTATCGGGAAAAGCGCTCCTCGATTCGATGCCCTCTGTGGTACGGTAACGCGGTTTTGTCTCCGCGATCCATCTGTTCCAGCGGTTTAGGCGCCACTACGGGTGCTCGTGGTAGGTACTCGCGCACGCTAGAACGTAAAAACCGACCAGTATGTCCGAGATGAAGTGTAAGAGATGGATCTTAGTCGGCCGGGGCGGGAAGGGCAGCATGATGAGCGCTTCCTCGAAAGCCACTACCCATCCATCCCGAAATCTGGGATCCATGGTAAATGTAAACGTTTGTCATCGAAAAAAAACAGATCGAAATTAATATGCAATTCACCGTTTAGATCGAAGACGAATTGTCTCTAGTATGTATATTCTTTATTGAAGAGTGCAATGAGGACTGCATGGTTCCTTCAGGTCAGTCATAGCAGGTCACTCAGGTGGTTGACGAACACTGAAAGAGACCAACAGATGCGCTACGCGCCGAAAACTGATATTCTTCAGGCCTGCTTGCGGTCAATGATAGAAAATGGTCCGTTGATAATGCTACCGAAGAGCAAAAGCTATGATAATAGACGTCAAGTAGGTGTCTCTGTTTCTCACTAGTTTGTTCATGTGGTCCAGCATACAGGGGGATACAGTCGCAAGAAAGTCCTAGTTCACGAACGGTCATCTTCCAATGAAATCGCAACGACAGCGTTCCTGGAGCTCAGCGATCGGGACAGAGTACAGGAACGTCGGGTTGTTTCAGTTGATGAGATTTCCTTTCGACAAAACGGTCGGAGCATGTATAGGCATTTGTGGGGAAAAGAGCCTGTTATATATACGATCGAACTCGAAAATAACTCGGACCTCATTATCTGTTCTAGCTGCAGTCGATTCACTCTCCGGCCTCAGTCCCGCTCGTAGAGAAGGCTCATCCAACAGCACCAACCATTCCGTCGAATCATTGAAGACTTTTCCCTCACGTCTCGCGACGTTTTTCCACTGAAAAACGTGGTATTTCAGCATTACCGTCGCGGTCGAGTTTTTGCCGATTCTGTCGGGGTAGAGTTGGTTTTCATTTCTCCGTGAGCTCCGTGATTCGGTCCCATCGAAGGAGAGTTTTCGATCGAAAAAAGGTAATGATCTCTCCACTGGGCGAATTGATGAAGCGTCCAGCACACGATGACACCGCGGACAATGTCGTCTCTCTTCTGCAAGTCTTCCTCTTTCCGGGAAGGTCCTCATTTAGGCACATTCAAAAGTGCGCCCATTCGCAGAAAATGAGGGATGAACTGAGGTGTATATTTCAGAAGGTCGAGATTGAGAGAAGGCAGCGGAGCGCTTCGGTGATAGGAAAGCACAGAGGGCTGACAGAGCACCACATGACGCTGAGGGTGCGAATTCGAGGACTACTTGCACTGGTGAGTTCAACCAGCAGCAAAAAACGCATGAAGTTCGTGAATGGTGAGTTTAACACTGAGAAAAATACAAGGAGATGTGCATTGTTGAAGACGAGACGCGAGGAGCTGACGCGAGCGAACTTTATGGGGTAGCCTCTCGGGTTCGAGGTGTACAAGGAGAAGCTGAAGCCGATCGCAGGGTGCCGGCCAAATACGGTTTGAAGGCGCCTGCCGTTGGGCGAATATACATACTCAAAAGTCGTGGAATGTTGTTCGTTATACTGGAAAGAATACTCGTAGTCAAACCATGAGGGCTCACCAACGCATGGGTACTTTTAACAACATCAAGCGTTGTTTTGGGACGGCCTCTTCCACTCCTTGCCGCTGGATTTCGTTACCTCACCGCCACCAAGATGAGTCGTGACGCCCGCTACAAAGCGCTCCTAAAATAACCGATACCACTATGCAGCGCATTCATAAACCACTGCGCGCTTCTCCTTTTCTTACGAACAGCACGCTCAAATACCCCATTCATCTGGCTCTCCGTCTAGCGGTTCCATGGCAGCTCGTGGGCGCACCAGATCGCGCCCCTATATCGCGACGACGAACACCCGACGTCGGCCGTTCACGAGTGTTCTCAGACACTCATGCCGAAAGCCCAACGGGGTTCTCACGTCAAATACTCCTCTCCGCTCTCATCGCACGCCCCCCTCTCTTCGCGCCCGTCGACGAGCCGGCACTCAACAGCGACACCGTATGTCTCTCCAGCTGCAGGCTCGCTACGGCTCCCGCGTCTCCCGTTTCCATGGGAAAGGGGCCTTGGACGCGGGCGCGCGCCGTCGCAGCGGCCGCCTCCAGCAGAGTTTGCGTCACCGCTCTGCACAGCGGGAGCGTAGACGGATCGAACCAGCTGGGCTGGATATCTCCAGCGCGGATCTCCCTCTTGGTGCCCCGCCTCATCGTGGTCAGCATTGCGTTGCACGGATTCTCCCGCGGACTGGACAGCGTGCGCGTGCGCATGCGCCCGCCCAGAATACGCGCCGTGCGGATCGCCCCGAGCGAGCCCGGGGTCTGTCGGTACCGCACGAGACGCCGAGACGGAACGAGGGCGTCGAGGCGACCCTTCTGCATCCGCCAACGACATGTATCGGGCGACGAGGGAGGCCCTCGGTGGATGAGCTTTGTCGGACATGTTGTCACACCTTACCACAGCCGATCATGGCAGCTACGTTGTGCGTCTCGAGGCTGTACACAGCGAAGATGGCAATGGCAAGCAAAGCATATATCGTGACGACCGCCTCTGGATGAACTGTTTCAAGAACACCTGGTGGCAGCGAAATCGGGACTTGAACACTGCCATCAGCATCCTTCAACAGTCGACAACGGACTCCGAGGGAGCGGAGCGTCCAGCACGCTGACTGGCGGACATAAGAAAGGAAAACGGAGCATTTGCAGAAAGAGTCTGCGAGGGCTGGTGTGCATGACAGTACGATGAAATCCAAACCTGTGCGAGTACGCCCGTGTCAGGATGCCTGTTCCATTTCATCCCGACATGCGTGAACGTACATGCACTGAACCCGTTACGTAGCGGCGACGTCGTATGAGTGATTGCCGTTTGCAATCACGCGCCGATCGCGAGACGGCCGCGCGTCACAGCATAGGGTGCCAGATTTCAGGGGCGTCTGCTGCGGAGCCGTATCCCACGGCCTGCCTGCAGGCTCGGACACGTCCCAGATTGGCAACTGATCCCGGACACGTGGTGCGATCTGGACGCGTTTCACATGGACAGCAGCTGGAGCGCTCGCGCGTCGATGTGGAACACCCGGCGACAAGAGCCAGCCTGAAATTCACACCCGGCTTTAGAACTCGCTGTACTTATGGTTGCGCTGGAACTTCCAGCAGCCATGTCTAAGGTGGAAGTGGTAGGTCTGGTGGAGTCCAACACGGGACGACAGGCAGTCCTTGTTTCCGGTGAGCAGGAAGCTGGGCAACCAGACAGGAACTGGTTTACAAGTCAGACGGCCGCTGATCTTTGCACCCAGAGCAGGCCTCGTACTCGCCAGATGGGTCCGGTTTACTGTCCAATTCTTGGCAGAGAGCCCACCACCAAAAACCGGGCACGCTCAGATCAAAATTCGCTCTATGTTCGGGAAGCTTGCGAAGGGACCGTGTACGCTTCCAATCGCTACGAAACACGAACTTCTGAGCTCTCGCGGGAAGCGCCAAGAGACGAAGCTGGCGACGGTAGAGCGCAGGTTCAAACGACGCCCACGCTGATTTCCGCTGAAAAAAGACTCGAAGAAACCAACAGCCTTCCCTGTGTTCTCGAAGGTTCCTCTTCACACATGCCACGCGTTCTGAATAGCACCGTCGAAGTGCCGATATGCAAGTCACGGAATATCTCGGCGGCAGATGAGCAGCCTGAGGTTCTGCGTGAGCGGTCACTGGAGAAAAATGTGAAGCATTGGTCTTCTATTCATTTCCTTCTATCAGCTGCACTTCGTCCCCAGTACTCGACAACCGTCAAGGAGGACGATTGCTCGAGACGAGCAAGGCGACGTGTTCATACTCGATCGCGTTCGGCAGGATATGGCGCTCTTCGCGTAGTCCCGGAGAAGTATCTGCTGGATCGAACGCATGCTTCGGTGCTGGGGGCTTCAAATCAGCGGGTTCTTCGATGGCTCGCACCACACACTGGGGAGAGCGGTGTCCAGTTATCATCATCATCATCATCAGCAGCAGCAGCAGCAGCGCCCCGGAGCGTTACTGGCACGGGAGCACTGGTATCCAGACCACGCGAGGGCGGATCCGAGCATGCGGCGCCCAAATGTTCGAGTACGTCATTCACTGCGCGAAAGCGTGGCCGCAACATCTCCTGCACGCTGAACAGCAACGTGAACAAATGCTCTTCCAGGGACACCGACTCAGACGGGTCGAGTGCAGTCACGGAGATGATCCCCGATACAGAGCACATCCTGATCCATCAGGCTGGCGTCAGTTCACTTGCGGTAGAGGTAGATGGTGAAATCGATCCATGGCTCATTATCGCCACGCTGCCGCCCCGAGAGTATGCGGCTCCCGCGCCTCAGATCCGCCTACCGAAGCCGGATCCCGCCGTGCGAGATCGCCCGACACTCGTTTTGGATCTGGATGAGACGCTTGTACACTGCTCGACAGAGTTTATGTCTGATGCTGACTTTAATTTCTCCGTGCACTTTGAAGGAACGAATTACACAGTATATGTGAAACGGAGACCTTTTTTACAGGCGCTGCTCCAGTACGCTGCTCGCTATTTTGAAGTGGTGGTCTTTACCGCCTCGCAGAAAGCGTACGCAGATCGTCTTTTGAACATTTTAGATCCTGATCACACACTAATCCACCACCGGCTCTTTAGAGATGCGTGCATCAATGTTGCGGGTAACTATCTGAAAGATTTGACCGTGCTGAGTCGTGACCTGCGACGTACCATCATTGTGGATAACAGCCCCCAAGCTTTCGGCTATCATTTGGGGAACGGCGTTCCGATTCTAACCTGGACCGATGACGAAAATGACCGCGAATTGATCCAGCTGATTCATCTGTTAGAGGATATGCGCGACGAATTGGAACACGGTAGCGGCGATGTTCGTTTTCTTGTCGAGCGGCGTTTCCGCAATAAGAATCGCGTTGAGTTCTACAGAGCGTTTCTTGCCTCCATTGATTCTGCACAATGACAACTTGCCACATGAGTATGGAGTATGTTTAGATGGGAAGCATGTTACCTGCCATTGACCACCAGGTTGCGCCTCTCCTGGCGAACAGAAACGATGACAGCATTCCTCTGTGCAATGACGCGTCGCGAGATCGAGCGCTGTAATGCGGACCGCGACGCCCACGGAAGCGCCGAGATCATTGTCCGGTGAAACAATTTCAGTTCGGGCGCTTGGTACTGATCGTCGGGACAGCCGCTGCTCGCGACGAGATTGTATCGCCTGGTGCCCTTTGAGCCTTTGGAGAGCACACGATCGCCGCGAGTTTCCTACTCTGTACATATAAACGGCTTTTCCCGCTGTGCCAAGTTATACCAGACGCTCTGACGCACAGTTTCCTTTCGAATGAAGTTTTAGAGCTCTGGAGTTTTACTAGCTGCGAGCATCGAGTCCAGGGAGCGGCTTGGTCTATCAAGGAACGGGATTGCAAGTGATTCTCCTAAAGGAGTGCAGCTTAAACACGTATGCATGGAGCCCAGTCCAAGACAGCCTTGGGCAAACTTTACTTTGTGAGAACCCACGAAAACTGTCGGTGATATGCAAGCTCTTATTCTGATGATCTAACGTTCCCAAGCGCAGATGCTCGCTTGCGAACTCCGTGAGGGAGACGCACCTAAGCTGCGCACACTGAGTACCTCCAAAGAGTTGGAACACTCTCAGGATCGGGCTGGGCCGAGCGATATTCATCGAAATTTTCGATTCTCATGCATTTTCCCCATGAGCCTCCGAGTCGATAGGCGTCCGAAGCAGAAACCTTGTCCGTGCAAATCGATTTGCTGCGCTGAAGTTTCTGTCCGCTGCTGTCCGGCAAAGCTGGTACCGCATTCCGTATGAGTACGCAACGCAAGGCTCTGTTCGCGAAGCGAACGTCATTGGTCAGAGCGTGTCAACGAGTCCAGATCCGCTGCAAATTGCATGCTTGTCTGTATGCGTGGATGCGTGCGCGCATTAGTGCTTGTATGTCGATGGAAATCCGGGAGTCAGTCAATCAGTAAGTCAGTCAATCAGCATGCACAGCTGGCCGTCTGCTTGCGGGCATACCTATACGCATATTTACATACATGTGTGCGTGCGAGCATGCATGTCTGTCTGCTTGCGGTCGATTGCAGCCTTTCATGCGCCAAAACATCAAATCCAGTCTCCGTGACGAATCTTTTCGGGCAAATATACTTCGGTTAGGTACTGGAAGCCGAAATTGCTGAGAGCCTGAATCTCAGCCTTCTCTTTCCGCTTCACCATCAGGGAGAGCTCTCGATGCCAGGCTGGATTCTTTTTGATAAAATCTTCTTCCAGCATGTCTTTTCCGGTCTTAAGATCATTTTCTGTCATCGCAAGGCGGCACTGCTCCGGGATACCGTAGCGATCAAGGTCGGTTGGCCGAATCCCCAACCACTTTATATCGGGCGTTGCTAGATTTGCAGAATCGTAGCTCATGCCCTTACTGCCACTCATGTAAACCGAAAGAATTTTCAGTCCGTACGGATCGCTGTCTACTAGACCAAGGATTGGTAAATGCAATTCCCGCTTCAGTCTTCGCAGAAACAAACGTGTTCCGACGTCCGGCTGACCTTTTGCAGTGACAATAATGCATTTCACGCGATTATAGAAGCGATCTTCCGCTAAGCGCATAAATGCTGCATCCTTCTCGACCAGGAGGATAAATTCGGCGTCCGATGTTATATTCGTGATTCGATCGGTGTACGGAGGTATTGCTTTCCCGCCAACGCCCATACGCGTGCAGTCGATCAAATCCCCGTCTTCCTGGAAAGTTACACGGCCAACGACGATGCCTTTCTCTGACGCAACGACGTTTAGAGAGTTTCGAGTACAGCCGATCAGGCATGCAACATCGTTGAGCACATCGTCTGACTCGGTTTGCTGCCGAAACAATTTCACATCTGTGTAGAACAAGTCGCGTTTTGTTGTGTGTATCCGTCGGGTGCAAAGCTCGTGCACAAGCTGTAGCACTCTCGTCATGATAGTGGTTTTGCGAACCGAGGCGACGGAGGCGAAGTTGCGAATCGCGACCCCGTCTTTGAGCACGATCCGTTCCAGCTCCTCGACGTACTCTTGGTTGCCCGCGGATCTCCGTGGCACCTTGTAGGAGAGACCACGACCCTCCAGTATAGACTTTGCTGCGGAGAGAATGACTCGTTCGAGTTCGGCAAGTACCTGGTCGCAATCGAGCTCGCGCACCTCTATGCGTGCTGCGCTCGAGGCATCGGAACTCTGCTGCAAAATAAACCGTTGTTTTGCAGCCTCTCTGGACTCTATTTCCCTTTTCAACTCCCGGACTCTGTTCAGAAAAGACTCAGCGTCAACAGCCGCCGTTCCGCTAGAGACAGCACCCGATTCTGCCGCCTGTTTCCACTTCCGAGAGGCTGTGCTCAGCCGCGGCTCGGTCGCGGTTTTCTTTCTCTTCGCAACCATAAGATGAGGTGCTCGGGCCCCAGTCCGTCCAAAAAGCTTTCAAGCAGGAACGTATGCAGCACAAGCGGTACGACGAAGCAGCCTGCCTTTCGATCTTGAGCGCTGATGCGTACCGTTCGGCGAAAACTCGCGCCCGCCACGGGATCGGCAGAGGCGCAGTGTGCACCGAACACTCGCGTTCGCGCCAAGCTTGCATGCGGCGTGCGGATGTCAGCGCATCGCCTTCTGAGGCGAAGTACGACACGCGTATTCGGTTCTCTTCAGCACCTGGACCGGTTTCAGCGCCGCGGATCAAACGCAATCAGGATCGAAAGTCACAGAAAAGGCCTCGAGGGCCCGTATGGACCATGAAATGTCCGAACCTAAGGCACGATAACTGACGTGAACGCCAGAGCCCGACACAGCAGGAAGAAAAAATCCAGCTTTGAGCTACTCCTTCTGATCCTGCATTTCCATTTTTCTCGAAATGTTTTAGATGAGCAGTGCCGAGGTTCGTAGTCAAACCATGTGGGCTCACCAACGCATGGGTACTTTTAACAACATCAAGCGTTGTTTTGGGACGGCCTCTTCCACTCCTTGCCGCTGGATTTCGTTACCTCACCGCCACCAAGATGAGTCGTGACGCCCGCTACAAAGCGCTCCTAAAATAACCGATACCACTATGCAGCGCATTCATAAACCACTGCGCGCTTCTCCTTTTCTTACGAACAGCACGCTCAAATACCCCATTCATCTGGCTCTCCGTCTAGCGGTTCCATGGCAGCTCGTGGGCGCACCAGATCGCGCCCCTATATCGCGACGACGAACACCCGACGTCGGCCGTTCACGAGTGTTCTCAGACACTCATGCCGAAAGCCCAACGGGGTTCTCACGTCAAATACTCCTCTCCGCTCTCATCGCACGCCCCCCTCTCTTCGCGCCCGTCGACGAGCCGGCACTCAACAGCGACACCGTATGTCTCTCCAGCTGCAGGCTCGCTACGGCTCCCGCGTCTCCCGTTTCCATGGGAAAGGGGCCTTGGACGCGGGCGCGCGCCGTCGCAGCGGCCGCCTCCAGCAGAGTTTGCGTCACCGCTCTGCACAGCGGGAGCGTAGACGGATCGAACCAGCTGGGCTGGATATCTCCAGCGCGGATCTCCCTCTTGGTGCCCCGCCTCATCGTGGTCAGCATTGCGTTGCACGGATTCTCCCGCGGACTGGACAGCGTGCGCGTGCGCATGCGCCCGCCCAGAATACGCGCCGTGCGGATCGCCCCGAGCGAGCCCGGGGTCTGTCGGTACCGCACGAGACGCCGAGACGGAACGAGGGCGTCGAGGCGACCCTTCTGCATCCGCCAACGACATGTATCGGGCGACGAGGGAGGCCCTCACGCGCCATGGAGCGGCCCTCGGTGGAGGAGCTTTGTCGGACATGTTGTCACACCTTACCACAGCCGATCATGGCAGCTACGTTGTGCGTCTCGAGGCTGTACACAGCGAAGATGGCAATGGCAAGCAAAGCATATATCGTGACGACCGCCTCTGGATGAAATGTTTCAAGAACACCTGGTGGCAGCGAAATCGGGACTTGAACACTGCCATCAGCATCCTTCAACAGTCGACAACGGACTCCGAGGGAGCGGAGCGTCCAGCACGCTGACTGGCGGACATAAGAAAGGAAAACGGAGCATTTGCAGAAAGAGTCTGCGAGGGCTGGTGTGCATGACAGTACGATGAAATCCAAACCTGTGCGAGTACGCCCGTGTCAGGATGCCTGTTCCATTTCATCCCGACATGCGTGTTGAACGCAGCAGCAGATTCGTGCCCCATGTGCAGCGCATGATGGAGCCCTCGCCTCGTGCTCTATAGCGCCCAGCATAACTACCTTCGAAAAACGGCCGTAACCCGTAAAGAAAGCGAAGATTCCTGGGATCTGCACATAATAACGAGCGGCGACAACAAGGATTCAAGGAAAATCGGGCCAATGGCTCGCTCTTGTGTACAGGAGACGCGCAAATCTGTCTGGATTTTATGCAAAGCGCAGAATACATGGATGTCGTGCACAGGAGACGGATAACTTTCTGTAGCTTTGACGCAAAGCGCAGCATAACTGGATCCTGGGCAATAATAACGCACAATTGAGTTTTTCTCAATACGCTCACGCTGAAAGCAAGGACACAGAGGAAAACACAAGACCTTACTCCAGGACGCGTCCCCCGCCAAAAAAATACGGCCTCGCCAGTCACCGGGCTCTTTTTCAGCGGTTCGCCAGCCCAGTTTCGCCTTGGCGCTCCCCGCAGAGCAGTATCGGAGCTACAATCCCCAGCGACATCGCTAGCACGTGTCCCGGCGCTGGGATGCGAATCCCGCCAATTGGCGGCTGCACCGAGTCGTGTGCTGATCGCGCAGCGTGATGCACTCAGCGCCGCCGTCGTCGCCGGCGCCGGCGCCGGCGCCGCCGCATAAGGGCAACCGGACAATCCGCCAGCCACGACACGGCAGCGGCCGGACGTCGGGTGCCGCCAAAGCCTTAGAACGTACACCGTTTCTGCTCGCGTAACTGAAGGGCCTGGACGCCACGCTCAAAGGGTGTGCGTTGTCGATCTCGTGCTTCTTTCCATAATACGGACGAAACGTTGAAAAACAAAGTTTTTGTAGTTGAGTGGAGACCCCGAAAACATGATCGTGTGGAAAGACGTTTTCACTAAAGACGAACTGCTCTCTGATGGAATGAAAAACGTTCGGGAGCTGGAGAACGGCCTTCTCCTGGCTTGCGATTCGTACAATGTGACGCTAGGCGGAGGCGACTATGGAATCGCGAACAACGACGAAGAAGCTATGGGGGCAGGCGGCGACACTGCGGGCGCAGAGTCGGTGAACGTGGTGGTGGACGCTTTCAAGTTGCAGAACATTCAGCTGCCACGGAAGGATTTTCAGGTGTACATCAAGAAGTATTCAAAACGGTTGAAGGAATACCTTGAGAACGAGAATCCATCTAGAGTGGCGGCGTTCATGGAAGGAATGAAGGAATGGGTACCGAAGATGCTCAAGGAGTTCGACGAGTACGAGTTTTATATGGGCCCTTCCTGCGATCCCGACGCATTACTGGTTCTCGCGAAATACGAAGGCGAAAGTCACTACCCGACTTTTCTGTATCTCAAGGATGGGCTTGCTGAAGAGAAGTTTTAGAACAGAACAGAAACACTCATTTCAGTTTAATCTGCAGGTTAAATACGACCAATGGATACCTGGGGATTTAAGACCGCTCGTGACCAACAGTGCGGTCATGCGAGGTTGCCTTCGGGCTCTGGCTCTTGTTCACGATGCTCGGCAAACTCATGAGGATCAAATTCTGGCGGGGGCGATGCACCCCCGGCAACAGAGTGATCAACGCTATCCGAGAGGGGGCTCGCATCCGCCGAAAACCGTGACGGCGTCTTTGACGTCGGGCTCTGCATACGCTGACTTGTGCGCTCACCCGAGGTGTTCACCTGAGAGCTTTCAGTCCAATCAATCTTTTGACTGGTGAGGCTTCCATGTTCAGTCATAATATCTTGCAGTTCTCTGTCTTGTTCAATAAGCGGCTCGAATTTCAATGCTGCCAGTTGGTTAGAGATATAAACAATGAGGGCCCTTGAGAACACAACATCCTTGTTGCGTTCGAGCATTTCAACACCAAGCTGGAGAGAGTTGCAGGCGTCCTCTGCAGACTGTCTGGATTCAAGGAGTTTCAGACGGTTGCGTTCCAAACGCGCGTCCGAATCCTGCTTTTGCGCTGCTTCGAGCTTCTCGACTTTGGTTAAATAATAGTTGACCTCTCTCAGGCGCTCCTCATACACGTGTGCTCGTTTTCTCATCTCTTTGCACTTTTCGAGGAACTCGTCAACTTGCGCTAAGACGCTCTGGACCCCCTCCGGTGTCGGTTTACTCTCGTTCTGGCGGTAACCCGTTGGCGGTGGGCGAAGAAGACCAATCTTACACATGTGTTGTTCCAGTGCCGAGACAACGTTCGCAGTATCTGTTGCGGTGCTGTAAAATGGGTGCGTAGCTTCGAACATAGTCTGTATTGAGCCGGTGGCATCACTCATGTTCGCCAGCAGGCTCTTCCAGGCGTTCTCGTTCGCAGCTAGCACGGCTCGTACTCGTTGGGCCCGACGCTCCAGGCTGTCCAGTACGTCCATCGCAGCCTCGTACCGAGTTTCGGGCGCACTCGCCGGCCCCCTGCGAAGTACAGCGTCTTTCGAGCTCTTTAAGCTTAACTTAACGCGGTGAAGCATGGTTGCGGTCGCTGAGAGGCAGAAGCTTATAATAGCGATGGTTCATTTGCGCCGATCATGAATACATCACGTACAAGTGCCGTTTTGTCCAGTATTCCCTGGATCATTCCCGAAGGCTGTAACGCAGGACACGTGGCTGCACCGCGGCATCTCGTTCCGGAACGTGCGTAGACGGACGCCGCGGCCCCTGGGTGTCCGATCATCCGGTGGCGTTCGGCGATGCACCGATGCTGCGGAAACCACGAGTTGATCAGCGAGCGGCTCGAATGCCGAGGTGCCTCGTCAACGCGCGACGCCAACATCCCCCAAAATACGATATTTCGCGATCGCGACCTGTGGAAACGCCGTTCATGCAGGGGGTTGTCGGCGATGCCGCGCCAGGCGCAGGCGCACGTGTGGCGCTGCTCAACCAGCCCGAGTCTTTGCGTAGCCAAGGCAAAACATGAAACATGAAAATCACGTTGGGGGCGCTCGACCCTGAGTCTGGATTTCTGAGCAGCGGATGATACCAGGGCGTGCGCCACTACATCCATGTCAGAATAAAATTGAAGAGGTCCACTTAGCCGACATGGGTGCAAACATCAGAATCATTTCAGAGTAAAACAGAATAGGTTCATCGCGCAAGCTTGGATCCGCACTCGCTATGGTTACGGCTCTTCCTAATGGCATCAACGCGTGCCTTTAGAGGCTTTTTCTATGACAGCTTCCCTTTACGCTCTTGTATCTCGGGCTCTATACAGGCCGACCTCCGCTTTCCGTCGAGCTCTGTTGCCAGCAGTCGGAGGATATTTATGGCAACATATTCGTTTGGATTCCGCCGTTTCCGGCTGCAGCAGACGCATTTCACGCACAGAGTGAAGATGAGATCTACGTTTCTCTTGCCATTTTCATACTCTTTGCACAAGGCCTCGATACGGTATTCGTAACCTTCAGAATTGCCACTGTTAACGTGTTTCAGTGTGTCCAACACAACTTCTCCTTCGAGGGCTAGCCTATGACGTATGAACGCTTACTTCATCGCTCGGTGCATGCCCTTGACAGGTACATAAGGTTCACCGCCCCGCTCCGATGTTCTCCTCGGTTTTCGCGCCCGGTACAGTTCCTTACGATCGCGGACCTCTTGTGAGCGATTCTCGCGGTGAGGGCACTGCACGCTGCTCGTGCAAGCCCAAACTGTTGTGTTTCAAACATGGATTGTGGAACACGATATTGTCCATGATCAAACAAGTATCGAAAGGAAAATTTAGGCTGGAGGGGAATTCGAGCTGTGTCGGTCCCTCTACGCTCGCTTCGTGCACAGCGGTGACGCATTCTCTAGTCAAAGCAATCACTGGAATGACTCAAGTCCGAGTCCAAGACGATTCTTCGTGTAAGAAGAACAGACGGCAGCCGATGGGAGCGTATTCCTTGGTAGGTATCATGCTGCTGCCGTCGAATAGTGTTTCGTCGATGGACACCAAGAGCGGAGGGTTTGTCTTTCGAACGAAGTCCAGGATTTGATGTGAAAGGTTCGAAAAACAAGTGGCATGAGCTTTTTAACGACTGGTCAAGGGAGGCTGCCGCGTTTTTTCCTTCCTCAATCTAGCTACCCGAATTGATACCCCCACGAGTCGCGTTGAAAAGTGACCATCGAAACCTTGAAGAATGCGTTATTTGAGGACGTTACGCATATGGAAATGAGCCGACTGGAGGGATGGACGTATGAATCGGATCATGACATCGGAATTTTACGAATACATTGTCGATGGGATCGCGAATCATTTCGATTCACGTGGCGGAACGAACTCAAGCGACAGAGAGTTTGAGGAGCCACTCCAAAATGACCGCCGAAAGTCCTGAAACTTCGAATGAATCCTCAAGTCCTTGCTGCCGCACTTCGAATGTCGAGGCTGTACTTCAGAAAACCATTCGAAAGAATCGAAATTATCTGAAGAGAGCGAGAAGCTGAGTGTTGCAATCAATTCTGAAACAGGTTTAGGAATCTTCTCTTCGGTGCTGCGAACGAATATTCCTTATCTGGAGCCTGTTGTGACGAGCGACTTTCCAGCATCCAAGAATGACGCTTGTCTGTTGGTGTCGCTGCAATAAATCTAGCTTTATGTTCATTCATCCTAGTTCACGAAGAAACATATAATTGAATTGAGGATCCTTTCCGATCAATGGGCCACAAGTTATCTTCGTGATGAATCTTTCTTCTAGAGGCCTCTGGCAAGATTCACCTGGAGACTCGGATATTTTGAACGGGAACGTCTCGCAATGACCATCTCAATTGCCACCACTCAACTGCCCAACTCTTGCTCCGCGCCACGCTTTGGTGCCAGGACAGAATCCACGGCCCCCCGGGGCATACCATCAGATACTACCTATTCGACAACGCTTTCGTTGGGTAGGCTCGATGGATTAAAGCTGATGTTTTCGAGTGCGCGGAGCATGGCGGTTCGTAGGGCACAATCCTCATCTCAGCTGTGGATACAGCTAGCACCGCTTATACCATATATTTACGTGTACAATGTTCACCTCCGGAACAGCAGCATGATCGTTCCAGCGATACCTCGAGCGACGCATCTTCAGGGAGCATTGCTTATGGCACTTGACGCGCCTCCGGGGTCACGCTGCACAGACAGGACGAATTTGCGATGTTTTTGCGGCAGTCAGCTCGAGACTTGCAATCATTTTTTGAATGATAGAGAGGAACTTCACCGTGAAATAGCGAGCTCGAGCTTACGACTATCCATCGCGTTGAAAGCCGATAGACATCTGATGTGCGAGCTCGTGCACTAGATTCGCTGAAGGCAATTTTTTCCAGGAAACAATCATGTATCCAACCAGGATTGCTCTCGTGTGCGATGAGTTCATGCGACAGGGAAATGGATATCACACCGATCAGCGCACCTGAATTTTCCAAGAGCCTCAGAGGATTCTTCCCGTCGAAGCTGGCTGGTTGATGTCTCCACCGATATGAGTTTACCACCGGATGCCGGGCCTACCGAGGACACGCACTGAGATTCTGCATTTTCGGTAGCGACCCTCCCACAAAATGACCGGTTTCTTTTCGTGGCCATGTGGGCTCGCTACGGTGCAGAACGTTCTCGCTGAGCCTCAATCGCGAAGCAAGCATTGGTGCCTTGCTGGAGACGCGGTGCGCGCTCTGGGCGTCCACCTCAAACATTCGGAGCCAGACCTCTGCCAATTCATCATCGTCGCTACTCTGGAAAGTGCTCGAGCGATGCGCGACATGCGTGTGCTCCGAGCGCTCACGAAAGCTCGCGCGCTGAAACGCAAACCTTTGCTCCTCTGGCCTGAAAGCCGGTTCTGAATACAGTCTCTACTGCATAGCGCTTGTAGCGGAGCCTCGACGGAGCTGTAAGAAAGGGCCCGCATTGTCGTTCCAGTCAAGGAGAGCATCATCTGCACAGAGACACAAGTTCAGCGCATAGTACGAGACATGCTCGAGGCAACTGCAACAGCGACAGCACAGCGGTGCTCCGCACGTGGACATGCAGCACACAAGGCCTTACAATACGCATATTTTAGAGCAGCCTGCCAATGAGGCGGCTGAGGAGTAGTCTGAGCTGAATTCCGGGAGTCATAGGAAGCTGCAAACGGCGATCGAATGCGTCATAGCCCGAAGCACGTAATTTGCGCAGATAGTCCGCCGCCAAAACAGCTGGTAGAAACGCTAATCGACACGAGCGGGGAATCCGCTTCCAGGTCTCTTTGTCTGAGCGAGCGCGCTCCAAATATTCTTCTGCCACAAGTGCAATCGACTGGAAGGCACCCCGCCGATCCACGGAGGACTGGACCTGGAGGTTCACCAACTCCTTCGCGGAAATCTTCCAAGCTTCCATGACATCACGAGGCACATATGTCTGCAAGCGAGCTGCGTGATATGGTGCGCCTCGCAGAAGCGTTGCAAGACCCGCCGCCGTACCTACGTCCATAGCGACTCGATCCAGCAGCTGAGCTGTTTCGCGTTTGGGCGGCTCGCCGTTGGCCCCGACAGCATGCAAGATTCTCGCGTGCAGCGCAATACACGACCCGTGCGAAGCCTGGGTGTATTCTACCAGATCTTGGATTGTATGCGGCTGCGGATACTTTAGATCCTGCTCCCTTGCTGCAAATAGTGCTTCAAAAGGCTCTACAGGGAGCGCGAAACGTTGAATCGTTTCGCATAGAGCACGCAGCGTCGGACTGGAGATCGAGGTACGAACACCAGTCTCCGCACTGCTTCCATCGTATATTCCGTGCACGGCATTGCGGAAGAAAGATAGACGGAGTCTTCCCATGTCCTCGTTAGAAACAGAGTCTTTGATTCGAGCGAGCTGCAGGTTGAACGCGAAGAGCGCCGCATGCGCACAACGTGCTCTCTGCTCCGCATGAAGTACGTTGATCAAATAGGCTCCATACTCCATCTGTCGCAACTGTTGCAAGCAGTACTCATAATCTTGGCGTTGCGCCTCCAAAACTGTGGGAAACTTAGGCTCCCAACTCGTCGGGAAGGTATGAACGCTCATGCGGCCCGCGGTGAACGCGTGTGTTTCGGTGGTGCTTCCAGTCCGACAGCCCGTTTCTCCCTTTTCTAGACTTGATGGCTGCCTCGCCTCAAAGTCTTGAAGGTTCCGGTAACCTCCAGGCGTTCGCCATTGGTCCATGGAACCATTCTTTACGGGAACTTGCAAGGCTTTCGGCACCCCGCAGCTAGCACACAAGTGCAGGGACAGGCACTTAAGGCGCCGGAGGCGTGCGCGCGCGGCACTGCAGAGCGTTTCGGGGGAGCAGTCTCCGGCGCTCAGCAGCGAGACGGTGGGTCACCTGTAGAAAGCGTCGCCGATCTCAAGGATGCCGAAGAACAAGGGCAAAGGAGGCAAAAACAGGAGAAGAGGGAAGAGCGATAATGACTCGATCAAGCGTGAGATAGTTTTCAAGGAGGACGGGCAAGGTAAGTGACTGCGATGTAACCTGCTAGGGCAGTGTCGAGCACAGCTGCACGCTCGGTGTGGAATCAGCTCTGCGTGATGAAACTTTCGAGTCTCGAATCCTGAATGGCGAACCAACGTCTCTGAAGAATACTGAACCGAATTCCTCGTTTCTGATTGGGCACTGTCTGAGCTTTGCGTGTCTGCGCACCGTAGACAGCGCTGCGTGCACTAGTTCCACGAACAACAACTAACCGTTTCGTTTTCGTATCGGTGACAGAATATGGACAAGTTTTGCGCATGCTTGGCAACGGCCGGTGCGAAATCCACTGCTTCGATGGACAGAAGAGGCTTGGACATATTAGAGGAAAGATGCGGAAGAAAGTGTGGGTAAATGCGGGCGATATCGTTCTGGTCGGTTTGCGGGATTTCCAAGACGACAAATGCGATATCATTCTCAAGTATTCTGCTGATGAGTCTCGTGCGCTCCAGCGCAAGGGCGAACTTCCGGATAACATTGTTCTGAATGAAGCAACGGATACTGGGGATGGAGCTGAAGTCGAGTTTGAGGTCGACTTTGACGAAGAGGAAGAGGTTGCGAAGCAGCCAGCACGCGGGGCCATGCCTGAACTCGACATCGATGACATTTAATGGAGATCGATTTGAACTCGGCCTTGTGCACAAGAACGGGATATGATTTGACGACATATCAGCTCCCTTGCGTCAGATCGTGGCCAACCCTACCGCCCTGGGCTGGCAGTGCGACCCGGGGCCATGCCGATCTCAGGTCGTGAGCCGTCGCCTCTACGCAAATCGTAAAATGCTGTGTGGCAGATGCCGGCCTGTGCGCCTATGCTTCAGAGTCCATAAACGTATACTCGACATGCGAAAAAGCCGTATTTTCCGAGTCCAGGGCCATGGGTGCAACCATGAAAGACTGAACACGAGCACCCGAAGGGGGCAGCAGCTAGCGCTCACGACCTACATTGACAGCTGTTTCAGTCACAGACACGAGTGCGGTGTTTTTTGCGTGGTTCAACAGCATCTCGCCCAGTTGGAAAATAATGGACAAATTGCTGGCTACCAATGTCTTTGACTCGCACAGACGGCTACTTGCAATGCATTCCATCCTTCTAGGAAAAGGCCTACAGGTGGGTCGCAGCGATGCTCAAAGGCGCTGGCAACCCAACGTTGCGGTTTAGAAGGTAGTTCGCGTTTTTTAGCAGAGCGATGATAGTACGAATATTTTTCCCCGCTGCAGCATAAGCATGGTCCGAAGCCACTCGCTGACTACAGAAGCACAGACTTTACAGTGCCGGAACTGAGTTTTGCACGACACGGAAGCGCCGCACTGCTCTGGGCTGGTGACACTTGGAGCCTTCAGCGCAGGATCTGGGGTCTCGTTGCCGGCTGCTGGTCGGGGTCGCGCATCCCGGGTCAGTCAACGGCGACGGGTCCGATCCGTTGCAACACTGGGGAAACGCGTGCGCGAGCCCACGCAGAAGCATTGCACCCAAGATCTGTACATGGGCGGAAGAAGTGGACATTGTGCCCGTGCGCCGTCGGCGTCGCCACGCACGCGAATGCTCCCGGATACTTTTTGCTCATCATTGAACGTCGTTTCTGTCGCGGCTAGCACTGCATCAATGCCTTCTCATAAAACTTTCAAGATAAAGATCAAGCTCGCGAAGAAGGCGAAGCAGAATCGTCCGGTTCCTGTATGGTTTCGGTACAAAAAGGACACAAAGATCAGGTACAACAACAAAAGAAGGCACTGGCGGCGAACGAAGCTGAACTTTTGAAGCGCAGTACTTGCGAGCAACGCCGTGTACGTCGTCGTGTTTACCGGCGGCTCTGGTAGCTCAATGTTTCCGAGGAACGCATCGCAAGCTACTGAACGGCAACGGTGCGCTGCTTGAAGGCGATGCGAAGTGTAAACCCGGGTCGGGGAAATAGATCTTTGGAGCTATCGAAACCAGAGCGCTGGTTGCCCGTGCACCTGAGCAAGTAAAGTTCAATAAGATACCGTGAATACCTTTGATGCAGCTTCTTACGATTAGCAAGGTTTTAGGCGCTGCAGAGTGACCAGTGTGTTGCGACTAGCGTTACAATTCCCAAGGGGTGTCTAGCTTGGACTCTTTCGGTGACGAGGCGCCTCGCGGCATAGTCGGCCCTCGAGCGGAGAGCGGGGTTTGTCTGTTCGGGGCTTCTCGTACACCAATGACAGCGTCGTTCAGATAAACCTGACTGTCGTCATCTGCCCCGCTCGGTGCGTGCTTTTCATTCTTCGAATAGCTCGGCCAGTCATATTTTTCCTTGAGCAGCAGCAAATGCTTGTAGACGACATTCCATTTGCGTTCCTGGCCATTGGGAAGACGGGCTTGTACCTCTTTCGCGATCTGAACTTTGCTACGGATCCTTGGAGCAAGCTCATGGTAAACCTCGCTGAATATCGCATCCTCCGCTTCAGTGAACCGTAAACGATGCGCTTTGCTGTTGACTGGGACACCGGTCTCGCGGGAGCCGCTGCGCGCTGCCGCATGGCCGTTATAAGTGCGAGCTTCGCGCTGCTCGACACCGTAGCTCGAGGCCTCTTGGACCTCTCTGAAACCAACTGGGCTGGCGGCTAACGCTCTCTTGGCCGATAACTTTCCGAGTTCGATGTTTTCGGATAGTGTTTCAGGTGTCGAGCCCACCTGAACAGTTTCGTTTTCGAGTGTCCCTTGGTGAGTCGGAGCCCCAGTAGAAAGCGTCTCAATCATGAACTGGGCTGAAGCAATACTTGCTTGCGCAGCGCTGAGCACAGAAGGCGCGTACTCTGCAGCCCATTCACGGAGCGTCTGCTGTGATTCCAGTGTAACGGAGAGTTGCCTTAAGTAGTCTAGTTTCTCCCGGAGTGTAGCGGTAGCTGCGAGCAGTTCAGAGAACAGAAGGTTCCATGCCTCTGGCGGAGCGCCTCGCTCTTGATTCATAAGAGCAACACACCCCACTGTCCAAAGTCTCCTGTTGATTAGTTACTCGTGAAACACAGAGAGGACCATCCGCCCTGAGAAACCAGAACGCAAAGCCGCTACTGTGCTGGGCGCTCAACAAAACGGTGGCGCACGCGCATCAGTGACGTGTGTTTCCCGGTGCGACGTTGCGCGGTATTTAGTGCAGAGCGGTCGAGCTTCGGTAACACAACTGTCTTATCTATGAGGACACTCGCATTCTATGCTGGGAGCGCCCAGAAGCGCACTTCTCGTCTGAACCGGACGTAAGGGCATATGGTGTTGTATCGTCTGGTGCGCTGCGGTCGATAGTGCGCTTGACGGCGTTGGACGATGTAAGGCGCACTTGAACGTGCCTGGTCGCGGTTTCGACTGTCGACTCAGCCTCTATAACGTCTAGGCGTTTTCTCTTGTTTTGTAAGTCGCGGAAAACGTACAATAGACAACGCAGCTCCATAGCACAATACACACAAATTAGTCGAGCGCACGGTGGGAGGTCGGTTGCGTCTCGACGGCAGCGAGCAGGCTGCACGCTTTCTGGAGCGAAAAGTTTCGCGACCATAGAATGTACACAAATAAACCTACTCACAGAAGACACCCAGCCTTTTTTGACGGACTGCATGCTATCGGCTTCAGCAACCCCTTGCACAGTTTGAGCCTTAGCGGTTGCGCGACAAAGTTCGCTCGCGTCACCTCCTCGTGTCTTGTCTTCAGCACTGCACATCTTTTGGTATTGATGGCGACGTTACCGTCTCGGTTCACGAAATCCTTGCGTTTATTGCCTCTGCTTGAACTCAGCATTGCAGGGATTGCTAGAGGTCCTGCCTTCTATGAAATCAAAGTCTCGTTATCGTCTCGTTGAGCAAACACATTTTCTCGCCTTTTTCCGTTCTTCTTCTTTATCACTCGCTCTTCTTCGGTTGGTGGTCGGCGTGAAGAGGATCTTTTTTTTCGTTCCTTTTTTGTGGAACCCGGCGACACCGGGCCTCCAGGATCCTTGACGTCCGTGACCATACCTATTCCTCGGATTTTTTTTATTTGAAAATGAACGCACTTCTTTATGCCCTTAGATGAGGGCCTTCCTGGAGCGAGCAGGATTTGCGGAACAAAAACTACTTGTGCCCCGGTGTGTCACCGTGCAGAACGCTCCAGGGACTCGCCCAGTGGAGCGATCATTATGTTAAAGGATACAAAACACTCCTTCGATGAGGTTGAAACACGTAGAGCACGGAGGAATGAAAAGCAGCGCTATCTGGATAGAATCTGCAAAAACTCGAACGCATCGGAAATGGTGCAATGCCACGTTTTCCAGTAGAGGGAAGTCGGCGGACGTCAGGGAAAAGTCTTCAATGATTCGAATTTGCGGGTGCTGTTGTATGAGTCTCCTGTACGAGCGAAACTGAGGCCGTCAAATGGATCAACTGCAGCTAGAATAGACGATGATGTCCTCGTTCTCCTCGAGATCGATCGCACATACAACGAGCCCCCTCTTTTTGAATACCCATATACGCTTCGGCCGTTTCGTCCAAAGCAAGTCTCATTTACCGGCGAAACAAACCGCCATTCCCGTGCTTCATACCGATCGCGACGTTTCAGGGATGCTGTCGTAGCGATTTCGATGGACGATGGTCGTGCATGAGCTAGGACTCTTTTTTTGCGACTGTATCCCAGTGTTTTCAGTACCACATGAACAAGTTTTTGAGAAACAGATACACTCTTGGCGGCTACTATCGTCGCTTTTGCCTCCCGCAGGGTGATCAACGGGTCGTATTTCCACCATGGACCGCAAAGAGTCTTTAAGAATATGGCTCTTGGCGCGGAGCGCGTATCCTGTGATCTTTCAGTGATCCTCAACTATCTGAGAACTGCCGTATGACTGACCTAAAAGAAAAATACGGTCCCCCGTGCACAATGAAGTAAGGAATATATATCCTCCAGGCAGTTTGCCTTCGAATTATACGGTACGATGTAACTTGATATCGATCTGCCGCTCGTACTGCGAAAAAGCATTCGATGACACGCATCAGCGGTGGAACAGAATTGACCTGAAAGTCCGCAGAAATCGAACAATCTTTCAAGGTTTTGTCCATGATTCTAAAATGTGATATATTGGTCCATAACGCATTGCACGCCAAGCGATCGCGAGCGCCGCTCCCCATGTAACGAGCACCGACGCGCGTCTGACGCCGAGCCCGGGCCAAAACTCGAACCGGTGCTGCGCAGCGACGGCCGCGACACGATGTGGCGAATGCCGGCGTATTCGTCGACACTTTGTAGACGCTCTAGCGCAGGCTTTACGTAACGAACTTTTTCTGATCGAAAACCAAAACTCAGTTTGATCGTACCTTGTGCACGCGTGGACAGTAAAAACTTGTATTGGGACCGATAATTGTCATAGGACGCGACCATGGCAGTTTGTTTCGTTCTTCCGCACAATGGACTCGCGGCAGTAGCCGGGAGGCGAGCGCAGAGTGGCTGGAAACCCAGCGGTGCCCTCTTCCGCGAAACGAGAATGGTTATTAGCGCCAAGCCTGATTCAAAGAAAAATACTGGTGGTCGCGTATGGCGACCTTCTTCTTGGCGGGAAATGCCTGTCAAACAGGTACCGACGTACCCAGACGAGGCGAGGCTGCAGGATGTTGAGGCGAGGCTGCACAAGGCGCTGCCCCTGGTCTACACTGGTGAGTGTGAGCACCTGAAAAAGCTGATTGCAAAAGCCAGCCGCGGAGAAGCATTCGTTCTACAAGGAGGCGACTGTGCGGAGTCATTCGAGGAGTTCGAAAAGTACGGTGGCGACAACATACGGGATACTTTTCTCCTGCTCATTCAGATGAGCATCGTTCTCATGTACGCCCTCGGGTTGCCGGTGGTGAAAATCGGTCGCATGGCTGGGCAGTTTGCGAAACCACGCACATCGCCTATGGAGCGGGAAAAGAATAAGAAGCTTGAACTGCCCAGCTATCGTGGCGACATGATCAACGGGCCCGAGTTCGAAGCACGAGCGCGCGTGCCCGATCCCGAACGGATGCTCCGAGCGTATCACCAGAGCACTGCGACGATCAACCTCGTGCGAGCGCTTGCGTATGGTGGTTTCGTGGATCTACATCGCATCCATGAAATCAACTTGGAATTCGTGAACGGCACACCGCAGGGAAAACGCTTTTTCGAATACGCTGCTCGGATCACGGATGCTCTGCGCTTCATGTCGAGCTGCGGCATTCAAGCCAACTCCCCGATGATCAAACAGGCAGAGTTTTTCGTCTCACACGAGGCACTTCTGCTTCCATACGAAGAAGCGCTCGTACGCCAGGACAGAGAGACCGGCAAGTACTATGCAACTTCAGGCCATATGATCTGGTGCGGCGACCGAACCAGACAGCCAGATGGTGGCCATGTCGAGTTCCTACGCGGCATCGCGAACCCGATTGGGATCAAATGCGGACCCTCTCTGACTGAGGCGGAGTTGATTGAGCTGCTGGACATTTTGAATCCGGACAATGAGCCAGGTCGCATTACGCTGATCTCACGTGTTGGTGCTGGACGAGTACGCGAACATCTGCCTCGTTTTATTGAATGCGTGCAGCGTGAGGGACGAATCGTTACCTGGTCATGTGATCCAATGCACGGAAATACGGTAACAACTGCATCCGGAGTGAAAACTCGGCGATTCGACGACATTTTAAGCGAAGTCAAGGAATTTTTTGAAGTTCATCGTGAAATGGGCTCGATTCCGGGCGGTATTCATCTGGAAATGACCGGCCAGAATGTGACAGAATGCATCGGAGGTATGTATGAGCTCTCGGATGCGGATCTGGCCACTCGTTTTGAATCTCGATGCGATCCGAGACTGAATGCGAGCCAGAGCCTGGAATTAGCTTTTCTGCTCTCGGAGTACATGTCGGGCAAGCGTACGGATTGAGCACCCCGCGGAGTAAAGCTCCAGCGAGTATGATCGGCAGGTTCATCTACACCATGCAAAAAAACCCGCGACCAGAGCGAGGCCTCGCTCCTCTACATGATCGAGCATAGGCTCCGGTCCGCGTTGAGTCTCGCCCATGCTCTGGATGTGTTTGGCGTGTCGTTTCGATGCGCAGCGGGCTTTTGAAGAACGGGGAGTTCCAGAAGTCTAGTGCCGTCTGGTCGCAAAATATCTCCGTAAATGACGTACTCGATGGTATCCAGTTCCTCTTGAGAAAGCGACCGACTGAGGACGCGACTATGCGCACGCAGGAGTTTCTCTGTGACGCGGCTTTCCGGCTGATCGCTCTTCCATCGATTTGCTGAAGTCTGCAGAACGTCGCAGTTGGTTGAGTCTGAGCGTCCACCTTTGCCCCAGGGTGCGCGGTGGTCATACTCGTAACAGAGCGGACCGTTGCAACCATGCAGTGCGCGGCATACCAAGTTCCCGACTCGATCGAAGCGCCAGCGCCTTGGGTGTCTACCCGGAACAACTTGAGCGTTCCTCCAGCAGATGTTTCGCTCAGTATGCGAAAACAGGCGCCTTCCGTCGCGACGCGTATCCTCCAGGACGTCTTGCGCGACGGTTAGCAGCTTCCGACCCCAGACCGGCTGCTGCATCACCTTCCCAGCTGTGCACGCTGAAGCTTGACCAGTGCAAGCAGTAGCGTTGTTTCCTCCAGGGGCTCGTAGCGTCTTATCGAGATCCTTTACCGAGTTCAGCAAGAAACCTGGGCAGGCAGTGAACCTAGCAAGCCGGCTTCAAAGGTTTGTTGCACGTCGAAGCGCTCATGAAGAAACCGTTTATCGCCCAACACCGTCTGCGCAAGCTGGAACCAAATGAAGCGTTCTAGGATGTTTTCAGGATGTCGTACTGCTAAACTGTCAGCGTTGCGTCCGCAATGCAGCGGTTTGTGCTGCGCTCTATGATCGATGAAACCTGTGCGAGACAAATATGCTTCCGAGCGACCATCAACGGTGCAGGTCATAGAGCCAATCCATACCTGACAGGTCGAGAAGAGCATCGATCGATCCTCTGGCAATGCTCCATAGCGAAGACATGTGAGCTAGACTGCGTGATGCGCGACACCCCGAGGATCCATTCGCCCCCGGTCTTGGAGCGCCCACATGTGAGGTCGAAGATAAAATCACGAGCGCCCAGGTTCTCTTCAGGTATCTCCGCTTTCTTCCGTTGTGTCTATCTCCGGGAGGGAGCTCCCGTAAACCCAGAAACAACGCGGTAATGAAGAATCCATCGCACAGGACTCGAATTGCTGCTCGAGTGTTGCAACATTCGAGGCACTCAACATCGGGGTCGTGCATCTGCTTGACATCGCGACGTTCGTGGTTGCGTGCCTTTGCCTATTCGGAAGCTCTAGCGCACGCATGTACGGTGTGCGTCAAGCCGTCACTCCCTCATACATGGGAAAGCCCTGCTCTCTCTGTGCTGCATCCGCAACTTCGCTATAGGCGCTGTTGCGGACGCTCACGATAGAGTCGGTGTGTGATGGAACGTACGAAATGACTTGTATCTCCGGGGGGAATAGCGAGTGCTGGAACTTGTAGGTGGGTAGAATTACGGGCGCTTTCCCGATCGCCACTATCAAGCTCAATCGGAGATTCCTGGTCGCTAGAAAAGTTCTCTCAACAAGCAACGTACAGCGTTCTGGTTCGATGTATGCGCAGCGCCGTGTTCACGTCAGGTTCTGGCGCAGAA
Source organism: Cyanidioschyzon merolae strain 10D (assembly GCF_000091205.1). Taxonomy (NCBI): domain Eukaryota; phylum Rhodophyta; class Bangiophyceae; order Cyanidiales; family Cyanidiaceae; genus Cyanidioschyzon; species Cyanidioschyzon merolae. The sequence goes on from NC_010143.1 coordinate 284,203, forward strand.
GCGTCGTATGGCTGTTTCCACCGCCGTGGCGGATGCCTTGCTCCAAGCACCAGGTATACGGTCACATTATTGGTACTGACAGGGAAGATGCCTCTCTAGCGCCGATTCCAACTACGAGATGCTACGTACTGAACGACCTGTGCTGGCGTTTCAGCATACCCAGAGCGACGCCGCATCGGATGCTGCGGAACGTTCTTCAGTGACATCCTGCACGTGGGTGAAACTGGACGCCCTCTCGGGGACGCGCACTGCGCGCCATCTGCGACACACACCGCGTCCGTTCTGGGTCCGTAGCTGTGGTCAGTGGGGTTTGCTTGACGACCTGGCGCTTAAAGAGAGCGCAGCATAAATCCGGGTCTGTCTGCTGACGTACTGTGTGGGCTATCAGCGCAATGAGCACGCAGGCTGGCGCAACAGCGGCCGCGCTCTCAAAGTACAAACTCGTTTTCCTCGGCGATCAGGCCGTTGGGAAAACATCGATTATCACCCGCTTCATGTACGATAAGTTTGATAACAACTACCAAGCAACTATTGGGATCGACTTTTTGTCGAAAACGATGTACCTGGAGGATCGCACCGTCCGACTGCAGCTGTGGGACACCGCAGGACAGGAACGTTTCCGCTCGCTGATCCCGTCTTACATTCGAGATAGCTCCGTAGCAGTGGTCGTCTATGATGTAACAAGTCGCCGTAGTTTCCTGAATACTGCAAAGTGGATAGAAGAAGTTCGTAATGAGAGAGGCAACGAAGTAATTATCGTTCTGGTTGGGAATAAGAGCGACCAAAACGATAAGCGTCAGGTAAGCGTCGAAGAGGGCGAAGCGAAAGCCAAAGAACTGGATGTTCTGTTCATCGAGACTAGCGCGAAGACAGGCGCAAATGTGAAAGCGCTCTTTCGGAAGATTGCTGCGGCGTTGCCAGGTTCCAGCTCGACGACGAGTCGAGGAAGCCAGCTCATCGACGTGAAGCTCACACCGCAGGAACCCGCCGCGAGTCCGTCGCAACAAAGCTCGTCGTGTCTGTGTTAGCCTGTAAGGCGATCTTGGCGGTGCAGCACTGAAGGGTTTCAAGGCCCTCGGTTAAATGTCTCAAAGTTCCGCGTACTAGGCGCGGCGCACGGAAGGCGCGCAGTCGTGTTCGTACCCTAGACTGGTACAGGCTGTGAGAATCTCTTCTCTATCATGCATCCGTCGCAGTACGTTCTTTAAGGAAATGCATTTCTATCAAAGGACCTCGGTGGTCCTGGTAAACGAGTAGGGCGATGGTTCCGGAAAAGGCTGAAGGGCGACGGTGCTGTGCCAGCGCCGACCGCCTTCTTCGTACTAGCGCCCGCTTCTGGCTCTGTAACGCTTGCCTTAGCACTAGCAGTCGCTGACGTCGTGCTCGCTGCACCATTTCCAGTGGATGCTCTGTCATGTGTTTGCACGCTCTGTGCGGAAGCCGTTTTTGGTGGTTTCTCCGCCGCACTTGACGAGGACCCCGCAGTGCTACCGGCATCCGTTGGTACCCGAGGCACTACTCCAGTCGTTTGTTTCCTCTCAAATGCTGGCAGCTGGCCGTTGCGAATACGACTGCGAGCTGAATCAGCTCCGGGCATTGGAAGGCGCTTCTTGCCAAGTTTGCCGCCTCGAGTCAATATCCAGCCGTCGCCGCCCCAGACTCGGTCTGCGCGAAGCACCAGCAACGGGCGGCTGTTCTGCGCAGAGATCGAGCTCCGCCAGCTAGTCTCGTGAAGTGCATGCGCGCAAAACCCGATGACACCTATTGAACCGAGTGTTCCAAAGGACTGCAACGCACTCAACGCAAAAGCTTGGCACTGCATGGAGAGGCTCAGACACCCTGAAGGAATTGATGAATAAAGATCAAGCGCAGCTAACTGTGGAGCCGTAGCGGCGGTCGGCGCTCTGCGGCACACGCGGCAGTGGGTAGTTTAAGAAAAACAACAAAGCGGACATTCTCTTGCGGTGTCCGTGTATAGGGTCTTTCATCTCAATTTCGTTCCGCCTCTGCTACGTTCTGTAGAAGAAGGTCGAAATTATTGTGTAATTAACCTTTTAGATCGTAGACGAATTGTCAGTAGGGTACGTATTCTTTACTAAACAGTCCACGGAGAACTGCATTCCTTCTTCATGTCAGACATTCCACATCACGCAGATGGTTGCGGAACACTGGAAGACAGGCATAGACGCGCTCTGCGTCAAGAACCGATATTCTCCACGTGTGCTTCCAATCAACGGTAGAACACGATCCTTTGATCACCTTTTCCGGAAGTACAAAGCGACGATAATAGATGCCACCAGCGCCTCTGTTTCTAAACAGCTTGTTCATGTGGTCCAGAATACACTAGGATACTGTCGCAAGAATGTCCTAGTTCAATCACCGTCATCTCCCATGGAAATCCCAGTTACAGTGCTCCTTGAACATCGAGATCGGTATGAAGCACAGGGACGTGGGTTTTTTTCCTCAGTCAATGAGACTTGCTTCCGATGAAACAGTCGGAGAAGATACGGATATTTGCGGAGCGGGGCGCCCGTTCCATATACCATCGAATTCGAGACGAACGACGAAATCATCATCCGTTCTAGTTGTAGTGGATTCTATTTACGGCCTCAGTTTCGATCGTGGGGAAGGCTCATACAACAGCACCAACCATTTTGTCGAATCATTGACGATTTTTCTCTAACATCTGGCGACGTCCTTCTACTGAACAACGTGGCATTTCACCAGCCCCCTCGCGGTCGAGCGTTTCCCGATTCTATCGGGATAGAGCTCGTTTTCATTCTTCCGTACGCTCCGTGATTCAACCGGAACGAAGCAATCTTTTGTATCCTGAAATGCAACGATTGCTCCACAGCGAGATTCGCTGAAGCGTCCAGCACATGGTAAAACTGGGCCACATTATGTACCATTTGCGCAAGTGCTTTTTCTTCCGGGAAGGGCCCCACCAAAGGCCATAAAGAAGTGCACTCACTCTAAAAGAATTAAGGGATGAGCTGGGATGCACACTTCAGATGCTCGAGATTGAGAAAAGACTGCAGAGCGCTTTGGCGACAGAAATGTACGAAGACATGATAGAGCACCAAATGGCACAGAGGGCCTAAGTGCGCAGATTCCTCGCATAGGTGAGTACAAGCGGAAGCAAGAAAGGCATGAAGTTCGTGACCCGAGATTATAACGCTGCTATCAATATCAGGAGATTTGCGGTGCTGGCGACGAAATCCCGGAAGCTGACGCGAGCTTCCTTTAGAGGGTCAGCATCTCAGGCTCGAAGTATGCTGGGATAAATACTGAAACCGATAGCAGGCAACCGGTTGAAAAAGCCTGGGAGGCGTCTTCTGGTGGATATGCATATACCCCCACATGGCGGTGCGAAATTTTTTATTTCACTGAGGGTATGTATTTTGATGGACTTAAATAGAAGAAGCGGACACGATCGCAGTCGACGCGGGCGTGAATGCTGCGAACCCCGTATTTCCATCCGCCCTTCTGCTGTGCTAAGCTGTGCTGCGGAAAGAACAAGGTCCCGTGTCAAATGAACACGGAGTCGCGTTGGCGGCGACAATTTGGAAGAGGTGCAATGCTTTCCTCGAATACTCTCGCCGGCTTTGTGAACGTATTCGGGCCGGTGGCGGGCCAAGCTGGAAGCACGCGTGCGGCGCTTCGAAGCGCAACGGTACGGCTCAGCAGGGTCTGCACGGACGCGGTCTCACGGCGAAACCGGAAGCAAGCCACCTGTATGAGGCCGCGCTCGCGTGCGCGACTCTTTATGGGCACCGATACGAACCCAGATGGTGAAGACAATGAAACTCGCTCTGGGTCACAAGGAGGTCAAAACTCCAGCGATGTCGAAAAGCACAAGGAGGCGTCTGCCTCATCTGGGCAGTCCGGGAGAAGCGATATGGGTACGCGGGATATTGAATTTAACCTTGGCCCCAAAGGCGAGTCCCTTACTGCGTCAGCTACCGAAAAACCAAATCCATTCTTGGAATATATCCGCTCCTTGTCTCCGCCAGAGACTTTGAAGCGTTTTGCCGAGTCGGCACCCAAAGAAGTTCAAGCTGCCATGAAACAAATGGTCGTCAACATGTTGGGCAACCTGCCGCCTTTCGCGTATGCAGTTACCATCACCACGCTGGGGCAGCGTCTAGCGGACCTGCTGTATTCTACAGCGATGACGGGCTACATGTTGCGCAATGCTGAGTACCGTCTCTCGCTGACGCGCTCGTTGGGATACTGGAGTCCCAACGATAATCAGAGTAACGAGCGGTTGCGGCAAGAGATCGAGCGCATAGCACCGGATTCTGTCATTCGTCTGCGCAACTCGGATGGCACAACCACCGAGGTTCCCGCCGCGAAATTCCTCGGAGAGCTCTGTGAAGAAGTGCGCGCTCTGAAAAGCGAATTAGCCCAGTACGAAGCGGGAAGCAATCGGATTCTCTCCTACATTCGCTCTCTGAAACCCGAGAACCTGGAGCAGCTGACAAAAAGCGCAGGCACTGAAGCTGTAGATGCAATGAAAAGGACAGTGAAAACCTTGCTTGAGCAGTCGGGAGTTAAGGGCGAGCTTCCAGTCACCCTCCCGGCAGCTGAGCTGTCATCGCTCCTCTTCTGGCTCATGGTTCTCGGATATGATATTCGAGAAAAAGAAGTGAAAATGGATTTTGAACGACAGTTTCATAGGGGTTATCTATCGAGTTCGAACGAACAGAAACCGGAGGACGAAGGAAGCGGCCCGGACGCGCCTCAGCCGTAAAAAAGCGAGGCAAGTCGATGGCTGACAAAATTTGTCGCTACTGTATTTGGGCTGGGACGAGGAGGTCCTCGGAGCGCGCTGCATTGTCGCTACGACATCGTCTGAGCATTGCTTACAGTACCGGAATAGTTGACTGCTTCTGGGCAGCATCCCATTGGCGATAAAGTTGATGCCATCGACGCAAACGCCGTCGACGAGCTCGCTCGCTTGCGTGACGTTGGTGGCTGGCAGCGGCCTCCATGTGCGATGATTCCCCTGAGAAAGAATCTTGCTTACGTCGTAGCAACTCGTCACATGTTTCTCCAATATGGACCAAACGATTCGTGTTGAGAGACATTTTCGATTCGAGTCCGTTCGAAATCAGAACTTGAAGCATGAGCTGCCTTTTCCAGGTTTCGTAAAGCGATATTCGATCGGGATCCGATGACGTAGCGTGGCCAAGTCGGCGACACCAGGACGCAAAGGATCGCTCCAGCGGCACGTTCACAACAGAACGCTCGAAGGCGTAGAGTTTGCGGGCATCAACCGCCATCGGCAACATATCCAGCGTGTGTTGGTGCTGGTGTTGTCCTTGCCAAGCAAAGAATCCTAGATAGCTGGCCGCCGCTTCCGCAGCTGCAGCGGTATCGCGTCGACGTGGAATGCCCTCATCGCTTGTCAGCAGGGTTACAGTGAGGATTGCTGGAGTCGACGCCAGCGTGGCTCGATCCTCCTTGGGTTCGAGGTCACTGGCGCCTGACCCCACTGGCCCCGGAGCGTCCTGCACCTGGAAGCGATAGAGATTCCCACCGCGCTCATCGCGTAGAATTTGTAGCGCTTTGATACAGTACGACACCTCTGCAATACATAGAGCTTGCGCTTCCGCGTCGGTAACGCCATCACCATCAGGGACCAGACCGCGCACGAGATCCTGCTCTTGAGCAAAATACAAGGCAACGAGTCTCGACTGAGCCGTGTTGTACGCTTGTTTCACTAACTTGAATAGCACCTTGTCTAAGGTAAAGAGCACGTACGATTCAGGCCCCAGTACGCGGCGGCAGTAGTCTTCATACTCTTGGCTATCGATGGCATTACTCAGGTACCTCCGGAGCATGTCCATATATTCTCTGTATATGTCCGAGGGGGCGCGCAGCGTCGCCTCCGCCCTCGCTTCACCTTCGGGATTGTAGAGGGAGTCGGAGATGGATTTGAGGTCCATGGCCGCCTCAGGCTGACGTTGCTCGTTCATTCGAGCTGATCGTTGCCTCTCGTACTGGGACTGCGCCATCTGTCGAGCGGCGGCCAGACGCTGGAATGCGATTTCGTAGAGCCGCATGAGAATATACAGGGACTCGTCGGCGAAAAGAACCGAGTCGTTCCGATAGCGCATCCTCTCGACTCTTGCATTGCGCTTCGGACCCGGCACAGAAGTCGACCCGGTTTCCGCCTTGATCGCTGGTGCCTCTCCGGGTCGCACACTGGGCACCTCCTCTGACAACGACAGAATGACTGGATCGAGGCCATTCCCGCCATCCCGTGTGTCCATCTCAGCACAGAAGTTTTCATCAGGCGATGACTTTCGCGAGACGCTGTCGGAGGCCGCCGGCGAGTCCCCCGCTGAGCGCTCATCTGCAGCACGAGCCAGCTCATTCCGCAAAAGGCCACTCACATCCGCAAGCTCCGAATCCGTCTCTTCGCGAACGACGGGCGCAGTGCACTCGCCAGGAGTCTCGACTGCGCGAACACCAGGATCATGCAAATTGATGCCAAAGAATCTCCCGAAAAGCTCCGCATAGAACTGCAAGAGATGCGCACATTCCATCGGCCCGTACTCTAGATGAGACAAAAACGACACCAGTGCATATAGGTCCTGATGCGCCTTCTTCAGACGGAGGCGGAATCGCAAGCACGGAGGCTCTAGCGCCGACACCACCGCAAAGGGGTCGCGTTCAGGCGCCGCCGCTGAATCGCCACACGCAGCGCTCAGTGATGCGTGCGCGCACTCGAACGTGCCCCCGTGGACGCACTGCAAAGCAACTTGCCGAGCGCGCCAACTGTTTTCGAACTCACGGCTGAGCGCAGGGTGTCCGAAACCGCAGCCGAAAGCGACACAATCACAGGAGCCAGCCATGATATTCGCGGCAAAGACAGCGACCGTGATCGCTTCCATGAGCGTCCGGACCTCTGCGATGTCGTGGATGTCCTGGAGGAGGCCACGGACGCTGATTGTGCGCTTATCACTCTGTCTGAAATAAAAGCTTCGGTGATCCAGGCTCTTGAAATAGTTGCGTTCACAGATTTCTCTCCAGAGTTTGTTCATTTCGACGCGAGCTCTTCGCCATTCCTCGTCCTTCTGTTTGAGGCGGTTCAGGACAATTGGAACTGCCACACTTGGTTGCATCTTCACATGCATGACCATTTCTGGGCCGTGTGCTCCATAGACTCGCTCTATGGCCCGGTAATGCACTGCACTGAGGGCGTGCTCGGCGAGCATATGTTTTGCCTTTTCTTCGTCGCTCATATGGGCGATCACCATGGCCAGAGGTTCAAGCTTATGAATCGTTGCCGCATTCGTCTCGATGACCATATCCAGCTCGTAGCGATCGTCTTCACATCGAAAGAGATTGTCTTCAAACTGATTGCGACGCATGTGCTTGAACGAGCCCTCCTCGCTCCCGGTCGGCACTGACACCCAGATATCGTTCAGTACCTGTTTCTCAAGCTCACCGCGACCACTACATGGCATGGATTGAAATTCGGAAGGTATGCGTTTGTAGCTGGTGTCACAACGTTCCCGGGACTCTGCTGCCGCCTCGCTGAGCGACTTGTAGCGCCAGAGCCCGTCAACCGGGGGGGCGGTCGCCGACGGTGGAGCACGGCCCTCTAGAATCGCCAGCGCTGCCTCGACGCCCGACATTGCACTTTCTGCATCGGTTGGATGCTTGGACCTGCGTGCTGGGGCACAAGCATCCAAGAACGTGCGGAAGGCCTCGCTTAAAATATGCCTGTGTCCGAAAAGTTCATCAGCAAGGCTCATCAGCTCTGTTCTGCCGATAATCTCCTGGTTGTAAAGACTCAGGCACTTGATGAACTCATGAAATTGATGTGCTTCCATGCGCTCCCGCAATTTTTCGAAAAAGAGAAGCTCGGCTCGAGCTCCGTAAGAAATGGGCGAAAGTCCAGACAACGCAGTAGCAGCCGTTGAAGACGCGTGCGGCGCTGTCGCAATCGTCTGTTCCAGGTGCTGTGGAACGAGTGCAGCCTGGAGCGGAGCATCACGCCCGTCGAGGCTAACTCCCTGCGCAGTTTCGCTGCGTCGACTCCTTTTGGTTCGCTTTGTGGGTCCTCCCGTCGCACCAAGGTTGCTCGCCGCTCGTTTTGCCCAAGTTATTTGTCTTGCGCTCTCGATTTCATCCTCCACAGAATCTGGAAGAAAACTCTTGAACTCTTCCAGGAGATCTGGATGACCGCGAAAGATCTGAGAGACTTCATCCAGCACGCTGAATTTGTCCTCTCCGTCGCGCTGATAGGCCTGCAGAATGTTCAGAAACCTCTGGTAGATTGCTGGTTGGTTCTGAAAACGCTGCTTGACTTTGTTCACGTATTGGATAGCGTGGTCGAATTCCTCATTGTTGAACGTGGACAAGCTTGGTGGTACCCCAACGGCTTGTGCGTTCACGACAGCTGCACTGTCGGCGACGGTATCCGCAACACGTTGCGGGACGTGCAGCTGTTTGGGTTCCTGCGAAGGCTGAAACGCTCGAAACGCTTCAGGTCCAGCTCTAATGTGGGCGTTTCCCATGGCAGAAGACATTTCAGCGACTCTGTATGCGTCTGGAACAGCATGCTGACTTGGACGAGTGATTGCGCCTGGATATGGAGCGCGAGCACGGGTATCCTCTGCAGCGACCGTAATCTTCGCATCATCCCTTTCATTTGCAGGGCCGGGTGTTTCTGCGTGAACGGGTGCTGCATCCAAGCAGTCTGAGAGCTCAATTTTGTATCCCGCCGGCAGAAAAGTGTTGAAGCCAAGCACAAGGTTGGGATAGCCGCGAAAAAGACGCGTAACTTGCTCAATTACGCCTGGTGTATCGATTGTTTGCGCCTTGAATTCTTTCATGATGTCCAGGAATTTTGCATAGATTCGCGGCCGATCCTCGAACTGGGCCTTCACCTGCTCTAAATAAGCCAGAGCGTCCTCGACTCTCAAAGCTCGCGCCTGCGAGCCTTCCTCGGTCTCAGCAGGTTGATTCATTCGGTCAGCAGCTGCACTGGTCTCCTCGGACTGGGGATCGAGCTTAAGCACCGTGCGTGCGGCACCAGCTCGTTCTGTGCTGTCGCTCTCGCGTTTCGAGCTACTATTTTTACCGCTCACCGTCGGTTCAAGGTTTTGCGTAACCTGTTTCTCTGTAAACTCTAAGTGCGTTTTGTGCTGGCTCGAAGTAGGCGATATAGGCTGGGTTGCTGTCTCCCGAACGTGCGAATGCGCACCCTCAACTAGCGTCGCCAGTTCATCTTCTATTGTTCGTGCACCTTCTCTCGGCATGGTGTCCGCCGTGACATCTCTGGGCACGTTTTCGGTCTCCGAACGTAGCGCTTCAGCGCGTTCGCTACGATCATCTGTGCTTTGCAAAATCATCCCGGCCTCTTCGCTGCTTCCGAGACCAGCAGATCCCTGCGGACGCTGTGGTTCTGCCTCAACGCGCAGAGGCACTGTTTGCGTTTCTGGTGGCACCAGTGATGCCTCACCCGAGATCCGCTCCAGTAATCTATCTTCAGACTCCTCCATCTATTGTGGCGAGTTGGCTTTTGCCCAGGTTGCGACCAAGGCAAGCTCACGACTATATTTCCACAGCAGTGCTGGCTTTCCTCGAGCGAGAGCAACCTGCGCGCAGCAGTCTCAGATCCGACTCCGCTTCCCCGGGGCGCGTAGCTTCTAGAGTGGTGAAAACATTATTAACACAATCCGTGACCTGTATTGAAATTGTGCAAGCTAACCAGATTCAAGTAACGGGTAATAAATATAAAAATAAATCTTATCGTCGTCATTCAGGACGTCCAGGAGGGATGAAGATTCGTTATTTTTATCAAATAGGTGGAAAAAGAGCATTGGAACATGCAATTAAAGGTATGCTTCCAAAAGGTGTGAAAGGTCGCCAATTGTGGCGAAAAATTCGTATAGAAGCTTAGAAAGAGTTATGTATGCCATAGGAAAACGTAAATGTGCCATCCCCGGGGAAGCAACCAGCCTGTATCGTGTACCAAGCTGCAATCCATATTTGTGCATATTAATTCTAAACATTCCACGATTGAACTGGATCCAGTGCAGCCTCGAATCGCGATGCCACCCTGGCGGCTAACCTGCTGCGCGTACCTGGCAGCTAAAAATGATTCTTGTTCCTCTAGTTGCTTTCAACTTAATTCAGTTCCAACCCCGCTGTATAAAATCGAATGATTTTTCTCAGTGTAGAGCACGAGATCGAGGTCACTATGTAATTTATTGTGTACATCTTAGATGAATAGCCTGTAGGATATATTCTTTAGTAAACAATCCCTGCAGGACTGTATTTATCCTTCAGGTCAGTCATACAACAGTACTCAGACGGCTCAGGAACACTGAAAGAAAGGAGTATATGCGCTCCGCGCCAAGTACCGATATTCTCAAAGCATGGTTGCGGTGAATTGTAGGAATTGGACCCGTTGATCGTTTTTTACGGAAAGCAAAAGCGAAGATAATAGCGAACACGGGCGTCACTTTTCTCACGAGCTTGTTCGGGTGGCGCTGAAAACAGAGGTATACTGCCGGAGAAAAGAGCCCAGTCTCATGCACGGCAATCTCCCGCTGAAATCGCCTCAGCAGAACTCCTGGAACGTTGCGATCTGTAAGAAGTAGAGGAACTCCGGATCGTTTTCTCTGTCAATCAGACTTTATTAGGAAAATACGGTCGGTGCGTGTATGGGTATTCGCAGAGCAGGCAGCCGGTTGTATGTAAGATGAAACTCACAGAGAACGAGGATATTATCATCTATTCTAGCTGCGGTGGATTTACTTGGCGGCCTCGGTTTCGCTCGTAGAAGAGAATCATGCAACAGCACCTGCTACGTCGAACCATTGAAGACTTTCCCCTGACGTCTCACGACGGCCTTCTATTGGACACCGTAGCATTGCAACATTCCCCTTGCGTTCGAGCTCTTGCCGATCCTGTCTGGGGTAGAGCTGCTTTTCAATCCTTCATACACTCCCTGGAAAAATCCAATCGAAGGAATGTTTTCTATTGTGAAACGTACTGATCGCTCTACTGGACGAATCGCTGAAGATCTCAGCACATGGTTACACCGAGGCACATGTCGCATGTCGTCCGCAAGTCCTCCTCGCTCCAGGAAGGTCCTCACCTCAGGGCCTAAAGATTTGCATTCATTTTCAAAAACCAAAAATCTCAGGGATGAGCTGGGGTGCACGCTTCACAAGGTCGAGATGGAAAGAAGGCAACGGATCGCCTCGGCGATGGAAATGGACAGAGACATCACAGAGCTGCAAGTGGCATTGAGGGCGCGCATTCGAGGACTCCTTGCACCGATGAGTATCACGAGTGAGAAGAAATGCATGGAGTTCGCGAACCGAGATTTCAGCGCCATCGTCAATATCAGATGATGTGCGGTGCTGAAGACAAGACCCGAGGAGCTGACGTGATCCACTTTTTGGGGCAGTATATCAGGCTCTAAGTGTACAGGGATAGAAACTGAACCTGACAGCAGGATATCGGTTGAAAAAGGCTGGGGCATCCGCGAATGGGCGAATATATACCATCCATAGGCGTGAAATGTGTATCCTTTTTCCTGCAGTATGTATTCATGCATTCATCACGATTAGGTGGATCGAGTGGCGACCTCTCGTTCGTACGCTGAACGCGCGTCCGAACAGCAGCTTTGCTGGAACAGGGGCAGTGCTTTGTTGTCGAAAACAGGCCGAAAACCAAGCCGCGGCTTGTTGCCAGTCAGCATTTTCCCGAGAACGATTCCCATTGATCGACATCGTAAATTTGAATCCGAGATGCCTCCTGCATGAAGCTTGCTACGCACTGGGTTTTGCTCCACTCGATACAAACCTGCGCAATCTTTCCACGAATGCTGAAGTCCCAGTTTCGGAGCAACGAGTTGTACTATGAATAGAGCAAACTTGCAACCAGTTCATGATTTCGTAAACTTGCACTAGGGCGGCTGGCAAGAAACACTGGCTTTTCGATACGGCGCATGCTGAGCGATATCAGCCCGATATTGAAATACGGTATTTTCTTCTCGTGAAATGCAGCAGGCAGCCCGCGCAGAAGGAACCTGAGCCGAAGCATCCCAGAAGTGCCTTTCGGGGAGAAAGCAGCAAAGTACATGACAAATTTCTACGCAGATCATTATGCGTATGGCCTGGCCACATCCAGCGGGCATCTTTGTGAAACAGCACTTTCATAAGACGCTGCTGTGAAAAGCCCTTGAATGCATCACTATTTCCAAGTTCTGCGCGTGCGCCGCCACCGATACAGCATCTTCGGCTCCTTTATGCATGCACGCAGATACATCCACGTCAAATTCAAATGGAACCGGGCACATTCACCTAACACGGATGTTTACTCTAAAGTTTGGGTCCGGTCCCTTTGCCATCAACACCAGCATTTGCGGCATTTTTACGCGACTGCTTCCTCTTGCTTTCTCTCACCGCCGGCTTTAAATATGCAGGTCTTTCCATTTCTCCAGCCGCGTTGCCAGAATTCGATTGATCTGGATGACAGCATCAAGGTCCTGATTATGATGCTTCCGGCAGCTGCCGACGCAATTAAAGCAGATGCGGAAGTTGCTATCTACACCCTGCTTGCCATTTTCATCTTCTTCTTACATCGCCTCGGTGTGCCCATTGCAGTAGATGCACTTGGCTGCGGTATAAAATTCCCATGGTTACACCACATATTCTCCTCATAGGGCGGCCCTCTGAAGCGTGAACGTTTACTTCATCGCTTGCAGTAGGTCGATGAAGAGTACTTGAGGCTCCCCTCGGTTGCGTTCTCCGTTTCCGATCCCGATATCATGCCCCAAGATCATAAGCTTTTCCGGGGCAATCACATAAACGAGCTATCTGTCCGATGCGTGAACGCGCACTGTTCCATTCGATAAAAGATTTGTGGAATTCGATGTTGTCCATGGTGGAACAAATGCTAGAAGGGAAATTCGCGCAAGCGATCGAATCGAGAAATTTCGATCCGTTTACGCTCCATTCGTGCAAATTGTTGAAGCACTGTCGACTAGAAGCGATCGCTGCTATGATGCGAGTCCGAGTCCAAGAGCCTTTTCTATGGAAACAGAAGATATGGAATCATCTGAAAGATATCCATGTAGAGGTATGACGCTGGTGTGGACTGCATTTTCGTCGATAGCCACAAAAAGATGAATGATTCGTCTTCCGGAAGAAATTGATTATATGGAATGAAATGCTCAGTATGTGTTCGGCGTGAGCTCGTGAAGAAATCGTCATGGAAGGTGACCGAGTGTTTTATTTCGTCCATAGAGCAGCGCGGATTGCTGCGCCCAAGATTTGCGTTGAAGTAGAAAAAAAATTCTTCGAAATTCCTTATTTGACTATGCAAGAGGTAATAAAAAGATAAGAAAGAATTCTTTTACACATGGATTGGATGATCAAATTGTTTATTCGAAGCACCGTCGTTTGAGGGTGTCACGAATACTCTTTATAACGGTGACGTACCAAAATTCCAGGGGCAGAGTGTCGACAGTGCTACTCCAAGAGAACGATCGCAAACCCCAAACTGCTTATGCATCCATCAGCCCTTGGTGCTGTGCATCGAATGTTAAGGCTGTACATCTATAAAGAAGATCGACAAAGTCGACATGCATAAAGCGAGTGCGCGGCTCAGTTTCACATTTAAATTTCACTTCAGGATTATATCAACTCTAGAGGGCGTACTGGGCATTCGATAATTGTCCAAAAACGCAGCGCGTCACCTCTGCCAAGTTGTGAAATTCCATGAAGTACAGTATGCGTTCCGTCATGCTGTCGCTTCCACTAGAAGCACCCGCGGTAACATTCCGTGGGAAAGGATGCGCGGCTGCGCATTGCATGCAAAACAACTTGGTTGTGAGAGAAGAGATCGCTGTTTGAAATATCCATCACTCTGCATAGCCAACACGGATGCAAAGCACAAGATCTCCAGCGAATCTTCTCGTATAGAGTGTTCTTCTGTCATGTCGCCGTCATTAACAAGAAGAGCCCTTGAATCCACATATCTTTGGAGCCCAGTAGAGATGCGCAGCGCTCTCGAGCGCAGTATCTGGCGAGGATATCTCTCCTCATCCTGGGTTCGGGGCTCTTTCGCAAGCTCCAGACGAGACTCTCACTCACGAATGTAGAATGACTTAGCCTCATCGTAGTTCATCACTTGCCACGGAAAATCGTTCCCTGCGTATACATGCGACGTTGAAACTTTGCTGGATTAACGAACAGTACCACACCAGCGACACGTGCCAGTTGGGAATCGAGTGCGATCACTCCTGGCGGCTGAGATTCTTCTCGACGGTCGTCTTCACCGTTTCAGCGCAACGCCGACACTGAGTAATGAGCGATTTCCTCGAAATTTCGCTTGAGACAGAGCTGCTGAAAGCTCAGGAAGCACGAGAAGTTTCCGGACGTTGGTCGAGATCTTCAAGTCACGATGCAGAAACCGCTTGCCGGAATGCGTAAAGTTGGAATCACAGCCAAGAAAGCATCTCATCTTCATCCATGATGGCATCTGACGGTGAACCGGCGTACCGAATAATATCTCGTACACCCAGTTCAGTTTCAATGTATTTTTTTCGACCTGTTCCCGCAGGCGCCCATGCACATGTTGCCTGGATGCCGTAAAAAACTGATCGATGAGACTCACATAGAATCGATTCTAGCACTTGTCATGCGCTCTCGTTGAAGGCGTGGGAGTGAAGCCTTTTAACGGTCCAGCACGTTCATAATAATCGGATACCATCAAACGACACGATTTCTCGGTCATATTCTTTCCCAAGTCATTGAAGAAGTTGGCAAATGCGCGCTGCCCTGCCCTGTACAATTAAAACCGTTGGCGGCTCGAGCACGTTTCCATATGCGCCCAACAGGAATCGTACGCATGAGCCACTTGGACGCATTCGCATTCTCTGACTGGAGAAAGCAAAGCATTGTCCCTGCTCGACAAATTGCCAAGGGCGTTGAGACTGGTCCTGAAGCTGCCATTCCGCCCATTGGTATTCCTAATAGCGCGCATCATTCTCGAGCCCAGATGGTATCGACCTCTGGGAAATTGCTTTTCTTGATCTACTTTCTGTTCATGTATTTAACTTGGCCCTCTTTATTTAGAGGTACCCTGGCAGCCATGGCGGTCTTAAATCGGCGATCTATGCCCCTGAAATGATCGTTCTATTCATCTTCTCTAAAGATTAAAAACGAGTCATGTTGCTCGACTCAGTCCTAGGTTTCACGAGTTTCTTGATGTCCTCCCAGCTAAATTCTCTGCCGGTCTCCGTGGTCCATGTAAAAGCTTTCCGTTTCACCCCTGTAGACGAGAAACCTTGCACGAGCTCCGCCGATGCTCTTCCCGATATTGTTGGAATGCGTCGTGGTTTCTCGCAGAGGGCAACTCTATCTTCACCTTTCTCGCTCCATGGCTGGCCAGCATGAACGTTGTTGCTCAGCTTCACATCCGTTTTCCCCGCAGAATCCAGACGCACCGTCCAGACGCACTGCTCCGAGCGTGTTACCGAAACTTGCCCTCTCTATTCATGTATCCTCTATTTCTTAACTAAATTTTCGCTTTCTGCTCCGTCGCGAGCATGCCCATGAACCGAAGCGCGCCTTTTCGCTTCCTCTCTCGCATGAGTTGAGGAGCAACGCAGCAGTCGTGGTGTTTTGAAAGCAGAGAACGATTTTGCGAAGACCGCTATCACGGATGCGAATGACTCTTCTGTATCATAGATCATATAAATTGCGTTTGACGGTAGAGTAGACACCTTTGACTGGACTGGGCCAGGGAGAGTAAATACGCACGAAGAGAAGCTCAAATCTTGTCCCAGCAGTGTCCCGCTAACCGTTTTGAGTAATATGAAGCAGTGTAATCTAGGAACAGGAAACAGGTATGTGGGAAGGAGCCGCCCCGAGTTATGCCTCGAGAAATGATGAGCTATTTAATGATTCATTCAGTTTGACCATTCGATTCATACACCGCCGAGGCTGATAATGGCGGATTACTCGCTTTTCTAGTCTTCAGAAATAGTTATTTGCCTCTTGCTGAGTGCCCGTGTAGAGTTCTCGCATTTCTCTCGAATGCAGTCTCATCTAGTGATTCGAAAACCCATCTCCAATCTAATGAGCGCTCCTATTTTAGTACCAATTCTACACCATGCTGCTCAGCGCGCGATGGTTTCCAGTAGAAGCGCGCGTTTTGCTTTATACATCCACGTCTCTTCGCCACCGTCCGTTCCAACGATGCGAGAAGCTCATTTCCTGTCGATTTTTCAATGTTATTTCTTAGGGAACGTATGGAGTGGCGTGAATCGGCTACGGGGCAGCCTTGCACATAGTGATCGGATGGTTCTGTTTCGTCGACGCGACCTCCGGGATAAAAGCTAAGATATGGATGGTCCATCCCCTTGTTGATCCATTGAACGACTAACCTCGTCGAGTAAGTTTTTATTTCTCGCCAGCTAATATTGACAGTATAAAGCCTTTCCATAACCTTTCCCTAATCTACAGGATACAATACTTTCGTTAAATACCCGCTAGAAGAGCAAACATAACCAGTAAGGTTGCGGTGATCCAGATAGTCCAGAATTCACTGCACTGAGTACAACGCACATGAAACCAACGCACACAAACCAAGGACAGTTGCATTCTCGCCAAACTGCGCAGCATTCTCAGGCTGATGACTGCCAAATAGAATATAGGCACGAGAGCAACCGATATGGAACACTGCTTTCCATGGTAGATCGAGAGGTCGGTGTCGTGCACCTGAACAAGCAGCCAGCCTTGGGTGTGAATCCACCCCTAGGGATGCACGCCCAGAACTGTATCGTCGAAACAAGACGCGTGCCTTGAGTTCGGGAAGCCCAGTTTCTCGCCTATACTTGTTAGGAACTGCAGTTTCTTGAGAAAGGCACTCCCAGTAGTAGTGAGGGCGTGTTGGTGCTTCCTGGCTTCGAAGCTGGAAACGAGAGCACTGAATTCTGGGTTGGCGAGGACTCTAGGAAACTGGCCTGCGGTCTCAATGATAGAGCGCTGCGGTAGTTCTTTCTGTACAGCCTATATCGCCTTATCCGTCCTCTTCGACGTCTATCTTGTGCGATTTTTTTTGGACGCGGTAAAGGTTGCCTTGGGTCTACCCAAATCAGCGGGGGAAAAGCTCTTCTCCGCAAGACTCTACAAAGCCCTTCAGAGCACGAAGAAGAGATCTATTCCCCTCTTCGTCCGGGTGATTTCTTCGAGTTGTGACGGTACCATTTGGTTCTTCTTCCCTTTGCTTGTGGGGCTCGTCGCAAACAGTCCTTTTGCATGGCCTCTGCTGCTGCACTGTTTCCTAGTGCCAGCGCTAGCCGAGCTTGTGGTGAAGAGCATCTTCAGACGACCGCGCCCCAGTCACAATACCCGTCACGTGTTTCTGGCCCCTGGGGAACGCTTTTCCTTTCCTTCTGGCCACTCGACGAGAGCAGCCGCCATCGCATGTTTCTGGACAAGATGGTTATGTTGCGCTTTGAGTCCTCGAAATGTGTGTTTAGCGCTTTGCGTGCACTTCTGGGCAATCAGCATCTCGCTCTCGAGAGTGACTCTCGGACGCCATTATCCCAGCGACGTCATCGCAGGGCACTTGGTCGGGACTCTTGCAACGATCATTTCGCAAGAGGTGCTTCTCTTGGATGCGCGATTGCCGCCCCCATGGCAACTCCTGCACAGTAACCTGTTGTCCAGGCGTTTTGCAAATTGAAGCCGCCGGTTACACCGTCGACATCGAGCACTTCCCCGCCAAAGTATAGACCTGGCACGCGCTTGCTCTCGCACGAGGCCATATTCACATCGCGAAGGTCGACGCCGCCTGCCATTACGAACTCTTCCTTGAAGGGAGAGCGGCCCACTATATGAAGCTCACAGCGAGTAAGAGCATCACCGAGACGTTTCATTTCCGCTGCGCTTAGGTTTGCGTAATTTTGCGTGCTATGAATTCGAGCTACCTTGGTTACAAGTGCAGCCCAGAGCCTCCGAGGCAACATGAAGGGATTCCTGGTGAGAATGCCAAGACGACGACCCGAGCTCTTCCGCCAGCTCTCCATGACCTCCGTGAAAGGGCCGAAAGAAGGAATGAAATTCAATTGAGCAGTGAAGCGGTACTTGCGTTCACAAAATACTCGAGCGCCAAAAGCAGATAGGGCAAGCACCGCTGGCCCCGTTATACCACTGTGACTTATGAGCAATGGACCAGTCTCCTTTAGTGCAGGGCCATTTAGAGTTGCTCGGGACGCGGGTTGCGCGCTCGGCTCCGCGAAACTGACCTCAGCTTCTGGTATCGCGATGCCAGCCAGCTCGAGAAGCCATGCATGTCTCTCGGGGCATACCGTAAAGCTAAACAGACTGGGTACGAGCGGCACGACGCGATGATCGCCGAGCATCTGGGCCCAGTCGAGTGCTCTTTGTGAGGCTCCAGTTGCCAACATCAGCCTCCGCGAACTAAAGTGCCCGCGCTTTGCAACGTCGACTCGGAACAGCGGCTGGTCGCCCTCGCGCTCGTGTGCAACGTCCGTGACTTTGCAGTTTGTCTCGACTTGCACACCAAGCCGATCAGCCTCTGAAACGAGGGCGTCTACTATACTCTGGCTTTTATTAGAAACCGGAAAAACTCTTCGATCAGATTCTACCTTTAACTTAACTCCGCGACGCTCAAACCAGTCGAAGGTTTCGCGAGGCCCAAAGCGACTCAACGGTCCGAGTAGCTCACGACTTCCACGTGGATAACGTCCGGAAAAAGTTTGCAGATCGAACGCTGCGTGCGTCACGTTACATCGTCCACCACCGCTTATACGAACCTTCCCCAGCACTTGAGAACCGGCTTCGAAGATAAGCACCCGCGGTTGAGTGCCGCTGAGCGCTAGCGCACACTGAGCACAATGAATCGCCGCGAAGAAACCAGCGGGGCCTCCACCTACTATGACAACGTCAAATATCATCAGTGAGATACGATTCGATTCATCTAATGCGCCTTGTCTAGCCACGGGAGCGTCAAGTAACGCGGCAGTGCCTGGCCCTCAGCACTGAATACACAAAAGTCTTACGAAGGCTGGCGATGCCCTGCCGCAAATCACCAGAATCACAGGGATTGGTTCGCTGCTGGGCGCTGTTTGCGCCCCGTATAGGATACAGCATGATTGTTCCGCCTTCTTTGCTTCCGTCATGTCGTGTCATACGAAACTTGGATGCTTCGAGCCGTTCTGTAGAGTATTGTGGCGGAGCGCATGCCAAAAGATGCCGCTCGTCGAGGCTCCGCGGCTGGCGAGATGCACTTTATGCTTGGGTTCGATAGTGGAGCGCATCTGACTTGCGTGATAGGTGTCTGTTCTGGAGGGGTTGTTGGAAAAGCGGAGTCTCTGGACTGAGACATTCAATGGTGTGCATCAACGCTATTTGCCGTTTAAATTGGCTCCGGAGCGCCTCAAATCCTGACGATCTGCCGCCGTTTTGGGCGGCATTCTCTGCACCTGCCTCAAGCAATAGATCGAGTATATCGTGGAACACTACTGGAGCATTTCTTCCCGAAGCAGACACCCGCAGCATTTCGGTCTGACGCCACTGGAGCTTAGGCTGCTTCTTCGGCAGGGGGTCTAGGTCTTTTTCCCGCAGCGGCTGCATGCAGATAAAAAGGATCCGTCCATTTCTCCAACTGAAGGAAAGATTTTATGTTCGTGCAAAAGCGGTATTTCTATCGACGGGCATGGCAATGGACACGGGAGGAACTTGAATACATTCGAAGGATTTCAGCGTGTTTAGCTTGCAGACGAACACCTGCCTCGAAAAGCAGCTCTCAACGAACCCGACCAGATGCTCCATCGGAGAAATTCACCTTTGTATCTAATGCATGTGCCCTATAGGAATGGATGCTCCAGTGGAAGGCGCGCCAACGACTCAGCACCGAACGAATCGAATCCGAAAAATCTGTCGACCGTTCAAAATGCAGCGCATCTCACGCTCGCTCCGCACGGGATACGGAGAATCGCTCAGGTTTTCGGCGGTGAACTTTCCGCTGCTGACGAAAACCTCTCTGATATACTCGTGGACCTCTGCTACATCGGTTTGGCACACCACTTCTGCGCCAGGGGCCAGGCCTTCCGACAAGCAGTGCACCAGCTCAGGCTGCACCACGCGTCTTTTGTGCTGACGTCGCTTAAAATAAGGATCCGGAAAGTTCAGCGAAATTCGGCGCACCATGCCCAATGTATATGTCGATATAATTTTTTCCATGGCAGCGTTCGCATTACAGCACACGAAAAAGACCCTGTCGGCCACGTGTGCGCGCTCTGCGCGTATATTGGCGAACTCTACGAGTGGACGACGAATCTCCAATCCGACATAGTTGTAGCTTGGATCTTCCTGCGATAACTCAAGCAGAAAAGTTCCGGTCGCACAACCAATATCAATATGCAACGGTGCCCGACGATCGTTATACACTCCGACCGGCCATTCCGGTGGAAGCTCTACCAAAGTTCGCAGGTGTTCCGATAAAGGGTTCACGTGCTGCCGCACTCTCGGGCGCTTTGCGCGATCTGATCCAGAGTCTCCTACATTGGGAACCATACCTTTCAGATCAAAACTGTTATCGGGCGCGTTCTGTGAGGCGTGGGCGCATACTAGACAGCGGCGCGACAGGCAAAGTAGCAGGCTTCGCTGAACGGAGCACGCTCCGGGCCTTGTGGCGTTCTCCACTGCGAACTGACCAAAAGCACTTCGAGGGAAGCAGAAAAGAGAGGCAAATAAAAGCCTTCTCAGGAGCATTCAACAGGATCAGGGCTCTTCGTGAAAGTGTATAAGGTGGAGTAACACGAAACTCTTCGGCCTTCGTGCGTGGCGCACAGGGCCAAATGCAATGCCACAGGTGGCTCTTTGAACAGCAGGTGCTAGCCCGCGGCATCTTCATTGAGCTCCAGGGGAACAAAAGAACGAGCAGACCTGGTTATCCGGTGTTTGTATGACCCAGAAATGCAAAGATAGTGTCCGCAGGTGAGAATCCCCCAGAATAATCAGTTTTGCTACAATATGCCGCCGATGCACGCGGAATGCGCTCGATTTATCGCATGACGCAGTCGAGGACGCTTAGGTTTTGCACCCGTGTGCATTCGTGCCTTGTCATCGACGCACCATGTGACACCCTCGATAGGATCGGTTTAGGTTCGGCATCCAGGCCTGCAGATCCGACAAACGCACCCCAGCAGTTAATGTTTGTAATTGAGGTGTGTAGATGAATCGATCCAGACGCTCCTGGATGCGCGAGTATTCAGAGCCTGGATGCACGGGAGAGCTCTCGGTTTCGGATTGACGCCTCTTTGTTGCAGCAGCTCCACATCACCTTTCGCAACCGGAAACAGAAGCTCGATCGATCTAGTGATACCAGGATGTTGAGTTTACAGCACGCGCATCCAGCAGCACCGAAAGCACCGCCGCCCATGTCCCGAGGAGTTCGCGCGTGTCCGCTATCCCTGAAGGTCTACGATCGATGTAACTAGCCAGAATGCTTCAGATAAGTAGTTTTATGGGCGTGGGATCGTTTAAACGAACCAGGGATCCCCTTTCCTGATTTAGTGCAGCACTCCAGAGCGTATACGCGGAGTTCTTCAAGGAAATTAGACGAACGGGCCAGATATGCCCTTGCGGCTTTCAGGTTGCAGTCCGTTCGACGCGACGATACCACCTGCATTCGAGCGGAATGCGACATGAGGGCAGAATAACGCTAGCGTTGCGGCTTTTAGGACGGAGTTGGTGCACCCGCAACCCGAGTGCGATAGAGCGGGACAGCCGGGTTGTTCAAACCGGGTTGATCCATTAGAGGCCTTGTGAGACAGCAACCGAGCTTCGGTGCTGTCCGCAAGCGTAACGCTGGAGAACACACGGTTTCGGCGGCCGTGCGAGTTACTTGTCTTCGAAGGTGCACGGCTTGGTTCCCAAGCAGCTGCTCCCTGCTCGTTGAATTAGCACAGCCGTGGTACACGGGTGTCGTGTCTTTCCACCACAGCACGGCTGCTAAGCACCGGCACTCGTCGCAAAGTTCCGCTATAGACTGCGACCGCGCCTAACGCGCTCCGACCTTGATAGCTCGAAAGCGTCCACGAATTCGTAGGGAGCGAGCCTGGAACGGAGTGCTGGTCTTCAGCGGAACTAACTGCAAAGCTACGTCTTGCACTGCAGCTACGTCCAGCGAGCGTTGACCAGGACCGCTCAGACGCCTACAGCGAATCATAGAAAGCGGGCCAGAAACTAGTTTCTGTGCAGAAAAGACCTCGGACGTGTCAGCAGAGAGCCGGACTCCTCAGATCTGCAGACTCGGGTGGCCTGCGCAAGTCGTCGCCGCAGTAACGGTGACTGGACGCCGGTCCAGAAACTTTTGAGCCGCGTGACGCCAAAGTACACCCATGGTTACTTCATGCGGCAGAGCTGCACGCCTGCGAGCGTGCTCCCGGATGTGCCAGCAACTGGAGCTCGAAGACGGCAGCAGTGTCCCGTTGAAACAATGGCAACCACAGCCTGCATACCAACGAGACGCTGAGCAGAAGGTCTCCATATATCGCCAAAGCCACTGCATGCTGCTGTGTCTGTTTCGAGGTGCGCACTCAACGCCATGCGGAAGCAGCTCATCGGCCGAGCAACCGCCTCCGACAGATACTGCTTCTCGAGGAGCCGAGCAGCAACACTAGTCGACAGCGACCGGTGCTGGGGAGGCCTCGGTCACCCATGCACTTCCGGACGCTCTTGTTCTTCGACTCAACTGCGCACATGTTGTACCAGCCGCTTACTGATGCTGGCGCGCGCATAGAGCACGTTGCTGGTGCTTCAGGGTGCATGACTAAACTGAATCACCGCGCGGGGATGTTAACGGCGAGATCGATTTTCCCGCGGTGGTGCTACTGTAGCGCCTGCTCGCAGCAGCAACAGCAGCATCAAAAGCTGCAGTCATGCCGGTACATGGTGCACTGTTTACTGCGTGCGCGTTGCGCAAGCAGAGTCCTCTATATCCCGAAATTGTGTTTCGCGCAGTCTCATCACAGGCAGTTTGTTGGCTTCGAGCGCGCTTCATCGAGTCCCGAGTTGGTATCACAAATAAAGAAACTTTCGAATGGTGTCTTAGTCGTTGCAGTAGATGCAAACGATCGCGTGATGCCTTTCGTGCAGCACTCTTGCGGTCGCGAATGCCGATGCCGGGGTTTGCTGTGTCGGCGTCTATGGCGTGCACGCACTCGCAGCAATAAGTACACATGCGGGAGCTTTTGTATCGCCAGTAAAATGGACAACATTTCATGATCATAGAGGGAAAATATATACCTTCTCACAGACGCTTCCCAGCCTTTTTCAATCAGTTGCCTGCTATCGGTTTCAGTGTTTATCCCCGCACGCGTCGAGCCTACGAGGCTATCCCAAGAAGTTGGATCGCTCCAGCTCCTTGGGTCTCGTCTTCAGTGCGACACACCTTCTGATATTAATGGCGGCGCTGACGTCTCGGTGCAAGAACTCCACGCGTGCATTGACGCTGGTTAAACTCGCCACTGCAAGGATTGCTGGAAATCGTGCCCTCTGTGTAACTACAGTCTCGTCATCGTCCCGTCTCGTAAACACCTTTCCTCGCCTGTCTCCTCTTTTTTCTTCTTCGTCACTTGCTCTGCTTCGCTCAATATTCGGCGAGAAGAGAATTTTTTCCGTTTCCTTCAGGCAGCCAACGATGACGGCCTTCCAGGATCCGGGACTTCCATGCCCATGCTTTGTCCTTGGATTTTTTATTTCTTCAAATGAACGCACTTGGGGTCCATCTGCGATAAACCGCGAAAAAGCATTTGCTTACACGCACCTGGGGTCGGAATATCATTGAGGTCAAAGACTAGAAGCAGAATCCTCTGGGTACTTACGCGGGGCGTCGTCCCTCTGGCGAACTTGCGCTCGGAGAGGCGCGCGGATTGTTTATGCAGATTCTCGCGTTTCAACGCATATCAAAAAGGTTTCCGCAGGCCTCATGGATACGGAACAGCCACAGGATATCTCTCCTGACGAGACTCGGCTGCGGCCTGGCGAGGTTGAGAGGAGAATAATTCAGGTGGAGTCCCAGCTGACAATGGCTAGGCGCGCCCGTCTGGTAGCCGAGGCGGCACTCGAGGCGCTCGGAACTGTTGCGCCAGAGCGCCAAGTTGCACGCGCCGTCGGCAAGTGCTTTGTGCTCTCGACACATTCTCGAGTGGAAGATCAGCTACGTGCGGAACTAGTGCGTTCGGAGGAAAGCATCGCGAGGCTCTCGGAACTCAAGTCCCTGTTTGAGAAAAAGTTAGCACCGCGCACTGTGCGCTCGGAGCATTAGGTGCCTCATTCCGCGCAGCGAGTGCACGCAGATTTGCGCAGAACCCACGGTCCGCCGAGCTTGCGCGTTAAGAGAGCTTGACGTGTGCGTCCGGCTGCAGCTGGAGCGGTATATTGGTGAATACGGTCTCAAAGTTTGGGGCACCTGCCCAGCCGGAGCATGACAGCTGCGGATAGTTATGGGATAGCAGCATACACGAGTAGCTTCGGAAACGCAGTGTATCTGCAGCGAGCTCGCCTAACAGCCGTACTGATGCGAGCGGCTTGCGCATAGACTGCAAACGGATCTCGATGACGCTACGAAGTGGTGCCTTTGTCTCGCCAGCTGTGTCCTCGGCATCGGGCCAGCACTGAGCCCTGTAGAATGCGAAGGACCGACTATTCGTACGATAGAATGGGGTGAGGGGTTCGCGTTGTACAGTTGCACACCA
This sequence comes from Cyanidioschyzon merolae strain 10D, assembly GCF_000091205.1. Taxonomy (NCBI): domain Eukaryota; phylum Rhodophyta; class Bangiophyceae; order Cyanidiales; family Cyanidiaceae; genus Cyanidioschyzon; species Cyanidioschyzon merolae. The sequence continues at coordinate 308,978 of NC_010143.1, forward strand.
CCTGTTCGTGAGCATCCGAGCGCCGCGAGTCGAGAGCTCGCGTCTTCCCATATGATCGCCAGATCAGGGGCACCTGCTGCAATGCATTGCGAAGGCCGTGCATTGCTTATCAGAGCTGGCACGCTGCATCTGCGTTGTCGCGATACAACGCGAATATGCCGTGAGCCGAGTGGTGCTCTTGTGGCAGGGGGCGTAGCGCTGCCTTGTGGCCTGCACAGCATCACGCGATGTCATCGAACGATGACTCGCCATTGCTGTCTGTAAAGCATTTACACACAGTTATTGCGCTCATTGCATGTCATGCAACCAGGCGTCGATTGCGAGTGACTGGCCTGGGCGCAGGTGCAGTTTATGAACATGCCAGCGACCGGGTGCTCCTGGCCCTTTTTCAGACGAGTTGCTACGTAGAGCATGCGACTCCAATATCTCAGGTCTGAATGGCTGGCAAGCTGGCTGGCCCTGGGTGCTCTGGAGATGCATCCGCAGCGTAGTCCGTGCCGGCTCGCATAACCGAACAAATATATACATTTTTGTATCTTTTAGACCATCGATGATTCACCAGACGGTGCGCGAGACGGAAGTCACCCGCCGGGGTGGCATGCATATGACGCTCCACGAGCGCGTCGCTCGAAAGCGTCCAAGTTCCTTGGTACGCCGGGCCTCCCTGTGGCTGGCTTATCCGACAGGCCAACCACTTGTATCGTGCTTCTCTTCACGCTGATTCTATGAATCGAATACCCCCTCCTCGGCACCATGCACATGCCCGAACGCAAGTCGTTTTTCGCAGTACGTCAGATCCAAGTATTCCTGATCGTTAAATTCTTTTTAGGCACTTTTATGAATGGACGTCTAATGCTCTTCTGCTGAGCCAGCTCGCGAATCTAAGGTCGGTTGTTAATTTGAAGTTTTACGTTCAACACTCACGAAGCGTCCGCATGAATGCGCACCGCCGATTGAAAGAACAAAATCGATCGCAATAGCGTCTACAGCCATGTTCTCGTGGAAGTATTGCTGCGTATGTGAAGGCTCAGATACACAGATATCTAAGAAGCTTGGATCCGTTCACCCTCTGGATCGAAGCACTGAGTTACAACACCAAGCTTCAGATGCTGGTACAATATGCCAAAGTGGTCGCCCTCGAGGTTCCACCGCTACCGGGCACGTCTGTTTTCTCTACTATTCGCTTACACACTAGCACTTGTTGCGTTCGCTGCAGCCCTGCGCGCACTTTCCCTTAGGGGCTTCTCTAAGACCCCATTTCCCGCCCAAAAGGCACCAGTCTCGTTGCTCATTATAGTTTTAGGTTATAATCGACCGTTGGCGCTTCGGAGGCTCTTAGAGTCGCTAGCCAAAGTCAACTGGCTGCAAACTCGTATAGACTTGAGAGTTTGGATCGATGCTGGGGATATTGCGGCTTCCTACGACGTAGCTAAGGGCTTCCATTGGGACCACGGCCAGAAAATTGTTCGCCAACGTCTGAGGCACCACGGCCTGTGCGGGTCCTGGCTGAACGCCTGGCCAGCCTGGGACACGCACGAGTATGCCCTGATACTGGAGGATGATCTAGAGGTCCACCCACAAATTTTCGAAGTTTTCCAATACCTGATTGCAAAGGGCGTTCGGGCGAACGCTTCTGGCTTTATACTGGAAAAGCTTGCCGAGGTTCCCTGTGGGTCTCTTGTTCATTACGCTTCCAGCTGGGCCCCCGTTTTCTCGCGCCGCCTTTTCCAGGACTTCGCGCGCTGGTACGATTCACGTCGAAAATGCGCCCCAGACTTTAGACCTTTCATTCGCGGCCATGATGAAACGTACAACCTTTGGATTCGGGAGCATCGCGACGTATGGTCACCATGGCTCCGGAGATTTCTCTTCGAACGCGGCATCGCTCTTACGTATCTGGGTTCTCTCGATCTGGTGCATAATCATCAGGAGCGAGGTTCCAGTCGAAAGGGTGCTTCTCCTTTCTTCATTCGCACAGTTGATTGGAGGCATATCGAATTGGATCTAATTGACACCTGCGTCGTGAGAGAGCCGCCTGTGTACGAGTGCTTCCTGAAAGCGAGCAAACATTTTTGCACGCGTTTAGACGGCAATCGAAGCTCTCTTGTAGACCGAGGCTGGATCGAGTTTTTGACGGACAAACTCTGGATCTGCTCACCATCGGCCCCGTCTGTAAAGGCGAAATGATCGGTTTTGGGTAAGAAACACAGAGCAAGGCAAGTGAAGACGCCTATTCAGATTCTGGCATTCAGAATCCAGCTCGGATATCTATTATCTTCGAAGTGCGGCGCGCTTGAACATCCCGACCGGATGCTCTAATACTGAAATTTGCGAATGAATTTTTCGATGCCTCGAACGATGGTTCATGAAAGCGTTTTGGGCCAATCGTCCCGTATGTGCAACTGACAGAGCGTGGCGTGTTCACAGGGCGGAGACAAAGCTATCATAACATGGAAGTTGAAGGAATCCACGTTCTGAGCGCAACGCTAGTAAACTTGACCGAGCAAGCCAGATAACCTTCGGTGACGGCGCTGAATATCTAAATGACGGCGAAGTTTGTTGGTCAAATCCGGTGACAAGGCTCAAAACACGTTCCGAGTCCAGACATACAAATCGAAGGAGCAAGGCTGTTTTACCGCATACATCTTCAGAACCAACTCACTGGGATACATATCCCCCGGTTTCTAGAATCATGCATCTTAGGCTGATGTCAATCGGACACAGCGATTTGGTAATCAATGCGGATGCGTTTGCATGAAAACGACGAAAAAGCATTCACCATCTCGGGGTTCAACTCGTCTGCTCCGGCTCGCGGTATCCATACGCGACATCCTCGCGTTCGACGATACCGACTAGTTTCCCACGTTCGGTGACATATATCATTGAAGGCATCAGCATAACGAAAAGAAAATGAAGTTGTCGAACGAGCGAGTAGCTCGTGACCACAATGGGCGAAACATCACAAGGGACGACAAGAGAGGAGGTTGGTTCCAAAACTGTCGCGGTCCGCTTGCCTTTGGATGAATGCTCGCCACTTGGCGTTTCATCGACAAGACCCTCGATATTCTCACTCAGATCCGCAGCGTCCAGAAGGACTAAGGTCCGGTGGCCGGCGATCGGCTCTGGAACATCTTCTAGTACGTGTTGCAGTCGATCCACAATTTCCTTCCGAGATATAGCGCCAAGAAGGTATCCGTTTGCGTCGATCACGGGAAAAACCAGTCTATTCGGAAACTTCTCAAGGATCCCCTTAATATGTTGTGGCTCTGAATCTGGAAAAAGATGAGGTTCTCCCTCTATCGGGTGCATGATTTCTCGAGCCGTCATCTCAGGGCTCCTATCTCTCCGCAAAATTGGCATATAGGGGAGGTGTTTCATCAGAACAAGCGTTTCGTACAGCGATCGATTGAAAGCGTTGCCCACAATAACTGCCAGCAAAACCGAAATCAGAACAGGCACAAGGTGCCGAATCTGACCGGTTACCTCGAAGATGATTACTGCACACGAGAGCGCCCTAGTGACGCCTGCTGTGAAGGCGGCTGCCCCCACAACTGCATAGCTGCCGGGAACGATCGCATTCCCGAACACAACACGCATCAGCTCACCGTACAGCCGCCCGAAGCCGGCTCCGATGAGAAAGCTGGGCACAAAGACACCGGCGGGAAGTGGAAGACCGATGGACAAAGCAACCAAAATGAACTTAATTATAGGCATTAGTATCAGTTCTGTCCAGCCAAAATGATCCGTTTGGTACAGCGGCACAGCCTTGAACAGATCATTGATCGTGGCGCGTGGGTCCAACGCAAACAAGCGAAATGGATACTGCAGCGCCGACGCAAAAAGCGCCACGACACCCACAAGAAAGTAGCGATTAGTGCCTGGATAGTGTCGCATTCGTAGTTCGTAGATGCTACGGACACAGCGGATGAATAATGCTCCAAGAACGCCCATGAGAGCCCCCAGAATGGCGTACAGCAAAGTTTGTGTTCGGCTCACATCGGAAGCGTCAAAGTTTGTACCCTCAAATGCCTCAACGAGTGGCGTCGTATAGAGCAGCTCGTAAACGATGGCACCGGATAGCGCACTCAGCACCCCCTTCCAAAAAGCTTGCACGAGATAGAATGAAGCTATGGTTTCAATGGAATAGAGTACGCCTCCAAGAGGCGCACCAAACGAGGATGCAAGACCCACTGCGCATGCTGCCGCCAAAGTCTGCAGGCGCAGGGCCCGGTCTGTACAAAGCTCCTTGAAAACACCTAGCCGATAGAACTGATGAGCAATGATGCAGGCGATATGCACGTTGGGGCCCTCCCAGCCTACGGGCAGGCCACCACCGATCGCACATATGAGGCCCAGTGCTTTTGCAAAAAGAACTCGAAGTTCAAGAGCACTTCTCATTTTGTCATAGAACCCTGAAAGTATTGACTTCATCTGCGGGAGGCCGGACCCCTCCGCCTCGGTGCTTAGAACAGCGCACCAAAACGTCGACAGCAGGCACAACGCGACGCCGGATACTACGTACAGAATATAGCCGGCGAACCGTCCAGCGAGACGGCTGATCTTCATGCGCAGCTCCTCCAGTCCGTGCACCGCGAGATCCACAGCGAAAATAAACAGCGCCGCGGTCACTCCGAGCAGGGTTAAGAAACAGACGAGCCGCAGGAGGTACATCAGAGATCCCCTTGGCGTGCAGCTACCAAGCGCATTCCAACAACGGTATGCATCTCGCGGTGAGACGGAGCCGTATGATCGCTCGTTGGCGTCAAAACCTGTGTCGTAGGGAGCCAGCCTCAGACCGCTCTCCGTTTCCTCGAGGGAGATTTGCTGACTCGATTCCGACGCTCTCGTTCCCACCGGGGTTGGATGGCGGGCGAGGTTGCCCATACTATCAAGAAGTCCATAGTCTACTTCAAGTGTCCCAGTTATTTTGGAGCTCATGAACGCTCGCTGAAGCGTTCTATGGATACGCGTCTGAAACTTGTTTTCGATGTCAACAATATGAATTGTTATTAAGGTAAACGTCATGTGGCCGGTTAGCGCAAGCGCGCTACAATAATCATTTGAGTCTCGCAGTCTCTACAAGTTCGGTGTCAGCCTCTTGCCACTCTGGCCGTTTCTGCTTTAATTCTGTAGAACACTTTGTTCAAGCAAGAGGAATTCTCGTTCCCAGGAGCCAAAAAGCGCTGCTGAATATGGGTCAGGCTATGTCTAGGTGGTACGAAACAACCCTCTTCGATGGGGCGATGGAACTCTTCGAGTCCAATACGCAACGGAAACTGCGCCAGAGACTCTTTCAGTACATGGATTGCGATGAGCCAACGAATACTACGTCGGTGCTCGAAATAGGAGCTGGCGCAGGTTTGAATCTCCCACACTATCCGGTATGGGTCAAAGAGCTTCACGCTTCGAGTCTATCGCCCGACTTACCACCAAAAGCTAAAAAACGAGCGAGGAAGAGGAACATCAAGGTATACTACAAACAAGGAAAGCCAATAGGTCTACCATATCCGGAAAACTCGTTCGACTATGTCGTTGCTACGTTGATCCTTTGCTCTCTACCGGATCGCGAAGGTTTCGTGAAGGAGATCTATCGAGTACTCAAGCCAGGCGGAAAGTATTTGTTCATGGATCACGCTTGGCAAAGTGCGGAGGCTCAGACTCATCTGTCCCGCATGCTTGCCCCGCTACATCGTAGGCTAGCTCTCGGATGCAGCCTCAAAAGTGTCTGGGCTGACTCAGTTTTTACCTCTGCTGGTTTCAAACGAGAGGATCTTCATGTAGAAGAAGAGATACCGAAGGGGTTTTCATGGCTTGTAGGTAAAATTTTTCTGGGCTATGCGACAAAGCGTCCGGAGGCTAGCGACTTTAAAATGGACGACCGGCATGGCCAGAGGGCGTGTTGAATTTACTTGTGTCGATGTGTAGAACAGGTGAGCAGTCCAAAGAGCACACAGCATTGGATGGGTGCGATAGCCATATGGCTATGCTGATGAAGTCTGTGACGAGGTCCCTCTGCTTAATCGCTGAGAAACTTTTCTCGTCCGATACAGTGCCTTGCATGGGTTTCGGATGTTCGGCTTGAACGCTGTTTCCGTCAAAACGCCGCACGGGTGCAACCGCACGAAACCTCTCCCAGCCTTTAAACATCTAGGGAGCACCCCCTTTGGATTCTACGCTTCTACCAGCGAGCAAGCAAGAGAGATTTTTGCTGATGATTCAGAGGCCGTCAGAATAATTAGAAGGGTCTTCCTTAACGTTTACCCGAAAGGCTGTAGCACGCCAGCTCGACAGGAGTCTTCAAAAAAGCTCAAAGTGTTGACAGTACGTGAGCGAAGAGCAACTGCACTCATGCAAACGTCTACCCCTACACCGCATGGAGACTTTCCAGTATGCGGGATTCTTGGATACAGCATCCTCCAAACCAGTGGGAAAATGAATTTTACTTAACGCGTCCTTGAGCCGCCGCCCGCGAGGGTGCTGTAAAGCTGCGCTGCCTCTGTACGACGTGCACAGACCCGCGCCTCGCACCCGAGAGAGCCCCCACTGGAGACTAGGCTGCTGGAGAGCCGCGTGCTCGATCAAGCCAATATTCCACAGGCGTTTCCATGACTAAAGCTGGCTGAGCGAGGAAATGCCCGTGGGTGAGGTGAATTCTCTGTTCTGAGCATTGAGAGTACGTCCACATCAGTGGAAACTTTTAGAAGCTTTCATCTAAATGAAATAATTAGTGCATTTACCTCATCGGGCTGTGCCCGACTCATGAAATGACTAAGCGTTTGAACTAGACTGTCTCATTTCCGCACCAATGAAATGGCGCTTTTTTCCCGCGGAGCTGTTTGTTCACTTACGTTGTAGCTGTATATCAACGAATCCAATCATCACTATCCAAAAGCTGAGTTGCAGTTGGATGCTGAGGAAGAAATCACTGTAGCAATCGAGGCCTCCGTAAGTTAGACCGACCCCACCCGTGTGTCAGAATAAAACGGAACGTCGCACTGCTCGCTTTTCCCATGCCTTTCTAATTTTAGCCCAATCATTTCTTAGATGCGCATCCTCCGCACTCAAACTAAAATAATAAAAGTTTACAGGTTCACTCGTGGTTTTTTTGGATTCTCGTTCGTTTTTCCGTGGTAGCTTGTTCGACTCTTTGTTGCTGGAATGCGTTTCTTTGTCGAAATCATAATGATTCACGACGCCATTGAACAAGGATTCGTAAAGTACCCGATTATATTATCCAGTTGATACGTCCAAGATTCCATTTTTCTCCTTTCTTTGCGTCTAGTACGATGAAACAGCGCATTCTTCAAGTGTTTGACCTTTCTGCTTCAAGACAGCTGGAGCGCGTAGCAACTTGCACCGCTGGATTGACGACGACGAAGAAAATTCGACATCGTCCCTTGAATAGCGTTTCGTAAACGCACGCCAAACGCTCACTGAACCAATCACAGCAAGTAATCGATGCGGTTCGAAAAGCAAGTCCTTCCCTCTTGATCGCCATCGACGAAACGGGATTCCGCCGCAATTATAAGCTATCTCTCACGGGACCCGCTCCCAGAGGCACCCATCTCATTTTCCGCGCGGAAAAGGTTCTTGGACTAGAACTAGAGTCGTCGCTGCGATCGCTTCCACTCGGGATTCCGTCACCGCTTTGAGCCTGGGGGCGTACACGGATCGAGATCTCTCGAGCGCTTTCACAACCTGGAGCTTCCTTCTGGTACTTGTTTCAGCATGGTCAACATAGCGTTCCGTGAATCCTCTATCGAATAGAACAGCGAGCACTCGGGCGCGCAGCAGACATAGTACTCGCCAAGTAGTCACCCAGCTCAAGCACGTCATCGTAGAGTTCGCCGTCGGACCCGGAAACGGAGGAGCGAACGGACAGGACCCTTTTCTGGCTGTCAAATTGGCATGTGCCGAACGATGAAGAAAGGGTTCATGATCTGCAGGGCGACCCTTTGAGGAACAGTTTTCGGGTATATAGGGGAACACTTGACCACAATCAGATGTCATCGCCGCGATGAGCGCACCGCGACTTTACGCGAGGAAGACGCAAATGGCAAGCAAAGCGTAGATCGCATCTCCCTTTCGAGCATTAGATGCGTGAGCAGCAGCCGGAAGCAGTGAAATGGTGGCTTTGACACTGCCATCAACATACTTCTACTTCTGAAAACGGAGCTAGAGGGACAAGAGAATTCTGCGTTGCTACAGGCGCATATGAGAGAGACAAGGGAAGTAGTCAAACATCATGCCCGCCAAGACTGGTATTGACGAAAGTGAGAAGCGACCCAAAGCCTAGTCTTTTCTCCCGAGTTAGAGGGTCGGTCCTCGTTTGTTCAGAAATGAGTGTAGATCTGCCTCCACGTTGGGGGCCTATTAATGAAATGATTCATAATCCGCGTCCTCCTGCTGGCAAACCTGCTCTTTCTACTTATGGTCTATCACCTCAATTTAGTTCCAATCTCAGGTGAGCGTCATCGAATGCTTTTTCGCAGTTTTCAGCAGGAGCATTGGAGTGCATTCATTTTGAAGAAATGAATAATCCAAGGTGAAGCTATGGATATGCAGGACAGAGATCCTGTTCACCAAGTGTCGCCGGCTGCCAGAGAAAAGCAAAAAGCAGTGTCTAGTCCAGAGGAAAAGGAGAGGACAAGAAAGAAACGGCAGGTGGCCCGAAGTCAATGGCCGCAAGAAAGACGAATGTACGACGATACGGTGGTGATAGCCTGTCTTTTCGGACATATCACGGATACGTACGAGGAAAAATTGCGAGACGCCATCAGAAACCGTGTCGATTCGTACTCCATGAGTACTAGAAAGGCGTCGTCAGGGCTAATGCATTTGGTGATGAAGATGAACGAAAACGTGACGCACATGGAAACAGTCGCGGTTCCGGACGAGTTTTTCGACAAGACCTTTATTCGTAACCTAATGCTTGGCACAGGCGAAACACGGAGAGAAAATAGCGGGTTCACGCCCTCCACGAAAATTATGCCGAACTCCGCTTCGAGGGTACTCGAAACAGGGGTGACCAGGATATTTACGCATGCGGAGCGATGAAGTATCTCACGAACCTGAAGAACCATTTGACGATGAACCTCGAACGTTCCATGATACGCGCCGTGGTTGCACTCTACTCGGGCCTGTCTCGCAAAGGACTGCGGGCGATTATCAATGGCATCACGAAGGATCGCAAGCATGAAGATGAGATCGAATTCGTCGACAAGAAGACGTCACGCAGGAGCACAAATGAAGCGTCTGTAATCCAAGGGGTTATAAAAGAGCGCCGTACAGTGTTGGGGCTGGCGAATCCAGTAGAAGAGGTATCAGATATGAAAAAAATGAAGAGAGACACTATCGCCTCGTCCTGCGATATTTCGTGTTTTTGGACCAAGAGGTCGAACGCAAGAAGGAGATGAAGCTGAGTGAGCAAAAAATGAAGATTGGGAGAGACGGAAGGCTGCCCTGACGGGGAAGCGCTTCAACGTCGATCCGATATGTAACGTCAAGTCATACTTTGTGGGTATCGATTCAAGAGTCCTCCATGGAATCATGAAGGAGATCAGTCCGGAGTTCAATGTAAGGAAGATAGAGTTCACTGGTGAAACAAGTGAGACGTACTGGAAAAACATCTTCGATATCAAACATCTCAAAACGAGCAAGCAAAAGGTATTTACTGGGATGATTGAAACCGATGGAGTAGCCTCGTGTGTGCACTATCGGCGGTTGAAGAAAGATCGGCCAGTCCCTTCGTCGGCTGCGCCCGTTACGAAGGATGAAGAAAACAATGAGGAGGATCCTGCGATGCAGGAGGTGCAGGATAACGACCTTGTCTTTGACATGACGAAGGATGAAGAAAAGAAGAAGGCGGATCCTGCGATGCAGAAAACGCAGGATAACGACTTTGCCGTCGGCGTGGACCCTGCGAATACGAATGTCATAAGTATCGCAGTACCTAAGCGTGCGGAAAACGGTACTGACGGTAATTTACGTCAGAAAGACATGCGTCTGTTGAGATTCTCGAGAGCGAGATTCTATTGGGAATCGGGAATAATGAATGCGAGGAAGAAAATCGACACTTAGAATGCAGGAATGAATAATCACCTGGAAGCTTTGAGCGAGGTGACTAGCCGAGGAGCGTACTATGAAGCCTTTCGGAAATTCATGGAAGTTCGTGTTGCCCACTGGGATGCGCTGTGGGAAGAGTATACTAAGCCCCGGTGGGCTCTTTTGCGAATGAATCTATACGGTGAGAGGCAGCGGGCGTTCGCGAATCTTTTCAATCAGTTGAGCGCCCTCAAAGAGGATCAAAGTCAGAGGCTGGTAGTGGCATACGGAGCACGGCGATGGAAGACCAAAAAAGGGTATACGCCAGCTCCAACGACAAGAACGTACAAGGATTCCGCAAGGCGTTTCGTCACGATACCTCTAGATGAGTTTCGAACATTGCATACACACCATGAACTGGGGTGTACATTTCAGAGAGTGGAGATAGAAAAGTGCCAGAGGAGCCCTGAGGATATAAAAAAGTATGGACCGCTGACGGAAGAGCAAATGGAAAGGATTTCGAAAGTTCGTGGACTACTTGCATTAGTAAGTAAAACCAGTGATGGTAAGAAACGTATGGAGTATGTGAACCGAGATTTTAATGCCGCTATCAATATTAGGGAATGTGCGGTGCTGGAGAATAGGCCTCCAAAGTAGACAAGAGAGAACTTTATTGGACAACCTCTCAAAGTGGAACTATATGAGAGAAAGTTGGAAGCAGTGGTGGATGCCCGGTCCGAAAAGACGGGGAGGCGTCTGCACGTCAGCTGGAGAGGATTTGTCTAAGGCGCGCTGATCGCCACTACTGTCCACCGCCGGCGAGCACGCGCTCGTGCGCGTGCTCGCCGGATGCCGCTCCGCGACATGAAATCCGCCACCAACCCCCTTTTCGGTTTATTGCTGAGGTGGTGGGAGTGTATTGCTCGTTTGAAAAACCGTGAATTCGGGAAAGATGCGGGAATCAAAAATTTGCAAGCCACGTGCGGTCTGCTTTCTGACGCCCTCAACAGCGTCGGCCACGCCAGCTAGAGGAAAGCCGACTCGAACTGCGCAATGTGAGACGCGCCCACAGCAGGACCTTGGGACGACAGAGTTCGCGGATGAGCAGGAGATCTCGGTAGGAGGCTTGGTTGACTCAACGTCTTCACGTGCGCAGCGGACCTGTGACTCATCAGGAGCGGTGTGTATTGAGCCCGTTTCAGAGTTCAGCGAGAGGCTTGTCGTGTCCACTGAAACGAACCCGCGTACCGAAGGTAACTGGTATTTTGAGCTTCCCTGGCCAGATGGAGGACTTTGCTCCCAAGACCAGGGAGGCGCTTGTAGAAAAGCTCCAGATGTTCGTCTTCCGCGAGGCGCCGCCCAGGGTGGGGCAGCTGCTACGAGTGTACTGCTGAAGCACTCGGCTAGTCTTTCACGAGACTCGAGTTCTGCGAGGCGCCAGACGAAACCGGGCCCGTCCCAGACGGTTGCGTCTTTTCTTTTTAGCGCTCAAAAAGTGGTTGACGCTCCCCGGAATTTCTTCGTATCAAGCTGCGGATATGTTGCGAACGAGCCTGATTCAGCGAAAAATCTCTCAAATTGCTGGCAGGTACCTCTCGAAGGTGCCTCAGACAAGCCTGCGGTCTGGAGGCAAGACGTTCAGGAAACTTCTCATGGTTATGAGTATTCTCTTGCGACAGAGCGTGTTGCGTTTGAAACTGCATCCGATGTGCTTGCCGATGAGGAGCAGAAATTATTCAACCAACAAGAATCGAGCCATCCTACAGTGCGGGACAACATGTCGCCATCCTTCTCCACAAGCGGGGACTCTACGAACGAGGATCCTGAAAGGAACGAAATTACTCGTTTCACGCCACCAAGAGCTCCAGCTTCGAAGACATCGTATGAGCGCAGACTTGCTGAGAGCAGGAATCTGTTCCCCGTTTCAAATCTGAATGTTGCAGATGCAGACCTCAGATCTCCGTTACATAGAAGCGCTTCACAACATCGGAGCGATGGAAGCCTAGCACCTCAAGTAAGAGAAATCAGATCTACACGACAGCTGAATAAGATACTCAGCGCACTATACAAATCAGGTCGGGCAGCGGATGCACTCAGTTTGTGTAGAATTGTGGAGAGAGAGGGACATATTGAGATAGATGTAGCATCCTACTCTATCCTTATCTCGTGTCTTGGGAAATGCGGCGCGTCGGCACAAGCAATCGAAATGTTTCACAAAATGATAAGAAATGGCGTAGCGCCCAATGCATTCACGTTTTCAGCGCTCTTCGGAGCGTTGACTGACGGTGCCTTCTTCGATCAGGCAATGCGGCTCTTTCAGATGATCAGAGCAAGCTATCCCAATGAGCTTAATGTCGTAGTATACAATGCCGTTCTGAAATACGTGGGCCGGGCGGGCAGAATCGACGCAGCGTTGGATCTACTGGGGCAGATGGAACAAAACCGGAACGTGCAACCAGACATCGTAACATACGGGACAATACTCGATATTTGCGCAAAGAAGCAAGACGTCTCGCTGGCGTATGCGGTTCTCGATCGGATGCGAAAACGTGGCATGCGACCGAACAACTTCTGTTACGCGTCTCTCATTGACGCATGTGCACGTGCGGGTCTCCCGGACCAGGCCGAGTCTCTGTTCCGGCAACTACGAGCCGAAGGCCTGGAGTACGACTTGTTTATCTGCAATGCCCTGCTTGGCGCTTTCGCCCGGGCAAAAATGGTGGAGCGAGCTTTTCAGGCCTTCGAGGAAATGCGCAGCGCGGGCGTGCGAGGAGATCGCATCACCTTTAACACCTTGATCACCGCAGCGGCGCGTGCACGCGAGTTCGACAAAGCCTGGAAAGCTTTCGAGACGATGAAAAAGTCGAACATTTCTGCAGACGCAACGACATACAATGCTCTGATTGATGCCTGTAGCAAGAGCGGCATGACTGAGCTGGCGTTTGCGCTTTTCAACGAAATGCGCCAAGCTCATCTGCAGCCGACGATCTTTACCTTCAATGCTCTCATTGGAGCATGCACGAAATTACAGGATATGCGCAGAGCCACGCAGGTTTTAATGCTCATGCATGGCTTTGGTGTGTATCCGGATACATTTACACTGAACATTCTTTTAACAGCATGTGCGCGGAACGAAGACTTTGACTATGCGATAAGTTTGGTTCGGGAGTTCGAAACGAATTATCGCGTTCGCCTGGATCGCCTCGGTTCTAGCATTGTAACAAACCTTTGCATCAAAGCGTGCGACTCTCAATCAAGGGACCGTTGCTTGAGGCTTCTTGAGGCTGCAGTACTCGAAGGCTACGAAACATTACGAGAGGTTCGAGATCGAGCTCGTAGCGCTTTCGCAAACCCAATGACTGGCTCATGATGAGCTGGAAAGCGACTTGATTTGACCAGGATCGTCGGACTTTGAATCGAACGGGATTCGCTTAACGTATTTGGGATATTTAGTCATTTTCATGGGACAGATACGTCGTTGCAGCCGCAACGGTTTGCGATGAGGCGTTGATACTGCTTTAGACTGATGCGCTCAAACCTAGCGAGCTGTCCTGCATAGCTATACGAGCGCACCGGCATTCTTTAGAGTGAATACAACGTGTCGAGATTTGGAGGTACTCGCTTCACCGGCGCACAATATGCCGACGTCGCGATATGCAGCCGATCCCTGAGCTCCTGTACAGAGGAGGCAATATCTCCCAGCGGGTAGCTTTTGGAAATTAATCCGTCGAAAATTATGGGAATCTGAACATGTACATATGATTGGTCACAATGAGGCTAAAGCACCCGCCGTAGCTCGGTTGCAAGGGACTCCACCCCCGCCCGGTCGACCGCTCGCCAATCGTCCGGCCGCATGCAGCGTCACTGGCGGACCCAAGTACCAAACGCCCCGTGCGAAAGGCACAGCGCCATCGCCGATGGCCCGGGGGCCGCTGCGCCGGCGCACTGACACCCAAACAAGATGCGTCCCGCCTTTACGCTCCATGATTGATGAATCTAGCCTGACCTTCCCGGATGCGCGCATGCTCTGGCGAGCAACAGCGGTATACGCCGTCAGCTCCATCCGTGTGCCATCGCCAGCCGCAGCTTTCGCCGCTCGCGCGCGCACGCACGAGCATGGCTGCGGACGCACACGCACGCCATGCGCATCTCAGCTATCATAGGCACAGGGAATGAACGTCGCTGGTGCGGCCGCGCGCTACCATATCGTGCAGCCGCATTGCAAATCAAGTCGCACACGCATCACCCGATACATGCGACGTCTGGCGCCGCTGCACGCTGCCCACAAATCATCGCAACATGATCGGAACTTGCCAGCGCCGGTGAATCTGCATGCAGCGCGCCACAGTCCAGATATGAGTACGAAGCGGGACTTTCGCGCTCTGTATGGTCGATCCCAACTGTAGCGTACAGCACGTCAACTGGCGGTCCACAGAACGGCGCATCGATTCCGGCTTCGTTACTTTGCAAAACGCTACAAGCGTCTGCGCGGTTGAGTCGCTCCTGCTGCGCGGACGTTACTGCATATGCCCCTGTTGCGTCTTTCTGAGACTGCATAGTGTGTGCGTAGACGCACGCAGGCGCACATCGCGGGCGTTGTCCATCCGGTCGCTCTTCAGCATTGCATTTCAGTAGCATGTGCGCCGCACATCAAACATGAATCTATGCGTGCGCATCGAGCGCGGCTTCCTCGGAGCCCAGCTTCCGCTGCAACGGAACACGCCGCAGCTGTGGGCAGAGGCGCGCTCATCGCCAGTGATGAGCGTACATGTGTCGAGCTGTTATTCGAGCGCACACAAGGAGAACTTGCATGCCGAGAATTTTCGCTCAGGGTGCCCTGAGATGGTGCTCGTGTGGGGTCATCAGGCGGACCCAGCAGTTCCTCCGTTCCATCAAGAGCCGAGTGAATAGCGGAGACTACAAGCGCTACCGAGTGACCCATGAGGCATCGCATGCTCCAGGCGCAGACGCTAGCAGTCGGGGCGCGTGCAGCGCAAGTGTCATATCAGGAGAGATGGTTTCGGCCCCGCTCAAAAACTCTGATTTGGGATCTCAGTGATATGGGACTGAGCGGGGAGCGCGCATGTTTGCATAAATCTGTTCCAGATCGCCTGTGAAGTTCCCTCTTTCCGAGCAGATGTACGAATGAGGAACCAAGTGCAATCTTCCCGGATTTTCAGGATATCTGCTCAGCATGATCCAGGGTGAATTGCGCGATCACTCTACATATTCCAAGTTGTCTTCCACAAAAAGCATGAAGAATTCGGGTCATTCAGAAACCAAGAAGCAGTATGCTAGTGCAAAACGAAACCGTGCTCATCACGTGCCGAACTTTTTTAAGAGCGCGCACGATGCTCCTTGTTATGCTTGCAGACCAATGCGTGGAGCAAAGTAGTGCCCGCTTACCTAAATGCGGAGAGCAATCGCGCATTGAAACGATCCCTGCTAAGACTAATTGAGTTCTAGCCATGAAAATCTACATAAAAGATTACTACTGGCTCTAAGCACAGCATGCTCGACAGGAAAAAAGCTCATTTCACGAAAATTTCCGAACTGATTCTGATCCGGAATGAAAATACTTGAAAAAGAGAAAGCGTCTAAAAAGCCGGCAAGAATGCCTTGTCGCGTGCCAGCGGATTTGCTCTGCCATCTTGGGGTCCATTTCTGAGCATCTGAAGAATCAAGACGGATGATAAAATGAAACCGATGTGACGCACTCGGACGTGTGATGGCACTAATGATCGCACTTTCAGACGAGGACGATCGCGGTTTCTCAGAAACACATTTTCACCAATGGTCACAAAACGATCGAGGAAAGAGATCCCGTTGGGAAGAATCAAATTACCCGCCGAATCCCGCGGACAAGACTCCGAGTTTTCGACTACACAGACAGGAATGAATATATCCCTTCGACCGGATACGCGATGTACTTCCTCTTGTGCAAGATGCATCCTTCTAGCAAGATTCTCTTCAAATGTGAGGCCCTCTGGAGGGAGCGCATACCCATGTGTGAAAACCAGTATGCATCGCTCCCATACTCCACCATCGAAGAGACTCTTCAGTTCCTCCAAAACTAGCCTGAAACAATGGGATCGGTACGAATCCAGTCGCTCTATAATGCAGACAATGTCGATTTCCAAACCGCGAAGCGCAGCTGCGACACTCTCGCATGTTCCAGCGCGGCTCCATTTCTTAGAATCCTCCCCAGCTTCATCGTAAAAATATTTTTCAGAGGAAGGGATCTCAATCAAACGCAGAGACATCCCTTCCTTTTCTACAGGATAAATCAGAACGTTTTCGTTCGGCGAAGGAACGAATTCAGTCTTGCGATTTGGATGCGCTCTTTGTTCCCTTTCACGTTCATACGATCGCTCTTCTATTACTTCGAGCCCATGCTCTGGATCTCGTTCTAAAATCTCATCATCCGATAGTATGAGAGCCATGGTGTGGTTGGTTCGTGCGACAGGGCTTCCAAGAATGCGGTTAATTGTGGCAGACTTTCCTGCACCGATCGTGCCAGCGAAAAGAATAGTGGCATCTCGAAATGGAGAATGCGCGCGAACGACGTCCACTAATTGATTTACAGTGGCGCACCCTGGCCGCGAATCATTCCCAAAGCCGCGAATGATTTCCTCATAGTTCCTTCTTTGGAGACCGACTTGCTTCATGCAAGCTGTGAATGCTTCCGAGTCCGTCTTTTCGGCGTAAGCACAAAGCACTTTGCACGCAAGGTGCAGATTTTTTCCTTCAATAACGTCTTCTGGCTCAAACAGTGCATTGGCATCGAGCCCCGCATTCCGTGCAGAATCCAGAAAGAGCTGAATGCACCGCCGCATGCTGTCCAAATTCCGTGCATCTCCAGAGCACGGAGCGTCTATTCCGGCAATATGCAAGAAAACGTTAGGGTCGCTGAGCACAGCCCGAAGCCCGTTTGAAGAAGATTCCGATGCGCCTGTTTTTCGTGCGATCCACAACAGGCAGAGCCTTTCCAAGGCTTTTTCAGTGGCATCTGGAATAGCTCCCCAAGGTTGCTCCCCACAGACCTCCGACAGCGAAGGCTTATCAGAAAGCGTAGGGCTGGGCCCCTGCTGCCAACTCGACCCAGACTCTTTGAGATCTTTGCTATATGGCGCTGGGCTTGTCACCACGAGTGCTGCGAGACGAGACAGGTTAAGCTCTTGCTTCACGTGTATACCCATGTTGTAAAGATGTCGCTCATCGGATATGAAGAATTCTCCGTCAGCTGCGTTTTCCGCTCCGTGTCCTTCAGATTCCGTGCCTTTTCGGGACTGGCTAAGCACCCCTGGAAGAAGATTACGCCGAAAGAGTTGGCGCCGACGTGACCGAGTTCGTCCTGTGGAAGGCCTCGAGCCTCTCGTGGTTTTATCCGAGTCGGCTGTGCGCCGGCCAGAGACGTCGCGCCTTTCAGCAGCATCATCACCGCGAGGCTCGACACGCTCTGCAAAATCCAGTCTGACTTGTTCTCTAGTCTGCGGAGAGGTAAAGCTCTCCGTCATTTACGGTGCCCTGGAGGTGTCGAGTCCTGCAACTATGCACCTGAGACGCAGCTGAACGAAGCCCAAACGTTCTGCAGAATCTGAGTAAATTAATACCGGCGTGCAGACGCATACCAACTTTTTTTGACCGTCTCCATGCTATCGGTTTCAACTTGTCATTGTACAGCTCGATCCTGAGAGGTTGCCCCACAAAGTTGACTCTTGTCAGCTCCTTGGGTCTCATTTTCAGCACCGCACATTTTCTGATATTGATGATGGCATGGAAGTCTCGGTTCACGAACTCCATGCGTTTATTGCCTCTGGATCAACGCACTATTGCTAGAGTTCCTCGAACTCGTACCCACTGTCCCACTACAGTCTCGTCATCCTCCCGTTGGGCATACATCTTTTGCTCAGTTGGCTCCCCTATTTTTCTTCGTCTTCGTTATTTCCTCTTCTTCGCTGCATGGTTGGCGAGAACGAGATGTTCCGTTTATTACTGCAGTCATCGATGACGGCCCTCAAGGATTCGCAAATTCCAGATCCATAACATTCTCACAGATTTTTACTTTTGGAAAAGAACGCACTTAGAACGTATTTACTGAAACCTGGGAAAAAGCATTTGCTTACGCTCATCTGCGGACGGAACACAGATGAGGTGCAAGCCTCGAAATGACGCGATCGCAAATTTGCACAGTCCATTCGGTTTGGAAAGTCTTGATTAGAAAGTCTTCTGCTCTACTAGAACGAATCCGGATATGCTTGGGAGGACGCTGAGTTTATTAAAGTCAAAAGTGGCCAGAAGTGCCCCGTTTCTTCACGCGAAGCATGGACCGCAGAACTACTACAAAGGAAACCGCTGTCGTCGGCTGGGTCGACACACGCGCAAGGGTGGGTACGTCGTAGACCACGCAAACAAGGTCCCTGACTTCAGAATACCGCAAATTCCAGAAGATTTTCCACTGAAACCATATGTTGCAGTTGGTTCGTAAAGGTTTCTGGGGCTACGTTTGGACACCTTTCGTCGTGGCGAGGGAAAAATCTGCAGGGAGTTTCAAATAACGCTGCAATATGGACGACTATGATGAGAAGACGCTTCTTTCCCCAACTGAGGCGCAACGGTTTTTACACCACTGCCAATATGACGATTAAGGCAAGTACTTACCTCTGAGAGTCCTGATGCAACCCTGTCAAAAACATATAGCGCAAAAGCACGAATAAGGTCACGGTCCTTCTGTGAGTGGCAGTATTTCACAACGTTGAGTTTTACTCGAAGCAGCTGGAAACCCTCTCTCCTGATATGACACTTGCGCTGCACGCGCCCCGACTGCTAGCGTCTGCGCCTGGAGCATGCGATGCCTCATGGGTCACTCAGTAGCGCTTGTAGTCTCCGCTATTCACTCGGCTCTTGATGGAACGGAGGAACTGCTGGGTCCGCCTGATGACCCCACACGAGCACCATCTCAGGGCACCCTGAGCGAAAATTCTCGGCATGCAAGTTCTCCTTGTGTGCGCTCGAATAACAGCTCGACACATGTACGCTCATCACTGGCGATGAGCGCGCCTCTGCCCACAGCTGCAGCGTGTTCCGTTGCAGCGGAAGCTGGGCTCCGAGGAAGCCGCGCTCGATGCGCACGCATAGATTCATGTTTGATGTGCGGCGCACATGCTACTGAAATGCAATGCTGAAGAGCGACCGGATGGACAACGCCCGCGATGTGCGCCTGCGTGCGTCTACGCACACACTATGCAGTCTCAGAAAGACGCAACAGGGGCATATGCAGTAACGTCCGCGCAGCAGGAGCGACTCAACCGCGCAGACGCTTGTAGCGTTTTGTAAAGTAACGAAGCCGGTATCGATGCGCCGTTCTGTGGACCGCCAGTTGACGTGCTGTACGCTACAGTTGGGATCGACCATACAGAGCGCGAAAGTCCCGCTTCGTACTCATATCTGGACTGTGGCGCGCTGCATGCAGATTCACCGGCGCTGGCAAGTTCCGATCATGTTGCGATGATTTGTGGGCAGCGTGCAGCGGCGCCAGACGTCGCATGTATCGGGTGATGCGTGTGCGACTTGATTTGCAATGCGGCTGCACGATATGGTAGCGCGCGGCCGCACCAGCGACGTTCATTCCCTGTGCCTATGATAGCTGAGATGCGCATGGCGTGCGTGTGCGTCCGCAGCCATGCTCGTGCGTGCGCGCGCGAGCGGCGAAAGCTGCGGCTGGCGATGGCACACGGATGGAGCTGACGGCGTATACCGCTGTTGCTCGCCAGAGCATGCGCACATCCGGGAAGGTCACGCAAGATTCATCAATCATGGAGCGTAACGGCGGGACGCATCTTGTTTGGGTGTCAGTGCGCCGGCGCAGCGGCCCCCGGGCCATCGGCGATGGCGCTGTGCCTTTCGCACGGGGCGTTTGGTACTTGGGTCCGCCAGTGACGCTGCATGCGGCCGGACGATTGGCGAGCGGTCGACCGGGCGGGGGTGGAGTCCCTTGCAACCGAGCTACGGCGGGTGTGCTGTATTTAGTTTTCATGGGTCGGAGGAGGTAACCTTCGCGATGCCGCTCCATGCGTCGCGACCGTATTGGAGAGAGCCACATTGTACCAATTGGCATGATGAACTGACCCGTTTGCGTAGATGCAACTAGCATTGAAAGAAATCGCAGCACGACTTCATGAAGGATCCGAATCACGAAAATCGATACCACAGATTAATTGAACTTCCTCCAGTGCGCATTGGCCTTCTACACGGAGAATGGAGTATACTACACCGACGTCGAACTGCGCGACAATCTTCCATCTATTCGTCTTCATAGTCCAATCGGATAGATTACACCCGGGGTCCGAGAAAGATCCCTCAATTTTTGTGCGGGGCGTCGAGTCCACTGCGTCCAGTTCATTCTGTTCAGGGATCGTCTCCCTTTAGCTACGGCACGCATGTCCAACGCTTCGTGCATGATTGCGAAAAGGGTCTCATGGAGGCTGAGCCCCCGATAGACGAGACCCCAATCAGTTCCGGCCAAAATGGTCGCGAAGTATTGTTGCTACGCAGGTTGCCGCACCCTCTGGTGGGACGCCTACTGCCCGCCAGCGAACGCGAGCGCTCCTATCTAAAAAATAGACGTAAGCGCTAAAACGGTTTTCGATGTGTAAAAGGCTTAGAAACTCCGTGAAAAGTTTGTCCTTCCGTGAAGGTGTGTAAATCAGACTCCCAGCAGGCAGCAACTGTTTCTGAAAACCTACCAGAAGGCGATCAAGCAGCCTTTCATTTACTGTTAACTCATATATGGGAAGTCTTTTTTCTGCCTCAGTCAGAATTCCGCGCCATGTGTCTAGTGCCTGTTGAGAAAACGCACGAAAGCCCAAAAGAAGCCAGCTTTCCTGCTTCCCTCCACTGGTAAGGTATGCGCGAGAGTCCTTAACGACAGTGCTTTTCCCTGCAACTTCGAATGCGATTTCCGGAAAGAGCCGCGCTTCCTCCGTTCGGATAAGACTAGGCAACAAGAAACTGTCCTTTAGACCGCGGATAACCTTCGGCGACAACCTAGTCATGAAACCAGGACGCTACGAGGCGCATACAGACGATAGAAATTTTGCCCGCATTCTAGCCACACGCCGCTCGCTCGCCGAAATGCACTGCAGGCAGCTGCTAAATAGATGACAAACGCTTAAATGCGAAGCAAAACAGACGCTGCTACAATGATCCATCGACGGCTTCTCGGGGCATTCGTTATGGAAACTCATAGGCGACTTCCAAAAGAGCAAAATCACATCCCGGTGCCGCGCGATACAGAGCCAGCAGGCAAGCCATTGGTTTGTTACGAATAGCGGCGAGTCCCTTCTCACGTAGCGAGCCGCGCAAGCTTGCGCCGAAGCGACCCAGAAATGCTGTGCGTTTGTTGTAAGTTTTGGCGATCCCTGACCCGAAAACAGTTCTTCCAGGGGTGATGACGACAGGGATCCAGCTATTGTTGTCATTCAGAGCGCGAAGGTGCCCAATGTGAATCTCATCGAAGTAAACAGTAGCGAATGAGGATCCTGCTAGCCCTAAAGCCTTCGCTTCCTCGAGCTGAGCCTTCTCAGGTTTTGAGGTGGATCTGAAGCACGAAAGATATCCGTATACCAGAACCTCTCGTCTTTCTCGTAGAAAGATTTCCGACTGGACTGCTCTAAGTCGCTCAAACTCAATGCAAAGGTTTTCAATTTTCTCCTGGCCTCCATACAGTGCTGCTAATTGCTCTAGCGTGTCAGTGTATCGAAAGGTGCTATGCTGGATCCTTCCAAGTGCGAATGTTTGACGTATCTTGACAGATTTTTTCCCCTCCGAGGATTGAATCCATCGAGCTAATGCCAGTATACGACGAACAAGACGATCCTGCAGAATTACTTTCGGAATATTTTCAGGGAGGCTCGTGCCCTCCGTTCTTTTTTGCTGTTCTCTTACTCCATCTAGCAGGTACATTGAGGTCCATCGGGTCGAATGTACCTCCATGATGCTGACACCATCAAAAGGAGCATTGTACAGCTCTCGCTTTTCGAGGGATGTTAGCAGGATTGCCGCACCTGGAACGCAGATAGCATCAAATGCATCGCGTTGGGAGGTTTCATAAAGGCGAATGCAGACGTCTCGCGCTTCGGATCCATCGCGCGCCAAAATGATTCTATATTTCCTAAAAATGTAGTAGTCATCTGATGCACTCAGTATTTGCGGTGCACTCGTCCGTTCTGCAGACCTGTACGTCCCGCGCTCTCGATACAGAGGTGACACATGTGTCACAATGCATGCTAGAGAGAAATACGAGCGGTCGTCCCATGCATCCAGAGCGCTGGTAAGAATGCAGGGGTGGTAGAGTTCACCCGTTCGACCACCGCCAAGCTTTGCAATAGGTCCGAAATCAAGTAACTCCTCATAATTATCTGAAAGCTTCCGAATAATGCCCTGGGGCGATGATGCATTCAGGTGAATCTCGCCTCTGCGTACACGGTAATTCTCTATGATAAGGATGTCACCGAGTTGAATGTGATAAAAATATTTGGAACAAAGCGAATTCCACACGACAACAGTAGCAGAATCCGCACCGTCACCTATCTCAAATTCGAATTTGAATGGCACTGACTGCCGCATGTCACTCTTTTTCGGCCATGGCATTAGGGACGTCTTTCTGAGGACGCGCCCGATGATTGGTCGCTTCACGTCTCCCATCAGCGCCCTGGCGATGCGCACCGCTGCACTAGTGACTGATTTAATCGAAGCTGGGTCTTCGACACGCTCTACGTTGCTAGGGTCTCGCAATCTGGAATCGACAGGTAAGGCATCAAACGCTCCAGGACCAAGATAACTCTTTCTCGACGATGCCAAAGGGACATTTGCAGCAGTCTCAAGCGGGGTGGATGACGTTGTCCAAGCGCATGTCAGGGGAACGTCTATCCAAAAATCCTCGTGGGGTCGACGTAGTACGAGACAGTCATACACAACGATTACTCGAGGCGGGTAGAGTCCGCGCAATTCGTTGAAACGAACTGACCATTTTCTTATTTCTAAAATGCTCCCTCGATCTAGGTCACCGGACTGGACGATTGAATTCAAATGTGGGTGTAGGCAAAAGCGTGTTTTCGTCTGCTCAACCGGATTGCAGACGGTAATGTCATACGCATCTGCATCCATCTCAGGGATTTCATCTTTTGTGCCGTTGACCGTAAACCAATAGGCTTGATCCCGGATATAATGCCGGACGCATAGAACTAGGAACACGATTGAACCGCGGCATTCTTCCCCAGGAGCACACTCGTGGAGCTTTTCCGTGCCAGCAGTCGTGAATATTTGGTCTCGTTCCTTTGGCTCTGAAGAGCCGCTCTGAACCAGGCTTGAAGAGGCTGAAACCTGACCTGTGTTGGACTTTGCAAGCTTTTGATTTGCGACTTTTAACGTGCCCTCCCTCGGCCGCTTGCGCTGGTTTCCACGGTTTCCAGTCTGTCGCTTGCTGCGTGAGTCCCGCGAGTCAGACCCTTCGACCTGTACTGTACGATTCTCTACAGCCTTCTGCAGCGGCTTTGCTCGACTCTTTTGCAGCTCTTCGTCTTGCCTCCTTTGGAAAATAGGTTTCACATAGTCATCAGCCTTGGTGTCGCCGAAGCGTCCACTTTTACGAGGCATTAACCGTTCTGTACGAGAACGTTTGTTGTTTTCTCGGATACACTCGCAATCAGAAATTTGCGCCACATTCAAATTGGGCGCGTGCTGGACAGATGGTGCATCATAAGCACAGGATGTATCCAGCTGCGCGCAGCTTCCGCCTATATCAGTCAAAGATAGAATAGACCCCGTGAGGAAAGTCGGACGTACTCGCACTATATTCTGGACCTATTTTGCACGACCATCAGCACAAGTCATTGCAGTTTGCACCGCGACCGCTTCCTTCTCCTTTCCCGTATCTCCGACTTTCAATACGCTGGCGTCTCCTAGCCCTCCAGCTTCGATGTCAGCAGGCGAAGGATGCCGATGGCTGCGTTCATTCGAACCCAGAGTTTCCTGCTTCCAGCCCTCATCGACGTACTTCATGCAAAGGCGGAAGTTGTGATCTGCGCTTCTTTTAGCATTTTCATCCTTTTTGTCCACAACTCCGGTGCACCCTTCGCAGCGAGGACACTTGCCCGTTGTCCGGTGCCGCCATACGTCCATCGCACGTCTTGCTCCGAGTGCCGCCCTGTGGCGCATGCCTGCTTGCAGTGTCGCTCGGTACACGCCCTCGACGGGTGCAGAGCGCTCCGCTCCATGCGCTCTTCAGTTTCTGTGCCCAGCGCCATACCCTGCGATCACAGGCTCGGGCTGGGCGATCCCCGCGGCAAGCACCCTCACTGCTGGGCGCGTAAACGCTCGCTGCTCGATTCGAGTACTCGGAATCCGCTCCCTCGCACGCTCTTCGTTTTTCGCGTACGCTTCCCATCGAAGCTGCCGACGAGCATCACGCGACTCGAGGTGCCGTGCCAGCTCATGAGTATTGTGCGCGCAGGTTCCATCCACTTGCGACGATGCGGGTCAGCCATCTGCGACTCCCTTCGTCTCCGGTCGCTCGCTCGCTCGCTTGCGTGTTCTTCTATCCCCATACTCGTTCGCTTCCGCTTCAGCGAAGATGGCAGGCGCGGGAGGAGAAGTCACGACTGTGGGCGTAACTCGGACGTTTCCGATCCCGTGCCCCGGGACGGGGTGTCGGTTTCCACATGGGCGTCGGGCTTCGCCTCGGGTCTCACGGAGGCGCTGGTGCAACGCTTCGCTCTCCTTGGGCTCCTGCCGTTGCTAAGTGCACTGGATTGCAGGTTCACGAGGCCACGCATCTGTACAGCTTGCTGCTCATCGTCGCCGTGTTTCCTGTTCTGAGCAGGGGTGCGTTGGAGCTCTGATGGGGCCTTGAGGCATGTAGGGCGCTCACGACTGATAGCGGTGGATGCTGCCAGGCCATCGGTCTCGAACGAGGACACCACGCCTCCTCGACTTTATGTGAGCGTTCTGTTTCTATCTGTTCCCTGCCTGTCGCATCTCTCTTTAGCGTCGTTCGCTTTTCGTTCCCCCAGCGGTTCATGAGTGTCTCCGAAGTTTCGGGCGAAATTTGCGTAGTACGCTTCATGTACTCTATGCTGTCGATGGATACCTCCTCTTCTTCGATGTGCTCCTTGGCCTCCATAGGACGTTTCCATGCCCTAATCCCTCGTGCGTGGGCGCCCACTTCGCAGCGAGGCGAAAAAGCCGCGAACCGGGGCGCGCGTACGAGCGACCTATAAATGCGTTTACAGCAAGGCGAAAATCCATTCCATTCAGGGGCTCTGGAACAGTTCCCGAGGTGCAGAGGCTGTTTCACTCGCTCGGGTAGGCACTCGCAGGCTGCAGGTCTATAGTCTCCTCGACATGTTCGTCTTCCAGGATACTCAACGGAGGCTCACGCGCTCTGTATATCCGCCCAGCATATTCAAGTCGGCGAAGCGCCCGTCATGAAGAGCTCGTCCATGCCGTCCAGGCTGGTATCTGAGTCGTCATCCGCACGTATCCACGTCATCGAATCCTTCACGCGCCATGGGAATGAATGCTGGCATGATCCAGGGTCGCGCGGCGTAGTTTTCCGCCCATATACACCTTTGAGTTATCCAGGCTGATTTGGGTCGCGAAGCGAATGCTGGCCTCGAAATGCGCAACGTCGTTCGGCTATGGAGCCAAAGTGCCCGCGACGTCGATGAAAGCACAGTGCAGGTGAGGTGTGTCCCGACTACGCTTCGAGACAGTGACGGCATGAAAGGCCATCGATGCCAACGGTGCATCTACGAAGTTGTTCGGTTTCTCAGGGACCCCGATGCACTGGACGTACACGGTCCTAGGCAGGAGGTAAGCGCGCCACTGACGCATGCTGCAAAGAAGCGCATGTTTGCGGACGCGGAATCTGATATCCGGCGGGTGCGGGTGCATTTCGAAGTATCCCTTGCCGACAGTGGTGCCGTAGAATACCTCATACAAACAGCGAAGGAGGGAGTTTCCGAGATCGTATCCCGTGAGATGTAGCGCACTGCTTATTTGGGATGTGGTTTCGTTGATGGTTGGAAAGCGAGAATATTTTGTGTTTCAAACGGAATCGATTATATGAGGTGAGGATTTGAACATACTTTCGGTATGAGCTCTTGAAGAAGTATTCGCACGAAAACTTCCAACTTTTGCGTCGTCAACCGAGCGTAGCGGCCTGGTGCGCCCACGAGTAGCCTTGAAACATGGAGATCGGAAGCGTGCAGAATGCCTGACTTGAGCGTGCAACGCGTAACTAAAGGAAAAGAGTTCAGGCTTCCTTGTACGAATTGCATCATGATATCGGCTATTTTAGGCAACGGTATGTGAGGATATCTCGAATCACCTTGATGCTGGTGATGTAACGAATCCCTTCGGTGCAAAGTCGAGGGAGCCACTTTGAAGAGTCGACCGAGAATCCTAGAACGATGCATGAGTCCTGAGGCCCTCATTGCTGGACTATGAATACTCGGGTCCTGCATCTGAAAATGAGTTCGGGTGAAAAATCGAAATCGAGGAACACAGGCAGCAGCTCCGTGTTCTACTTCACTCCGACCCGGGTGCCGACTCCGGCGATGCATCGCTGTGACGGCCAGCGGGCCCGCTGAGCTGCTTGCCCGGCGGCGGCAAACGGACACGCTGTTGAGTGCACTCGGGGCACACGTTGATCTCGCGCCGGCGTCTATGCGACGCGTTTGAATAGGAACAAACAACAGCAATTTGCTCAACGAACATAGTTCTGTGCCAAAGCTTTCCTGGGGAAGGCAGCTATCGAATATGCACAACTTTTAATATGCCGCAGTACGGAGCTCAAAATTGTTTTCTTCTGCGGGAGCTTTTCAACCATGTGGGGGATGGAGGATCCTTTTGGCAAAGACAAGCTCTCGTGCTGGTATTCGTGTGCCTCGCGGCGTTTTTGAATTCCATCACAGTCATACTTCATTTCGTTGGCCAGAACTGGATGGCTCGTTGCTTGCAGTTCCATCTCGCAAAACAGGTTGTGAGGGCTCAGAGGAGGGCCGCGCAAGACAGAGCTTTTCGCTTAGGCAGCACGGTTGGACACACCGGCACCGGGGGCACACCTGAGTTTCTGTGCGCTTGCAAAGGCTGTAGGAAACTGAGCTCTGTGCTGAACCCACAACAACGGCAAGCACTTGAGGCGAGCAGAGTTGTTAGAGTGAGGAAGCTTCTCGGTCAGCAAGGACTGCACGCTGAGGCCGCGAACAGCTCACAATGGTGCTCTGACCTAACAATCATGCGCTATCTTGACTCGTACGGCTCTTGCCCTGCTCTCGCGGCGAAATATTTAGCCGCTACCATTAAGTGGAGGATCCAAAATTCTGTCCATGAGCTTACTGTCACTGAGTTTACTGAGGAGCTCAGAAAAGGTGTCGTTTCTTTCGGTGGGTTTGATTCGCAGTCACGACCGGTTTTCATCGTCCGGTTCGTACCTGGTTTCAGCTTGAGACTTTTAATTTTCATGCTTGAAGTTGGTGAAAGCATCATTCGTAACTCTATGGAGCCTGATGTGCTGCGCAAGGATGCGCCAAGCGCATCAGCCACTCCAGGTGTCTGGCAAAGGATATACCGTTCAATGTTTCGGGGTATGAAACGGGTAGAATCTGACCGCAAGGTGCAAAATCGGGATCGATGGGTCTGGATCGTGGAATGGGGGAGCGTTCAGAGAGAATGCACCCGGGAAGCTTGCACGCAATGCACCCCTTCCGAAGACAGCCCTGTCCCTACAAAATACGCCGGCGGTGTCTCCGCATCGGAGCTTATAGGCGCCTTCCGAATATGTAATGAGCACTACCCGAACCGCTTGCATGCTGCATACGTCCTTGGAGCACCGGAACCTATCGTATCGCTGTTCAGAATCTTGGCAAAGAAGTCTACGAAGCGGAAGGTGCGATTTGTGCGACTAAGAGACGGATGTGATAGGGGTTCGCTTAGCGAATACGGTCCAATATGGCGCCGGCCCTGGGCTGCTACGGATTTTATTCAGCTGATCAACTATATTGATGGATCACTTGCCGTACAGAAGAGCAAATAAGGCAGTCCATATACAATTTACAGCTCGAGTGCTTCGCCTAAGCATTCGATATCGCGAATTGATCAGAATTTCTTCTGTTAGTTATGATGCGGCGGTCGGCTTTGTGCGTGCAAAACCCAAACAATGGAACAATGGTGACTGTTTTCTACGCGTTGCAGCCATCCGTTCCCACGTGCGACTCGGTTTCAGGACCTTCGGATCAGTACCTGAGCTCGCCACTTATTCGAATACTTTTCATGCTATTGGACGAAGCAGATCACCTCCGCGAAAGTTGACACCGCATGAGACTTATTTCGTGGACGCGATGTCCAGAAGGCATGCTTAAAGAGCGGCTTGGATGCCTTGACGAGGTGCAGTTCGCCATCTGGCATTTAGGAGAAAATGGCCGTACGAGCAAGGGCAGCAGAATCTGCG
The DNA here is from genome assembly GCF_000091205.1 of Cyanidioschyzon merolae strain 10D. NCBI lineage: Eukaryota > Rhodophyta > Bangiophyceae > Cyanidiales > Cyanidiaceae > Cyanidioschyzon > Cyanidioschyzon merolae. Next base: position 337,533 of record NC_010143.1, read on the forward strand.
AGCATTCTAAAGGAAGAATATATGAAGCATCATCTCGAAGATGGCATGGCAGAATTATCTCATCTTTTACCACCGTCAAATACTATTCCCCAAGCTTCTAAAATCCTCCGAAGCGTACGTCTCTTACAGTCCCTTTGCCCCTTCACTGTAATGGTTGAAAGTTCGTTATCTGCTCGAAAGGCATCTTCCCGTTCAAGAACTCACCATGGATGATGCCCGCAAAGCCGAGCATGGCAAGTCGCCCGTTATTCACTTCCCGATCCCGCATGGCCTTGTCGTTCGGCAAGTTGAGGGGATTGAAGCCCAGCTCACCAGGCTTCCGCCCTTTCCATTCCATATCGGAATAGAGCACCTTGCCACGGTGGAGCAGGAACTCAAGAAACCCGATGAATGCTAAGATCTGAATCATGGCCCCAGACTTGACGAAATAGTCATGGGCTGGTCCAGCGAGTTTAGGAGCCCCCGCGAAGAACGGAAACTGGTAAAACTCGGTTACGAAGAAGTGCAGGCAAGCGAGCATTGCGACGCGCCCGTTCTTAATCTCGCCCTCTTGAAGCCAGTTAACGTCGAACGCATCAGAGAAGCGAAGCGGGTCAAAACCACGATATCCCGGCATATCAGGCGACAGGTTAGGCGGTTTCGAAAGGAACGGTAGCGCCGGCGACTGCTCCATTTTTAGAGTAGCATAACCCGAAGCATGTCTCGAACGGATAGCGCTGGTGCCAGTTGCCTTGGATACCGTATTGGCGCGCTGAACAAGTGGAGCGAAACTCACGAAAGCGTACATTATCCAACAGTTGCCTCTGTCGAGAAAGAACGATCACCACACAACCCGAGGGCTTCTAGCGAGAATCTCCGGGCATTTTACAGCGCACATGGAGCTGTTGCCGATCGCGGGAGCTCTGCGCCTGCACGCCGCTGCTGTGAGCTCGACGCTCGAAAAGCGATCGTGCCTTCCGAGGCGTCGCGCGTCACCACAAAATCGGTGGGTGCGCTCGAGCCAGCAACCTCGCCGATGCTGCAGCGGGCGCGCAGCTTCCGCCTATATCAGTCAAAGATAGAATAGACCCCGTGAGGAAAGTCGGACGTACTCGCACTATATTCTGGACCTATTTTGCACGACCATCAGCACAAGTCATTGCAGTTTGCACCGCGACCGCTTCCTTCTCCTTTCCCGTATCTCCGACTTTCAATACGCTGGCGTCTCCTAGCCCTCCAGCTTCGATGTCAGCAGGCGAAGGATGCCGATGGCTGCGTTCATTCGAACCCAGAGTTTCCTGCTTCCAGCCCTCATCGACGTACTTCATGCAAAGGCGGAAGTTGTGATCTGCGCTTCTTTTAGCATTTTCATCCTTTTTGTCCACAACTCCGGTGCACCCTTCGCAGCGAGGACACTTGCCCGTTGTCCGGTGCCGCCATACGTCCATCGCACGTCTTGCTCCGAGTGCCGCCCTGTGGCGCATGCCTGCTTGCAGTGTCGCTCGGTACACGCCCTCGACGGGTGCAGAGCGCTCCGCTCCATGCGCTCTTCAGTTTCTGTGCCCAGCGCCATACCCTGCGATCACAGGCTCGGGCTGGGCGATCCCCGCGGCAAGCACCCTCACTGCTGGGCGCGTAAACGCTCGCTGCTCGATTCGAGTACTCGGAATCCGCTCCCTCGCACGCTCTTCGTTTTTCGCGTACGCTTCCCATCGAAGCTGCCGACGAGCATCACGCGACTCGAGGTGCCGTGCCAGCTCATGAGTATTGTGCGCGCAGGTTCCATCCACTTGCGACGATGCGGGTCAGCCATCTGCGACTCCCTTCGTCTCCGGTCGCTCGCTCGCTCGCTTGCGTGTTCTTCTATCCCCATACTCGTTCGCTTCCGCTTCAGCGAAGATGGCAGGCGCGGGAGGAGAAGTCACGACTGTGGGCGTAACTCGGACGTTTCCGATCCCGTGCCCCGGGACGGGGTGTCGGTTTCCACATGGGCGTCGGGCTTCGCCTCGGGTCTCACGGAGGCGCTGGTGCAACGCTTCGCTCTCCTTGGGCTCCTGCCGTTGCTGAGTGCACTGGATTGCAGGTTCACGAGGCCACGCATCTGTACAGCTTGCTGCTCATCGTCGCCGTGTTTCCTGTTCTGAGCAGGGGTGCGTTGGAGCTCTGATGGGGCCTTGAGGCATGTAGGGCGCTCACGACTGATAGCGGTGGATGCTGCCAGGCCATCGGTCTCGAACGAGGACACCACGCCTCCTCGACTTTATGTGAGCGTTCTGTTTCTATCTGTTCCCTGCCTGTCGCATCTCTCTTTAGCGTCGTTCGCTTTTCGTTCCCCCAGCGGTTCATGAGTGTCTCCGAAGTTTCGGGCGAAATTTGCGTAGTACGCTTCATGTACTCTATGCTGTCGATGGATACCTCCTCTTCTTCGATGTGCTCCTTGTTCTAACGCGGCCTCAAAACCTTTTTCTTGATCGCGGGACACCTACTTAGCTGGAACATTGTATGCAAAATCGCTCATGTTTGTTAATACAGAGACCCCGGAGGCACATTCACATGCACGTTCGGGCCCACATTCTCATTCGAAAAAACTAACATACAAGTAAGTTCCACAATGCCAAATCTGGCGTGGTTTATGGCGGTACAACTATTTTCTGCTATTCATAGGCTTGGGATCACGAAAAAGTTTCTCGTCGCTCAGACCATGTGAGTTGAGAAATGTCACTAGAAGTCGCACACGTTTTTCGATTTTTGTAGGCTCTGCCACAACTGAAGTATCCACAGATCGTTCCGCAGTAGGACACGTGTTTCGTAGCACTTGGCGGAGAGGAGAAAGAGCTTTTCTTCCATAAAAGGAGCAAAGTTCAATCAGAAGATGGCCGTAAAACTCGTTCGTCTTCTTTTCATTCAGATAACACTGGAGAATAGCTTCTAAAGCCTGATACAGCGAAGCGCTTCGTGAACTACGGCTTAGTAACTTGTAAATTCTTGAAGCGGCTTCTATGAAATTCACAGAGGAGGCCAAAATCTCAACAACTGATCTGCCAGTCGCGCTCCAGATACGATTCCTATCCAGTAAAGAAGAGATTCGATCCTTGGATTCCAAGAGCTCAGTAGCTCCTGACGTACCCTTCGACGAAGCCCTTCTGGTGAGGCTAGAATTCTCCCAAAGGATCCCGCCATCAGTTACTAGGCTCTCCTTGCTCGCATCATCACAAACTTCGGGGCGTTTTGAAATAGTCGCGTTTGCTCTAATGCGTTTTTCGTAAACGAAAGATGATCCTAGTTTGGCATGAACCCACAGTAAAGCTTCGGGCACAGGTTCCAGAGCGCTCTGAGCGCTCAGCTCTTGTGATCGACTTTCGCGTACGACGTCCGCAATAACTGTTTCTATCATGTAAACTGTGCAGCCTTCATGAAACTCTCTGAAGTGGCTGCTTCTTTCGCATCCACACGAGGTAGTCTCATGCATGTTCCTACAGATACTTCTTAGTTGAGCCTCGAATGCCGCAAACTTTTCGGGAAAAGAATTACGAAGATGCAAACCACAGAGCTTCGTGACATGAAGCATACCAACGAGACCGACTGCGTTTCCGCTGTTGAGCACGGATGACTTGGCAAGTTCAAATACGACTTCCCATTCAATCATTCCGCCCAGAAACAGATGGCATAGCGGCGTTAAAGCATCAAGCAAATTTTGCAAGTCTAATCTTCCGGATGCTCCAACATTTTGGAGCCTCTCTGTGACTTTCACGAAAAAGCAGTTGACGAAACTAGCGTCGACGGTGCAGTGAAGATAAATCAGAACAGCACACAAAGCTGCACAGTTAAATGTTGATACGCCTTCATGCTGCCCTTTTGGGTTTTCCATAGCAACCGAATTTTCAAACGTGCGCCCCATGCGAGCAGAACAAAGAACTGTACAAAATATGTCTCTCAAATGGACGAACCCAAGGGGGTCATGACGAATCTCAGAAAAATACTTGTAAAGTTTGCTGCAAGTGAGGTCCAGATTCGTGTCCGAAACTCGGTTAAGAATGCTGCTCAGTTGCGAAACGAGACTATCAATCTCATTTTGGGTCCAGGTTTTTCCCTTTTCCCGCGCACTCGACAGCTTGGTAGCCGTCCCCTCTTGTGGGGCCACATCTTCGTCAACTGCATCTGCGGAAAGACTGGTCTCAGCACCAGACTTCATCGACTTAACCTTCTGGTTGTTGCTTTTTAAAAGCGGTCCTATGATCACGCCCAGAGAGTCTACGTCGTTTGAAAGAAACTCCGCAGCCTCCCACGTCTTCAAATCAGTTTGAGGAAAGGCGTACGGGCTCCCACGGCTCTTTCTCTTTCTTGAAAACTTCCGATCGAAGCCTTCAATCTTTCTCTTCAATCTGCTTTGCAGGCTCAGCTCCTCGTCCATGGTCAGCTAAACCCGTCTCCAGTAAAGCAAGGGAAACCAGCTGTGCACGCACGCCTTTTATCGAGGGACTGCCGTTTTCGAAATCGCGTTGTATGGATCGCTAACTGCGCCCATGCAGGAGTGATTTGGAACTGGTCCCACGTAATTTACTCGGTCGAACACTCTAGTCTTTCAGCCTCTTCCGTCCGTCATTAACTTCAGCCTTTGCGAGCAGTTTCTGCGTATGTTTCCTTTCCTTTTCCCGTACCTCCGGCTTTAAGTGTGCCGGTACCTCACTTCCATCCAGCTCCGTTCGAAGCAGTCGAAGGATGGTAATAGTGGCCTTAGGGTCCCGAGTTCATTGCCTACGGTTGCTTTCTACGCATTTCATGCACAGACGGTAGTTGCGGCCTGCGCGTCACTTCCCATTTTTATTTTCTATGCATACAGCCTACGTGTGCCCTTCGCTGCGGTGAGACTCGGCCCGGTTCAGTTGTTCACATATTTCTACAATGTCCCGTCCTCCGCGGGCACCCCTGTGGCTCGAGGTAGCTTGCTATATCGCTCAGTATATGCCTTTGACCCGTACAGAGGTCTTGTATCGATGCCCTCCTCGGTTTTTCGCGCGCGGTGCCGTATCCTACGATCATGGGCTTCTTCTGGACGGTTTTCTCAGCGAACATGCTGAAGGCTGCATGCACGTGCGAACCTTGTTCCATTTGATAAAAGATTTCTTGTATGCGTGAATGCCCTTGATGGTGCACGCACCGGTAGGTTAATCCCGCATGGAGAAGTCTAGAAATTCCGATCCGAGTGCGCTTCCTCTGTGGAGAGCGGTGACGCAGACGCCACAGGGAGCGATCGTTGTCATGACTGAAGACGGAGTCCAAAAACATTCTCCAAGCGAACAGACGACTCAAGAGCCACTCGGAGCGCATCCCTAGAAGGTACCATGCTCCTGCAGAGTCTTATTTAATCGACGGCCGCTAAAAGAGGTAGACCAGTTCGTCGAACAAAATCGACTGTTGAACTTGGCAAGTTAGGTCAACTTTCTGAACGACTTTGTGAACATGTCGTTCATGGACGACGTAGAGCCTATTTTCTCGTCAATTCATAGGCACGAATTACCGCGACAATGAGTTGCCTTGAAGCAGAGAGATCCGCAACATGAAGAACGCGGGATATGAAAATGTTACAAGAAAAGAAAGGAAAATACCATGGGTGTGGCAGTATTAATTGGAAACGGTGCCGGCCATTGTACGAACGCTCGTTCCACGGCACCGCGAATCATCCTGATTCCGGTGATGCGTTTAACTCCGGCAGCGAAACGTCGATGTAAACTTTCCGAAAATACGACCAAGCACCCTGAACTAAGAATGAAACAGTCAAGCCTTATTGCGACACCTGAGAGAGTCGAGGCTGAACGACTGAAAACCTGGGGGAAGATCATAGCACAAGTATAGAGCAAACCATTCAGTGGTGCACTTAATGCTTGCGCATATGGTTACTGTGCACGGGATAATAGTATGGAGAGATCTCTTCTATACATCATCAATATGCTGTGTGGGAGGAAGGAATTCATATTCCTACCGCGTAAAAACTCGTGCATTTCTATTCGCGTTCGGACAGTAACGTCTTCTAGTCACTGTCTGCGTCACCTTCGAAGACAAAAAAGCTTTGCTCGCAAAACTGACATTTTTCCGGAATATTTTTACAACGCCCGCAAATAATCGCTAATCCTACTCTATAACCGAATTGTTTAAATAACGGGTACCGGGAAAGATCTGGTTGTTCTACAAATTGTGCACTGAACGTTCTGCGCGTGATGCATTTTACTTCTATAGAAAATTGAATTTTCAACACCGAAACCGCTTATTGCGCGCAACCTAAATCGGCGCAGCGGATTGAGTTTTGATTTACTGCTTGGAAGCTAACTGTTCTATGCTGAATATTCTCTGCGATACGGCAATTCTTTGATCACTTAGTAGACGTCGTTCTACTTTTAACATATTCTAACTCTTTTGGGGTTGGCGTGTTCAATTTCGCCTGGCCCGTTCTAGCTGGGGCTGTCTAAAAAGACCAGTTGTCTCTTGTCGTGCGTTCCATTGCTGCCCGAATGCCATTTCATATTTATTGGTTCAAACCCAAAAAAACTGTCTGACTCTGCTCCGTTGTATCAAGCGAGCCACTTCAATGGGTCAGAGGTTGTTGAGAACGTCGTATTCTTTCAACCATTAACACAGTTTCAGAAGACGACCGAAGGTTTGCTGGCTGGGACAAGATTTTGCGAAAATTTGCAGTGCAGCAAATCGGGGATCGATTATTCTTAACAAGTAGAAATGAGATCAAGCTCGAAGAATCAATGAAAATGTGTTTATTCTGCCGTAGGTCGCTCGTTTTCATCCTTCTGTGCACCCATTATTGTTGGATGTTGTTGCGCTTGAGATGAAGACCCTTTCATAGCTCTCCTAGAATAGAAGTTCATTAGAAATGAAAACTGCACGATTCAGAAATAAGCTACAGATTCAGGAGTATCTGTTTTGATTCATTCTATTCTCTTCAATTTTTGCTGCCCAAAAAATGCATGTCCAGAGCCCCGACGATTCTAGCTAAGCCCTATCTTTCCAGTTTTGCGAACCAGAGTAGTTTTCGACACTAGACATCAAATATTCGGCGTAGAGCGAGGCCGTTTATGATTTTGTAGCAGAAGAGAGCAAAGCATTCAATTCACGCGTGGTATCTCAGATCAAATGCAGAGTCTCAATCATGACCGTGCCATTTCCATGGCTTCATTTTAGTGGTGTATCTTCAGGATGTTTTCTGCAGCCGCTGACCGCAGGAAACCACAGTTTCATCGTACACAGACGCTAATTCACCTTGATGAGAGGCTATGGCAGGCATATTGCGATGCAGGCGGATGCTGCGACCACAGCACTTCTTTGTACTTCAGTGTCAGCTTTAAGTGCACCACTGAATGGTTTGCTCTATACTTGTGCTATGATCTTCCCCCAGGTTTTCAGTCGTTCAGCCTCGACTCTCTCAGGTGTCGCAATAAGGCTTGACTGTTTCATTCTTAGTTCAGGGTGCTTGGTCGTATTTTCGGAAAGTTTACATCGACGTTTCGCTGCCGGAGTTAAACGCATCACCGGAATCAGGATGATTCGCGGTGCCGTGGAACGAGCGTTCGTACAATGGCCGGCACCGTTTCCAATTAATACTGCCACACCCATGGTATTTTCCTTTCTTTTCTTGTAACATTTTCATATCCCGCGTTCTTCATGTTGCGGATCTCTCTGCTTCAAGGCAACTCATTGTCGCGGTAATTCGTGCCTATGAATTGACGAGAAAATAGGCTCTACGTCGTCCATGAACGACATGTTCACAAAGTCGTTCAGAAAGTTGACCTAACTTGCCAAGTTCAACAGTCGATTTTGTTCGACGAACTGGTCTACCTCTTTTAGCGGCCGTCGATTAAATAAGACTCTGCAGGAGCATGGTACCTTCTAGGGATGCGCTCCGAGTGGCTCTTGAGTCGTCTGTTCGCTTGGAGAATGTTTTTGGACTCCGTCTTCAGTCATGACAACGATCGCTCCCTGTGGCGTCTGCGTCACCGCTCTCCACAGAGGAAGCGCACTCGGATCGGAATTTCTAGACTTCTCCATGCGGGATTAACCTACCGGTGCGTGCACCATCAAGGGCATTCACGCATACAAGAAATCTTTTATCAAATGGAACAAGGTTCGCACGTGCATGCAGCCTTCAGCATTTTCGCTGAGAAAACCGTCCAGAAGAAGCCCATGATCGTAGGATACGGCACCGCGCGCGAAAAACCGAGGAGGGCATCGATACAAGACCTCTGTACGGGTCAAAGGCATATACTGAGCGATATAGCAAGCTACCTCGAGCCACAGGGGTGCCCGCGGAGGACGGGACATTGTAGAAATATGTGAACAACTGAACCGGGCCGAGTCTCACCGCAGCGAAGGGCACACGTAGGCTGTATGCATAGAAAATAAAAATGGGAAGTGACGCGCAGGCCGCAACTACCGTCTGTGCATGAAATGCGTAGAAAGCAACCGTAGGCAATGAACTCGGGACCCTAAGGCCACTATTACCATCCTTCGACTGCTTCGAACGGAGCTGGATGGAAGTGAGGTACCGGCACACTTAAAGCCGGAGGTACGGGAAAAGGAAAGGAAACATACGCAGAAACTGCTCGCAAAGGCTGAAGTTAATGACGGACGGAAGAGGCTGAAAGACTAGAGTGTTCGACCGAGTAAATTACGTGGGACCAGTTCCAAATCACTCCTGCATGAGCGCATTCCATACAATGATCACCTCTGGCAAGCTCGAATCGCCCGAGAAACCTTGAAAGCATTCTATACTTTTTCAGAATTGGAGGGAAAATTGAAAGCTTTGCCTCAAAACGATTGATAACAAAAAAGGCTGCCTAACCCGAAACCCCGAACTCATACGTCCGTACGCTTGACTTAAAAACTCGTGCATGAAAACTATTCGAGATTGCCGTATACCAAAAAGTAGATCGATTCATCACATAAGTGCATATCTGCACCCTTTCGCTAATCTGAAACTTGTTCGTCTGTGGGTTCCAGGTCGCGTGAATAACTCTGCTTGAAGATACAAATCATGATAACGTGTGAAGTCTATGAATTACCACTGGATTGATGAAAAATTTCTCAGCATATGCGCATCACCTACTGTTTAAAAAGCTCTTGAGAATTTTTACAGAACATGCTCACAATTTCGAAATGCGCGGTTACTTGGTAAGCGACTCTCGTCTAGGCTGTACTGAACTCGGGGAGTATCTGATAATGAGATGCAGAAATATTGCAAGTATCTAGGCTCTCGAAAGCTTCTCATACCTTGCTAAGGATCACTGCCTGAAGCATGGCTGATCCTGGGAACATCGCTGTGGAAAATTCAGTTCCTCTAAATTAAGCGTTCTGTAAGTTTGTAGCCAGAATATGGTATTTGTTAGGGTACTAGCCAAACCTATTACCTTTCGCTATCTTTCCTTGATTTTAATTTTATACGGAAGTCTTTCTGCTTCTATTGTTGCTGAGAAAAATTGCGTAGTCTTGGCGGCAAATGTTTTCAACAACGTAGGAACGGTAGACCTGTTTCACACGCTCCTCTCTGACTTAGAGGGAATGCTACAAGCCGCTGGGTTTTCCACAGGCCTGTGCATCTACGAAGACAACTCGAGGGATGGTACCGACGTTCGAGTTTCCCAGTGGAATCAGTCCCGGCGAGGAACACCGTTCACGAGGATCCTTGCAGACAAGACACCCCCCACGGCAACGGAACGCGTGTCGAGAATAGCAGTTGTTCGCAGCCGTTTGCTGAATCTTATCCATGAGGTTCTGGCGGAAATGCAAAATTGTTCTGGACGGTATATATTATTTTTTAACGATGTTGTCTTCGAACCATCGGATGTTCATAAGATGGTGCTAGACGGAATCCGGCAGAACTTTGACATGCTCTGCGCAGTGGACGTCTATCGAGGGTTTTATGACCGTTGGGTTACTCGGGATGCCTCTGGATTGATCCCATCGCGGTGGGCATCTGTCTTCTTCACCGGGAAAACTGGTTCCAGAATACGCAATAAAGATGCAACTGAGTGGCGGACAGATTTTTGGCCTTCGAGAGCCTGCTGGAATGGAGCTGTTTTGGTTAACGCAGAAAGTGCACCGCGCAGTTTCCGCAGTGCGAGGAATGACGAATGCTATGCTTCAGAATGCAAGCTTTTTGTTGACGATCTCTTGAAGGAACGTGGCGGCCAAGCGCGTGTTGCGGTGAGACTCGATACGCTTGTGGCGTACGACGTTATCCATCTCTTACTACATAAGTTTGTTATCAGGACATATGCCTCCCATATTGCTGCTTTTCAAAGCCTCGGAGAACTCATTGTGAAAGCGAAGCATCGCTATCAGGCGGAGAGGGTTCTCCAATCAGACCCCTGTCCGAAATTACCAATGCTTTGTTGTTGATTGCTACGGAAATGTTTTGAACTGTTTCACGAATCATTGTTATTTATTTTCAAAAGTAACTCATGAAACTCTCGCAAAGAATTGAAGCGCATGTGGCCATCCTCCTGTAAGGCGCTTAGCCGTTTAAAAACCATTAATATGGCCCACGCAGATCGTCTTAGACCTATATTAATTTCAGATGGAGGAGATCCTCGCACACGGACGTACTCGCACTATATTCTGGACCTATTTTGCACGACCATCAGCACAAGTCATTGCAGTTTGCACCGCGACCGCTTCCTTCTCCTTTCCCGTATCTCCGACTTTCAATACGCTGGCGTCTCCTAGCCCTCCAGCTTCGATGTCAGCAGGCGAAGGATGCCGATGGCTGCGTTCATTCGAACCCAGAGTTTCCTGCTTCCAGCCCTCATCGACGTACTTCATGCAAAGGCGGAAGTTGTGATCTGCGCTTCTTTTAGCATTTTCATCCTTTTTGTCCACAACTCCGGTGCACCCTTCGCAGCGAGGACACTTGCCCGTTGTCCGGTGCCGCCATACGTCCATCGCACGTCTTGCTCCGAGTGCCGCCCTGTGGCGCATGCCTGCTTGCAGTGTCGCTCGGTACACGCCCTCGACGGGTGCAGAGCGCTCCGCTTCATGCGCTCTTCAGTTTCTGTGCCCAGCGCCATACCCTGCGATCACAGGCTCGGGCTGGGCGATCCCCGCGGCAAGCACCCTCACTGCTGGGCGCGTAAACGCTCGCTGCTCGATTCGAGTACTCGGAATCCGCTCCCTCGCACGCTCTTCGTTTTTCGCGTACGCTTCCCATCGAAGCTGCCGACGAGCATCACGCGACTCGAGGTGCCGTGCCAGCTCATGAGTATTGTGCGCGCAGGTTCCATCCACTTGCGACGATGCGGGTCAGCCATCTGCGACTCCCTTCGTCTCCGGTCGCTCGCTCGCTCGCTTGCGTGTTCTTCTATCCCCATACTCGTTCGCTTCCGCTTCAGCGAAGATGGCAGGCGCGGGAGGAGAAGTCACGACTGTGGGCGTAACTCGGACGTTTCCGATCCCGTGCCCCGGGACGGGGTGTCGGTTTCCACATGGGCGTCGGACTTCGCCTCGGGTCTCACGGAGGCGCTGGTGCAACGCTTCGCTCTCCTTGGGCTCCTGCCGTTGCTGAGTGCACTGGATTGCAGGTTCACGAGGCCACGCATCTGTACAGCTTGCTGCTCATCGTCGCCGTGTTTCCTGTTCTGAGCAGGGGTGCGTTGGAGCTCTGATGGGGCCTTGAGGCATGTAGGGCGCTCACGACTGATAGCGGTGGATGCTGCCAGGCCATCGGTCTCGAACGAGGACACCACGCCTCCTCGACTTTATGTGAGCGTTCTGTTTCTATCTGTTCCCTGCCTGTCGCATCTCTCTTTAGCGTCGTTCGCTTTTCGTTCCCCCAGCGGTTCATGAGTGTCTCCGAAGTTTCGGGCGAAATTTGGGTAGTACGCTTCATGTACTCTATGCTGTCGATGGATACCTCCTCTTCTTCGATGTGCTCCTTGGCCTCCATAGGACGTTTCCATGCCCTAATCCCTCGTGCGTGGGCGCCCACTTCGCAGCGAGGCGAAAAAGCCGCGAACCGGGGCGCGCGTACGAGCGACCTATAAATGCGTTTACAGCAAGGCGAAAATCCATTCCATTCAGGGGCTCTGGAACAGTTCCCGAGGTGCAGAGGCTGTTTCACTCGCTCGGGTAGGCACTCGCAGGCTGCAGGTCTATAGTCTCCTCGACATGTTCGTCTTCCAGGATACTCAACGGAGGCTCACGCGCTCTGTATATCCGCCCAGCATATTCAAGTCGGCGAAGCGCCCGTCATGAAGAGCTCGTCCATGCCGTCCAGGCTGGTATCTGAGTCGTCATCCGCACGTATCCACGTCATCGAATCCTTCACGCGCCATGGGAATGAATGCTGGCATGATCCAGGGTCGCGCGGCGTAGTTTTCCGCCCATATACACCTTTGAGTTATCCAGGCTGATTTGGGTCGCGAAGCGAATGCTGGCCTCGAAATGCGCAACGTCGTTCGGCTATGGAGCCAAAGTGCCCGCGACGTCGATGAAAGCACAGTGCAGGTGAGGTGTGTCCCGACTACGCTTCGAGACAGTGACGGCATGAAAGGCCATCGATGCCAACGGTGCATCTACGAAGTTGTTCGGTTTCTCAGGGACCCCGATGCACTGGACGTACACGGTCCTAGGCAGGAGGTAAGCGCGCCACTGACGCATGCTGCAAAGAAGCGCATGTTTGCGGACGCGGAATCTGATATCCGGCGGGTGCGGGTGCATTTCGAAGTATCCCTTGCCGACAGTGGTGCCGTAGAATACCTCATACAAACAGCGAAGGAGGGAGTTTCCGAGATCGTATCCCGTGAGATGTAGCGCACTGCTTATTTGGGATGTGGTTTCGTTGATGGTTGGAAAGCGAGAATATTTTGTGTTTCAAACGGAATCGATTATATGAGGTGAGGATTTGAACATACTTTCGGTATGAGCTCTTGAAGAAGTATTCGCACGAAAACTTCCAACTTTTGCGTCGTCAACCGAGCGTAGCGGCCTGGTGCGCCCACGAGTAGCCTTGAAACATGGAGATCGGAAGCGTGCAGAATGCCTGACTTGAGCGTGCAACGCGTAACTAAAGGAAAAGAGTTCAGGCTTCCTTGTACGAATTGCATCATGATATCGGCTATTTTAGGCAACGGTATGTGAGGATATCTCGAATCACCTTGATGCTGGTGATGTAACGAATCCCTTCGGTGCAAAGTCGAGGGAGCCACTTTGAAGAGTCGACCGAGAATCCTAGAACGATGCATGAGTCCTGAGGCCCTCATTGCTGGACTATGAATACTCGGGTCCTGCATCTGAAAATGAGTTCGGGTGAAAAATCGAAATCGAGGAACACAGGCAGCAGCTCCGTGTTCTACTTCACTCCGACATGAGTCCTGAGCGAGCCCAATAGGCGCAGGCTTCCATTAACTATGGAATCGGAGCTGTCGAGGTAACCATAAGCAAGAACTGCTAAACATTCCTGTATCTTCTCCATATTACGTGCGCAACCAAGTAGTAATGAGTCTCACAGGGTTTTGATTATGCTTATGTACCGCCTACGGTCGAAGCATTGTATTTTTATAGGGCATCCCGCTTCCTGGAGCTACTCGCTCAAAGGCTGGAAACTGTTCTGCAACCAGTTTTTATCCATGATACTGCTGGGGAATAGGTTTAAAAGCTTTCAGAGATTAAATTCCATTTTGTTAGAATGTTCGATGCCACTTTTGCGGGAACGTAAACCATATTTTTGTGGTTCTGAATTACTTTCCGCGTTCCGGATCCTCTGTTTGTTGGTGTACCTGCGCTTTGCTTGCATATAGAATTTCTGAAATCGCTGAAAGCCTGAAAGAGAATATTGAGCCCAAACACATAGAGGAAGACCCGCTGAACGAAGGCCGGTGCGCAGCATGAAGCGTCATAGCGTGCTCGAGCACCGAAGACAGGCGTCCCAGTGCAGAACAGTGGAAGCTGTTCTACGCCACTATTCTTTTGCATTTATCGTGGTATTCCGTATGTCCAGAGAAAAATCAGAAGGTTCGAAATGGGTTCGCGACGTACTCCACCACAATCGTAGGGGCGATATTGTCTTCGAAGCGGACAGGGCTCCTGAACATATTATACGGGCGAGAGAGAAAATTTGGTTTCGATCTAATGACCACATGCATCATATTTTTGGGCAGACTTGCCTCTCTTTAGTCTAGCATTTATGGCATCAAAAAATAGGCACCATCGGATCCCTTAAAATTGCACATCGCTGGTGCAGTCCAAGGAAGCAACCAATGGTAGTGTGCCGCGCAAGTTTTCAGGGTTTCAGCTGCTACTGGGTGATACTCCTCCAGGCCTGGCCCTAACAAAATGCTCAAGGAACTCAGCTACTTCATCGGGATCTCGAAGCCGCCAAGTCGCTGCCGTTTCGCGTGAATCATCCTCCGTGACGATGATGCCAACGCCGCCGAAGTTTGTGACGAATCTCAAGGCGTCCTCGTCGGTGACGTCATCTCCAACGTAAACAGGCACATACTCACGCTTCTCACGGCATTGAATCATCTCAAGAAGCCACTTCGCTGCGCGCCCCTTGTCCCATTTGACTGCCGGTCGTAGTTCAAACACACATTTTCCGCGGGTTTTTCGGAGACCGTACTTGTACGCAATAGAATCCACAATTTTCTCGATTGTTGGCACATGCGCTGGGTCGCAGCGTCGATAATGGATCGAAATCGAAAGAAGGTTATCCTCTATGCCGATGCCCCGAACAGCGTATCTCTCGGTAAGCAGCCGATCGACCTGACTCAGAAAACTTGGATCGAAAACAGGCGGTGACGACGGCTCTGGCTGAATCGGCAGCGGAGGCAGCAACATGCTCCCCGGTGCTCCACAGTCGTCAATGTTACTGCACGCCATCTGCTTTGGAGCCTGAACATTGGCGGTAACTGTTTCTTGTCCATCTACTCGCCGTTCGGGCTCAGGCAGATCCGATGCAGGCTCTTCGAGGCCGAAAATAGATCGCAAATGCCTCGCGGCTTCACGTAGAACCGGTATGACTTCTTCCGCTATATGATAGCGGAAATATGCATCCTCTGGATCTTTAGTCTGCATCGCATCTGCAAGGGCGCTGATCTCTCCATTCTCCAAAGAACTACCATTTGAAGGACGCGATTTTCGAAGAGGTACTTCTATGTCAAACCCATGCGAACCTGCATAGTATACGCCTTTGATTCCAACAAGTTGTATAATTTTCTCCCGCGATCTACCTGTGACGATGGCGACGGGATATAGTCGCGCTAGCTCTTGTAAAATGCCGCGAACGCGCTCGCCAAGCACAGCGCCATTTGGATCTTCTACGATGGCTGTTAACGTTCCATCATAGTCGAGGAGAAACGCGAACGTGTCTGCACGCTTTAAAAGACTATCCATATGGTCTAGAGCACTTGGTAGGGACTCAGCGCGTCTGCTGATTCGGGGACTTGGTCGACCTCTGTCGAAGCTCCGGGTAGGCTCCATGTTATTGCCAGAGGAACACACAAGCGCCTGTCCAGAATCAGCGAATACCTTTCGCAGAAGCACACAATTGAAGTCCAAACGTGTAGCGATTCGAAATTGGCACGAAAGCTCCACCAGTTTCACAGGGCGCGCACAGTTCAGACGGGTGCTAGACGTGTTCCCAAATGCAAACGACTCGATGCGAGGCAACCGTTCTCAACGATGCCCCAGGTGTTCCTCACCGCGGATAGAGAAACAGAAGCACAGTTTGGAGACGGCTGCTCAAAAAATTGCTCTCTGACTCCGAACACCACGACGGTACGGCAGCGGGCAATCGTAAAAACGTGCTTCCGGAACGTTCCCTTGCTTGCCGGAACTAAAATAGTGTAGCCCGCGGCACTGCGTACAGCGCAGCGTAGCGATCGTTGCGATGGCGAGCGGCTCGTCGATCTTGGTTGAAGCCGCGTTCCGCTCATTTTCGTGACTGCGACGGTGGCGGATGTTACGGCCATGGCCATAGCCATAGCCATAGTAAAAGAGCGCTCCACTCGTGCCAAATTACGCTGGAACACTAAAGTGCTTCCAGTTTTCCTGGGTCTCGAATTTTAGGCCCGCTTTTAAGTAAAAAGCGCCGAATTTCCGAGAACACCAACGAGATCTTACGGAGTCAAGCATAGCACTAGGAATCCCGGTCCTCGATTCAGCGTGGCTTCCTGGGTTTTGCCGCTGGAATTCGTTGTATCACTGGACTCAAGATGCTTCACGACGCCCTCGAACTAGGGATGATTAACTTCCTGTTATCATTATCCTGTATATGAGTGCAAGCCTCCACACGTTTCCTTACCATATGTCTAGCGTGCTCAAGTCATGCATTCTCCAGGATTTCCATATTTCTGGTTCGAGGGGATTCATAGGCGCAGCGATTTGAGCCACTGGATTAAAGACGAAAAATACTTGAAGCTATTCGTTAAAACCCTGTTCATCATTCCATGCCGAAAGTTCAGAAAATGTGGCATATGGAAAGATCAGTACCATTTGAAACACCTATCCGCCTCTCTTTGTGGTCATCCACGCAAAGTCATTCCATAGCAATACCTTAGCGCTCACGAGCTACGTTGCAAGAGGCTCCCGTCCCATTTGTTTACATGAAGAAGGGTCCTGGACTCGGGATTCACGCATCGAATTGATCGCTTGTCTTCGTATATTCATAACAGATTTGCACGATGGAGGCGTAGACAAATCGAAATTGTCGACTTTTCTCCAGCCTGGTTTTTCCTTCCGGTAGGGTTTCGTCATCGACAACATCGCGTTCCCAGTCCTCTGTCAGGTGGAGCAGCGTGCGCTTGGGCGTGCCGCAGACAGAATATTCTCCGAGGGCATCGCTCGGGGCAAGCCCGAGCTCCCAGGGTACGGCGCCATACGCGGAAGCGGACGGGAGTTTGGATCGCATTCTTCTCCGCCTCTCGGGGCCATGTTCGGCGACTTGAAGCAATTTTTCACGCCCCATATAGCGACGTCTGGAGGCGACGTTTTGGTTGACGTATGGGAAAATCTTTCCAGTGCAAAATTTTACCGTTGCGAAGTACGCATCGAGGATGTACATGAAGAATACGAAAATGCAGTTGAACTGTAGATCTCCTAACCAATTGTGGATGAAATCTGGCCAAAATAGCCGAAATGAGCGAAATCGGATCTTGAACGCCACCGCCAGCATCCTTCGACTGCTGAGAACGGAGCCGGAAGGGCAGGAGAGACCGGAGTTTTCAAATCCCGAGACCAGAAAGAGGAAGAGAAACAGTTGCACAAAATCCCATTTATGCTGGAGTTAATGATCGCACGAAGAGATCGACACTCAATAGTGCAAGGTAGAGTGAGATAGATGAATTCGTCGCATGTTAGTCTAGCATGGGTGTATAGGATGTTAATCCCCGCTACACAAGTGAGTTGAGATACTCGGCAAGGCGTCAGCTCTCCTAGATGCAGACGCGAGACGTGCATTTGGTTCGGAGAAAAACCAGCTTTGCACGAATCTTGCTTGGTACGCTTCAGGGAGTCGAGTTTTGATGCGAAGAGGCTAGGTTATAGTCAACTGACCTCAACAGATTATTGCATACATCTAGAAAGGAGATCGAATGCAAAAGGGTCCTAACATGTTGAAAAACCCCGCAAGCTAGCATGCATCAAGATCATTCGGAGATCCTCTCTAGGACGTCAGTGTGGGGCGGTGCAAACCGAATTGCTATTCCTGATTTTTCTTTGTTTCTGTGCATTTTCACGGACTGCAGTCGCGTTACCATCATGGGAAGGCTCTAAAATCCGCAAACGCGAAACAAGCGTGCTGGCATTAAATGCGAACCTGATCCACAGCTATTGCTCTCGCCCTTGTCCAGGATTCCACCATGGATTTCGCACTTAACATATGTGATGTCACCGCCTTTTCTATCTCCTACATCAAAAAGCGAACTATGTACATATTTTTCATAACATTGATCAATTATAAAAACTTTCGAAGTTAAAATCGGAATTATATGCATTTTGAATGCGTAGTTACGTGATGTTTTCGGGCAAGACTCTTCTAATGCAGAGATTGCCTTCCGGAATGGATGCATTTTTGTGAAGCTCGCGCATCAGTCCTCCCACTCGAAGGACTCGTAAACGGAGCCTTGGTTGTTTGGTCTCGTCTTTTTAGACGAGATCGCGCTGCGTAGACGATATTCGAACAGCATTTTGCGTGAAAGATCTGGTTATCGCAAGTACTTGTATCAGAAAGAGTAGAACGAGAGCTCCCTTGAGACTCAATTTTACCGACTGATACGTGTGGACTTCGCAATTCTTCCCTAAACTTTGGAATTTCATGAGGGAGTTAGCTAGATTGACGGGTTCTTGAAGAATAACGCCATCTGACCTCGATATGTGCCTGCTCCTACGGAAACTTTCCACGTGTTCGTTTGTTTTGCGCAGATGCCATCGCGGAAGTCCCTCACCGTGGACAAAATCTCTTCCATGGCCAACGTCTTTTCTAATATTTTCGATGATCCGTTACCAGAAATGGTACTTGGTGGAAGCGAACTGGTACCGTTCTGCTTTTCGCCGGCGAATACGGTCAGGCGATGGCAAATACTTCGTTGTGAAAGAGATTCCTCTGGTTCTAAATAGGATGACACGTCGTGTTATCGATCAGCACAGCCTGAATGAGCATACAGAACACCCGCAAAAGCAACTCCGAACGCGGTCTGAGGATTCAAGGCATGGTTATTCTGGGCGAAAACCGACAGCAGCGCAATTCACGATGTGAGGTACCAGTATTATTTTCTGAACAGAACAACTCGAATATTACTGGTGATGATCTGTACATATCCAAGCAACCTCCGAGTCCTGACTCGCGCTCCAGTGCGATGCATCAGTTGGCGACGAAGACACTGGCCTCGCAAGCTTGTACGAATCGTTGGATTCTCGCTTCCAATCGGGTCTCAGTTGCCACACGATGAAATTATCGAGCTTCTGTGGCAATCTCCGCAGAGCCCGGGCATTGATCGCGGAGGAATAGCAAGTGCTTTGTGATGAGGACGTTTTGGGCGGACCAGTAGCAGCGTTATCCACGCGAATTCTATTACGCTGAGCTATTCCGTTCAGCACAGTCTCATTTTCCCTCTCGTCTACAGTTTCGAAAGGGCTATCAGACATGGTTCCAAAGCCAGACGGCAATACACCTCGCACGTTGTGCTTCTCCCCGCCGTGGTTCACCAAGAAAAGCTGTTCGTTACTCTCTTCCAGTTTCAAAAGCGTATCAATGGAAACGTCGTTGCCCTCTTCGCAGATAGCAGCAGCCAACTCGGAAGCTAGCATGCTCCCGCTTTCGGCCTCCGAGTAAACTAGAAGGAGCATTTCGCTCATAAATTCGCTGCATTTGGCGCATTCAAGAAATTATAGCTGTGCAGCTCGCTTTTCTTGACAGCCAGTCTTGCCTCTGCAACAGTTTACAGATGCTGAGAATATGGTAGCACGATCCCGATATGGCGATTGTGTTCGATGCGACTTCGCCCAAACGCACTTTTCGGGATTTGTGTCGATGGGAACTATGCATGCAGCGCTCGTCTGGAAAAGCGCCGCGTTTGTGCCCTCGCACCCAAGGCAACACAGATGACGGACAAAGCTTTTAAAGTTTGACAGAACGTTTACATTGACTATTGATTCCAGGTTGTGGGATGGATATTGGCATTCGGGAAAGAGCCCACCATGCTGCGCCCTGCTTCGAAGTTGCATCACGCAGACTTATTCTTGGATATACTGGTCGTTTCATGAGCTCCATCGTTCGCCGAGCCTGCCCTAGTGGCCCACGGTAGCGCCCATAGCGTTTGCGCGGATGCATCGCCGAGACAGAGCGGCTTTGCCATACCGCTGGAGGCGTCGGCTTGAGGCGTGGATCATCCGACACGGGATCGGGATTCATCGTCATAACGTGAGCCTGCGAGCTGCGCAGAAAGACACACTGCCTGCCGGAGCGGAACGCGATATGCTACGAGTCCACCGCGACCAGGGCGACGCCCAGACACAGTATACCCGCTCCTAGTCCCAGAATAAAGTGCGTTGCGGACGAGCTGCTCGGGTCTCGCCGCATCACGACTCGATGCAGAGGCGTATGGAGCGTCTACCAGACAGACTCGTTAGGCTCTAGGGACATTCCGCATAGAAGGTAAACTTTCGAAAATACGGAAAACTTTGCTCCTTCCAACGTTTACAGTAGAGGGAGAAAGAAAATTTAAAAAGTTGCTATTTAATGGTTAGTTTCGCTTCCTTTATGGGCGACGCTTTGTCGTCCATCATGCAGGATCGGTATATCGCACCAAACTCGCTAGGGGTGCACGGAGGCTGGCAATGCTCCAAGCAAGGATCGAGATCTCTCACGTTGTTATTCCTAGTGATACGACATACATGACTCTAGGGAGTCTTGCTGGAACGCACCGACGATGTGCGGAATCTGTATATGGACTGAGTGCTCCTGCAAAGATCTCTCGTGACGCAGGATCGATGCGCTTAACCAGACGCGCCGAAAGTGTCGATGCTGACAGTTGCCGGGCCATGGAATCTACTCTCTATCGGCATTATTGCAGTTCCTAGTTCAAGAATATCCTCATAATCAGCACCGGTATCGCCCGAGTCCTGTTTTTGTGTTGATTGTGATCCTCGAATGATAGAGAACAGGGCAGCCTCGTAAATTCTCGTGGCAGTACTTGGAACGATAATGGGGACATACGCTCGTGCGGGGATCACTGTACTGTAAGCTGGAGCCGAGTCGACCATCGGCATTCACATCGCTGTGTGTTTCGAACACAGCAGTCGGCAAACACCACGTCAGTGCACTTATATAAGTATCATTGTAAACTGTTATGACCAGTCGGCAGCTTCCAGATTTCGCAATTCGAACGCTGTCGGCACTCGAGCTTCAATTGAGCAGATGAACACGGAAAGCAGTTTCAGAGTTCACGCACGATACAGTTTAGAATCTGCACTCACAGAGGTTTCAGATTTTTGTAAATGGTACATTATGTGGATATTTCAGGTACCATTGAGCGGATGCGCATTCGAAACTGACCGAAGCAAGGCCTACTTGCAGCGAATCGCTGAATCTGACACAAACGCACGCGGAGAACGAGCGTTGAAACTTAATCATCCGCAGATCACGTGCTTAACTGCCCCGAAAAAGCCCGAAACGTGGTCTGCTCCAGCAATGCCTGACCGAGAGTGTGCGGTCAGGCATATGCCAGGGTTCGATTAGAGCGAATCGATGGCATACAGAATTGTATCGAGTCGACGAGATTATATTCTATCCAGAAGAGCAAATAGGATTATAGACGCTTTAGCAACGAGTGATACCGGTCATCACCAGCTCCTATCTTTGAAATGAGGGTTCATTGTACTGAAAAAGAGGCAAAACTCTACCCGCGGCTCTCGAACTGCGAGTGAAACATTTTCCAACGCTGTAGTCCGACATCGAAATAGTTGACCAGCATCGCGTTGCCGGCACTGCGTTCGCTTGCTGTGCACAGCTTATGAGTAGACGACAGCTACCGGTTTTGCACAGAATTGGTAGGTCGATACTGCATGAGTGATCCGTTCCGAAACAAGCCAAATGCAAGAGCAACTGTTGAACAAGACGATTTGAAAGCAGTGAACGCTTTCTTCCGTACGCTTGGTCACGTCTCGTGCGATCCGAGTGCGATCGTTGACATCGGACATTCGTTACTCTCTCTTCTAGAGAGTTCCCTGACAGACGTGGATTTAGAAAGTGACCTTTTCGATCTCATAGGGAATCCAGAGGTTGCCGCGGAGCTCCTCAAACTACGTCCAAGCGTTCAAAGGCACAGTAGCTCCATAAGAGCAGAACTAACTGGCAGCTATGGACGAGAACGAACAAAAAAGACGAAGCAGCAGAGTCCGGAGAAGTTTCTACCCAGTTCGAGTCTGAGCGGCTTACAATATTCTTCTCCCTTCGAAGCAAAAGGCAGAACTCGCACGGATAGTGCCACCCATGGCGGGGCGTTCAGGCAACGAGCTCCTTTTTTATCCGGCTCGGTTACCTCAACCACGTCCGCGACTGCAGACTCCATCCAAGAGCTCTCGCCAGACTTTCCCGGCAGCGACAATCCTTTCGTTGCTAAGCCTACATATCCCGCACCGAAATCAAGCAACATCGAGTTCCGGTCAGAGGAGCTTTATAAGGAAATCTTTGTACCGCCACCGCAGCCTTGCTCTGCGGCCCAGCAGCGGTTGAAGGTTGCGGAATGTTTGGACCCTCCGTTGCGAAGAATTTTCGAGCACACAGAGCATTTCAACCCTGTACAGAGCACCGTGTTTTCTGCGGTCTACCACACGAGCGAGAACCTGCTCATCTGTGCGCCAACCGGAGCTGGCAAGACAAATATCGCACTTCTGGCTATTGGGAGGGAGATTCTCCACCGAATGCATGAGCGTGCATGGCGTTGCGTGTATATCGCACCCATGCGTGCTCTGGCCTCGGAGATCGTGCGGAAGCTTGCGAACTCGCTGAGATCGCTATCCGTCGAAGTGTTGGAATACACCGGGGATACGAATCCGACGCTTCCTAGCTTGAGACGAAGTCAGGTGTTAGTGACCACTCCCGAGAAATGGGACGTTCTCTCACGAAATAGTGCGCATTGGCAATCGGGGCTCGCTGCTTCGATTCGTTTGCTCGTCATTGATGAGATCCACCTTCTACACGATAATCGAGGTCCGGTACTCGAAGCTGTGGTTGCAAGAACGTTACGCTTAGCGGAAATTCAGCAAACGAGAGTTCGCATCGTCGGATTGTCAGCAACGCTGCCGAATTATGTGGATATCTCGGCGTTCCTCCGGGTGACTCCCGAAAAAGGGCTTTTTTACTTCGACGCTAGCTATCGACCTGTCCCCTTGGGTCAACGCCTCATTGGAATGCGAAAAAGGCGAGATCGAGGTTCCGAGTCTGCCCTTATCGAGGTCTGTTACGAAAAAGCTCGCTCATTCGTTACATGTGGGCACCAGGTCATCATCTTTGTCCACTCACGAAAGAAGACCAAACTCCTTGCCGAGGACCTGCTGAAGATGGCACGGGAGCGGAACGAGGCGTCTCTTTTCGTACAGTCAGAGCGCAGCCAAGATCAATTGCCTAGAACGATTCGATCAGCGGACCTGCGGATGCTCTTAATGCATGGCGTTGGTATTCACCACGCTGGTCTCGCTCGTTCAGATCGCATCGCGACCGAGACGCACTTCCGAGATGGGTCGATCACTTTGTTGGTAAGCACAGCCACTCTCGCATGGGGTGTCAATCTGCCTGCCAGGGCCGTCATCATCTACGGCACGAAAATCTATGATGCAAGTCGCGGGGGTTTTGTTGACATTGGCGTCCTCGATATTTTACAGATTTTCGGAAGAGCAGGTCGGCCGGAATACGACAGCTATGGAGAAGGAATCATACTGACGGAAGAGCAACGTCTTCCGTTTTTCTACCGACTCCTCAGCGTCCAGATGCCGATCGAGAGTCAGATGTTGAACGGGTTCGCTCTTGTTGATCATCTGAATGCCGAAATCGCCACGGGGCACGTCACGTCGGAGCACGAAGCCCTGGCGTGGCTGGCATGTCTGTACCTTTCGGTACGCCTTGCCAAGAATCCACTTCATTATGGTATTGCTTGGGAAGACGTGCAGCGAGATCCAACGCTCTCAGCTTTTAAATATCAGCTGCTGAAGAAATCGATTGATGCTCTTGTTATAGCGGGCCTCGTTTCTGTTGATAGCGAGCTGTCGCAGCTGGAACCAACAGACTGGGGCATCGTAGCGAGTAGATTTTACGTATCGCACCAAACGATGCAGATCTTCAAAGAGAATCTGAGACAGGATGCGTCTGCGAGTCAAGTGATTCGATGCATCAGCTCGTCATCAGAATTCGAAAATTTGGCCTTACGAGAAGAAGAAATCCCTGAACTGGAAACCCTCTATGCTGACGCCTGCCCATATGAATATCCGCGGCATGCAAACATCGCGATTAGATCCAAATTAGAGGATGAGTCGGAATATTTCTTGAATGGCTACACAGGCAAGGTATACATTCTTCTTCAGTCATATATATCACGAGCTACTGTGCATGATTTTGCATTGCTTTCAGACATGCGATATATCGAGGAGTCAGCAACAAGACTCTTCGGTGCAGTATTTGAGATTGCTCTCCGTCAAGGCTGGCCTGAACTTGCTCGAAACGCCAGTGAGTTGGCGCGAGCCGTTGAGCGACGTCTCTGGCCTTTTGAACATCCCCTTACACAAATGCAGAACGTTCAAGCCTCTGTTGTGGACCTTATCAAGAACAGGAATATACCGCATGATATTCAGATTTTGCGAAGACTATCGAACGAGCAATGGACGGATTTACTTGGTTCACCTTCTCACGTGCAAATCATGGCAGAAATAGTGTCGGAGTTTCCGTACTTAGAGGTATCTGGTCACCTGTCCGCGCTGGCGGAGCAGCTCTTTCGTATCCAAATAAGCTGCACACCGTGCTGGAAGTGGGGATCCCGGCTACACAGTACACGCACGAGCGAAGCTGCACGGTACACGCTCATGATCAACGATGTGGATGCGGGTGTAATGGTCTATTCTCAGAGTGTCACATTCTCGAAGAAGCAAGTTCAAGAGCGCGAGACATCATTTTTCGAAATTTATCTGAGCCATGGCGGTCAATGGCCACAAACATTTGAAGCGGTGTTCCTGTCGGAGGAGTGGCTCGGGGCAGACCAGAAATACGTCCTCCAAACAGATGCCCCTGGTCCGCCACAGAGCCAGCTAATACGGACGCCACTTCTGAACCTGCGCCTGCTGGGCCGGGAGGCACTCGGATTCGGCCTCGGTGCAGCGTGCGACACATTATTTCCAGGTCTGTCGCATCTCAACCCGATCCAGACGCAAATTTGCCACAGCGTTTTGCACTCGGACGCGAGCTTGTTCATTGGGATGCCACCGAACGCTGGGAAGGATCTTGTGCTGTTACTGTGCATCCTGCGTCAACTACGCGCCAAGCGCAGTGCCCACTGCCGAGTGCTCTACCTCAGTCTTGCTTCGAATAATATGGATGACATGGACGCATGTCTCCGCAGGTGGCTCTCCGTGTTGGATGTTCGCCTGCTTGACCTGAGCGATGGCTGCAAGGCAGGGATTCATGACCCAATGGTCGTCTGTTGCGTGACGCCCAAGCAGCTGCTCGACTGGCTCCTCGATAAAACAGAGTCAGCGATTGCGTTCTTTGACAGTGTGGATCTTGTGCTGGTCGACAACATGCACCACTTGAACGAGGACAATGGTGTACTCGCTGAGAGTGCTCTAGTTGCCGTGCGTGCCGTTACTCGAAGATCGACGCGACTGGTTGCCTTTGGGAATCTCATTGGTAACGCAATGGATCTGGCTTCATGGCTATCTACAAGTCGTATGTACAATTTCGCACTGGAGCATAGCCCTACGCCGATAGCGTTTAGTGTGATCCCTTTCCGAGAGCGGAACATCGCAGAACGTTTTGCGCGAATGGATCAAACCATTCGTAAGATCGTTCAACATCACAACGCGGAGCAAGTTATTGTGTTGGTGCAGTCGGATAGGGAATGCATCGAGACCGCTCGTCGGCTGCTGCACGTGGCTGCAGCTGACGGGACATCCCATAGAGCGGGCATAGAAGGACATCTACTAGATGTTTCTGTTCTGAATGCGGATATTGGCCAGTTCCTTGCTTTCGGGATCGGTGTTCTGGTAGGTGAAATGAATAACGTGCTTCAGAGCCTCATGCAAGATCTTTTCTCAGCCCGGAAACTTTCATGGTTAGCCGTAGCTTTTCCACTTCTAGATGAGCTGCGATGCAGTGCACCAGTTGTTGTTGTGAAAGGCACGGAGTGGCACCTTACAGCTGGCGGAACATGGAAGCATTTGAGTCCAAGCGTACTATTGAAAATCCTGCAACGCTGCGGTTGCCAGGAAATACAACGCGGTTCATTTTACCTCCTCGCTTCAGAATCGCGCAAGGCATACTTTCAGAAGCTACTAGAATGTGAAGTTCCCGTCGAGGCAGGCATTCGCACTGAGGAAGACCTTGGCTTGTTTCTGTGTCAGATGGTTGCAGGCGATCTTGTGTCGGAGCCAGAGGAGAGCTTTCAGCTGACGCGGGAAACGTATCTTTCGCGGCGTCTGGCCCAGAATCCGAGCTGGTATCCCTGGGTAACCGCGAACGACAATGAAATGCGAACAGTTGTGGAAACGTCTCTCTTGAGGATGGCCAGCATTGGTCTCCTTAGAATCCAAGCGAGTAGCTCAGCGGTGCTAACCCTCGAACCAACCACGCTTGGTAAGCTGGCTTGTTTCTTCTCTCTGAGACCAATTTTTTTCGAACGCATTAACAATTTACTGAGTGAGATGAATCAAGAAAAACGCGAGCAGAAAGCCCATGATTTGGCGCATGAAGACCATGCTTGTATGCCCGATTCTTGCAAAGTGGAGGATTCGATTCCAGACGCTGCAAAGGAAAGCGACAATGGCCCGGCGACCCAAGTGATTCCATATAATGTCGTCCGCTTCGAGACGGCCGCCAGAGAACTGCTCTACATAGGTCTGCGCGAGATAGCACCGCACTGCTCGAGCATGGAGCTGGCGGTGGCGGCGGCAGTCGTAGCGGCTGAAAAGGGTTTTGATCCAGCCGTGTCCCCCTTGCTAAGATTCGCTAAGGTAGAACGGAAGGAGCACAGGCGAAGCTCCCATGCGCGCCCAACCCCTCGAATTGCGCTGAACGTTAGCAGCGTTGAACGTGTTCAGCTGAACTGGATCCAGGTGAGTCTTTGCTTTCGGAAAATCGAGCTGGAAGGCATCAACAGGACTCAGCCCGAACGCATATACGCATCGGCACTACCTGCTTCCTGCCCGGTTACCAAATTGGTCTGCTTCGCATTTTCTGCTGTGACTGAAGAACTCTTGGGATATGGGATTTCGGAAGAAACTGTTCTCCACGTAGATCTTGAACTACGGCGACATATTCCCGCTGGTGGCAAACTCAAGCTGAAGCTTTTCTGTTTTCCGGTGGAGCTGACGCATGAAATAGGTGTGAGCTTGAGCGACGAGCAAATGAGCGCGTCGTCTTCCACCAGAAAGCAGTAAGGCTACCATAAACCGCGCAAGGCACCCTACGGTGAGATCATCTGTTGGTGCACCTGTGCATGACTGCTGGTCCACGTCGAGTTGAGACTCTGATTCCGCGTAATTACGAAGAATCTCTCGGGCTGACGACGAGCATGGAAAGCAAAGCGTTCAACTGCAGACGCTCCCAAACTCTGTGGATGCTCCCGGGTACATGCCAAGAGGTCACTCAGAAGTACTTGAGGTCGCAATTACTCTGCATACGAGACTCAAAGCCGACAATGGGAAGCAATCGCAAACTTGTCAGGGGACATGGCGATCATGAATGTAAAAGCACGCAGGTGCGGGAGAAAACTCTCGAGCGTGCCGAAATAATTTTCTAGCATGCAAGAGATCCGAAATGCGGTATCCCTCACCGCAGGCTGCAGCAGGTACCAGCATCAAGCCAAGGGCATTTGGCATCCCTAATGACTAATTTTCCTCGAGACGAATGCGTTGACGAAAACCCTGCGAATGCGAGTCATCTAGCGATTTGAACCGCATTCACTGCGCTGGTAAATGTGCGCATGCTCACTAGTCCCCACAGCGAAGTGCATTTTGTATACGGCTGCTATGGGCAAGTCTGCAATGACTCCGACTCCGGCCGAACGTCGCACTTTCAGACACTGGAACGCGCGCCAGCTTTCCGGTCATGTCCATGGCAATCTGCCGGAGAGTCCATGAAGCAATGAATATCCGGCGGAAACGAGGCATCTGGCCACTGATCATCGCCACCATGGAGCCACTGATCTCGTTTCTCCGCGATGAGCGCGAAATACTTCCGATCCTCATCGGGAACATGCAGAATCTCTGCGAGCTTTAACCAGACGAGTTCGTCTTGAGGCCGCAATGGGTTTCGTGAGCTCGTCGATAATCCAGGAATGTTGGCGCCGCTTGAAGTATTCGTGTCTATGGGTCCACGGTGCACTCCATCGAGCAACGTTGCTGCGACGTCGTCAGGGCTGCATACCTGCTCAACCTCGGAGTCCGACGACCACGAATCAATGACGGATGTCGACCCTTCGGAATCAGTGATGGTGGCGTCCTGGTCCGCCGAAGAAACGCTTAGAGCGAGCTGCGCAGCAGCGACAAACTCGACAGCCTCTACGGGCTGCGAGCGCTCCTCGGTACTCGTCTCCGGTTCCTCTATTCGAGTTGAGGCACTCGTTACACAGGTTAGTAAACCCTCAACTCTCGGTTCGAAATCATCGGAAGTTGCACCCTGAGCATATGAAGCTCTACCCTCTCGAAGGATGCTGAGCTCGCTAACCAGCCGGTTCCGCAACGTCACTGCGGACACATAATCTCCCTTTAAAGACTCTGACTCTTGCGCGACTTCAACGCTCCCCTTGACTGATTTTTGGAACAGAAGCAGCCTGCCAAGCGGGCGATAAATGGATCCCGAACCAAAGGATCCCATTTCTAGACAGCACACTGCTTCGGTCTGATGCTGATAGGAACCGAAAGAAACAAGTCGGTAATGGACTTCGATGTGGAGGCTGTTAACGCGCACGTTAGGGACGAGCGGCCGATCGGATGCTGTCGTTCGGTGCAAGGCACGCGGACGTCCGAAACTTGAACGTTAAAGCGAATATCGCTGAGCGTTTCGCTCTTGGAGGTTTCTGACTCGTTTCGAGCAGAGCACTGCACCTCTGTGGATCTTGTGATAGAATATGGGGAAATGACACTTGAGAAAAAAGAGTACGGTGCGCCTGGTTTCTGGCCTGGGTCGATGATAGGCAGGGTGCACGCGTTCGAAACGCCGGCCCCGCTGACGAGAGCACAGCTCGACCGGCTTCGCGACGAGTTCTTTGAGACCCGTACAGAAGGCCACCTGGAAATTTGGACTGCTATAAGGGCTGCTTCTCATGCACAAGAAGCGGGCGACGATGAGTTGGCATACGCAATTATCACGGCTGTTGGGATCCTGCCTGCGGAGGTGGGTCCTGCCGGTGAAGGGCTTGGCGAACGTATCCCCTTTGCTGAACAGCCTCTGGACCGTCTACTCGGGATGATATGCGGTTGTTGTTTTCCGGCTTTTACGCGTTACCGGACGTTGGAACGTGTATATGACCAGCGTGGTTTTCTGTACGAAACGCCGAAAGAGTGCATTGCGACACCGTCGAACGTGCTGCCAGATGAAAGCACTGAAGCCTCAGCACGCTAGAAAGCAAAATGGATGGCGGTCTCCTGCAAGGCAATATCGAGAGGCAGGTAGCCTGCTAAGTCGCGCGCCGTTTGCGCGGCGCGTTGCTTTCGCAGCGCATACGAGGCTCTTCACCGAGGCTATTTGTTAGTTGATCCGTCGCCTGCGAGCTTGCGCAGTTCTGAGGTTACGGGCGAAACGCCTCCGACAGCATGATGGATACGAAAAGATTTTGCAGACGCTACTTTGAGAGCGAGATTGTTGCTCATGGCTCTTAGCAGAAACCGTGAAAATGTTCCTTGGCGCCGTTCGTTGCACCGATGTCAGACGATAGTCTTTCAGTTGAATTTTGTTTCAACCTCAATGCAGTGTATAGCAGTAGATCGAAATTACTGTGCAATGTACCCTATAGATCGTGTACGATTTGTCTGTAGGATATATTCTTTATTAAACAGTGCAAGCAGATCTGCATTCCTCATTCAGCTCTATCATACAACGGTGTTCAGAATGTTGAGGAACACCGAAAGGAAGAGTTATATGCGCTCCGCGCCGAAAACCGATCTGCCCAGAGCGTGCCTCCGGTCAAATGTAGAAAACGATCCTTTGATTACCTTTTACGGAAGGCAAAATCAACGACAGTAACAGCTGCGGGTGTCTCTGTTGCTCTACAGCTTGTTTTTTGGTTCTGAAACCCCCGCGATACAGCCGCGAAAAAAGCGCCCTAGTTCATTCACGGCCAACTTGCACAGAAATCGCAATAACGGAATTCCTGGAACGTCGCGATCGATATGGAGCACATCTACGTCGGTTTGATTTTTCAGTCGATGAGACTGCCTTCGGAAGAAGCTGTCGGAGCGGTTATGTGTATTTTCGGAGCGGAGCGCCTGTTGTATGTACGATCGAACTCGAAGAGAATGACGACATCATCATTTGTTCTAGCCGCCGTGGATTCATTAGGCGGCCTCAGTTTCGCTCGTAGAGAAGGCTCGTCCAACAGCGACCACCGCCTGGAGTCATTGAAAGCATTTCCCCTGACGTCTGGCGAAATACTTCTACTGGACCACGTTGCATTCAACTATCCCCAATGCGTCCGAGCCTTTGGTAAATCTATCGAAGTACAGCTGCTTTTCGTTCCCTCTTTCTCTCCGGGGTTCAACACCATCGAAGGGGAGATTTCAATCGTGAAACGTAATAATCGCTCCACTGGACGAATCGGTGGAGCCTTCAGCACACGGTGACACGTCGGGACACATGTCGTCATGCTTCCGCGAGTCCTTCTCCCTCCGGGAAGGTCCTCACCAAAGGACATAAATAAGTGCATTCATTTTCTAAAATAAATTACCTAAAGAAAAAGCATGGATATGGAAGTTGAGGATCCTTGGGGGTCGTCATCGGTGGCTGCCGGTAAAAAACGAAGAAAGTCACTTTTTCCCGATCATTGAGCACAGAAGAGAAAGTGAAGAACAAAAAGAAGAGGGCAGATAGGCGAGAAGAGGTATTTGCAGGACAGGACGACGACGAGACCCTGGTGACACGGAGGGCACAATTTCTAGCAATCCTTGCAATGATGAGTTCAACCAGCGGCAACTCACGCAAGGAGTTTGTGAGCCGAGATTTCAATGTCGCCATCATTATCAGACGTTGTGTCGTGCTGAAGACGAGACCCGACGAGCTGCAGCGATCCTACTTCGCGAGGCAGCCTCTCAGGCTCTAAGTGTGCTGTGCAGAACTGAAGCCGAGAGCAGGTGGCCGGTCGAAAATGGCGGGGAGGCGTCTGTGAATGAGTATATATATACAGTTTTTGGCCGTGAGAAGTTTTTGCTTTACATGAAAATGTAAGATGAAATACTCGCTATGTTCCTATTTTGCGTTATTTTCGAACTGTTTGATTAAATGCACAGTCTCGACATTCGAATTGCACCAGTAAATGCTTACGGATTCATAGGCAATTTTGGGATCCTCCGTCTCCCTTCCGGAGGATGTTCTTTGACGCTTCGCAGCTGGAACTCTTGACGATCTCGGAATCGAGATGATTTGCGATGCACTCGAACAAGCAATCGTAAAATAGCTGATATGGTTATCCATTTCATACGTGCAAGCATATAGTCTTCTCCGTTCCGTATGTGCAGCAAGCTTACATCACGCATGTTTAAAGATTTTCTTGCTTCTATTTCAACGCAATTTGCTGGCGCAGCAATTTGCGTCGTTACATTGACGCAGAAAAATCATGATGTAGTTCCTTAACGACTTCTGCATTGGCTTACATAGAAAGTTTAATGAAACCATCACGAAATATAATCGCATCCGTTCGAACGAGAAATCCTCCTTTCATGGTGGCCATCGACGAGACGTCTTTCGATATTAGCGAAATACCTTTCACGGGAAATGTTTTCAGAGACGTCGGTGCTTTCTGTTTGCGCGGAAACTGATTTTGAGCTCGCGCTCCAGTCAGAGCAATGATCGATTTCAGTGGAGAGATTGTCAGTGCTTCACACAAATGGAACGTAGACAAATCGAAAAGTCTCGATATTCCCACCGATAATTTTTTCATCAAGGACAACGCACCGTTCGACAAATCGTCTATTATACGGAACAGCATGCACTTGCACATGCAGCCGAAGGAGTACTTGCTAGCGGATCGCCAAGCTCAAGCCGATGATCGAACGGAAGGAGATAGGGCTCGCTAACGGAAAAGGTCACTCATGCTAGCCGCTTGTACCCGTCCAAAACATGGAGTGAACAATGAAGCATGCGTTTATGCGCGTCATGGTGGCTCTCGGAGGAGGTTTGGTGGATACACACGTAAACCTGAATAAAGCCATGTGTACCCGTAGAGAATGTCGCCACAAGGCTGGATACATGGATGCTGAAAATGACACGAGATGTGCAGATCGCAGATACAATATGGCTGTGAAATGCATGAACAAGAGCCGGAAATTGCGAAATCAAGACAAACGCGCTGCCATCGACATCCTTCGATTGCTGACAACGGAGCTGGAGGGGTACGAGAGACCACGAGTTTTTATAGCCAGAGATAGTAAAGTGGAAATGGAACAGTCACCGGAAAGCCCTCAAAAGCTGGTTTTCATGAGAGTTGGTAGACGCTCAACCTTAAGAGTATACTCCCGAGATAGCTGGGTGGACCAGTTCCATTTTAGTCTGCCATCGGTGCGAGGCCGAGTCAGGTGCACTCAGATCTTACGAGTTTAAAGCTCCATCCAAAGAGGCAAATATCGGAAATGTTTCTGTTGTTTTCACTGTAAAACCAAGCTGAAAGCAGAAAATCTGATCATTCCAGACACGATTCAGCATTTGAGGAGACGTACGTGATACGTGACGTGAACACTGGGCCTCGGACGGCAGGTCTACCGTTGTTAAAAATCGCGGACGAGTATCCGTGGGTCAGTTGCCAGCAGCAGCTTTCCCAGGTAAATACTCAGATCCATGAACACGATGTGTTACAGCTGGAGATTCGCTCAGAGCAGCTATGGATCATGGTCGTTGAAACGCAGTACAACTCTGCCTTCTGTTGCGTTGTCCGCGACGGCCCACCCAGTAGTTTCTAGAGGATTTTAGAAACTTACATTTCTCTATGTTGGATGTCAATGGTACCGCACAAGGTCTCCTGGGTCCAGAGGCTGTCTTTTCAGGGTGTCTTGGATACGTTTGGGTGTGACTCCTTTGCGGGTAATGCCATGGGTGTCTTCCTGCGCAAAAGTCTCGAGAAATGCGCTGTACCACCTAGTCGTCCCACTGCAGCAGCTAGCGTCGATGCACCAAAGCGCTTCATGGTTCTGTATGTTGGCGCTCGATCCGGTGGAAGGCGATGTGCGGCGATGAATGTTTTTAGCTCGACAAGGGTACGCCTCTTGTCATTCCAGTATCCATTGGGTCTCCGATGAGCTTTCAGTCCGAGTTGCTCAGCTACCTTGGGAAATCCCCCGTGTTTGCGGATCGCACGGATGAGATCTGAGCGATGATGAGCCGCCAGCTGCCCAGCTGTAGGCATCGTGTCCTTTGCCTCGAGATGTTCGGCGATGAAGCTTTGTAGTTCCTTGGCGAGATTATCAAAGTCTTTCCAGTAGTTGTGTGGCATCATGCGTCCACGCCGCAGATCGACCGCAAAAGTCACATATAAACTTCTTGGTTGAGAGACGCACGCAGGTTTCAGGTTCAGCTTCGCTGCTACGGCCTGCCAACCGCCGTGCAGTCGAATAGGGTAAAGTAGATCTGGTCGGGGAAAGCTTGCGGATATAAACTGTTGCTCGCTAGGTAGCTGGTTCAAATTATCCCAACCGTTCAGGCGAAGAAACTCGCGGACTTCTTTCTCGAGGTTTGCAGCATCTTTCCAGTAACCCCGTGGTTTCCGTTTCCTCGTACCAGTCTCATTCTGCTCCCGTTGACTTTGAGGCGGTGTCAGTTCGCACTTGACCCCACACTTCAAGCGAGACGAAATCCTTGTGTGCGAGAGGTTCACGCTTGCTAACCACATGAGAGCTTAGTCGGTCGCTTGTGACGTGGGATAAAATCCCGTACGAAAACGACGACTGGAGCGAATGGCTCTCGAGCCGACGCCCTCAACCGTGCGGCAATGCCATTCGGTCGCGGTGATGCATCCACACGGGAGCTACTGGCGCTATCGCGGGCGATCACTGTCGGCACTCGGGGCACGATGGAATGTATGAAGCGACCAGTATATCCGAGAAGAAGTATGAGTTACGGAACTTGGAAGCAGGGAGTTTGATGGATGCTTCACTGCGCGCTGATATCAAGCACACTGTCGGGGAACGCATGCCTGTGTAGACGTTTTGCCCATTGTAAAAAACCTGTGCGAGGTTCCAAAGTCTACCATATGCGATGCCGCATTTATACTTCTTCCCAGCCTCGCTCGGTTGCGCTGGTGCGGCAGCAATTCTGCGTAGACATCGAGCACTAGTGTGCTATCTTTCCATCCTCACACGATCCGTGTGTGTGACCAAACTCCCAGGGATCCGCGGATGCTGCCGGGAATCTTGGTATGGATCGGGCGCTCTTAGGGGATTTCTTCTAAAACTTAGGATTTGTACATATGACCAGACCTGCTTGGATGCGCACCTATCGATGACAACTTTGTCGTGGATCGAGCGCTCCATTGCGGGCAGGTCACGTACAGGCCATTGAACGAATCGATCCAAGGCGTTTCATACAAAAATACGTTGAACTCGCCTGGATAGTTGCACAGTCGCCAAAATCATAACACAGAAATGCGCAGCCGCGAAGATTTTCTGGCGGTGTACAATCGGAGCAAGTCTGTCCATTATTGTAACGGCTGCGACTTCACGCGTACAGTTCATCCACATGGGTTCCAACCGTGTCGCGAGTCGCTGTCCTGGAGCGGAGCAGCAAAGCGGAACAGGAAATGCAACATGTACCGGCGAACAAGCAGTGCAGATTGCCTCGCGCAACACGATGATAGTGGTGAGGCTTTCGAGTCGTCCGGATTCGGAAAGGTGACGTCCCCCTCCCAGCAACTTCAGAGAATTTGCTCGCTGCTTGATCCAGCCGGCGATCATTTAGGAAAACGCGCATTCCGGATCCAGACCACTGGAAATATAGCAAAAGGGACTGAGTTCAAGCTCTTCCACCACAAGACCGGCGGTTCACTCGAGCATAATCAAGCTAGATATGCTATTCGACAGAGAGCTCCATCATTTTTAGGACTCAGGGAGACCAGCTGGAGGCTGCCTCTCTCTGGAAAAGCACCAGCACGCAGGACTGGTTCAAAAGCTACCCATGTCAAAATTCGCGTTATGAAACTGAGCTGAAAATCAGCTCATCTGAACGAAGGTTTCCACGCTCAATTGGCCCATTCAGCAAGCCGCTCTGAGCAACCAGCTAACATTAAAGTCAAAAGTTGTACCATTTTCGTTGTAAACGCACACACGCCGCGAAAGCGAGTTCGTCACATGCGCCATTCGAGTGCTCACACACCGCGTCTCCTCCAGAACTGCAGTTGGCCCCTTAGTGCAACTTCTTGTCGAAATCATCCAAAAGCTCCTGGTTTTGCTCGATTAAACTCTTTGCCGTTGTGTACGTTATATCCTCTGCTTGGATCTTCCTCAGATTGGAGCGCAAATAGCGAGCGCTCTCCAGCTTACGAAGTACATTCGGGTCCCGCTTCTGTAAAAGCTGATACCAGGCCTTTCGGGCACGATTTCGCCGCTGAATGCGCTCATTCTCTTTCCGCTGGCGATACCACCTTACAGCAGGAATGATCAGAAAAGCGAGCGCATAGGCCAAGAGCGGAGGGTACAACCACTTCAGAAACGGAAGCGGTACTGCTCTCAGCTGAGCCATATACTCCCCAAGCGTCACTGCACCGAGCAGATTTAGAACTCCAAGACCTGCTGCCCCCAGAATCTGGCCAGATGAGGCCTTGGAAAACACATATTCCTGCTCCTCGATGTAGCCCTTGTCGTAGTGGCTCTGCTCACTTGACGCTGAACCGGACGTGGAGCCACTTCCCGATACGGTATTCAGCAAATCAGGAAAAACGTACACAATATCGCCGTCGTCGGTTACTTCGGGTCTACCGCCGAACCTCTCAAGCACTGGCAGCATGAAAGATTCGTCAACATAAACAGCGCCTCGCGACTCGGGCGGTTCAGGGACATCGAGCAACGGTGCGATTTGCTCTGCGGTGACGGCACCGCCCAGCCGACGAATCGTTTCTCCGATCCTCCTCCAGCGGTAGGTTTCCAGATCGGCGTTCGGGTTCCCGTCGCCGAACAGGAAAGAGAAGATGCTTTCGAGAAATGACATGCCCCCTTCGCGCCTGCGTCCCGAATATCCATGATTTGCGTAGAAGATAAGGTCAAATGGACTGGGGCCCATCCAGACGTAGAGACTACCCCCACCGTAGCTGCGATTATAGCTCGAGCGGCGGTCATCCTCGCGACTTTGGACAGAGCTCGATATCGCAACAATACTGGTGTAGATAATGAAGATGGACGCAATGAGTAAAATGCCAAACGATATGCGCACGAGATAGTTCAGGAACGGTGAGATCTTTTCCCAACGATTGCGCAGCGCAAAAATGATACTCTCTTGAAGAAGCACACGGCGAACGTTGGACGGAAATGCGTATACGAGCTCGCCATCACGCGATACTTCTAGGTGCCCACCAGCGACGTTTGCAAGCGCGACAAGGCAGCGCTGTGCGGTCGGGAGGCCTAACCCAGTGCGAGCCGCCACGTCTGCGACGGTGACCCTGCCTCCTAGCGACTCCACAGCTCCGAGAACACGATCATCAACGGCGTTCAGACCGAAGCTTTTTGATTCTTCACTCTGTTCATAGACACAGCGCAAGGCATGAGCAGAAGCTGCTG
Organism: Cyanidioschyzon merolae strain 10D; assembly: GCF_000091205.1. Classification (NCBI taxonomy): domain Eukaryota; phylum Rhodophyta; class Bangiophyceae; order Cyanidiales; family Cyanidiaceae; genus Cyanidioschyzon; species Cyanidioschyzon merolae. The sequence goes on from NC_010143.1 coordinate 374,178, forward strand.
CTCCTGCTGCCACCGGAAACGACACACTGCGCCGCTCCGGTCGTCGTACTCTGTTCAAGACGAGCTCCCCGGGTGCGCACAGCCTGCGTAAACCCCGTGCCACCGAAGCGGATTCTGTACACCGCCCCAGAACTGTTACGCATCTCGTGCACGTACGAACGGTAGTGCGATCGTGTCCACCGGGTACCAAACAAAGCCACATGGGCAGTTTACCCCTGGTGCTCACAGAAACCAGCTCGAAGTCGTCCAGGTACAACGATGTGAAGTGGCCGGATGTGGGCGTTGCCCCTGGTCGACCGGCCATGATCTGAAGCATCGCGCAAACGTCGCTGCCGCAACTAGCATCAAACATGCGTTATGAATGAGGCAACTGCTATCGTGCCGATACAGGAGAACTCGGACTTTACACTTTATAACCTTCCGTTCGGTGTTTTTCGAAAGAAAGGGGAAGCTTCACGTGAAGCGCGAGTTGCTGTCGCCGTCGGACGAAATGTGCTCGATCTATGTGCGCTTGCTGAGACGGACCTCTTCGAGGCTTGCAGTCCGGACACGCCGTTACGTGGCGCTGCGGCAGACGTTTTCGGACAGGAATCGTTGAATCGATTTATAAAACTTGGAGAGCAATGTTGTTCGGAGACCAGACGTCTCGTTCAGCGCGCACTCTCAAGGGACAGCGGTCTCTGTCCGCAGCTGGAGCGAGCGTTGGAGAACTCGCGCGCAGACGCTTTTCTCACCGCTCAAGACGTAGTAGACGTGCTACTGCCTGTAGAGATTGGTGATTACACGGATTTTTACGCGTCGAAAGAGCATGCATCCCACCTAGGCCAGATGATGCGCGGTCCTGGACATGAACTGACCCCGAATTATGTGCACTTACCGATTGGGTATCATGGACGAGCCTCTTCTGTAGTGGTTTCAGGAACGCCGATCACTCGGCCTTGTGGGCAAATCAAACCTGAGGGGTCGGATTGTCCTGTGTTTAAGCCAACGGAACGCCTCGACTTCGAACTAGAGCTTGGCGCTATCATCGGAAGGGATAGCATATTGGGCGAACGAATTCCCGTAGAGCATAGTCGACAGTACATCTTTGGATACGTGCTCGTTAATGATTGGAGTGCTCGCGATATTCAACGCTGGGAGTATCAGCCTCTTGGCCCGTTCAACTCGAAGAATTTTGCAACGACGATTTCACCCTGGGTCGTGACACGCGAGGCTCTGGAGCCATACCGCGTAGCGGCACCGCATCAGGATCCTCCTGTTTTGCAGTATCTGAATGAAGATGCGGGCCGAACGAACCTGGATCTGAATCTTAGCGTGATGCTGAATGGTATCACCATTAGCCAGTGCAATTTTCGGGGCATGTACTGGACCTTCGAACAAATGGTCGCGCACCACACCTCCACTGGCTGCAACTTGCGCTGCGGAGATCTCCTGGCGAGCGGCACAGTTTCTGGTGCAGAACCGAACACCTACGGCTCAATGATAGAACTGACCTGGGGTGGCAGACATCCGCTGAAACTGCCAAACGGAAAACAACGCACGTTCCTCGAAGACGGCGATGAAGTTGAGCTGCATGGGTATGCGGGAGCGGGCTCCCGCCGCGTCGGATTCGGACGCTGTCACGGATGCATCCTACCTGCCGTCGTGTGAAACCCTGCAGCATGATGTCAAGACTGAGGATACGGAGTAGCAGCTCGGCGCAGGCCAGGTATGCTGCTAGGCAGTGCGGCTATGGTGATGCACTCGAGTCTGACGAGATCTAGTTTGCATTTCAGCTGCGGAAGCCGTATGGTGCTCGAAAATGGTACTCAGGCGCTCTGGACTAGGCGGACTCGTAGCGGCCGATCTGGAGCTCTTTCGGGAATAAAGGGTCTTCGTTTCTAGCTCGCACGTCAGTTTCAGGTGGTCGTTGTCACACACTAAGCAGCGATAAGTATCCTCTCGTATCTGTGAGGGCGATCATGCTGAGTGCAAGGTGAAGATCTCCTTTGGCAAGCGTGGGGGAGCCCGGTATAAATGCATCCGGAGACGGCTCCGACTGGTGTTCACATCGGAAAGGATGCATGTGCCAGTCAGGGGCGAGTGTTGCCGTCTTCTCATCATAGCTCCACATAACCGCAGTCGGACTTCCAAAAGAGATGAATTGATGAGGTCCAACCGAACGAATATCGCCTACGGAAGCGAATGGGCTCTCTCTATAACGTCCAATTTCCCGGAACGTTCGGAAATCCAGTATGGACAAGAGACCGTCCGCATAGCCGAGCAAAACAACTGGTGCGTCACCTGCTTCATGATCATGAGCAAAGAGGCCGTCCCGTTTCGTCTCTAGTACGCAGATTGCCGCCTGCCAAGTTGGCATGCGCATGTCAACCAGGTAGAGCGCACCGTCATCGGTTGTTACCGTGCATGTCTCCTTGGATGAGCTATTCGTACACGTCGGGCGGACACTGCTCGTTGGGCGACCAATAGATACGCGACCGATCTCGGCACCATTAGAGACGGTGTCTGCGCTTGCCAGTGGCGCGCCAGATGCTTCGGCAAACAGCCTCTCAATCGAGGTCAGGAGTACTTGACCATCATGACTGATTGTGAACATGCAGTCATTTCCGTCTGTAAGAACTATTTCACGGATGGCATCCCTGTGCAAGCGTGTCGTCCGCGGCGGCATATCTGGACCGAGCCCGAGGCTTTCCGCAGTCGTGTGCAGGGCAGCTACGTGCCCTGTGGAAAGCCCCAGCAGCACGGTATTCCTTCGTGCGTAGACCAAATCCTGCACGGGGTTGTTGAGGGCGCAGGCCCACCACTGGTATGTCTCATTGGCGCCTTGTCCGCAGGAACCCTGCTGGCCGCCGCCAGATGCGGCATCCATCGGGAGGGATTGTGAGCTCGGATCAGGCTGTAAACTCACATGAATGAGGCGATTGCCTTGGCTGTTCGACGAATCTGGTTCCGTGATCCCGAATACAACTGCATCCGCATCTGGTGACAGCGCCGGACGCGATAGTGCAGAACACCTGAACGGATCGAGATTGCCTGTTCGCTGCCCAATGCGTGCAGCATGGATAACCAAACGGGGCGCCCGGCTTGGGGATATGGCGCAGAGATCACAGAGGCCATCCGGATGATCCATGCGAAGCTCAATGTGTTCCTGGAAAGTCGATGAATGCAGGACGCCGCTGCAACTTGATGATTGCGCACAATGGGCATCATTGTCAGTGGTGCAGATCCCAATCTCAGGCATCGTTTCAAGCAAAGAAGCGCAGAAGATCTGGTCTAGACTTGGGTCGTTGTCAAAACGGTATCGTGAACGCACCCCAAACGAAGCGTGCTCAACTGCCGCTCTAGTTTGCGAGAGATCAGTGCATCTACTGTTGTTGCCTGCGGCATAAAGTGCGCCCGTGTGATTCTCAGAGTGTTTGTGACTTTGCTCCATAACACAACCTGTTGTGCTCGCTGTCTATTCTCGTTCTCCAGTCGAACTGAATGAAAGCTAAAAGGCATCGCGGATGACAGTCGGACAGGAAACGCTCGACAATGAACCCTACCGGCTGACCGCAGCGATGCGAAGCGGCGCATCAGCGTACAGGCGCGATCGATCCCCTGAGCGCCGCGCGCGGCAGCGAAGGGTTCATGCGCCGCTGCTCGCCGCGATGCTCGCATCCGATCCGTTCAGAACTGTGGATAGAAAGCATGATCTAGTTTGTGAATATATGTCTATTAATTGCATATTATGTACTGATTCTGGTTGATAAGTGGTTTTTTCGATGACAAAAAAATTCGTTTCCATTGGCTATGGATCCCTGGTTGCGCGATGGATAATGGTATTTGAAAAAGCGTCGATGATGAAGCACCTATGCTCAAGTTCCATTACCCACACTTCCTCTCGGATATACTGGTCGTTTTTTACATGCTACCATGTGCTGAATGCCTGCCGTGAAAACCCTCCGTGGTGCTTACACCCCTGGAGCAGAGCCATCACGGAGACAGAACGGCGTTGCCATCCGACTAAAGGGCGTCGTCTGGAATTGTCGTTCACCCGACATATGGTCGGGATTCGGGATCATTCTGTGAGCCTGCATGCTGTGCAGACAGACGTACTGCCCGAGGCAGCGCGAAGCGATATATAAATAGCTCACTGCGACCAGGGCGATGTCCTCAGTCGGATGGCGCAGCTGTTCTGTCTCCGTGATGCTTCTGCTTTAGCGGTATGAGCGCTACGGCAGGTGCTCACGGCAGGTACTCGGCGCAAGATAGCATGTACAAAACGGACAGTATATCCGAGAGGAAGTATGGGTAATGGAACTTAAAGGTAGGTGCTTCATCATGGACGCTTTCCCCAAGGGCATTATACATATGCCGAATTCTGGGAAGCATGTTCAATGTAAAAGTTTTGTCATCGAAAAATCAATCGGCGGCATATTCTAGCAAAACTGATTATCATGCACGCACACTTTTCATGGTCAAAATAGGCTCGCAGAGACTCGTTGGGGAATAAGAAGAGGACTCTCGATGAGTTCGTGGGACCAACGGGCCATCGTTTCGGTATCTTTCTCGCCGGCAATGATGAGCTTACTATATCAACAGGTTGAAAAATCTCAGCGCAACGCGCTTCGTTTGCCGGTATTCGAATCGGCCACGCAACCGCCGTCCTTAACTTTGCGTCCAAATTTCTAATCTTTTTCAGGTATCGCTATTCTGTTGAAATTTAGTTTCAGCGAACCTCTGCACTGTGAAGTCATCGGTGGTCGTGCAGGAAGCCCGGTGTATATAGGCTTGAATGTGAGGAAAGAGGTCGTTCTGGGATCAGCACCCAACGTGCACGAACTATTCCGTGCGAGGCGCTTTTTGCTGCCGACGAGTGTTGTCGCACTCTTGCAGTGTAGCTGACAGACGGCTTTCGTGCCTAATTTTTTGAAACTTACTAAAGTGAGTCATCATCGACTTCAGAAAGCCTTAGTTTTCAGGAAAATCAGTGAGCATAGGCCGAAGAAGACGCGCTCCAGGGCGAAAAGCGCCCCACAAAATTGATATGGTGCGCCGCAAAGACTGGAAACAGCGCAAACAAAGCAGCATACCTTCTCTTTACCGGGATGTCTTCGAGAGGGCCGAAAGGGAGTTTGCGAATGAGCAGCGAGAATATGTGTTAGCGTTGGTCGCCGAAAACCGAGCACGGTTACAACGCGAGAGATCTGGGACGCCACTGCCTGTGGCCTCCGCAGAGAACGAAATCCTTCGACGCAGAATCGACCAGTCACCAACCAGTCGCGACGATAATGGAAAGCTACGACTCCAGAGATGCCGGAAAATTGTTTTTCCGCATGTCGACCCTCTTCCGGACTCAACAGCGTATATTCCAATTAGAAGAAATTTCGCGGCATCGGACATTGTCACGAGCAACCTTTTCTTGCCCTATCTCGGGGACACAAAGAGGAATATCGAGTCTGCATACCAAATTATTTCTGCGGTAGATGAAATTCGTCGACTGCAAGAAAACCAGCACGACGGGAGTGGTGATGAGATAGACACCGGGTCGCTGGCTGCCTGGAGACGAGGATTTTCCCATGGAATACCAGTGCCGCAAAACTTGGGGCCAGTGTTAGAGTGCGGCTCGCTGTCCATAATGGAAGAGCGAGATTCTGTTGCGTTGTGGACCTGGATGCAGTCGCAGAAAATGGCGCTCTACTTGCTTCGAAAGACTGCGAGCCAATTCGGTGAAGTCCAGGAAGCGCTGCAGTATTTAAGCACATACACTTCAACTAGCCTCACGGATCTGAAGTCAGTGCTTGCCGAGCAAGAGATTCAGAACAGAGAACAAGTTGCACCAGTCCATGGTCGGTCGCCAAATCAACATTGTTCAAATGTATGTCTTGCCGAAGACAGCACGGATTCCCTGCTGGGTATCTGCGAGTCCGACACGATGCGCAGCTTGTTTTGTAGGCGATGCTATATGTACGACTGTGCAATGCACGGCTCACATCACCCACTGCCAAGAGTGAGAAGACCACGTTTAGGATTGTTCGAATTCCCAAGTGCAGAGGTCACATTTTGTAGTGGTCGCTGCTTTCGACGACTCTGGCCGAACGGTATCGGTAGTATCGAAGGTGAGCTGCGCTCAGATGCCACCCGAAGATCGGAGACACCAGAAAAAGCGGATCGTATCGATTTTGATCTCAATCAAGTGGTGTGTGCCGCATACGAGTTGCCCTTGCTCCAGACGGGTCAGGAAATATTTGATAATGATTTTTGTCGTATCCGGCAAGTTTGCCTTCCATGGCGATCATGCGTGGAATGTGCGATGCTCGCGATGAAATATTATCGTGAGGGCGGCATGCAGAAAAAGCCCTCTGGACAAGTGAAAAGCAACGACATGGTGCAGACTAACCATGAAGACGCTGCCTCTCACCAGACGATGAGTGCCGCTTCCGAACTGAGACCTAATGCAGTTCGGCACGTTACCAGTACTGCAGCGCCCGACCACAGGAATGACGCCAGCTCCAGTGGCCTTGTCAGCGATGTTAGCCACTTCGCACTCGCAAACGGAAGTGTCGACCGCCTCCACGGACAGCAGAGACGCTCCTGTGATATTCGGCTGTGCAGGGCTTCGCGTCCTATGAACCAATTATCTGCAGGACGCTCGTTCGTGTATCGCCCATGCGATCACGAGGGCGCTTGCTCGAAGGAAACCTGTGAGTGTGTCATCAAGGGGCGGTTCTGTGAAAAATACTGTTGCTGTGCATCGGTTGTGATGGGTGAATCGTGTCCCAGGGCCTTTAAAGGCTGCAAATGTCGAACGAAATGTAACAACAAGAAATGTCCCTGCTTTGCGGCGGACCGCGAATGCGACCCGGACTCTTGCACCGGCTGTGGTGCTCGCGACCCGGAGGATAAGCACAGGACTTGTGAAAACATGAACTTACAGCTGGGCATCCAGAAACGACTTTTACTCGGTCGCTCAGATGTCCACGGATGGGGTATCTTTGCCAGTGCGGTCATTCCCAAAGGTGCCTTTATTGGAGAGTACTGTGGCGAAATTGTGAGCCAGCTCGAGGCGGAATGGCGAGGCCGGATTCATGATCATACAACTGGCGTATCATACCTTTTCGATCTCAACGACGAGCAATGCATCGATGCCCATCGGGCCGGCAAGCGCACAAAGTTTATCAATCATAGCCGGATTCCGCCTCGAAAGAATTGCGTGGTGCGTTATCGGATTGTGAACGGGGATATTCGAGTTGCGCTCTATGCAGATCGTCAGATCGAAGCAGGCGAGGAGCTATTCTTCGATTACGGCTATGAATCGGGTACGAACGCGCCATTGTGGGCGCGCGCTGAGGGCGGAAGCTCTAGCACGCTAGCGAAAGCCTCTTAGCAAGATCCGTGAAGAGAGACGCTACATTCCGGTATGGTTGGAGAGATACAATAGGATTTTGCTGGGAGCCGAGATGCCTGCAAAGGCGCCGCAAAGCTGCTCTGCGTCCATGTGAGAACTGCAACTGCAACGCATTCACCGTTGTAGCGAGCGCCCTGCGGAAGGCTCGACCCCCGACTGGGTCACTATACAAGTCTCAGATAAAAATGGAGCATTGAACTGCTAGCACTGTTGCTAGCGTTCAATTTTTAGCCCAATCATTTCTTAGATGCGCATCCTCCGCACTCAAACTAAAATAATAAAAGTTTACAGGTTCACTCGTGGTTTTTTTAGATTCTCGTTCGTTTTTCCGTGGTAGCTTGTTCGACTCTTTGTTGCTGGAATGCGTTTCTTTGTCGAAATCATAATGATTCACGACGCCATTGAACAAGGGTTCGTAAAGTACCCGATTATATTATCCAGTTGATACGTCCAAGATTCCATTTTTCTCCTTTCTTTGCGTCTAGTACGATGAAACAGCGCATTCTTCAAGTGTTTGACCTTTCTGCTTCAAGACAGCTGGAGCGCGTAGCAACTTGCACCGCTGGATTGACGACGACGAAGAAAATTCGACATCGTCCCTTGAATAGCGTTTCGTAAACGCACGCCAAACGCTCACTGAACCAATCACAGCAAGTAATCGATGCGGTTCGAAAAGCAAGTCCTTCCCTCTTGATCGCCATCGACGAAACGGGATTCCGCCGCAATTATAAGCTATCTCTCACGGGACACGCTCCCAGAGGCACCCATCTCATTTTCCGCGCGGAAAAGGTTCTTGGACTAGAACTAGAGTCGTCGCTGCGATCGCTTCCACTCGGGATTCCGTCACCGCTTTGAGCCTGGGGGCGTACACGGATCGAGATCTCTCGAGCGCTTTCACAACCTGGAGCTTCCTTCTGGTACTTGTTTCAGCATGGTCAACATAGCGTTCCGTGAATCCTCTATCGAATAGAACAGCGAGCACTCGGGCGCGCAGCAGACATAGTACTCGCCAAGTAGTCACCCAGCTCAAGCACGTCATCGTAGAGTTCGCCGTCGGACCCGGAAACGGAGGAGCGAACGGACAGGACCCTTTTCTGGCTGTCAAATTGGCATGTGCCGAACGATGAAGAAAGGGTTCATGATCTGCAGGGCGACCCTTTGAGGAACAGTTTTCGGGTATATCGGGGAACACTTGACCACAATCAGATGTCATCGCCGCGATGAGCGCACCGCGACTTTACGCGAGGAAGACGCAAATGGCAAGCAAAGCGTAGATCGCCTCTCCCGTTCGAGCATTAAATGCGTGAGCAGCAGCCGGAAGCAGTGAAATGGTGGCTTTGACACTGCCATGAACATCCTTCTACTTCTGAAAACGGAGCTAGAGGGACAAGAGAATTCTGCGTTGCTACAGGCGCATATGAGAGAGACAAGGGAAGTAGTCAAACATCATGCCCACCAAGACTGGTATTGACGAAAGTGAGAAGCGACCCAAAGCCTAGTCTTTTCTCCCGAGTTAGAGGGTCGGTCCTCGTTTGTTCAGAAGTGAGTGTAGATCTGCCTCCACGTTGGGGGCCTATTAATGAAATGATTCATAATCCGCGTCCTCCTGCTGGCAAACCTGCTCTTTCTACTTATGGTCTATCACCTCAATTTAGTTCCAATCTCAGGTGAGCGTCATCGAATGCTTTTTCGCAGTTTTCAGCAGGAGCATTGGAGTGCATTCATTTTGAAGGAATGAATAATCCAAGGTGAAGCCATGGATATGCAGGACAGAGATCCTGTTGTCCCAGTGTTGCCGTATACGACCAATAAAACGAAAAATCTATTTCACGCGAACCATCGAGCGAAAAGAGCATAGAACGAACAAGAAATAGAACTGGGGAGATGGGCGATAAAAGGTGTTTGCTGGACTGGACGATGCCGAGACTGAACTTGCACTGAATACACGAGTTCGATGAGTCCCTGCATTGATGAGTTCAACCTGGTTCAATCAATACAAGAGGTTCACGCAGCGTGACTGCAACGCTGCTAGCAGTATCAGACGATATTCGATGCTCAAGACGGGACGCGAGGAGCTGACACGATCCACACTTGTTGGACAGCCTCTCAGGATTGAAGTCTATGGCGAGATGCTGCAATTGATAGCATACGGCAAGTCGATATGGGCTGAGATGCATCTCTCGGGTGGATGCTCATTGACCCTCTATGGTCGCGGAACGTTTGCGATGCATTGTGCATCCTGGGGATCGCTTGGCGTCTCGCTCGAGGAAACTTCGCCTAGCCTCCTTCGCATTGATGCAACTCGTCAGGCAACTATTTCCAGTCTCGAACGCGGGGTTGCGAGCGGTCCACATTCCCCTGAAATTTTTTTTACCAAACCTTCGTGAGACACGACAACTAATTTTGGGATAAAGTATGGGATCCGGCTTGATCCTCGGATCAGAGAATATGATACATACGCTACTCTGAATCCCTCGGCACGACGCCGTACCACGTCGCTAATCAAAGCATGTACTTCGCTGGTGCGAACAGTATCAGACCGACCTAAAACAGCAATATTGCGTGCTCGTCAACGCCGAGCGTTACTTCAACCGCACCTTTTGGGTGCTGTAGCCCTACTTTACTGGCTCGGAAAATTGGAGACTGATGAAACGGAATCTTGGGATGGCGATGGAAGCAACTGACTAGCTCGTGGTGGAAGACATCGAAGTAGCAGAGAGTTCGGAACAGATGTCGCAACGATACTTAGCGTCCCGTCAAATCGTCGATGTTTGTCGTGATGATCTCGGCCACGGAACGACGAACCTCTTACTCAAAGGATGGTGAAAAGGTGATGCACCCTTCATTGCATCTTGCGCTGCCATTCGTTCACGAATGGAGTTATCCAGAGCCAAGCTTACCCTCCCTTCGAATCAGAGCACACCAGCCGCAACACGCGTCTCTTTGGTGTGGTTCTCGTACGGTACATCAAGACCCAGAAAATAACTCAAGATATTTGCATAGTGTACTGAATAGCCTCCTTCGCGAGCTATAGCTCGAATTTGCGAGCAAGTATCAAGCATTCGAAAAAGTTCGCCAAGGCTATTGGGAAAGCTTGTCCAAGCATTCTGTTTCACAGAAAGGAATTAGATAGAGGATGAACGGGTGATGGAGACCAACGGAATACACATCTGAAAGAACCATGTGAAACTTTAGCCTAACTCGATCGCGGAGACTCATTTCCGACCGTAAAAGGTAGATGAAGCGCAAGAATTCGCGGTAAGTGGGAAACCCTGCTTACATTAAAAACGTGGTAGTCTCCATATCTCTCAATCGCCGGGAACGGAGCCAAAGACCTGAACGGAAATCGGATGAAGCTGCTCATGTCTTGTAGGGCTCGGTATTATCGGGAGCCGGGCGTGATGTCCAACAGATGGCGTTCGAACAAATGGAGCACCAGCATAGTCGGAACCCGTCACGACGCTGCAAGCATCATATCAAGCTGAGTTGGATACATTTTGAGCCTCGCTCAGAGGGCATTTTAGCTCCCAGATAGCTTATGAGCGGAATTTTTGGCGGGCATACATGAAAACGTGCTGGGGCCGCCAACAGATTCGGTTGTTCACAGGCCATAGGCTTGCATGAGCCAAAATTTTCAATCACTTTCAAAATGAAATGAGCGACAAATCGGGACGTTTGGTTGAAGCCTACGGCGCTGGACGTGATGAGGCGCACATGCGCTGCGCTTGTACTCCTTCGGCGAGAGCATGTAAAAATTGTGGGAATTTGATTCTGCATCGGTCCAATTGCCGTATTCAGGACGTCATACTCGAATCACGAGCACAGGTGTACGGTTGAACTGGAACAGAGGGAGAGAGTGAAGCAAAGCCGGATGCATGAGATGGTGTCCAATAAACTGACCCAAGCTCAAGTGGCGAGGCATTTGACGGTGAGACGCTTGTGTCTTGTGATTCCACCAGCAGCAAATGCGCAAAATAAGTTGCTGCTCTGAGCCTTCAGCGTCTTGATCAACTTCCGCATTTGTCTCGTGCTTCTGAAGCGTCCAGTGGCTTTCTGTCGAGTAAACTTTTAGGGGAATGGAATAGAACTCAGCGTTGACATTCTGCAGAAATGCTGTAGGCTTCCAACGAAAAAATAGGTAACCAGAAGAGTGGAGACAGGATTATTGGGACGTGCATGGCGCTGTTGTGCTAGGGTCAGCAATTAGGAGAGGTGGGTGCTCCTTCTAGATGCACTGGGACGGCTTTCCTCGGTAACTGGTGAACGATTATCATTTTACATGGCATTCATTACTGAGTATACTCAGTGTTGAAAATGAACCGGATTTCTACGTCCTCAGTTCAGAGAGTGAATCCAAAATCAGCCTTGCTCCCTAAGTGTTGTTATTCTTCAACGTCTTGATGCCGCCCCCGTAGCCACATACGACGTGCAGGACAATCCCATCGAGTACTGGAAGCTGGCACCGGATCGCAGCAGCGCACGAAGCGATACACCAAGCAAGGAGACCTGCACCAGTAAATGCGGCTGGCGAGGTAATCAGGACAAGCTCGCCATAATGTGTATGAATGTCTTTCACAAAAGATACCTGCATAGGTGCCGAGCAAGGAAGCTGCCAACGCTTCTACTCTGTCGCTGCCTTCACGCTGTACATATAGAAGTCAATCGCCGGCATCCAGCGGCTTTCACGAGTAGAGCCCTGTCACGGATTCAGCTCATAAACGCGAAATATTGCTATCGATGCTTGATATTCTCTTATTTGCCTTACGGTATCGGGCAAGCGCAAAGTGCGCATCCAGGTAAACATCCGCGTGTGCGTCAACGGACTTGGTAATCGGGTCTGCGTAGCCACCACCCATACAAATGACGATTCCTGCCTCAGATTCCTGAAGAATATAGTCGAGCACGATTTGATTTCGAAGTCGCAACCCGGCCCTCGTGAGCGCAAGGCGACCGAGCTTATCTTCAGCGAGTGCGTCGACACCTGCCTGGTAAAAGACGAGATCTGGATCATGCTTCGCCATGATACGTGGCAACCAGACTTCTAGGATCTGTAGATAATCGGTATCATCGGTATTGTCCTCAAACTCAATATCCAAGTCGCTCTTTTGCTTTCTGAAAGGATAGTTGCCGTGCCCGTGAAATGAACAGGTAAACACGCGACTATCTCCTTGGAATATCGCAGCCACACCGTTCCCCTGGTGCACATCGAGATCGAGAACGAGTATTCTTCTAACCTGTGCATAATCGCGGAGCGCTACTCGAGCTGCAATTGCGATGTCATTGAAGACGCAAAAGCCCTCTCCATGGTCCGGAAACGCGTGATGCGTTCCGCCAGCAATCTGAGCTGCACACCTGCTGCGACCCTCGACAACATCACGCATGCAGGCTACGGTGCCACCGACGGATGCCAGGGTCCTTTGCACAAGGGCTGTGCTCCACGGGAATCCGATACGTCGAACCTCTATATCGGAGAGTTTGCCCTTAATAAACCGGTCAACATAGTCCTTAGAGTGAACGAGCAGAATATCGTCTAACTCGGCGAGTGGAGATACCAGAAAAGGTACTCCTTTGAAAGAGCTGTCCGCTTCGAGCTTCCTCCTGACTAATTCATACTTTGCCATAGGGAAGCGATGCCCGGCCGGCAGCTCTACCGCATATACGTCCGCAAAGTATACTCGCAGCGCTCCGGCGCTCCCTATCTCTGCCGCGTGAGCGCAGCGCGAGCTTCGGTGTCTGGGCCAGGTGGTGATTTTTGGGCGGAATGCGAGTTTTCTGTAGAAAGGATTAATCCAGCTACTTAACCGCGAAGCCTGCAAATACATAGCGTTCTGTGAAACTGGACAAGAAGACAGCGTGCAGGACGAGAGCTGTGTTCGCAGCACTGGAACGCAGCGGCACACCACGCACCGGGTGCAGGCGTGCCTCGGCAATAGAGGACTTTTCAGGTCTATGGCGGTTCCCGCCAGTTCTGAGGCCTTGCAGTGCTTTGACTTGACAACTTCCGGTTTGCCAGTGTTGTGGGGTTCAGAGAAACTTCAGGTCGTTGCGGAGAGAGTAACCGTCGACCTGAGTTCGACTGCAAGTGCGAGCGACTCTCGTCTAGAGGGCACCACCGTGTACGTCACTTCGCAGCGACTGCTCTTGAAACCGCAGCATCAACAGCAGCTATTTGGTACGGATCTCTCAGATGTAACCTTCATAAAAGCAAGCAAGTCGGGTAGTTTTCTGCTCTGTGGAGCCTGTGGGAGAACGAGTTCCGCGCTTGTTCGGGTTGGAAAGGGAACACTGCTACGCTTTCACTGGGCAGCAGACCCCAGCAGCGTGGCGAGCTTTCTCAACAACCTGCGTAGCGCTGTCGAGCTGCATAAGAACGCGAAACTTAGACAACAAGGCACTTTGCGTTGCAAAGATATTGCTGGAAATGACTTCGAAGCTCGCCCTGCAGGTGTAGCCGGCGTTCGGGCAGCGGAACAGCGCCTAAGAGACGAGCGTAAGCAGCTTCTCAACAGGGCGTTTACCGATATGAACCACCTTAGTGTCGATGCCGAGAACTTGCGCGCGATGAGTGAGGCGCTGGTTCGCGAAAGCCAGAGAATGAGACACGAAGCATTGAGTCAGGACCCGGAAGCGCTGCTCTCCGTGATGCTCCGTGACATGATGCGTTTCGCCGAGGATCGTGTTCGTATTGCTGCTGAACCGTCGGAACGCTCGAAGAGTTCAGAGTATTGTTCACACCTGGCGAGGGATCTTTACGATTTTTTGGAGCCGATTGTTGCGAAGAACGGTGGGCTTCTGCATATTTTCGACGCATATGTTCTTTACAACAGCACCCGACCAGTCACAGATATTGTTCCAGCGGATGATCTATGCGATGCCTGTGCACAGTGGCCCATTCTTGGTCTCCGCCTTCGACTTGAAATGATGGAATCTCAGCTCGTCATCCGTACGACAGAAACGGTACCTGTTTCACAAAGATTACTCGAACGAATCAAGGAAGTTGGGTTTATGACCTCACTGCAGGTTGCAGATCAGTTCCATATACCTGTGCAAGTGGCAGCGTGGCAATTAGAGTCCGCAGAACGCGAAGGTTTTCTCTGTCGTGATGAAGAGGAAACCGGCTGCGTGCGGTATTTCCTGAATGAATTCGATGCAATCTATGCCGCGGAAATTGGTCGCGAGACGCCAGCAACCGGTACGGCTGGTAACGAATTGTTGCCTACGCCTCAGACAAGCGCAAATGAGCACATTCTAGAAACCGCTCGTGCTTTTACGCCACCTATTTTTCCAAATACAGCAAACATCAAATCAGATGCCATGAGTGTTGAGACGCTTCGTCGGAGACGAAGCGCTCAACCGGACCAAGACACCCCAAAGAGTCTTTCTGAGTGGGACGCGACTCCCCAATAGCGCAGTGCCACCATGTGCGACATTTCACCGCATTGCACCCTACTGTTTTCGGTTGGAACACGAGTTCCCACGCCGGCTACCCGAAAACTGCGTGCCGAACGAGCCGTCAAGCGTTCGTAGACGACGAGACACTTTTCGGATCTCCAGACTAGAAAGTTCTTATTTTTTTGTAACAGTAAAACTACTTTGGCTGTTTCGTTTCGTCATCAGTTTCGCTGTTCTTGAACGTAGATCGAATCCAATCATAAGGCTCGATGAACCAAAAAGCTGTCAGGCCCACTAGCAGACCCCAACGTGCTGCTGCTCCAACATCTACTGGACGTAGCCGACGGAAAAGCTGCTGCAAAGCTGGTACACCTCGAGGTCTCGCTGCGTTCATATCACAAACACAAGTGTCTATCCCCGGAGCACCTCGAAAACAACTCGTACAGCGGTCAGTCGTCCGGGATGCGCGATGTGCCCTGGCGGCCGCACGCGCTGCGCATTGTCCGTTTCTTTCTCGATGATAAAATTCGGTTGACCATGGATCCCAGATTGCGGGACATATAATGATGATTGAAAACGCGTCCATCTTGATGCATCTTTCTTCGAGTTCCATTGCTTTCACTTTCTTTCGAATATACTGGTCGTTTTTTACTTTCTATCATGTACCGAGTGCCTGACTGCGCCCACAGTAGCGCTTATACCGGTGGAGCTGATGCAGCACGGATACAGAACAGCTGTGTCGTACCACTGAGGGTTTCGGATCGAGGAACGATTCACCTGATACGGAATCAGTGCGGACAATCATTCTGGGAGCCTGAAAAGTGGGCAGAGAAACCTGGTGCCTGCAGCAGCGCGGACCGATATGCTAGGAGATAATTGCAATATTGGCGACGCCCAGACGCAGTATCCTAGTACTTGTCTAAGAATAAAGAGTGTTGCCGACAAGCTGTGCAGGTCTCGCCACAGCACCTGCCACTCGAGGGAGTATGAAGCACTAGCCCGGCAGACCCGTCCGGTTCGCGGGACCTTCCACACAGAAGGTAAAGTTTCGAAGATACGGAAACCTTTCCCCCTTCAACGCTTTCCATGAAGGTCGAAAGAACCTGTTATTGAGTTGCTATTTAGTGGTTAGTTTCTGTTCTTTCGACAGTGGATCGGGATTCGCTTTCATTCTGGGAGCCTGCAGACTGCGCAGACAGACCTACTGCCTGCGACAGCACGGAGCGATACGCAAGGAATCCACTGCGACCCAGACGACGCTTAGACGCAGCATATCAGCTCCTAGTCCCAGAATAAACTGCGTTCCAGACAAGCTGCTCAGGCCGCACTAAGCGCATTCCCTGCAAAGCCATGCCTTCTCTCGGAGTCTAGGATCGTTCACAGGAACCAGTTTATCCCAGCTACGCCATTGTTACCGGCAGCTGGACTATCATGCCCAGCGAACCTCATTGACAAACATTGTACATGTTCACGTCCGGATCTCGTCGACGTCTCGCGTACGCAAAGCGACGATTTCGCGCACGATCCCTGACTGCGTGTGCGTACGTCACCTCGTTACATATGCCGCCGCAGCTGCGCTGTCGCCACGTTAGCTGCAAGCACTTTGTTCTGTTAAGTTTGTGAAGTTTTAGTGCTCCAAGAAACGAGCAAGTTCCTGCCTGCGGAAACGTAACGCTAATCGAAGGGGCAGCGGTTAGGACTGAGGCAGTGTTTTCAGCAGCGCTGCAAAAATCGCAGAAGAACTGCAGCACGCAACGGGAAATGAGTCCAACGATCAGATTGCTCGGAACTGAACCATCTTGTATGCTGTCCAGAACGGTATCCAAGCGCCTTGCGCGTCGAAATGTCAGATACATACTGTTGCTTGTCGTTCTAACCGGTGTCCTGTCAGGTTTTCTCTTCCTGCGTAGCACTTTCTCCACGTACTATGCGGGTGAAAAACTGAGACAGTGTGAAGAACGGCTTGCGAAAGGAGAGGCTCTTCTGCTACAGCGGCGTGTATCAAATATGGACGAAAATACAGAACAGCCTCCTAGAAGGGTTGCGGCTAAACACTTCTTGCGATCTGTGCTTGTTTTCGATGCCGTGGAGCACTTCAGCTCGGTCATCAATACAAATGCTCCAGGACGAGCAACGTTCCTGGGAACTAGTTCCCGAGGACGAGGTAGACCAGGATGGGCATATGAACCACGTCCCTTACTTCTGAACTTGTCCAATGGCGCCTGGTATTTGCCTTTGGACGGGGAACCGCCATCGATTCCGGCAGTATTGTTATGGTTAGACAGATCCAGGAATGAGCGAAGGCTGCTCGTATGGACGAGCACAACCGCGGGGATTGCGTATAACCCTCCTCGTGAGTGCGCGGAAGCTGGATCCACCTGCCAACTGGAACTCATCACATCGAGTACAACCCTTGCGGGTTCCTGTAATGTTGAGAAGCGCAATCTGAGCCTTTTTCTGAGCGCAAATGGAGCAGCAGGCACCTCATGCCTAGCAGAGGTTCGAATGCAGGTTACACTTACAAGCACAAACGCGCAAGAATGGGAACCAGAACCGTCTCTACAGACGCTCGCAATCGTGCGCCCGTTCACGGAGGACCAGATACCTAAGCTCATGCGATCTCTGGATCAATGGAATGATCCATGGCGCTTCCCGTGCGAACGAAGCGGAGACTTTGACCGCCCGGACCTCGTATTCTACGCAAACAATGAACAAGCTCTCGTGTCGGCTCGAGCCGTTTTTCAGCGCAATCATTCATGGTCTTCCTGTTTCCAACGGGTGCGCTGGATTGAAGCCAATGTTGAACCAACCGTCGACGTTCATCCAGATGGCACCTGCTTCCAGTTCTACAGCATCTTCGATGATCCGCGATTCCGGAACTACTATCAGTATTTCTTTCTGATGGAGCCTGACGTCCACCCGATACGGGCTTTTTGGTTGGACTCGATTCAGAGACAAATCAAACTCAGTGCACCTCAGGCCACGTTCTGGATACGCGGCTCCACATCAAAGTGTGCCGGTTGGTACGCAGCGAACGACTTTCATATTAACGGAAATGCCCTATACAACCTCTCATCCCGACAGTTTCGCGATTATCTGATACGTGTGCAACGCGCGTTTCAGCCGCGAGGCCACGTTCGCCACGCTCCGGGCTGCTCTGGCGGCTATGGTGGATTCGATCATTCTATCTTCCATTATGCCGTAGAAATAGCTTCGAAAAATTCGCACAAGTGGAAAATGTATCAAAAGCTGTGTTTCGACGATCGGAAATCACCTGTTTGGAATTTCTGCAAACACAGATTTCTGCCTTGGCGAGTATACACGGAGAGTAACGGAAGTGCGTCCCTCGTACACAGCAGCTGGGGTAATAACGTAGATTTTTGGGACCCAGCAGTTCACGGCATCAAACGGCTTGAAACTAGTATGCTTGAAATGATCCGCCTTTGGGAACAGGATCCTTTTCCACTACATCCTCGTTTTCGTGCTTTTGCGCTGCTACACTGTCGCAAAAGGCAGCTTTTTTAAGCCTTTCCTGACCCTGCACTGCATCTAGACGAGAGCAGCTGTTCCGACGCATGGGCGGATGGAAGTTCATATTTATTTTGTATGTAAGAACCTCAGCAGCGGAAATCGGAATCCATGGAAGCTCTCCGCTGCAGCCCACTGGAAGCATCCGGCACAAGAGACACCGAGGAGCTTTCTGCGGACCCCTGGAACGCAGCTCAGATCCTGGGAATTCCACAATCATCAAATTGAAGCGTTCTGGTAAACCCCTTGCCTTCTTTGAATAAGGAAGAGTAGCCATGCGCCATGGGCGTCCAGTGTCTGCATCATCAAGGGCACTGCCCTTTCGGAGAAGCGGACCCGCGGTGCCGGCGGGGCCCCCGTTCGGTATCCGTAGGGATTCACGGCTCCAGCGCATGCCACGCAGAGCACTGCAACTGGTGGTGCATACCAGTCTAGTTGATCAGCAGAGCGCCACGCGATACATCCTCGAAGCGTACGAGCAATAATCTGGAACCTACGCCCGGTGCCTGCGATGCACTTAGCACTCTACGATGCAGCTAATCTAGCTCGTTTCCCGAGGAGCCTTCGTTAGCACTACGAAAGATCTCGTCGGCAAGCGCATCGAACAGCCTGGAATATAAAAGGCTCTGCAGAGGCCTCTCGCCTGATTCCTGTCGAGAAAAGTTGCAGTCGCCAGCAGCGTCCAGTTTCTGAACATTGCGGGTGGCGCCTTGACGTCGTTCACCAAACCCGCGAAAAAATCACACTCCTCCGCAATGCTTGCAACGAAACGATCATCGTAGACAGGCGCATTCCTATCGTTCATGCCTTCTGGTACGATATTCGTGGATACGAACGGCTTCGGAAGAAGACTTGAAGCATTCATTCGTACAAAACGCAAGGTTGTATTTCCTGGAAGAAAAAACGATGAAGGAAAGTGGTGCCACTCATCGCCCATACACAACGTGCATGCAGATTGTGCACAGTGCATTTTCGCAAGGTGCCTGAACACCTTAAACGGTGCTGCGTAGAAACGCTGCTGACCTATAATTCGAGACCAGCTGGCAACGACACCCAAGACCAGCAAAGCCCTCATCAGAAACCTGCCGATGCGTCTCGTTCCACGCTCAAAGCTGCGCCAAACGACTGTGCATCGAGCGGCGCCCCAGCACACAAGTGGATAGATCGGATAGAGAAATCGCTCCTCCTTGTGCGCTTGTGCCGAGAAAACAGCTAACCAGGAAAGAAAAGCGCCAAACACCAGGGCCTCTACCTTGCAGAGACGCCAGTCTGCTGAGGAAGCGAAACCAGTACGCTTTCCGAGGAGCCGCAATACGTGGAGCAACTGCACTGCGGCGTACCAAACTGCGAAGGCGAAAAGCAGAGGGAAATTCAAGTTACTGTTTTTGATATAGTACGACCAGGGCTCTGTGCCGAAAACCTCAGGTCCTCTGTCCTTGTTCGGGAACACATTGTACAACACGAGACGCATAGGTGCGACGACGATGCGGCCATAGTACGCGCTGTCTACGAGCGTCATGACAGCCAGAGTGCTAGCAGCATAGACTCCTGCTAACACAACGAATCGACCCGGTGGCAGCCGCCTTTCCACTGGTAGCAGAAGCGGAATCCCCAGGAGTCCGACGAACGGCCAGCCGACGAGCACCGCGTTGGCCACGAGCATCATGGAAACAAGTTGCTTGCCGCTAAGCCACGATGCGTACGCAAACATGAACTGAATCATCGTGAAGCTGGAGGGCAGGACCGATGGACTTGCATAGAACATGCCAGCTGACATCGCAGACAGCAAAAGATACCAATTCCCCGTGTTCGATGCCTGGTACAGCTGGTCCATACTGAAAGCAAGCGAGACCTCAGCAACGAAGCAGGAACCGGCGTTCACGATGCGGATTATCTGGAAAGCAGCTGTTTTTTCGGAGCCTAGGCCACGGCCGATCCAACGCCACCAAAGAACTGGAATCTTGAAGAGCAACAAATATAGATAGCTGCGAAGTGCATACTCTGGCGAGTACTCCCAGGTTTGCAATCCGCTTCCGTATAGGAGAAAGTGTAAGGGTTCCCAGTAGTTGAAGACTTCGTCGCAGTCCGTGATGACGGCAAGCTCTGCGGCTCCGATCCTCACAACCAGTAGCATCGCAATCAGTAGCAAGCGAGCACACCGCTGTCTGCTCCGAATACCTGCTTGGTGGGAGCTATCCTTCAGGTGGTGCGTCGTGGCAACGACGTTCCCGATCCCCAGGTTTTCTGGCGCTCGACGCCTAAAAGCACGGCGCATCTGACGAGGGCAAGCAAGCCTTTAGGAGCCTCCTCAGTAGGAGGCTCTCTATCTCGTGACGCAAAGATCAGCGGCGGAAACCCGAAAACAGAATCCGCCTGTTTGATGCGGTACAAGGCATCCGGTATTCTGGCGGTTGCCCGGCACACGCCTGCGCTACGTCCGAGATGCTTGTAATGCTTTCGCTGGGCAAGGAGGCTGTATTTTGAAAGCTTTCAATTTAAAGTGTACATTTACTAATTTTTGTACCACGTACCGCTAAACTTCGTGCAGGTTATCTTTTTCAAGCAGTTTGGTGTCAGATATGGCAGCTAAAGTGAGCAAACCTTCTATATGGAAGATGTTGGCGATCGTCGTTCCAGGAGAAAGTTTTTGATCGAGTTGCAACGGCGTAGTGGTGCTGGGAACGATAACTAACCGTTTCGCTTCGAACTTGAACGGCGAAGTAACCACAGTGTTTCGTTTTGGGCGCTTGCATGGAATATTTTATGATTCAAGTTCCCATTGGAGGTGAGACTTTTTACTCAGTGGCAAAACGCAAGGAGGCCGAGCGGCGACTCGCGCGCTTGGCCTCAGAGTCACCAGGGAGCAGTGCCGATTCTTCTGTCCTCGGCTCCAACGTACCCGCAACGCCAGGACTGGAACGAGCTGGAGACGTCTCGTTGAGTCATGATGAAGAGGTTTCTAGCGAAAAACCGAAAAAATGGCCCCGAGTATGAGAAGCTTGCCGCACGGAAAGCGCCATGCTTGCGGTGCCGTTCACATGGTAATATTAGGTGCTTTCGCGTGAACGCGGTTGCCCTGCCATGTTTTTCATAGTGGAGCATTCCTTAGTCAATCAGGAGATACAAGGACACAAGAACAATGCTGGTACTCAGGGTGTGGGTTCCAAAGCGGCATATGCGCCGTTTGGATTGTATCACGTCACAACGGGACTGGGCGTATGCAGAGATTGCAGCATACATGAACGCTGCCGTTGACCAGAGATGAAACCTCAACTACCGACGAGTTATCGGAATGCAGCACCTGCTGCTGCCCTGAGCAACACGTCCTACCCCGTTGCTTGGTCAAATGTTTCGCTCGTTTGCATGAGGAATCCTATCTGGATTGCTCTTGTCATGCAGACATATTCAGCAATATCCAATAGCGGAACCCTAGTACAGCTCACCAGTTGTGCGGGAAGATCGTTCCCAGTACATACGTATGGTGCTGGAGCCTCACCAGAATCCTGAACGCACCACGCGAGACTCCATTGCCCCCTTTCCTGACCACTGAGTTTTTTCCATCGGAAGTCGTTAGTGTTTCAACGCAATGCCGAAACTGGGAACTGAACGATTCCATAGAAACTTTGCTCGACAGAGCCGGTTAACGCTGTTTAGCCCCGAGAAATTTCCGGAGTTTACTCGATTTGTTCAAGTTTCGGTGGAGAGAGTGCATGCGCGCATGGTTGCTGGTGGAATCAGACCAAAGCATGCCACTCACCTTCGTTTACCTCACCATCTGAAGGTCGGTTGTTCTGGAGTGACGAAAAATGGCGTTGTCTACGAGCCGGGCAGCATAGCGTGGAGAGGAGAAGCCACGAAGTGTGTTTCTCCTCAGGATGAAGTCGTACGCGATCCTGCACATGTCGTATTTCGTAGGTGACCGCAGTATTGAATCGCCGTACGCGCAAACATTATCGGGAAACACACTTATCCCTTCTGTACGAACACCATTTTACTCTTCGTTGGCGACACATACATAGTTCTAAGCTTTCTCTCGAACCAAGTCTCATCGAACGAGAAGAGCATCCGTCCTTAACGTAACAAGAGTTCGCGCGTCAGAATCGAATCCACTGTGTATTGTTCAAGGCGCAACGCTCTCCCACAGACGCACTCTTTTTTTCCTCGGCCATCCATGTCTCTTCTTCACCGCTCGTATTGACAGTGCGAAAACCACAAATCATGGAACTGGGTTTTTGATGTTTCTCAGAGAACGCACGAACAGGACTGGAATGACCTGGAGAGAGTCGTACAGAGAAAATTTGCTGAGTTCTATGTTGAGTGCGCGACGTTCAGACTAGGGACACAGCAAAGACTGCTTCAACTACTTGCTGAACATTAATTGGCTGACTTGGATAAGTAAACCCGTTTTTCGATAGGTAGCGGTGATTCCATGACGTCTCCCCGCGATGTTTCTCCGCCCAAACGATACACCCTTTTCGAAGAATAGTCGGAAGAAAAAACAAAAACAGAAACTGCGTGCTTGTTCAAGAGTACTGGAATTCACTGCTCACCGAACATAGCAACGAGACTTGTCATGGCGAAAGAATCTAAGGGCGTGTCAGATTAAAACAGACCACTGAACTGGGCGCTCTGTTCATCGCTTTCGATTTCCGAACTGTTTCATGTACAGCCCCGACATTTGATGCGCGGTTCGAAGAGCTTACGAATGCATATACTTTTAGAACTCTATGCTGACTTCTCGGAATGTTTACTTCGATGCTCTTCTACTGGAATTCGTGACATCAGTGTAATCAAGATGATTCGAAACGCCCCCGAACAATGGTTCGTGCACTAAGCAACGTCATTATCAAATGAATACGTACATGCCTCGACTGTTCTCCTTTGCTTACGTGTCGCCAGCTTCAATCAAGCATACTTCAAGGTTCGAAATTTTCGTTCCGAGCTAACTCCTGTACGTTGCGATTCTAGCGCCTGACTTGATGATAAGAGCGACTCAACGTCGTCCGCTGAGAACTTTTCTGGAAGCTCATACGGAAAGTTCATTCAAGTTTTGACATCAAATTCTCGATTTCGCTCGAAAGACATATCCCTCCCTCTTGATGGCCATCGACGAGCCGGCATGAGTGAGCACGATGCTACATGTCAAGCAATATGATTCCAGAAACTCCCGTTTTTCTATCTGGATGGACAATTGGTCTTGGATTTGGACTTCAGTCATCACAGAGAACCGTTTCTATCCAAGGTACACCTCGGCTTTGCACGAAGAAGCTTAGGCTAATTAAAAAGTTCCCGGCACGGTCTCCAGTCTTTGTTTTCATTCTGATACCATTTTTAGGGAGAACAAGATCGAATTCCACGAATCCTTAATGGAAAAGAAGAGCGAGCGCTTCCACGTGCAACGGACATAGTCCTCCCCGAGCCAATCGC
Source organism: Cyanidioschyzon merolae strain 10D (assembly GCF_000091205.1). Lineage (NCBI taxonomy): Eukaryota > Rhodophyta > Bangiophyceae > Cyanidiales > Cyanidiaceae > Cyanidioschyzon > Cyanidioschyzon merolae. Next base: position 397,915 of record NC_010143.1, read on the forward strand.
CCAGAAGAAATCAGGAATCTTAGAGTACGGTGCTGGACGCGAGAGCGGAGGAAACATCCAATGAAGCTTTCTGTGCCTATCAAGCGAACGCACCAACTGATGAAGAAAGCATTCACGTGCCGCAGCGCTGCGCTTCGATGAAGAGAAGGTGCGGTGGACGCATGGGAAACCGCACCCCAGCCCAGCGTGACCGGTGCGAAGGACACACCGAAGATGTACACAAAGCAGATGAAAATAACCAGAGGATCCCAGCTGGCAACGATCGTATATTTATGAAACGGACCGCCAACACCGGGACGCAGTGAATTCCGGATTTTGAGGCTGCCATCAATGTATCTCGACTGCTAAAATCGTAGCTGGAGGCACAGCAGAAACCAGCGCATTAGAAACTGAAGATAACAGAGTCGAAAAGGAAGCAGTGGTAGAAAGGATGCACAAATGCTAATGCTGATGGCAGTGGGAAAAGAATCAGAGTTTCAGACGAACGCTAGACTTCGACAAGGCGATGCATTTCATTCGATCCAAACAGTTCAGTACAAAATATCAGTGAAATAGAAAATGTCCCGCGACCATGCAGGATCAATGAGCACCCACGGATAGATGCCTCCCAGGCTTTTTTGACCCGCTGTCTGCTATCGGTTTCAGCTTCTCACTGTACGCTTCGAGCGTGAGGGGATGTCCAACAAAATTTGGACCCCCAGCTCCTCGGGTCCCGTCTCCAGCACCGCATATCGTCTGATACTGATGGCGGCGTTGAAGTCTCGGTTCATAAACTCCATACGTTTTGATGCCTCTAGTTGATCTTATCAATGTGCGTATTCCCCGAGCTCGCGCTTTCAGTACCATTTGCTGCTCTGCCAACTCTCCGTGCGTGTCCAATGCCGAAGCGCTCCGTTGGCTTCTCTCCGTTACGGCCTTCTGAAGCGTACATTCCTGCTCTTTCCATAAGTTTGAACATGAACGCACTTCCTGACGCCTTTAGATGATTACTTCCCCGGAGAGAGACGGACTTGCTGAGGGACTATGACATGTATTCCCCGTGTGTCACCGTGTGCTGAACGCATTAGCGATTCGCCCAATGGAGCGATCACTGCGTACCAAGATAGAAAATACTCATAGGATGGGGTTGAACCACGGAGCTAACGGAGCAATGGAAAGCAACTGTATCCCTATAGAATTCGCAAAAGCTCGGGCGCAAGGGGAACGATGAAATGCAACGTTGTCCGATAGAATAGCGTCTCCAGACCTGCAGAGCAAAAGTCTTCAATTATTCCACAATGTGGAATGGTGTTTTCTGAGCCTTCTATTCGAGTTCGATCGTACATTTAACAGGTTAACTGCTCTGCAAATACCCGGATAAGTTGTGACGGTTTCGTCCGAAGGACGTCTCATCGACCGAAAACATAAATGGACGTCCCTGTGTTTCATACCGATCGTAATGTTCCAGGAACGCTGTCGTTGCGATTGGAAGGAAGATGCCATTGCTTGAACGATGACTCTTTTTGAGATTGTATCCCAGTGTTTTCAGGATCATAGGCGCGACTTGGTGAGAAACAGAGACGCCTGTGGCGGCTATTATCGTCGCTGTTGCTTTCCGAAAATGGTGATCAACGGATCGTTTTCTAAGATCGACTGCAAGCGACCTCTATGAATATCGATCTCTGGCACGGAGTGCATCTACATTTTTCTTATAGTTTTCGCCAACCATCTGAGTACGTCGGTATGACTGTCCTAAACGAGGAATGCAGTCCTCCTTGGACTGTTCAGAAATGAATGTAAATGCTACATGCAAATCATCTACGATCTACACTATGCATTGCATTGCGATTTCGATCTCCTAGACATCGCAGCGGAAGTGAAACAGAATTTAGTACAAAGACTACAAGAACGGAAACCTCGGGCCTCTTTGATGGTAGCGTTCACGCATCCGATAGATGCCAATATGACACATCTGGTGAAAAAGCAGCTAAACATTCGCGTCGATTCGTTTTCTGGGTCTGTTCAGGGCATGGTGCTGGCATGTGCGTGCTGGCACTCACCAGCACTCACTGAACGTTGCTTTGCAGTCGCGAAATGCGAAAGCATCCCGCTCCAACGCGAGTTCGCGGTGATGAACTTGTCTTCAGCATCGCTTCCAAAGTCCGAATGCGACCAGCAAATGCCTCTTCATGGGAAGCTTGCGGCAAATACCATCTCAGTTTGACATGGATGAATTCGTGCTCGACATTTCACGAGTGCAGCGCAAGAGGTCAATTCACTGTCCGCTTACACCTGTGCATGCGACGGCAACATAGAAACCGGAAACGAGTATTCTGCATTCACAGGAAATACCCTGCAGCATAGGCATCTGGATCCCATCCAATCGTTCAGAGCGCTTTTCCGCACGGCGCTGCTGAGGGCGCACTGATCCGTAAAACGCTTGGGATGTTTCGGTAGACATCTCGCTGCCTTTCGAGTCGAGCTTGTTGCGAGAGGAAAACCCAGCAGCCGGGGGACGTTCACGAGTTGCGTTTTTGCCATGAGCGCTGCGCGATCGTCTTCGACGAGCGTGGTGAGTCCGGCAGCGCCGGCGGACCCCTGTGCTAGGCTCAGGGAGGAGGCGCTGCGCTGCGTCGGGGAAGCCAAGCGCCAGCCTGGGGCACACGATACCTGCCGCGAAAAGAAAGAGTGCTATCGACGCTGTCGTGACCTTTGGCTGGCCGAAATACGCAAGGCACGACGTGAAGAGCGACTTCCGAACCCGGCGGTGACGGGCCAAACGCCGGACACCAGCTAAACCTCGCTCTGGGTGGTAATCGTCCGCAACCTGTGCGGCCGACTGGGATGATTTCCACGTTGAAAGCACATTTGGACTTTGTTCGCTTTGGGGGAGTCTTCGCAGATCAGAGCTGTTGTCGTCGAGGCTACCCGCGGCCGCCAGCTCGCTGGTCGGCACTCGAGTCTGGGGCAGCCTGGTGCAGGCGACGTGCTGCGTTCGCTACAGACAGCGCGTTCTGCGGTGTCAGGACCTTTGTTATTCCAAGACCTCTTCTGGAGCGCAAGGCACCACAAGCGGTAACGAGCATCCAGTAGCAAGCAAGCAAGCTAGCATAGACGCGCCCCCGATAAAGTGCACATGTGCAAATATGCCTGCAGCGCTGCCGTCGACAACGGACTTGTCTATGTGCAGCCAGTGCATGACACCGATATGCGTCCGTTCACGCTTCGTCTGCATCGGGCCAGCAACTGGTCTGATGATATTCTCCAGGCAGCGATTGAGATGAACCTGTCGTGGGGCTGTCTGTTTATGGAAGCGCGCCATGTAGGTGTACCTGGCCAAGAGTTGGTCATGGAAACAAGGACGCCTCTCCATTCCGTCGTTTTGCGTCTCGTGTAGTACTCGAATCCGATATCCACCGGTGCATCCAAGGCGCTACGTTCAATGCCGTGGAGCGTGACCTGGAGACACTGCCGGGTTTCCGCTTCGTGCGTGCCCTTCCTGAGACTGTTTCGCACCGCGTTTCAACATGTATTCGGGAAGGACGCGTCTTTAACGCTGCTCCTCGGTTCCATCCATCACAGTCTGGTCATGAACAGACACGTCGAACGTGCGCAGCAGAAACGGGAACCCCAAAAACATCTCGTTGCGAGGCCGTCTCCGCTGGCTCACAGGCCGTATGATCGCGCATTGCACTACGACCAAGTCAAGCTAAAAGCATGTCGTTTACCACTCGAGGTCTGTGCGACCGCGCTCTCCAACACACTAGGTATTTTACACAACATCACTTCCACCAGGGCTTCTCACCAGTTCGAAAGTCGGTCTCCTTCCAGGGTTTGATCTGTACGAACCCGTCATCATCCACTTTGGTATGTGCCAGAGCGAGCGGAAGCGGAGCTGGACCGCGCACCACCTTCCCTGTACGATCGTACTGCGAACCATGGCAAGGGCAAATGAACTTGTTCTGTGCTGCGTTCCAAGGCACCACGCAGCCGAGGTGCGTGCAAACAGCATTCAGTGCGTAGGTTTCGAGCTCGCCGGCGTCGTTCACAACAAGATACGTGGGCTCCCCGTTCAGGCCTTGCACAAGATCACGAGAGCCGGGGGGATGCGTCTTCAGATACTCCTCCTTCTTGATAGGCGTCCCGAGGGCGTCCTTGGCAATCGCGCCGCCTGAACTCTTGTTCTTCGACGGCGGCATGAAGTAGCTTGCGTATGTGCTCAGCATGATGCTTGCTGGGAGTCCAACTGAACCCAAGAGAATGAGGTTCAGCAGCGTGCGCTTCCCCATATCTGGTATGTAGTCGTCATCGGAGCCCGAGGAGCCGCCACCGTCGCCACCGCTTCCGCTCCCTCCACGCGCGTTATCAACTGTACTCGGCAGCGCATACGTCATGCGCAGTGCCACACGCTTCCTGCCCAGCGTTGTATGCTGACGTTCGACCGTACCAGGATAACACCGAGGCACCGTTCTAAACGTAAGGCTATTTGTTGTAAGCACGAACATTATCCAGCGTTATACACAACAATGAAACTGCGAGTTGCAATCAAGTAAGAACGCAAACGTTCATGCAACACGAACGGAAAAATCGTTTCGTGATCATCGACGATGGGCGGCAGCGTGCTCGCGATGCAGGGCTTCGAAGGATCGCGGCGTTCGGTGCAGCGGAATCGGGATGCCAGAGACGCCAGCACACTTAACCTTTCTGTGCCTGTGCTGGAAAAAAAGAACGCAGCTATCTCTTTGAGAGACATCAACATCTGGGAATCACTGTGGTAAATGAAGGCCAGCCACTTACTTTGAGTGTAGTGCTAGCAACTGATGGTCCCGTAACTGAGCTCCAGCACTCACCAGTTGTCAGCGAACTCATACTCTACCCCCTAGGTGGAAGGTCCAGCGAACCAGATGCGCACACGGGACCAGTGTTACGCGTACCTAATCACTGGTGGGTGCCAAGCACAGACCCGAGTCGCCAACCGACGGCAACGCTTTCCATGTACGATCACGCAGGAGAGAGGCGGCTCCCAGGATTCATCGTAACAGCCAAGTTTCTCCAATGTGTTGTGAAGCGAAAGCAAGTTTTGCATCCGCAGGCTGTCCGAGCACAAACTGACAACGAGACCCAGTTCTACGTCAGGTGAAGCATGCCTCGAGCAGACGCCGTCTGCGGTACGGCAACGCCGTTCTGTTTCTGTGCTACGACAGCACCGGCGCTACAAGCGCTATTGAGGCGGATGTTCACGGGCAGGCACTCGGCGCCCGATAGCACGTCTGAAACACCATTACATCCGAGAAGAAGTATGGGTTATGAAACTTGGACGTAAGGCGTGGAATGACGAAAGTTCCACCGCGCGCAGGCATCAAGCGCACAGAGTCGCGGCACGCTCGCCTGTGTGAGAAGTTTTCACATGGAACAAAATCCGCTGCATTTGCTGTTGCCGCTGATTTTTCTCCAATGACAAAACGTTTACATTGTACTTGGATTCCAGATAGCGAGATGGATGGGTATAGCTGATCGAAAAAGTGTCCATCATGATGCACTCTACCTCCATGCTCCGTTCCTTATACTTCCTTTCGGATGTACAGATCGTTTTGTGCGTTCTGTAGTGCGACCGAGTGCCTGCTTTGGGCACCCGCCTTAGCGCCTATACCACTGGGACGGATGCATCATGGAGATAGAACAGCGTTGCCATACCACTGAGGGCGACGGATCGAGGAACGCTTTACCTGATACAGCGTTGGAGTCCAGAATAATTCTGGGAGCCTGTAGGCTAAACAGACAGAACTTTTGGCTGCGAAAGCACGAACCGATATACTAGGAGTCTACTGCGATCTGGGCGACGACCAAACACAGCATCCCGCATCTAGTCCCAGAATGAACCGCGTTGCGGACGAGCTGCTCAGGTCTCGCCACAGCGCCCGCTACTGGGGGGAGCACGAAGCACGAGTCCGGGAGACTCGTCCGGCTCGCGGGACTTTTCGCCTAGAGGGAGGATTCTTCAGAATATGGAAACCTTTTCCGCCTTTTCAAAGTTTATCGTAGAAGGGGAAAGAAATTGCCGTATCGTTGCTCGCTAGTCGTGAGTCTCTTTTCTTTGTTCAACATAGCGCAGTCGATTTGCGCACCAGGGAGATCTGTCAGTTTCGAGTCACGACGCGTATGCTGCCGTTGAAGGGAAACGCGATCCTGATCAATAGCGTGCTGCTCTAATGTGCAAGTTGTACTTGCGTTAAAGACGTGGCAAAGTACAGTTCTTCAGTTCATTTGTGTTTCAAACCTCAAACAAGTGTATTCAACTGTTTTTTCGCAGTATATAACTGAAGCGTTCAAAGTCCGTTACAAAAAATAAAGAAGGAAAGTCATGGAAAACCAAGTCGACGATCCTGGAGGCCCAGTGTGGCTGGCCGCCAGAAAAAAAACAAAAAAATAGTGCCGAGTCCAGAAGAAAGCGAAGTGAAAAAGAAGCATTAGGGGAGGCTCTACGTCGAAGGCAGCAAGAAAGACGTCTGTACAACGAGATGGCGGTGAAAGCCTGTCTTCGTAAACATACCAAGGATCCGTACAAGGAAAAGTTGCGAGGCGCTATCAGAAACCGTGTCGAGTTCTAATCCATGAGTATTATAAAGGCGTCATCAGTACGAATGCATTTGGTGTCGGAGATGTACGGAGACGTGACGCACATGGAAACAGTCGAGGTTCCGGATGCGTTTTCCGACAAGACTTCTATTCGTCACCTGATGCTTGGTACAGGGGAATCGTCGACGAAAAAAGAGCTAGTCCATGCCTTCCACGAAAACTTTGCAGATTTCCGCTTCGAGGGTACTCGATACAAGGGTGACGGAAGTATTTACACATACGGGGCGATGAAGTACATCACGAACCTGAGGAACCATTTGACTATGAACCCGGAGCGTTTCATGATACGCACCGTCTTTGCGCTGTACCCGGGACTGTCTCGCAAAGGAGTATGGGCGATTATCAATGGGATCACGAACGATCGCAAGCATGAAGATGACAAGGAGGCGGATCTCGCGACGAAGAAAGTGCAGGATAACGACTCTGTCGTTCACGCGGACCCTGGGAATACGAATATCATAACCATCGCAGCACCCAAGCGTGGGGAAGATGGTACTGACGGTACCTTGCGTCAGAAAGATATGTGTCTTTTGAGGTTCTCGAGAGCAAGATACTATCGAGAATCCGTTATAATGAATGCGAGAAAGAAAATCGACACATGGAATGCAGGAATGAAGGATCACCTGGAAGCTTTGAGGGAGGTGACGAGCCACGGGGCGGACTTTACAGCTTCTCGGAAATTCATGGAAGTTCGTGTTGCTCATTGGGATGCGCTGTAGAAAGAATATACAAAGCCCCGGCGGGCTCGTTTGCGTATGAATTTGTATTGTGGGAGGCAGCGTGCATTCGCAATCTTTTTCAATGAGTTGCGTGCCCTGAAGGAGGACGAGCGTCAAAGTCTCGTAGTAGCATACGGAGCAGGGCGCTGGAAGACCCAAAAAGGATGTACACCAGCTCCAACGACAAGAACGTACAAGGAGTGCGCACGGCGTTTTGTTACGGTGCCTGGAGATGAGTTCCGAACATCGTATGTGCATCATGAACTGTGATGTACGCTTCAGAGAGTGGAGATGGAAAAGTGCCAGAGGAGCCCTGAGGATATAAAAAAGTACGGAGCGCTGACAGATGAGCAAATGGAAAGGAGGGCGAAAGTTCGAGGATTGCTTGCATTAGTAAGTACAACCAGTGATGGCAAGAAACGTATGGAATTCGTGAATCGTGACTTTAATGCCGCCGTCAATATAAGGAGATATGCGGTGCTGGAGAATAGACCTCCAAAGAAGACACAACAGGACTTAATTGGATAATCACTCAAGGTGGAATTATATGAGACAATATTGGAAGCGGTAGTAGGTGGCCGGTCCAAAAAACTAAGAGGCGTCTGCACGTCAGCTGAAGATGTCTAGTCTAGGGCGGGTCACTCGCCGCTATTGTACACGGCCGCTGGTGGCAACGTTTTTCGTTTGAAAGGCGTTTGCTGTCTGTCGATCGAAGCCACCATAGGCTCACACCTAACTAGAAGCCCCGGTTTGAAACTGCATAGGCAGCGTATAGAGATCCAAATCGTCGACAAGCCACTTCTTCTCAATGCTCGCGAGCGAGCAGTTGCAAGTATTTGGAGGACACACTCGCTCGAACTAACGCACCTGTCACTGCGAGCGGTTCCACATCATGGTTGTTGTAGCGCACTTACTCTACGTGACGGTTTCCGTGCACGCAACTTTAGACGAGATTCTTAGCGGTTGGGGTCGGAACTTAAAATGCGTCCTAGATCGGAGGCGCCCTGGCCTCGCAGGGCCTAGAGACACCCGGCCTCGACCAAGGTCAGGCGGGCACGTTCTTGACGCATTATTCGCACGCAAGCTTCCTTTTCCACCCAAGGACTCGTTTGATGGGTGGTGCACGGCGCCACTTCAGACGATGGCTTCGCTACCTTCTCCGTGGCCCATCGTGGCGATAAAGAAGCGTCGGCGAATCGTCTTTGCAGGGTTCTCGGTGACGCGGGCAGTTTTCAAAAGGATAACTGAGTCGTTTCAGCAGCGCTGGCTGGCGAAAACCGGAGAAGATGTCGACTTCGGTCTGAGTTTTGCGGGATCTGGTATTCAGTCACGGGCCATTCGGGACGGTCTTCCAGCGCATGTATGCTGCTTGGCGCTCGTGGATGATATCGAAAAGCTCGCACGCGGGGGCTTCATTGACCAGGCGTGGCGGATGCGAACCCCCTACAACGGTATTGTTGCCCGCTCGCTGACGGTGGCTGGATACCGTCCTCAGTTGGACGCATCTCCGTCGACGGATAAGATATGCGAGTGCTTCTACGATATTTTGGCGAAGAATCTTGCAGTCATTACAGCGAATCCGAAATCAGCGGGAGCTGCACGGTGGAATTTTTTAGGGTTGTGGTCCGCGGCGCGCTCCGGAACTATGCGCTTCGAACCGACATTTATTCAGAATGCGCTGCAAGCGAGGGACTCGACAAAGAACGCGATCCTCCATCGAATGCTCGAGACGGAGAATGACTGGATTGCTTTGGCCTTTCTCAGAGAGGTGTATCTCCGGGCTCCGGTGCTCCCGCGGGACGGACGCGATGCCACCGATGTCTTTCTGCGCCAGGAGCTGGGTGACGTGCTAATAACGTACGAGAATGAGGCCATTTTGGCTCAGATGCGGGGTCTTCCCCTCGCGTACAGCATACCATCAGCGGAAGCCAACTGTCTCATTGAGTTCCCCATCAGCGTAGTGGACCGGAACGCAGACCGCGAGAAAGTTCGGGATGTCGCTGATGCTTTTGTGGAATATTGTTTCAGCGACGAAGCACAACAGATTTTTGCTGACTACGGATTTCGCCCGGTTTCTGAGCGAGTGTTTCAACAAGTTCGGGAAAGATTTCCATCCCCCAGTATTTTAGAGACTGTAGATGAACACTATGGTGGATGGAGTGCCGTCATGCAGAAATTTTTCGTCACCGGGGCAGTCTTCGATATTCTTTTAGAGCAGGTATCACTTGAGCTCTTGCGTAGAAGGAGAAGTCAGAGGCGATGGATCTTCGGTGGCAGGCGCGGCCGAGGTGCACAGCAGGGCAACATTCCACACCACAAGCACGCGAACCTGGTCATGGACTCTGACGAATCCGAGCAAAGCACCAACTATGCATCAATGCAAATCCCGAGAACGAATCTCGTCGTCGTCGAATACGAGCAGCAGCAGCAGCAGCAGCGTCTATGTCGAGACGGGATATCTGACGAGCGTTGCATACGCGCGGCTTCTTGGCTGCAGTAAGCCGACGACGACGAACAGATACTGATTGCACGTATCCAACGAATAGGTCGCAGACGGTCCAACTGCTCGCTACGCAACCAGCTTCAATGTTTGCGTGTTGCGCTGCTTTTGGCGAGAAGCGCGTTGATAGCGCCGTAAAACTGTTTGGAAGCATTCAAGTTGAGATCACGCGGAACGCAGACTCGTTGGCGAATATGCTCGAGAGCGCCCCTTGCAACAGGATCCGACACAGGAGGTGTGCCTTCAACGGTTCCGTGAATCAGCACCTGTGCAACACTGCAAAGCGCTACCTCAATGCTATCCGCATCCGGCGCGTTGTCTCGGCAATGCTTCCGCATATCGTTGACGATGCGAGAGAAATTACGAATGATCGCAGCTGCTGCCTCGAGTCGAGATTCACGGACAGTCGCGGGGCAGGTGCTCTCTGAGCTGTACTCGACCCAGGGTGTGCGTTCAGCTTCGTGCAGCACTTGCTCTTGGACGCGAGTAGCCTCTGCAGACTCGGAGCGCGCGGTGGTGCATCGTCCTATTTGCGGAGGTAGGTTCAGAACCGTTGAATACGCGTTTGCTTTCAAGTACGAGGGCCGCTCCTCGATTGCCTGAAACCATGCCTCTAATCGCGGCCAGCGAGCATTTCCTCGGATCTCTATTCCCTTCCAAAACGGTATGCTGTACTCGATACGCTCCAGAAAAGGAGCAATCGCACAGTCAACGAGGCCGGGTCCATGCTCGTTCCCCTCAGCGAGCACAGAGAGAAAAGGGAACCGCGGTGATTCACGAAGCGCGTACTCCACAGCATCCATTGTTTGCAAAAACTGCTCACGGAGGCGATCTGACAGGAACGTGGACCCTGTCAGATAACGAAGCCAGTCGGAGAAGAGCCGGCGCTCCAGCCTCAAAAGCTCCGTTTTGCGACGTGTTTCGGCTGGGGAGCGGGCGTAGGCGGCTGGATATTGGCTGAACATTGGATGCTCTTCAAAAAATTCCATAATATCCATCGACTCGGTGAGCAGGGCACCGGACGGCTGAAGTTTCACCGCTGGCAAGAGTCCGCTTGGGACCATGTCTAGGTACCATCGCGGTTTGGGGTTCTCCTCCGTCTCGTAACAGCGCATTGGTATATGGACAGTACGATAGGGAATCTTTCGTTCTTCCAAATAAAACTGGACTCGCTGGCAGTACGGACACCATAGCGCGGGGTCCCGGTACAGAACGACGGGAACCTCGTCATCACCGAGCCCCGAGTCGAAGACCCGACAGACTTCCTCGAAAGAGAAGTGAACGAGTCGCTTCGCTTGCCTTCGGTCAGGTTGCAGGATCCCTTGTGGAACCTTTTGGGCAAGTTTCAAAAGACGCTCAGCCAGAACGCTACGGGCCAGTGTGTCGCTCATCTTCACTGCAGCGGACCTGTTGCACTGCGCTACCTCACGTGGTGAACGACGGACTCCAAACAGTTTAGATAGAGCGCCGTTTCCGAGACCCTCACAGCTCAATGAAAACAGTACCTGCATCGAAAGCTGGTCCGTTGCTCGTCTAAAAACCCGTATTTCACCCAGTTTCCGCAGAGATACAGTGAACGTTTTAGAGATTTTGCTGTTCAAGCCACGCGCACAAAACTGGATGCTTTGCGTTGCCAAGGCACCTGATCGAGAATGAACGCTTGTCCATGCCATGTCATTTGATCCATATTTGAGTCTACGAATGCCCAAGCAGGGACATGCAATATATCGGGTACAGTTGTCTTTCCTGTAGGCTGTACAGAGAGTCAAGTGGCGACTGTCGGAAGGTGTACACTTGTCGAGTTTCGACCAACACGCTCTCTCGAGAGCAAGCGACGTGTTTCTCGAGGCGCGGGTAGAAGTTTCCCGATAAAGAGTGCGCCGGTTTGATTGCATCGGGTCTCCGACGTTCTCACAGACGTGGCCTGAAGGAGTGTGCTGCTGCTTTATCGGTCGCCCTGGATTGTTGCACAGCCGCGACTCTGAAACACAACCCCTGGACAAGCGATCGCCAATGAGACGTGAGCCAAACAGGTTAAAATATTCCTCCCTTTTCGTCGACTTGCGAAGACGAGAAACTAATGGGAGCAAAGAAGCACCAAGTCCATAACTTCCTCTTTCTATATATCAGGATGATTACGAGTCCATCAGAGGCTCCAGCACGCCATCCGTACGGGGCTCTGAAGCCACGGAAACCGGGACCCCGAGACCAGTCGCTACTGTGGTCATGCCTGATGCGGGATATGTATCCATTAAGCCTCGGCCTCAGGATACTGCGCGGCAAGAATAGACACCAGTTGCTGTGCGGCCGAGAGAGCCAGAGCGAAATCCGATTGAGCTTGTACGGAGATGCTCCGGCTGGTGAAGCGCTGTATCGCTGAACACTGAGCCCGAATTGCTTGCTCATGTTTCCGCAACGAGTTCACCGGGATCTTGCATAGACACTGCAGCACACGCGTAATCGTCGCCCAGGTGATGCCGCGGACCAGTTGAAGTGGCTCATGCTCGCGGGCAGTTCCCGGGGATTCTCTCCGACGGGCGTTTGTGCGAAGCGGCTGAGGAAGCAAGCGCGACATCGTAGCCCAGATCTTATCAGTGCGACTGCTTGCGAACCACGGCACGAGAATGAACGCGAGCTCGATCACATCACATGCAGCTATGCGCACATCCGCACGAGTTTGGAGCATGCAGCGCGGCACGTGATCGAGAACCCTGGCTACCATGGGCAGGAGCAACCTCTGGTTCGACGCGAGGCTCTCTAACAAGCCGTGCAGGAGCTGCAAGGCGGCGCGGCGGAGCTCTGGGCTCTGCCTCTCAGTGGCAGCGAGTGCAGCGCTCCCGACACTTTCGACGACCTGTGCGAGACGGAGCAACGAGGGATCCTCTTCGACGTCATCTGCATCGGCGCGGTGCTCGCTGTCGCTCCGCAAGCATGGGTGTCGACCGAGCACTGCGCAAACCGTGTCCAGCAGTTCCAGGTTACGCAATGCACGCTCCTCAGACAGAAACGCGATGCCGCGACCGATATCCACCAGCTCATCCGAGACAAGTACGAGAGACTCTGGCCCCGCGATCGAAAAGAAAAACCGTCTCGCCGATTCAGTTGATACAACTCGAATGAGGAAACTCAACTGCGCCCGAACCAGAGACTCGACGCTGGCGAAGCCGGCGGCAGTTGCAAGAACCTGCAACGTTTGTGATGCCGCCGTCGCCAGGGCATTCGTGTCAGCAGCACTGCCGGAACCAGGTTCGAGTTCAGAATCTGCGGCAAGCGACGCATTCCGAGGGATCTTATCTTCTACAGGGGCAGTCATTTGGCTAGCTGAGGTTGCAACGGGCAAACTGACTGAGGCTACAAAAGCCATATACTTGTGCAAACAGCGACGCCGGAAATCCACAACGTCTCGCGCTGCCCAAGCAGCATATACCCGTATGCCCCGAAGGATCTGGATGAGAGTCGCGGGATCGTGTCGAGATTCCTCGCCGATTTCCAGATAGACAGAGAGAAGGTCGTCGCCATTCGATCGATTGGACACAGCCTGGCTTGCGTCCGGATGCTCTCGGGAAAGCGACCCCTGTAATAGGTTGTTAGCGAACGACAGCAGACTTTGTAAATGCTGGGCTTGGGCATCGCTTTTCCGACTATCAAGACGGCCGAGCATAGGGTCCAGAAGCGGGTCCATGGCTCCCGCATAGCCCAGCAACTGAACCAGATCACAGCGTTCCCCAGGGAAGAGGCGAGCGTTTGGCGGAGCGCCCTCGCTAGCGGCTTCCAGGATCCAAACCCCTGGGCTAGCAGGGCCCGCACGTGCATCACTGTCATGAATAGCTAGCAGAAGATCGAGGATATTCCTGCGCTCGTAGAGATACTGAACAAGGCGCGGCAGCGCAGACGCTCTTTGACACTGTCCCAGGTACACGAGAAGGCCAGCAGCGCACCTCATTCGCCTGCGATGCCAAGGACGCTCCGGGTCGTCGGAGAATTCCCCCAAATCCTCGCCGATCCCGTCTAGCGCTCTTTCCGCTAATACGCTATCATAGAGCGCTTCGATAAATCGCAGTGCACGGGCAGCGAGCACAGCAACCTGGTGATGTTCGCTCGTGAGATATAGCGCCAGGTTTGCAAACAGCATTGGCACGTCATCTGCAAACGCATCCTGCATCCGAATGGATTCGAGCACTACAGTGCAAAGATACACACCAGCCGCCTGCACCAACGCCGACGGATGATGGTGCAGGGAGAACGCATTGCAGTTTTCGACGAGAATCCGATTGAGAAGCGCTTGCAATTTTGGAGCTACAGCGTGAATCCAGTGCTTTGTGTCCGCTTTGGAAGGCACCGGGGAAGCGTGCTCGGGAGAGACGATGCCCACTGCGGACTTGGTTTGTTGCCAGTTGCATCCGCTGGTGACTGACGCTGGCGCCGTCATCGATCCAGTTACCTCTGTTCCTAGAGAAGGTTCCAGTGCACGTGCGAACAGGGTCCCAAAGCATGTAGCAGCCTCTGCAATAACCAGCGCTCTTGTTTGGGCATCGCCTGCAATGACCGAGCACAAACCCGAACTGATACCAGGTAAGCATTGGCGCAACTCGTCTTGAGGCAAGAATGCAATAAATCTGTGCAAGAGGCGAATGGCGCTGCTTCGCTGCTGCCATTGTGCTCTGGAACGAGACAGCTCCAAAAGGAACAAGAGAATACAAGAGATGGCACCGCGGCCTGCACGCTTCAAAGCCTCGGATAGAACTGCACACGGAAAACAATGTCTGCAGCCGGCCGTGAGCCTGCGCTGCGCACGAGGACCACCCTTGAGGCACGTCGCTTCCTTGAAAGCAGCATTCGCCTCCGCCGCTTCTCGTATAACTGGGCAGGCATTCTGCTTCGGCTCTAGTTTGCGTTGATTGTCGTGAGCAACGGCCCAGAGGCGGTCTACATGGCTGCTCTGTCCATTGGAATCAGAGGCATGTTGCATCGAGTCATTGTTGGGAGGAGATGGATTCCGCGTTCGAACTACAGTATCCGGTATGAGCACGCCTCCCGCATTATCATGCTGCTCTGGCAGGTCCAGCTGCGCCAGACGCTTTGGTTCACCGGAAGCATCCCCTACATGAGAGTGAATCTGGCTTGCAAGCGGGCTGCTCAAATCGTCATCGAGCGCAAAGTTTTCATGATCGAGCCTGCCTGTTTCGAGCGTCACCTTCCTGGATGATAAGCTCTTCAGATTCTCATTGAATGTCGAGCTTCCATTGCCGAACATGCCTGACTCGAGCGACAGTTCCTGGGTTGACGGCTCGCGAGCCACGGGCGCTTCGATCCCGCGCGTTTGGTCAGTCCGAGCGCGAGCCCAGCTGGCTACACAACGGAGTGCAACCTGCGCGGGCTCTGTGAAAACTTGCGAACAAGTGCCCGTTGTGTGCTTCCATACCTGAGGCGAAGACCCGGAAACCATATTAAGAGGAAGACTCTCGAAACGTCGCCAAAGTGCTGCCTCCAGCTGTGGAACGGAAGCGTCAACAACTTGCTCATCCAGAGGCGCGCTCTGAACCGAAAACGCTGTGCTCAAAGTTCGGATCAGCGTGTCGGCTAGGGCCGTTCTGGAGTCAACAAGTCGCTCTAGTACAACAGCAACGGAAAAGAAGAGTGCCGAGAGCACAGAAACACAGACTTCTGTGCTCCGCCCTAGGCACTGCGAATCAATTTGAACCCTCTGCAGCACCTCTGTGGTGTGCACAAGACTTTCGCGGACATCCGAAAATGAAGTTTGCGACCGAACTCGCTGTAAATGAGAAGCCAGCTCGAGAAGCGTTCGGATGAACGCTGCGTTTCCAGGTTGCTCCGTAGAAAGCAGCAGCCGTGCTTTTTGCCGACAATTTGCTGGTTTCCGAGCACGTTCGTCTTGGTTCATCTAGACCGAAGGACTCTTAGAAGACGACGCTATGATGTTCACGTTGGATACACGCCCACGCTCTCCTGTGCAAGCGTCAAACACCATACTCGCAATGCTTCGGCTCACGAGCACTCCTACGAGCACTGCTGCTGCTGCTGCTGCTGCTGCGATTGCATCCCTCGACTGTGCCGGAAGCCTGCCGCCAAACTCGTACCGGCAGTGATGGTACGCTGTCGTGCGCTTCGGGCAGGATCGACCGCTCTATGAGCGCTTTCTTGATCCTTTTTTTGAAGCAGCACGATCCAAATAAGAAAGCTGATGATGCACCGCATCGAGCGCGACAGAAAAGCGGTTACTGGAAGGACCTTGTCCTGGTAGCACAGCAAATTAGGTTGTTTCAGTCAAGGTTCGGGCTCCCGAACGATCGTCTTCCAACTGAATATGAGCTCCGAAGGCACGGATATAACGGAGGTCATACGATTCTCCGAGCACTTCGATTGCACGGTGGTAAACGGGCGTTTCTGCAGAAACTTGCGCGTTTAGACGATCCAGAGGCAAAGGCGCCGTTCGCCTCCTGGCAGGAGGCGAGTCCGCAGCGAAAAGTTTCAGATGCTCGTCGGGTCGCTCGGTCTCTGAAACCAGAGTTGGAAGGACTTGCTCGGAAGCTCGGGTTACCTGGAAAGACCCTTCCGAACTTGTCTTTGATCCGTGAATACGAGCCGCTTCTGGCCAACGTCATTTGCAGTACGCCGGGCGGCTATGCCGCTATTGCTCGCGAACTGAACTGTTGCATTGAGCAGCAAAAGCCGGTCAGCTGGGCGAGCATGCGTAGATTAAAGCCTCTGCCTCTCCAAGAGCTGAAACGGGAGCTCTTGAAATTCATCGCGGAGCGAACGGTCACGCCGGGCGTGATGCCCCCGGAGCGTATCCTGGCAAAGGCTGGACGCTTCGACTTGATTATTTCCATAGAGTACCACGGCGGCAGTCGAGCAGTGGCTGAAATATGCGAGCTTCGTGACTCTGCCAGCTGGGAATACGTGCTGGAAATGCGTGATCTGTTGCGAGAATTGCGTGCCTATTTGAACCTTGCCAATAAGGGCAACGAAATGCCGAGCATCGCTGAACTCCAGCGACAAGGCCGTGAGGATCTCGCACGACTCATTCGACGACACGGGGGTCCGCTCGTGTTTGCAGCGAGGTTCGGGCTGTATGTGCCTCCTTCTCGCAGAAGGCGAGAGGCGGATCTGAAATGGGGCCCGTTCTCCCTGGCGCTTGCCGTCCGGCTCCTGGATGCCTGTTACCAGCGGGGCAGAGCAGTCGATGGAATCCCTGAACTCCCGCCTCTATCCGAGTTGGATCTTGAGCTGCAGACCGAGATTGCCGAGTACGGAGGACCAGATACGGTTGCCCGTCGCCTCGGATTGGCGTTTGCACGTCCAGACGGAGCGTCTGGCACCTTGCGTGAGGATCACTGCTGACCCGTTGTGCGTGTGTTGCGCTTAATTCCATGTAAAATTTTGGTGTGCTTGTTCCAGATCGTAGAATGGTAGGTTTTGTTTGCATGAAGACCGTCTAGAGTCGGAGGAAACACGCCGCGAGTCCGCAATCGTCTCATTCACTGAGGCTGGAGCACCGAATCTGCATCCTCTGGGTCGGATCTCCTGAGAATACCCCAGAAAGCGGAATGGTTGCATCTTTTCGGGAAACTGGCGCGTGGAGCATCCTTCTTCTGCGTCGCATATCTTCAGAATAGCACAGAAATCTGAATGCTTGAATCATGTTCGGAAGGAGGATGCTTCCGAACTGGGCGAACGAAAGCACTGTGCAGTGCACATGAGGTCATCGCGAGCGCTGCGATGCGCATAGCTCCACTCATGCTCCGTGCTGCCTTAAACACACAGGATGGTCAGACGAAACCATCGAGAACTTGCACAGTTTATGGCGCTACCAATGGAGCTACAAGTACATGGAGTGACCAAACGAAACCGACAAGGCTTGGCACGAACTTTGCCGCTGCATCCGCTGCCTACTGATAAAGAGCGCTGCATTTGGCAGGCGCCCCGCTTCAAAAAGTCGCCTCGTTTTGCCCTGGGGCTCGTCGCTCAGAATCCGTCTTTAGAAGGTAAGTGGTTTACCCTGTGAGTTGCAGACGAAGACTCTGCCCCATCACCGCGGCACGTAAGTGGCTTGAAGCAATTCCTCACTGGGCAATACAAGAGCTCCTCTGTTCTTCCTAACACAAGTATGCATCCGGCAAGTGCACGTGCGGAGCTAGCGCCAGCGTCGTGACCGACGGGTGATACGCAACACTCCCAAAGTGTATGTATTGGTTCAGCCGCTGCCACCGTTCTGTGGCAAGTCCCTAGCTAACAGCTGCATCCAGGAACCGTACCAGTTATCGTTGCCGCCCGCAAGTTCAGCCGCGTCACACAAGAGTCCCATAAGCAGCATGCGCCACAACGCCTGATGCATCGTTCTGTTCGGAAAGATGCGTTCAACTCTTTGGCTCGCTGCTCGGCACTTGGGCAACATGCAGCGGCTGCTTCACGATGACGCCAGTGACAGGCCCAAGTACGGAGCAACCTTTTTGACTCGTTGCTCGTGGCGCTCGCGCTCGCAACCAGGCATCATGCCTGGTGACAAACCAGCGCCAACGTAGAAGCACGCGCGCGGATTAGACGCTGTAAAATAGGTTAGATTCTGAAACTTGTTGTCTCCGAACGTAGCAGAACGCTCTTCAGAACGTGAAAACATACGTAAACGTGCCTCTGCCGGTGTCGGGTGCAGCGGGCTTCAGCGTATGGACAGATACGAACGTACTGACAGAACTTAACTTGCTCGTTTGTTCGGTTTCTCTCTGTTGTGCTACTTCCAAGAGGCGTTTCGAGGAAGGTGCCCCAGTGCACCGGAAGTTTCGAAAGAGCAAGACTGGTTCATTCAAGGGCACTGAAGGGTTTTTTCTCTTTAGCTCTCTTTGGCAGAGTGCTTGCTTCCGACGAGTTCACCAGGGGGCACGAGTCAGCGCTTTTACAGCGCTGGTCCGCCTGGCTTGACTGAAGTAGGTTGAACACACTCTCGCCACTGTGCCAAGCCGAACTTTCGTTCCCCGAACCCAGGCAGTGCGGGGCAATGACTGCGACTGGTTTCGCAGAGGCAGTGAAGCCCACAAACCTTCTGAGCGCGCTCCAGGGAAACAGGGTGTCCGTGCGCCTCAAATGGGACCTGGAGTACACCGGCCTCCTCGCATCGTATGACTCGTACTTCAACCTGGAGCTGGAGCATGCGGAGGAGCTTCAGCCGGACGGCTCAAGCCTTCCGCTAGGCGACATGATCATTCGCTGTAATAACGTTCTTTATATCCGCGACCTTCGATCCACAGTGCCGGTCCCGCCTCTATCTTGATCAGCATTCTTTCGGATCCATTCCGAACGTTTGCGATGCAGCAGTTTGTCGCCGTATTCCGAGCAGTTACCGCAGGGCTGAACCCCAGGGATGCACAGATCGAGGGATACTCCCTTGCAAATCATTCAATCCACAGACGCATCCGTCTCGGGGTTATACGCTTACGGTTTCCTTCGCTTGATACGCCCTTACGATATCGAGGAAAGTGGGTTTCAGACTCGCCCCACCGACCAGAAAACCATCGACGTCAGGCTGCGCAGCAAGTTCAAGACAGTTTTCCGGGGTGACCGAGCCACCGTAGAGAATTCGCATCTGTGACGCACAGGCTTCGCTGACCTGCCGACGAATCCAGCTGCGGATTTCCGAGTGGGCCTCTTGTGCCTGAGCCGCCGTCGCAACCTTGCCAGTTCCAATGGCCCAGACAGGCTCGTACGCAATAACCACTTTGGCCCAGTCGTCGGCGCTGAGATGTGCCCTTACCGCCGAGAGCTGCCGCTCATTGACCTCCCGGGTGCGGCCGGCTTCGCGCTCCTCTAAGAGTTCCCCTATGCACAGAATCACGTGCACGCCTTTGTCGATAGCGTATTTTGTTTTGCGACCAATGACGTCATCGCTTTCCCGTATTTCCGGTAAATGACGCCTCTCCGAATGCCCTAGAATCACGTGACTAAGCCCGATATCCCGGATCATTTCGACCGCAACCTCACCGGTGAACGCTCCCGGTTTTCCGACCCAGCAGTTCTGCAGTGCTACCCCGAAATCAGGCCGCAAAATCGATCTCGTCAACATGGCATAAACCGATGGCGGTGCGACAACGACTTCGACCCTGTTAAAGTCGATGTTTTTCCCAGCGTTGAACGCTTCGCACAGCTCCTGGACGGACTGCTTCGAACCGTTGCATTTCCAGTTGCCACCCACGAAGAACTTCCGGGCGCTTTGGGCGGACATGAATAGACGTGTACGTGCTGTTCTTACGATGCGCAAGCGCTGTGCGTAGCTCTCCGCCTTGCTACTGACTGCGCGGCTTGGCACACCGAGCGTCACAAACATGTTTGGAGTACGAACCCGTCGTTGCTGGCCACTGATGCAGCCGATGAGCGCAAGTCGCCGAGACTATCCACGGTGTCCAGTAATGTGCGTGTTTATACATTTTTTTCTTGATCGCCTTTCGAGGCAGCGCATACGACGCGCTCGCCCCGTTCATGCCAGCGGTGACGCACGCTACGCTGGAAGCGATCGCTGCGATGACTACATTCCAAGTCCGAGACCCTTTTCCACGCATACCGAAGAGACAGTAAACTTTAGCAGCGTATTGTGTGAGATGTGTCATGCAGCTGCCGAATGCCATTCCGTGAATGGCCTCAAATGGCGGAGGATTTGTTATTCGAACGGAATCGATTGTTTCACGCGAGATGTTCGGTGAGCTTTCAGCACGGTTTTTGTGGATCGAGTTGCGAACGGCCGTTGCCAAGTATTATCGTCCGTGAATCCAGCGCAATGAATCGCTTCGTCAAAGCGTTGATTGAACCTGAAAGACCGAAACCCTGCAAGAATACCGTGTACGCATATACTATAAATAGCGATAGAGGAAGAACGGAGGCTCGTACGTATGCATCAGATAAAGGTATCCGTTAGTTTACAAAAACCTATTTGATTGCGCCGCAGATCTGCTTTACTCCGGTGATGGCACGAGTGCCAGCGGCGAACTGGTCAAAGCAGTTGCCCCGAACAGGCGGCCGAGAACTCTCCAACTGCGTATGAATCGACAAGTCCCTAATGCTCCATTTCAGAACCTCGAGGCTGTATGCCTGGGAAACCTTCGAAAGAATCTCAGAGCTGGAACAGATGGCAACGTTTCTTGTTTAATTGTTATCGGACACGACAAAGGCGGTCACCAGAAGCGTACAACTCGGAGTTGGTTCATCCCCGGTGCAGTGTATAGCAGGAGATCGACATCACGATGCAACGCTTTGTATAGATCGTGGATGAATTACGTGCTGGACATTAATTCCTTACTGAACATTGTAAGAGAGACCGCATTCCTCCCTCAGGTCAGTCATACAACAGTGCTCAGATGGTTGCGGAATAACGGAATAAACATGTATGTGCAGTCCACGCAAAGAACTGATGTTCCTTAAGTGTGCTTGCAGTCAATGGTAGAAAACGACCAATAGATCACGCTCTAAAAAGCAAAAGTGACGCTGATAGCCGCCGCGGGCGTCTCTGCTTCTCAATAGCTTGAGCGTGTTGACCAAAAAACATGGGGATGCAGTCGCCAAGGAGAGTGCTAGTTCATGCACTGCCGTCTTGTACCGAAATAGCAACGACAGAGTTCCTAGAACGTCGGGATCCGTACGAAGCACTGGAACCTCGAGTTGCTTTTTTAAGGTGATAAGACTTCCTCTTGACGAAACGGTCAGAGCGTGTACGGGTATTCGCGGAGCAGGGAGCACGATGTATGCACTACCGAACTTTAAGAGAACGAGGACACTATCTGTTCTAGCTGGAGTGGATTCTTTTCGCGGCCTCAGTTCCGCTAGTAGACAAGGTTCATACAATAGCTCCAAACACTGTATCGAATCATTGAAGACTTTACCCTGACGTCTGGCGACGTCCGCCCATTGGACAAAGTGGCATTTTCCAATTTCCCTAGCGGTCGGGCTTTCGCCGATTTTATCGGGGCAGAGCTGATTTTCATTCCTACGTGCATTCCGTGGTTCAGCCACATCGAAGGAGTGTTTTTACCCTGAAACGTCATGATAGTTTCAAGTGCGAATCCCTGAAGCGTTCAGCACATGGTGACACACCGGGTACATTTTATCTGTCTTGCGCAAATCCTTCTCCCTCTGAGAAAGTCCTCACCAAGGGGCATCAAGAATTGCGTTCATCTAAAGAAATAAACCATCCAACGGATGAGCTGAAGTGTGCACTTCAGAAGGTCGAGATGCAACGAAGGCAGCGGAGCGCTCCGGCGATCGAAAAGCACAGAGCGCCGCTAGAGCGCTAAATGCCACAGAGGGCGCGATTTCAAGGACTTCTGCTACTGATGCGTTCCATCGTCGTCAATAAACGCGTGGAGTTCGTGAACCGAGACTCCAACGCTGCCATCCATATCAGAAGATATGCAGTGCTGAGGACGAGACCCAAGGAACTGACGAGAGCCAACTTTATGGGGCAACCTCTCAGTGTCAAAGTGTACAAGGGCAAGCTGAACCCCCACAGCAGGGGGCCGGTCAAAAACGCCTGGGAAGCGTCTGCACGTGGGTATTCATTTACTCTGTATGGCCGCGAAACGTTTCCGCTTCCTTGACTGTGGAAGCGAAATCCGTGGTGACTTTCACAGCATTTTGGCGCGCTTTCGAGCAGCGCGCGCCAGATCCGCCGATGATCGCTGTGTTGCGCCTGGCGAGCAGCTCCGCGTGGCAAGACAGCGAGTTGTGTCGCGCGGCTGCTGCGCTTATCCAAGCCTGGGTTTCTTTGAACATAGTGCTCAATGAGCAGCGTATTTGAATGCCATACTGAAATTGAGACAGAATGTGTTCATGACGAATCCTATGGAACCTTCCGCGAACCTCTAGTCTATCGCAGTCAAAGACTATCAACGCAGACGCTACGCGAGAAGCTAGCCTTGTTGGAGCGGCGGCTCAATCCACGCCCCTGGGATGCGCGTACTGCCCAGAGCGAAGTGCTTCTAGTCAACAAAAAACCTCGCTTTTGTGTGGAGGGTTTTGAAAGGCTTTCTGGGAACTACTCTGGAGAAGAACTGGTGACAGCAGGAGCTGGTGCGCCGGCGGACTCTGCCGCGAAGCTCGCGACGCCAGAAGCGGAAACCTGGGTGTATTGCGCCAAAGCCGCTGCAGATGGTTGCGGCTCTTCGGTGTGTCGCCCAGGACAGAGTGATTCCAAGTCAGGTAGTGAAACTCGGCGAACTCCGATACCGCGTGGCGAACGAGTGCCTGGGAAAGTCGATGTCGTAGCAGCGGCGACGATAACGTCAGGGGCCGCAGAATGCGCGGATGCCTCGAGTGTAGATGCGAGCGGGAAACACACAGACCAGCTGCATCCTGGTCAATCTTCGTCATGTACGGACAACAGGTTCCAGGCGGAGATTCACGACCGTACTCCAGAACATAGAAACGAGAACGATCTGCGCTGCCCTGAGAGCTGTCACCGCCGCGGGTGTGAAGCTGGCGCAACGCCACCGCCCGGTTCGCAGTCAACGAGTCCCGGCAACTCTTGCAGCGTTGCGGAGACTATTCTAACCGTCTCGCGATTCGAAGGTAGAAGTGGATGCCAGACAGAGCTCGGCTCGCAGACACCGTCGCAGACTCCAGCAGCAACCGTCGATCGTAGCAGTTCGCCGGTAGCTTCCAACAGCGGGGAGAGAAGCTGTCGAAGCGAGCCGGCTCGCCATGCGCAAGAGTGGACGACCCCTGCCGCGGTCGCGGGTCAAAGCACCATGAATAGGCCCCGAAAGAGAAAAGCGCGCGTGCCTGCTGCGGAGGAGAACAACGGCCTCACACTGGATCAGTTTTTTTCGCGAGCGGAGAAAATGACGCCAAGTGCATCGGCCGGAGCCTGCACGTTTGAGATGGATTCCATTGAGAGCGGGAGCAGCAGGGTGAGCGCTGCGGATGACGCTCCTGGATCGCAGAGCATCGCGGGTCAGCAGGACGCGCGGCTTGTCAAAGCCACCGCCTCTGTGGAAGAAATCCACAACCAGTATGTGCTCCAAATCGAAGGGCTCTCCACACAGCTCGAGGAGCTACGTGCTGTGGCGTTCGAGCTCGAGTCTACACAGGAACGCCTCTCCCAAGTAGAACGCACCGCCGGTGCACTCCGAAATGCGCTGATGGATGCCCTGCGGGAGCAAGGCCGACTCGAGCGAGGGCTGAACGCCCGGCTAGTCGCTGAAAAGTGTCAGAGGTTAGGGCAACCAGTTATTGCTCGCAGCGGCACTGCCCTGCAAGAAGTGTGGGAGGACGGATCTGAGTTTCAGCGTCTGAGTGAGCGTCAAAACGTCATCGCCGCGGAGCGAGAATCCATCGAGAGGTCACGGAAAGAGCTTAGCAGACTGCGCCGCCCCGCTCCTGGTCAAAATGATGCCACTGCAGATGCCCCGCAATGGCTGTCTATGTACATCGCAGAACAAGAAGAGATCTTTCGCGTGCGAATTCAGCTTCTGAAACGAGATGAAGCCGCTCTCGCCGAAGAGAGAGCGAAACTGGAATGCGAACGCGCAATGCTTCTGCGTGAACTGAAACGCGTTCGCGATGAGAGTGCCTCTCGATTCCGAGAATTTCCACTGCTTGCCGATCGGTATCTTCTTCTCCGCTTGCTCGGTCGCGGTGGCTTTTCTGAAGTCTGGAAAGCCTACGATATCGAGCAGGCCCGGTATGTCGCATGCAAAATCCACCAGCTCCACGCCTATTGGAGTGAATCGCGGAAGAGCAACTACATCAAGCACGCTACCCGCGAGTATCGAATCCATGCGACGCTCAAACATCCCCGTATCGTGAGCTTGTACGATGTGTTTGAGATCGACGACCACACCTTTTGCACAGTACTCGAGTACTGCGGTGAGGCCTGTGACCTCGACACCTATCTCCGGATGAACCATCACGTATCGGAGCGCGAGGCCAAGTCCATCATTGCACAGGTGTTGAGCGCTCTCCTCTATTTGAACTCACAACCCAAACGGATCATTCACTACGATCTCAAGCCTGGTAACATTCTGTACACAAACGGAGAGGTCCGCATCACGGACTTTGGCCTCAGCAAGATCATGGACGAGAACCTGAACACCATGGATGGAATGGAACTAACTTCGCAAGGCGCTGGCACCTACTGGTACTTGCCCCCAGAGTGCTTTGAGGGCATCTCTGCTACGAGCGGCGCCACGGGTCCTCGAATCAGCAACAAGGTGGACGTCTGGAGTTGCGGTATCATCCTGTACCAGCTTCTTTACGGTGTCAAGCCATTCGGAAACGACCTTTCCCAGGAACGAATTCTGCGTGATGGCACGATCCTCAAAGCGTCGGATCGAGACCTCTTCTTTCCGGCAAAGCCAGCGGTATCCACGGAGGCCAAAGATTTTATCCGTCTATGTCTCACGCGAAATCAAATGGATCGACCCGATATTCGCTCTATTGCGATGCACCACTATCTTCGAGGGACTATAACGATGTCCTAAATGGTCACCCGAAAGCCAGTGGTGTCCTGAATTTCGCCTGCAAACCCATGGAGCTCACAACCTACAGACCCACAAGATCGAGATGATTCTTCACAAACGCGAAATCACCCGGGTTCGTGAGCTCAAGCGGCGTGCGAATAGAATTGCACGACAACACCATGAGCTCGATCTGTGCGTCGTGGAGCAACTCGTTCAACATTGTGGACAGAATGTATTCCTTGTGCGCGTACACGTCGTTCTCGTCAGTGCTACACCGTTTCACGCTCTGCTGCTGCTGCTGAAGATGATGATCGTCACGCAGTGCCTCCAGCTCGGACAGAAAGCGTCGAAACCGCTCGTCGGCCCGAGCGAAGATGCTCGTATCGTGGAAGCCGAAAACGTTCATACTCGTGAGCTCGTCGCCAGTATAGCGACCTTCCTCAATATCTTCGAAGCCGATGTTGTACTGTTCGACAATTTCTAAAACTCGGTGTCGCTCATCTGTCTGAACGATGGCACGGTTAACTCGCCCTTCCTTGGGCAGCACTTCGCGCAACTTGTATCCAGGCATGCACGCGGTTTTCGCCGCCGTAATGTGATTGCATACCAGTGACAGAGCTGCCACTCCGTATAAGGAATCACCATTCAGCACTATGAAAGGTCCATGAATATGCTCCCGCGCCGCAAGCAGTGCGTCCACGGTGCCCAGCGGTCGTTTTCGCCACGCCGGTACCCGTTGCACGCAAAAGTATACTGGGAGCCCATAAAACTGTTCGCCAATGAGGGCGTGAATCGGTAAGTGTGTAGCCTCCGACACCACGAAAACGAGACTCGATATCGCTGGATAGGCCTCGCAGAGTTGACGAACAGAGAGTTCCAGGAGGGTCTCGCCGTGGCGACCCACCTCCTGGAGGCACTTGATGCGCCCGCCAAACCGGGAAGAAAGCCCTGCTGCGAGGTACACCGCTTGAATTGTCGGTTTCACCGCTTCATTCTCCCTCATGGGATTGTAAAGAATCAGAGTAAACGCTCAACAAGTGGCAGTGCCGACCAGCGTGCCACGTTGTCGCCGCAGGCGCTGGGGCGCGAGAGGTAAGCACCCGCGGACAACTGGCTAGTCTGCGCTGCGTATCGACGGCCTGAGGAGGTGCGCGCGCGCGCGCCCGCGCCTCTCGGCGGCATTTTGACACGATATGCCTGTGATACCTCTGATGCTACTGCCTCTGATGCTATTGCTGATGCTGGTGCCTCTGATACCTCTGATGCTGGTGCCTCTGGTGCATCTGGCGCTGATGCCTCTGATGCTGGTGCCTCTGATGCCTCTGACGCTGCTGCCTCTGATCCTAGTGCTGATACTAGTGCTGATGCTGCGTTTCTCTGGGTGCTGCAGACACACGCGGTGTCGAGAAATCGATGACGCGACCCGCATATCCTTCCCTCGGTTATGGAGTAGATTTGCGATGTGTGTAGCGCTAATGCAGATTTGTAAATTCGCTCTTAATGCAGATACTTGACAAAAGGGTGGCGCGCTCGCGCTAGAACGCAAGAGCGAAACAAACTCGCACAAGCGCACCTCTGATCTGAGACAACGAGGCAGTATTACGGGAAGACACTCATGAACAGCGAATCCGCATTCCGAAACGCTTGGCAAACGGATCGCTCTCGCCTAGCACGTGTCATGCACCGTACCTGAAAGCGATGTTCCTGCTGACTTTTCGTGAGGTGCTCTAGCCGGCCCCGAGCATAGCACTGTTCTCGTGCAGAAAGCAGTGTATGGTGTCTAGCGCGCCCGCTTCCAGTACCGATCGTGAGCATATGGACTATTCCTGGCATGAGACTCCGAGCCCCAGGCCGCAGTTCCCAGATCAGCGGTCGATATGCAAAACGCTCCGTGATTGCTGCCACAATCACTCTGCAGATCACATCTTCGATCATAAGGGAAACGCGCATGAGAGCGCGTCGTTCCCACGGTCCTGAAGCAGCATGCTCCGCCCGCACATCATAAGGTATCTGTGCTGTGGAGCCGCCAGCACCCCGATGCTGGGGCAGCAGCGCGAACTCGCGGCTTTTGTGGAGTCCGCGCACCCCGAAACACGCCTGCAGGGCCATGGGCACGGCAAAAGCAGCCACCGTGTCTGGCAGAAAGCCACAGCACCACTTTCATGGCTTGTCGTGGAGAATTTCGTTTCCGGTTTACAGCAACTCGGAATGAGCGTACAAGGCGTGTGCACCTCGTTTCGCTACGATACTTATAGATGAGTTCCGAACATCGTATACACACCACGAACTGGGGTGTACACTTCAGAAGGTCGAGCTAGGAAAGTGCCAGCGGAGCCCTGAGGATATAAAAAGCACGGACCGCTGACAGAAGCGCAACTGGAAAGGAGAGCGAAAGTTCGTGGACTACTTGCATTAGTGAGTACAACCAGTGACGGCAAGAAACGTATGGAGTTTGTGAATCGTGACTTTAACGCCGCTATCAATATCAGGAGGTGTGCGGTGCTGGAGACGAGACCTCCAGAGTTGACACGAGAGAACTTTATTGGACAACCTCTCAAGTCGAATTATATGAGACAAGATTGGAAGAAGTAGTAGGTGGCCAGTCGAGAAAAACTGGGAGGCGTCTGCACGTCAGTGGGAGACGTTTCGTATAGGGCGCTGGTCGCCACTACTGCACACGCCCGTAGTCTTTCTCACAATGCTACGGTGGTGGTGGTGGTGCAGAAGATTCAAAGCAAACTTGCCAGTTTCTACGCTGCGTGGTGAGCAGCTTTTCGGCTCCGCGCAGCACCGAAACCTAACCCAGTCGAGTTATGTCGGCGAGAGCGTCTACTTGTGGCAGAACAAGGCTCGCGTTCACGGGCTTGTGTCGCCACGCGAAATAGCTTGCAGTCCGCGCTTGAGAAGCATATTAAGCGGGGCACTGAGCCGACGTGGTTACTCGACTCCTGCTTCGGAGAGTGTCGACGTTCAGCGGCGTCTAGATGAGCAGCTCCGCGCCAAGGCTGCTATTGCGCTGGACCCGCAGGGCCTTGCGACAGTTTTGGCCGACTCGACCCGAATCGAAGAAGCTAACGCCACAGTGCAGCCCGATTCTACCGCGAACGAAACGCAGGCACAGCAGCGACGACGTCGACGACGTCTGTATCCCGACGGTTCCGTGAACGCTACTGGACGACGGAAGACTGCCGTTGCAGTCGCGCGTCTCTTCCCGATAGAGTCGCCCGGAGGTCCGCAGTCGACCGCAGTCGATCATGAGACGCTCGTGGAACCCCGCTTTCGCGTCAATCGTCAGGATATCGCCGATTACTTCCTTCGTGTTGATCATCGTTTGGAGATCATGCGCCCGCTGATGCTCACCGGTATGGAGAACCGTTTCCATGTTCATGCGTTTGCACGCGGCGGGGGCATCACCGGCCAAGCCGAGGCTCTTCGACTTGCCATTGCGCGAGCTTTGGAGGATTACGACCCTGAGCTACGGCGTATACTCAAGCCGGCAGGTCTTCTCACGCGAGACCCTCGCATGGTTGAGCGGAAAAAGTACGGTAGGCACAAGGCCAGAAGAGCCTTTCAATGGGTCAAACGATAAACTGGCTAGGATTGCTTGCGGTTAGCTTGTGCGCCGAACGCTGGTGTCTCAACGCGGAAAATGGCAGGACCCGGGGGCATGTCCACTGATACTCTATGATGTCGAATGACTGCGCAGCGTGACCGTCTACATATTGCTCGAATCATATCCGTTTGCTGTATATACATAAAGCTTTCAAAGCTTGCTGGATCCCTGAACCGTACCATACAAATGCCTTGCTCCAGGCGAGAGGCGAGGCCCCTGTCTCCTGGCCTCTGATTGTCTTCGCTCGATGGTCGGCGAGAAGAGGATTCTTTTCGTTCTTTTCAGGAAGCCAGTAGTAACCGCCCTCTAGCATCCCGAAATCCATGTCCACATCACTCCCTTAGATTTTCTATTTCTTCGAATGAATGCGTTTCGAAAACATCTATAAATCGCGAAAAAGCAATTTGATGGCACGAACCTGCGGACGGAATACCTTTGACGTGAAAGATTATAAGTGTACGCGTTTCAACGCGAGGCCAATGACGTGCTGTTCAACGCGTGACGGGTTTTCCACAGAAGTATGCGTTGTTCTGTGTCCATTCGTATCTCTTTATCGGAGCTCGAATCCACAGTATGAAGGCTTCACATCCTCTTACTCCTTGCTTACCATTTGCTGGAAAGCATATGGAGTGGAATGCGTTGACAAGAACGTAGTTTTGTAGACAGCGTTTGATGCGTTCTGTTCTTTCGTGCAATTCTTTTCAGGACGAGCATTACGAGACGGATGGATCATTCACCAGCTGACCGGGGAACGACTGACTTGTGCATGGAACACGCTTTTCCGTAAGCTGGCAATGACAGCCCAAATTTGTTGTGCGACCTGTCTTCAATCTACAGAATACATTCCCCAAGTTGCATACCGAAGGGAAAAAACAACGTGCGTATATCGCAACAGGTGCTCCAGAATGCACCCCAACACATCCATCGACCCGCGGATACGCATATGAAGCTTTGAACTGTTACGTTTACGCATCGATACGTATATATTCACGCAGACGCATGAACGCATGCTGGCATCAGTAACCAGAAACGAACGCATATCACTGCGCAGCGATCACTGATGTACGTCTTCTGTAACGTGTTTCATACAGCTTGCATGCTTGCCAGAACAACGAGCGTACTACTCGTGCTTGCTGGAGCACTTTCAGCATCTTACAGTATTGGACCAAATCGAGACTTTTGGCTGGACTCCAATCGTCGACGACGAGGCGGGGTGACAGATATCCAGCGCGTCAAGAATCGTGTCTGGACGTACTCGGTACCAGTACTCGGTTTTCGTACGCGTTCTCGAATGCTGGTATTACGCACAATGCAATGCTTTTTGATGCTCTTTGGATGCTTGTGGTGACGATCGTGATCCGCTGATATGCTCCATTCGTATCCTGTCGAGAAAAACGACACCTCCGCATCATCACCCTGATTGATCGCTTTCATGGATCGAAAAGGGACTCGTTCGCGTTCCTGCAGCAAAATCAAGAGGAATCCTGCGCGGAAACAACATGCAACCACAAAGAGCTGGCCAGCACTCATAGATCCACTTTCGCATCCTCCACGAGCGCTTTTCGAGGTTGGGTGCTGATTGCGCCTAGTTCCGGGTAACGGGGTACCTCAAGGCGACCTCAGAGCAGCGGCGCGTTACCTAGAACGCGTGCAAGTCGGAACGAGCCGCATGATGCAAGCTTGCTGCACGAGCATTCCATGGCAATCATGGGATGTTTTCCGCAAGACTGGCGTCCTGGGACACAGCCGCCTCAGACTGCTGCGCTCGCCACATCTGGGCGTACACCGTGTTGCCTTCCCGCAAAAGACTCTGATGCTGGCCTCGTTCAATAATGCAGCCATCGTTCATCACGAGGATTTCATCTGCATCGCTAATCGAAGAGAGACGGTGTGCAATGAAAATAGATGTGCGGTTCGAGGCTACCTGCTGAATAGCATGACGAATGAGCAGTTCGGTGGACGAGTCCAAGGCAGACGACATTTCATCGCACACGAGAATGGGCGAGTTCTTCAGAATGGCGCGCGCGATAGCGATACGTTGCTTTTCGCCGCCACTGAGCATAATGCCACGCTCACCGACCATGGTTTCGTAGCCGTGTGGGAAATGCTCCACGATTGTGTCGTGGATGTAGGCTGCTTTGGCCGCGGCCTCAATTTCCTCCTTTGTTGCATCGATGCGCCCGTAACGAATGTTGTATTCGATGGTGTTGTTGAAGAGTACGATATCCTGAGGGATGCAGGATATGGCTCTTCGGAGCGAAGCGAGTTGCACCCGTTTGATATCTTGTCCCCCGATGTAGATCGAGCCTTGATCAGGATCATAGAAGCGGAAGAGGAGTTTGATGATGGTGGATTTTCCACAGCCGCTGGGTCCGATGATCGCCACTTTCTTCCCGTGCGGCACATCGAATGAGATCTCCCGGAGGATCTGATGGCTAGCGGTGCTACCAGTGCTCGGTGGGTCTGCCCAAGACGGGTACGCGAAACTCACTCCCCTAAAAGCGATGCTAGCGTCGCGCTCGAGGAAGAGCGGCAGCGCCGACGCGAGCTCGACGACGCGCGGACGCAGCTGCATCACACCAAACATCATCTCCATATCCGTTAGGCTTTGGCGAACCTCCCGGTATACTGTGCCCAAAAAGTTCAGCGGCATCGACATTTGGAAGAGGAGCCCATTCACCAACACAATATCACCGACAGTGAGTTGGCCCTGCATGACTTCGCGAGCCGCCATGACCATCATCGCAGCCATAGCTACGGTAAAGATCGCGTTCTGCCCAAAGTTCAACACCGAGAGGGACACCTGCGTTTTCACATTCTCGCGTCCGTATTTTTCAAGAAAAGCTGCATATTGATCTGCTTCCACGGACTCGTTATTAAAATACTTGACTGTTTCGTAGTTCATGAGGCTATCAGTGGCCTTATTGCTCGCCGCGTTCTCAGCAATATTCATGCTCTTGCGGAACTGCGTTCGCCACTGCGTCACCACCAGCGTGAAGATCGTATAGGCCGTGAGCGCTCCACCGGCAATAATGGCATAGCGCTCGCCGCAGCTATAGGCGAGCATACCGCAGACCAGACCAACCTCGAGAATCGTCGGCAGGATATTGAAGACAATCGCCCGCATGAGAAAGTCGATACCACGCATGCCCCGGTCAATGGTACGCGCAAGCGCACCAGTTTTTCGTGACGAGTGATAGCTCAGATCGAGGTCCAGAATTCGGCGAAAAGTCGTCAGCGCCAAATCAGAGATCGCTCGCTGACTCACTGTTGCAAAAATGGCATTGCGGAGCTCATTTGTCAGTGATGCTGCACCACGAGCTAGTCCATAGGCGAGAAGTATCAGGACGGGCCAGGTGCTCGCGTACGCTGCGGCGGGATCAACCGCTTTCGATAGCATATCGACTGCGATCTTGAATGTCACAGGAACCTGCACGAGAAGGATTTTGGAGACGAATAGTAGCGAAACGGCTATCGCTACGCGTCGACGCAGAACTGGATTGTCGCGAGGCCACGCGTACCTGCTGAGTATGCGCCCAACGCCGCGAAAAGAGGCAGGTTTGACGCCCTCGAGTCCAGCCATATCGGCGTTGCTGTGGAGAAGCTTCGACGACGTTGATGTCGATTCCGACTCGGAAATGAGGCCGAGGCTGCGAAGCCCGCGCATTACCTTCTCCGACGAGCGCTGTCGGAGTAGCAGCCAGCGCTCGGCAAGTGTCTTGGATGCTGGAGCTGGCGCGTCGGCAGGGCGTCGGAGCTTCTCTTCCGGTGCGTGTGCTCTTGGTGAACCCGCGTGGACCCGGCAACCGCGCTGAAAAGGCGATCTGCGAAATGCTTCCGAGTTCCAGAGGAGTGAGCGTTGCACCCGGTTTCTGTCATTCGCTGCTCTTTTGGTATAGTGGGCGCTGTGCATGCTATACAGCGACACTTCCTGAGCACGCACCTCATGAGTCCAACCGTTTCCTTGCTGCAAGCACCACCATTGGATCGAGGCGCTTAGCTTGCAAGCACGCTTCCGCGATGCCACTCGCGGAAACACGCACGTACTTATCCTGAAAAGTATGTGCATATTTGTAGCGAGAGCAGGGCACGCATGGAGAGCAGCAACCGGGCTGCCGCAACACGGGACGTGCCTGCTCCCTGCCTGCAGTAGCACCCGCGTGCAGCACTCGTTTCGTTGAGCCTTCGGAAACCGCCCCTTCCAGAGAAAAACAAAAGTCCCACAAGCCCGAACACCAGACGGAACTTGCCCAAATACGCAAGCAGTCCAGTTGGCTTCTTGGGAACACCAGGGCTATAAGCACCGCGTTCAGCGTACGCAACAGGCGCCCTGTCCTGAGTGTAGCTCTGTGGACGCGTCGCCGAGGATGAGCGGCTCTTGTTGCGTCGCTCCCTGTATTACTCTCGCTTGTGTTGCTGGTGGTGCGGTTTCCCTTTGGACCCGTCGTCGACATTGCAGCAACTGTGCTTTCTAGCTGCAAGCTGCCGCTCCATGCCCAAACGGAGTGGTGGTTATAGAAAGAAAAGGCGCACGCAGCCGCCACAGTCGACGGAGCCTTCGGAGTCAGAGGCGAAACCTCCGCAGTCGTTTGTTTTCCGTCGAGGGCCTGCGAGTCCAGAGGTGCGAGCCCTCTTGCTTGATCTTCGACGAGTCTTGTTACCGAATACAGCGCCTCGGCTCCGAGAGGGTGATCGATCCGATCTCAAGGATCTGCTGGACGTTGCTGGACCGCTTGGGGTCACCCATTTCGTCATGTTCCGCGAGAGTCGCCTCGGTTTCGTGAATGTACGTTTCGCACGAACGCCCCGCGGACCCACCGTCACTTTTCGTCTCGAACGCTTCTCGCTGAGTTCGGACGTGCACCGAGCGCAGCGCAGACCGCTTACGTTGAAGCACACGGACTTTGAACAGGCACCTTTGTTGATACTGAGCAACTTGGACACCGACACGCCAAATACGCAGCTGCTCGTCACGATGTTCCGCAACCTCTTGCCGCCTTTGGACGTCAAGAACATTCGCTTGGAACAGGATGTGAAACGAGTCCTCTTACTTGACTGGAATGCGACGACGGAGGAGCTCGAATGGCGACATTATGGTATTCGGATACGACCGCAGGGGGTGTCGAGGACTATTCGACGCGTCATTGAACGGCGGGGGAGACGTGCGGGAGCGCTCGGCGCTGGACACCTGCACGATGTTAGTGAGCTGGCGGATCCATCACTTGCAGCGACGCTGCTTACCTCGGAAAGCGAGGCAGAGGGACCGTCTGAGTTCCAGTTTGAGCGATGGATGCCGCCCCCGAATCCAGAACCTAGCGCGATAAGCGCTGGTGTTGGTACTGCGGTATCCGGTGCCCGGAAGCGTACCACGGGTTCAGGGAGGTCGCGGATGTCAGCAGCGAGCTACGCGCCCCGAGCTGCAGTGCGTCTCATCGAGGTAGGTCCGCGGATGACCATGCGCTTGTTGAAAATTGAAGAGGGGCTCTCCAGCGGGACAGTCCTCTACCGCGCAGCCTCCTTTAGCGCACGCGATGGTGCGCAACTCTGAACCCGTGGAGAGGTTTTTGTGCAGCGGAGCACGGACCGCTGCATATCCTTGCGGTCGTGCTCATTCGTGCCTTGTGACCGGTTCCAGCTGCACCCATTGATCAAGGGAGCGTAGCAGCAGCGCCTCCAGATGGTTAGCGCCGATGGAGTCGAGTGGGACGTGCTCTATGGCAGTGCGGTTGCCGGAGAGAGAAGCGAAGCTTGTGGTATTTTTTTACGGAACAACGTGCTCGACCCGCACTGTTTCTAACCTGCCGTGTGTGCAGATGATGCGCTTCCGGGGACACAGCAAACGTCGAAGAACACGATCCGCACTGTTTCTAACCTGCCGTGTGTGCAGATGATGCGCTTCCGGGGACACAGCAAACGTCGAAGAACACGATCCACACTGTTTCTAACCTGCCGTGTGTGCAGATGATGCGCTTCCGGGGACACAGCAAACGTCGAAGAACGTGTAGTGCGAACGGGAATTCTGAATCCGAGCCCACCAGCATAATGTACTGGAGTTCCGTTCGGAGAGCGGAGCGCGGTTGCAAAGCACACCCCAAAGCTCTTTCGGGATCCTCGTGGATGGTCGTTCACGTTCGAGCCGACCGCTTGTGGATGAATTTTTGGTAACGATACGAGCGTCGCGTAACTTGACGCAGCATGGATACGTCATGCTCGCAACGCCAGCACTAGGAAAGCGCTGGTCTGCCGCACCCCGAGCAGACTCTCCACGAACAGAACAGACGCATTCACGAGCGCCGAGCGCATATCCTGCACACTTAGCGTGCGGAGCCGCTTCGCTTGCCAGGAACGGCTGCGAGCCCTCGGCAGGCGCCAGTATCCCGTGCACGAGTCGCTTAAATCTGCATACCCGCACTGTGCTGCTGCTGTGGCAGTCACTTGCTGCAACTTGATTATGATCTGCATCATTGTTCTCGTGGAGCAGTGTCCACGGTGAGCGCTTTAGTCTGGTTATGCGTCCAGAACAAGCGCTTCCAATTGTAGCAGGGGAGAGCATCTGCATTGCGGCATACAGAACGCTGTCGTAGCTGCGCGCTCGTATCCGGCGACAGCGGTCTCCTTTAACTGGGGCGAAGAAACCGTGACGCAAGCGATCGATTACGAACGAATGCATGAATGAATGGATGGATGTTGCGCGCTTTAGAGCGTGACCCAGGGATACCGCTCGTCTTGGTCGGAACGCGTCATCAGAATACGCTCACTTGAATGCGATATGTGGAACGAACCCAGCGAAAGCGGTACGCGCTTTTCTACTCGGTTTGCCGCTCTGTCGCATGTTTCCAACGATGGAAAGCGGACTCCTGGTAGTCTGCGCGTGACGCAGTCCAGTGATTGTACGGTCGTACAATGAGCAATGAGAAGTTTGGTTTTCGTTGACAGCGCTTCGATGGGCTACGGGTGCTGTTTTCATCCGGCGCAGATGCTCAGCGCCAGAGCGTTCTCGACCTGTACGCAAAATCGGGATGCTTCATACCCGAGCTCTAGTGTTTGCGTACTCAGGAGGCCGGTTAAAGAACTCTCCAGATTGCTGTCTTGTCTGGCTCCATTTCGAACTCCACATCCAAAACAGATGTGGCCAGCGTGTGGCCCTTTCGTTTGCCGCTCACACAGAACAGCGTCGTGGTTTCCGTGCCTCGCCAGATATCCGCTCTCTCCGCATCCTGAACGAGGCGGAACAGCTCCATGTGCCGCATCTGCTCCTTGCTTTCCTGATCCTGAACATCGATGTACCCAAAGAGGCGAATTTCTTTGTCTGTGCCAAAGCCGCTGATAGGAATAGGCACTGCCCCCGGGTTGATGTAATGAACGAGAGCCCCGGTGCGAATCAGATTCACACCAGCGTGCGGTTTCTGCTCGGTCCATTTATCGGCAACGACGCCTGGGCGTAGCGGAGCTGTGTTCGACGACGACGATGTCGTCACAACTGATCGCGACGGAGAAGCCTCTTTCGACTGCAGGCGGAAACGCGTCTTGCGGACCGTATACGCCTCCCAGGCAAGGCCCGGCACAAAACCAAGTGAGGCCGTTGACGAGTTCTCTTGACCAACAGCCGGAGACTTGTTTGCGTCATGCGCTTCCTTTTCTAGACGGTGCTGCTCTTCAACAATTTTGAGAGACAGCAAGTACAGGGCACCGTAGTCAATCATAGAGGGATCTTTCAGCGCAGCAGAATGGAGAACCTCCAATTCGTGACGACCAACACCCCCGCCCAGGCGAACGACTTCGTCACAGCGGCCTGTGAGCGCAGCGGACGCTAGCAGCACCAAACGATCGTTGACATCCATGGATTTCCCATCTTTCTCGGCTTGTCGAACCGCATCGTTATACGCAGTGCGCATTTTCTCGGGATCATGCATTCGACAGGCAATGTCGAGTTTTAGTGCCGCAGAGCGAGCCACCGATTCGCGTATAAGTTGTCGAGTCTCGGCATCGGAGACAGTTGCTGCCTCCGCAGCAAGTTCATCGAATCCTCCCATTTCGAGTAGGCTCCACGCCGACTCTAGGTACGTTTTCTTCAGCTCTTCCCGGACCTGCAGCGCTTGTTCCAAGCTGATCTTGCCGCTGGACGGGTTGTACTGCGCTGCGGTTCTGGTGCAGAAAACCGTGTGGCACCACTGCGCGATGACAAAACGACAGGGCGCACTGAGCACTTCGTAGGACTCTATGGACTGCAGCTTCTTCAGGAGCTTGCGCTCCCGAGCAGTGTCGGCGTTGCCCGTTTCCTGAATGTTCCGGAGGGAGGCGTCCAACTGCCCAGCGAGCTCCGACTCGTCTATAATCGGGAGCGATGGAACGCCTCCTGTCGCAGTGTCCGTTTCAGAAGGTTTCGCCAGCGTCGTGCTTGACGAAGCAGGCGGAGGTGCTTCTGCGGTTTGTGCTGCAGCGCCGCTTGCGGACGCTGACGGCTCTCCGGTTACGGCAGCTGATTCGGAGATGATTCGATGATTCCCAGACGACCCGCTTTCGGTTTCACTCGACGTAACGTTAGCCGCTGTGGGTGCCTCTACGGGTTGCTCAGCGGCCCTGCCTTGGTACGTCTTTTCCGACTCCGAAGGATGCGCGGAAGCCGTGCTCGACAGCGATCGAAGCTGTGTGCGGGTGCTCTTGTAAAGGTAGTAACCGCCGATCGCTAACCCCGTGACAGTTGCTGCCGTCACCACATAGGTGAAAGTGCGACCCATAGTGTCTACCGGTCGAGACACGCCACACACTGCGTTTGGGCGGGTCAAGGGTGGAGGCAGCGTTCCGGCTCCGCGACGCGCGCTGCTCCGCCCGAACCCCTGGAAAGTCCTTATGATCTATTAAGTTACGTAAAAGTATATTTTAAGATAGTTTTGTACCTTAGACGCATGTCCTTGCGCAGGCTCAGTGTCGCATCGCGTGTGCGGGGATTTTCGCGATCGCGGCGCGGCCGCTGAAGGCGCGAAGCCTTGTCGACGACTGTGCGGTAACCCTGGGCCGCATCATGCTCCAGTCAGCGTCTCGGTGTCCACTGTTTTATGCGTTTTCGGGGCGCCCAGGTACCACGTGAGCACTGGGCTCTGTGTTGGATTTCACAGAGTGCCCGCTTAGGTTCTCGGCTGAGTCGCCGATGACCGGGTTTCTGCCGTATCAGCATGCGATCATCGGGAGCTCGCTTCCCATGTCCATGTATGTGCAAGCAGCGTCGGATAACGTCTACAGGTTTTATGCATATCGGTAGCAAGGTGTGAAAAGCTGAACGGCGGGAACGAATCTATGACAGGAAAGGCCGCTTCCTATCCGTTCCCTCTTTCGAAGTGAATCCTACACGCTGGTGGGAATACCATGAGGAGGCGGGTGAACGCTTCGGCTGCGAGCTTACCCCACCATATCAGTACCACTCGAGTCGCAGAGGTGTCCATTCGAATCACAGCATACGTCTGTTACGGATACGGTTGCGTCAAGTCGATTCCCGTGGCAGCGAATTTCTCGATGCACCAGCCAATGACCCCTATCTGGCGTTCTACGAAAAACCTTTCTCGAATAACAAGCGCATTTCTCACGCACTATAAGCCGGCTCGATCGAGCTGTGCAGAGAGGAAATGTAGCGCTCGCATCCGTGCCATTACCGTAGCAGCCGCTTGGCAGACCAATGGCTCTATCTGCACGTTGCGCGTTTGTATGAACAGCGTCACCCCGTATCGAAGAAGAGCTCAAAGCTGAAGCATGCAAAGGCGAATGGACCCAGAGCACCCACGAAAGCGCATCAAACACGTTCACATACCACTCGCAAACAACAAGTGTGCGCAAGCAGGCGCGCCGCCTTTGGTGCCTTTACTCTGCGGCAGGCGGCGAGGGTACGTCTGTTCGCGCCATTTGCTCAGCGCGCGACTTGAGTCCATGGTTGAACGCTTCAAAGTCCCGCAGCAGCCGCTTTCGAAACCGACCGCTGGGAAAGACATCGGCAGTAATACCTGAGAAACTCGCGGTGTGCGTAAAGAGGCATCCGTTCGTGGTAGGCTCGATCCGGAAAGAATGCCTACCCCTAAAGACCCATCCAAAGACTAGTTTTCGCTCCCAGGTGAGCTCGTTGCCTGTACGTAGCTGGGTCAGCTTTGAGCGAAAACGCCGCCCTCGCCAACCGCTATCGAGCTCCACAGTGAGCGTCGCACCCAACGCTAGTTCGCCTCGTATGTTCGAAAACAGGGCGTTCCACTCTGGATACCGCTCGAAGTCACACAGAATATCCCAGATAACGGAAGCCGGGGCCAAGATCTCGATAGAAGTATTGACTTGGACGGGCATTACCGAGCAGCAACACACACACACAGTGCAGGGTCTGCTGCAGTTTCCGCTTCGTTTCGCCAGAAACGGTGCACTGGGAAGGTGCCAGCGACGCACCGAGGCTACGTGTCGTAGTTCGACTACAAGCACGCCGCCACCACTACCTACGACTGTAGCTGCGACGAGCCAAAGCCAAAGTCGCCCCTGAAACGGGAAACACGAACGTCTCCAGTTTCGCTCAAACAAAGTGCTTCGGTTATATCGTCGAGAACAAGAGAGAGCCCGTCGCTGGCGCAAACCCGTTCGGGAGACATTAACTGGTACAACACGTGTGGAAACCGGCGCGTTGCACACACACACACACGGCGTCTCCTGTTCGAACGCTAGAGCCGTCGAGCTGAAACCGCTCCAACCCACACTGGAGCGCTGCACCTGGACACCGCGGACAGCGGCGGCTCGCGATCTGCACGTGCGCCTCCCGAGCCTGGAGCATTGCCTGTGCTGATTCGCGAGCCGCTCGCTTTCGAATGTCATCGCGACTTGTGCGCTGGTACAGCCGAACATGCATTGGTAGATCATGGTGTTGTTACATCGAGTTTGATCACAAAGGAACAGGCCCATTGAGATAACAGGGGTATCCATATTAAAGTTTGAGCGGTTTTCCGACTACCATTGAAGCCAGCCCTTGGAAGATTTGTCTGCGGCAGCTCCCTTTTCGTCTCGCTTGTCTGCAGCTTTGGATACGCGAGTCTATCCGAATTCCGCGTGGTAATTTGTCAGCATTCGAGCCATGTTATGGGCTACGTTATCGTCGGGATTTCGCAGTTTCCGGCCGACGCTCGTGCATTTGATCCATGCGCGATCGTTGCGGTCTATATTTCGCTTGCCATCTCTATGGACTCTGTAAACAGCCTCGGTGCACGCTTCGCAGCGGTGACTCTTGATTGTGGTGAGGAGTTCGCGGATGTAGACGACACGAGCTTCCCGAAACGCAGCGCTACAGCGCGTGAACGCGTGGTTTATCGCTCCGTACATGCCCTTGACGGGTACAGAGCGCTCCGCTGGATACCCGGCTCCGATTCCGCGCCCGGTATCGTACGCTGCGATTATCGACGTCCATCGGGCGATCGCTCGGCGAGCACTCTATCGGCTACAGGTGCGAGCGCACGCTGTTCCATTCGATAGAGGATCTGTTGAACGCGACCTTGATCATGATGAAACAAGTACTGGATGGGGAATCCTGTCTCGTGATCAAGTCGGGACATTTAGATACGTGTATGCTCTCTTCGTCCAAATATGTTTGGGCATTGTCCAACCGAAGCGATCGCTGCGTTGACCCAAGCCCATGTGCAAAATCCTTTTCTATGCAAGTAGAAGAAGAGATTGGAGCCCATAGAACCAAATCCTGTGAGAGGTATCCTGTCACTGTCGAATGGAGTATCGTCTATTGTCACGAAGAGAAGGATTTATTTTTGAAACGTAATGGAAAATTTGACGTGGCAAGTTCAGTAAACTTGCTGCATGAGCACGTGATCAAGTCGTCAAAGCACGACATCGAGGACGCTTCCTTGCCAATCCAGAGGCGTGAGTCGCTGCGCTCACGAGTTACCTTGAAACCGAAAGATCGAAAACTTGAAGGATGCGAATTTTGGGCGTGCTCCATGTAAGAAAAGGAGAAGAACGGATGCTTTTGCGCAAGCATTGGATATCGATATCGGTTATTATGTGAGCATTTGTTCGAGGGCCCTGCGAAGAATCTTGACTCCGGTCACGCAACGAATTCCAGCAGCATAGAGTCGAAAGCGCGACTCCGAAACCGCGGCTGGGGAACCGAAAAGCTACATATAAATCCATAAGCCGTTTTGACTGCACTTTGAATCTCAAGGTTATGCATCTGTCGAAAATCTCGAAAGTAGATCGGGAACCAGGAGCGGAGCCAGCGCTTCAGTGTCCGATTTCAATCGGAGTTCAGCATAGGCCTCGATGCTGTGCGCACATGCACGAGAATCCGTTTCGTCTCGAAGAACTTCGAGCTTCAAAGATGCGAGCTCAGCAGTTTTGCCACGATGCGTCCGTCCCACGATGACGAAACGCAGGCATGATCGTCTGTTACCGCATCGCCGACAAGTGTTTTACGGCATCTCGATTGCATGCATTGCAGAGAGAGTCTGCTGGAATCGTTCCATGCAAAGCAGTAAACAAGCGAGCGTGAAGATCCATGCAGGCATTCGCATGCGGCGGCTGTCGTATGCCACTGATTTCCGTATCATCGCCGTGCCACGATGCTATGCGTTGTCGTATGCATGACCCTCGCCATGCATTCGATACGCTATAAGTTGGTACCCGAACAGACGTCTGCATGCATGCTCGCATAGCGTCAGAATCATCATGCCTTTCTTTTGGAGTGACCAAAAATCCCGCGCTGTGAGCCCCGGGACGCACGCTTTCTGCAATGCACACCTCTCGCCAGCCATCAAGCGCTCCGGTTCAGCGACCGAGTGCGTGACCCGCACACGACGCCGACTTTTATCCTCACAAG
This sequence comes from Cyanidioschyzon merolae strain 10D, assembly GCF_000091205.1. Lineage (NCBI taxonomy): Eukaryota > Rhodophyta > Bangiophyceae > Cyanidiales > Cyanidiaceae > Cyanidioschyzon > Cyanidioschyzon merolae. Next base: position 439,661 of record NC_010143.1, read on the forward strand.
GCCTGCTGCTGCACGCAGAACCTGGGCACAGAACGGGTGCAGCGCCCTGATCAACAACATGAACATTTCCCCAGCAGTATCTGCTGATACCTGGGCAATTCCGGCGGAAGTACAAAGCGCGAGACCATGCACTCGAAGCAGATACGGTGCACATTGCACAGACGATCGTGCACGAATTAACAGACATTTCTGGGGGAGCACCATAGGCGTCGTTCGAGCGACCACATTGCACAATAAACACCCCAGTCTGATAACAGCTCACTCGAGCCATTATCCCGCGTCATGACGAGCGCTCCCCACGATTCACGGAAAGTTGACCCTGGCCAATACCATTGAGCGTAAGCGCCTGGGTCGTACTGAATCGATGAATCAAATCGGACACCCAGGAATGCACGATTCCAGAAGCGATTGCGCGGGTGCGTGCAGTGGCGCGCCAACGACCTCGACTAGAACTTTGGAACGCGTTTTTGCCTATGGTGCTTGCTGCGTGAGTGAAAGCGCATAGAGCGTGCAGAAGCGTTTGCCTGGCGCGTAACAGTTGTCGCTCTATGCCGACGACCCGTGAAGCACACGACGGCAGTTCCGGTTGCACGGAACAGGCTAGTCAGCGCGTAAAACGCTTAAGAGCCGCACTTCGCGAGCACTCGACGGCAATTGATGCAGTGAAGGACACTGTTGATGCACAGAAACTGCAGGAGTTTCTCGATCGGAATGATGAGCTTTCAGTGGACGTCGAGGATGCGGTGGCGCAAGGTCTTCTGTCTGAAGCGTACCTCAAAATCACGCTACTGGAGCGAGCGTTGGTCGCAAAAGTGAAGACTGGGTTGAGGGTGCTCGATTCGGACGCTTTTCTTGAGCGTCTGCGAACAAAGTGGTCAGTTTCTCGGCAGCACGGCGTGCCGACTCGAGACACTTACGCTTCCGGAGTGACACTCGCGGAAAGCATAACCACAGTGCCCGAAACTAGCGAACCCGAGCGCCCGTCAGAACAGGCAGCTGCGAACCTCCGTGACGCCAGCACCGGTGACCTCGTTGTCGATTTGGACGCGCTCGGCAAGCGATTCTATCGGTTTTTTCGAACCGCGCCTGCGCCAACTTTCATGTTTGGACTGGTAAACCTCTCAACCGAGACGGCGTCGAATGTTTCAAGTGTTGAACAAACACCTGTTGTACGCGAACGCGCGGCCCGTGAGCGAACCGTTGTTGCTGCCACCGAACGCGCCGAACAGGTCTCGCTCAATGACGTCCAGGAGCAGGTTCGTACGGACGTTGCAGTGAAGCAGATGTTCGATTTCTTAGAAGAACATGGCCCTATTGAGTTGTACGACCTTGTACTCGATACGAGCAGCTTCGGACGAACGATTGAGAACCTGTTTCACCTTTCGTTTTTGATTCGTGATGGAAGGGTAGAGTTGTGGCGTGAACATGATCAGTATATGGTGAGGCCACTGCATCGCCACGGCCAAAGTCTGGCTCGCACCGGACAGGAACCTGCGCCTGGTACAGCGGGAGCGGAGCTAGTCGCAGGCAAGCAAGCCATCTTCCGATTCGATTGGCAAGATTGGAGTGAACTTTGCATGCAACGACATGGGAAACGAACGCTCCAACCGGGAACGAGCCCGAACCCGAGTCACAGTAGCATCGCTGCATTGTAACTGCGTTCACTATGAAACAAAGCGCAGCGTTTTTGTGATGTGAGATCGATGCGTTTGGCAAGATTCTCCCGGGATACGCGCATCGTCCGGGTAACATCTAATCATTCGCAGATGATAGCGTTTGGCGCTTACGAAGCCCCGCAGCGCATCGACGACTCCGATCCACGTGAGGCACTCGGGTAGCGCGGCAGTGGGGTGCTTGGTGTGCATGTCGCGCTGCAGCAACGCGCAGAGCAGGAAGCATTCCGAGTTTTACCCGATTCTCGCAACAAAAGTCGGTTCTGTTGCGGACCGAGTCGCTCTTGTCAGTGCTGAAACAATGCGGAGCACGCAGTGATTTGTGGGGCTTTGAAACATCAAGATAATTCTTGCCGTTTAGTTAGAGCCGGGGAATCGTATTTTTGGTACAGAAGCGCCCTGCGAGATTCCCTGGCGAGGCTCATCGATTGCCATGTGTTGAGCAGGGCTATGCGATTGGCTTTTGGATTGTTTCACACTACGACAATACAACGTATGTTCGCTCTAGCTCAGAATCTGATCCAAAAAACAGTCATTTTCACGGAGCTGCACCGAGCTTTATGCTAAACTTTTTCGCTCTTCTGGGAACGGTTGCTCACATCCTGCTTGCGATCAGGCCTGCATCTTCTTCGCTTCCGAGGCGTGAAGCAGACAATGCGGCTCATGCGAGAAAGCGCCAGCAATGCAGAGATCAAACATTGGGCCACTGCCTTCAAATAACAGCTTTCCCGGGGTCCGTGGCGGTTTCAGGGCACCGTTTGCTGCACTATGATCCAGCAGAACCACAAAAGAATGCGACTTGTGCGAAGCACACTGACCAGGGCTGAAATCTGTGGCCCCCGCTGGCTTGCACAACCAGCGACTTGCGAACGACTCCGCGGCTCCAGACGCTGAACGCGTACCCGTGGATGACGTGGACGCTGCCAGCACAGCAGGCTACGGCATGCGCGCTGATGTCGGACACTTGTCAAGTAACGTTAGACGGGATGAACACAGCAACTCGTCTTGGTCCGTGCATTGCGGATGCCGTGATAACAATCTGCAGACCAGGCGGCAGGGACGGGCCCTGGTTCGTGTAGGGCGGGGTTATCTTCGACCAAGCATGCTTCCATGACAGCGGGTGCGAGTCAGGCGCCCCTCCAGCGAGACTGCTTTCGGTGTGTCGCGTGTAATGCGTTATCTGATCTGGATCTCAGGTCCAAGACGCTTCGCATTCAGTCGAGGACTGGTATGCTCCATGTACGTAGTATGATCCATATTCTGGTAAAGGAGCAACGAACCGTCTCAGTCTCTTCGTACATGATCATCAGTTTCTGGGATAGATGCTTGTGCTTTTCTGAAGGAGCATTTTATCTGAAAGCTACCAACGATGAGTGTACCGAGTACAAGCGGATGCGACACAGCACAAAAACTCCATGCACCAGCCCATCGTCCATGTATGTTCATTCCTGCAGAACCCTGCTTCTCGATGAAGACGTCAAGATCCGCCGGAGCGATCCGAGCTGCAAGATGCCCATGAACACCATTTGAGCAGAATCAAAACTCCGAGGTATCGTCGCATTTGTCTATTTACCATCAACACAGCCAGTTTCGGTGTGCGCGACAATGGTTTCGCCTCCGCGTTGACGGCTGCTAGCTCTGGCGTAGTGAGTGTGTCTTTTTGGTCTAGATGTTGCCAGGGTACAGGCAGTGAACACTCCACAGGACAGCGTCAGACAGGTTCCCTTTTGCATCTGCGGTACTCAATACGACATGGGACCAATGGGTACCAATGGGTACCAATACGGAGGCGATATACAGCCCAGAGGGCACGGTCAAGTCAAACCGATCGGTCGCGTACGATGATATCAAGCATACTCGGTGAATGGGTACCAATATGGAGGCGAGATACAGCCCAGAGGGCACGGTCAAGTCAAACCGATCGGTCGCGTACGATGATATCAAGCATACTCGGTGAATGGGTACCAATATGGAGGCGAGATACAGCCCAGAGGGCACGGTCAAGTCAAACCGATCGGTTGCGTGCGATGATATCAAGCATACTCGGTGAATGGGTACCAATATGGAGGCGAGATACAGCCCAGAGGGCACGGTCAAGTCAAACCGATCGGTCGCGTACGATGCTATCAAGCATACTGCCTGGCCAGCTCACGCTGTCGCTCTATGACGCGTCGCCACCAGCGCATTTCTGCCGCGGCACTCTTGCAAGGCGGAAAGACGCGAAGCTCATCAACGATGCAAATACAGTTACCCTCATGCCAGTTCACCCGACCAGAGCAATACAGTACGACTCCAGTTTGCAGAGCACTCCGAGTCCCTTGCTTCCAGTCACCCGCGCCTTGGAGCATACCTTCGGGAGAGTTCCAGCACTGAGCCTTCGCGACTCCCGTTCCGTCGTCGATAGCGAGACGTATACAGGCACGCGAAAACTTTATTTCCCTAACGATTCCGAGCAGACACACACGCGTGATATGCAGAAGCGTCAGCGTGAGTTTCCAGGCTGGTACCCACTCATCGGTGCCGTCGTCGCTGGCTTCCGGTGTTAGTCGACTGTCCCAGCGCGGGATTGGTAGTATAGCCAAGTCGCGTACCGGCTCCAGCGCGGGAGCATCCTTTGCAGGCTGTAAAGGCTGCCGGACAGCTTTATAAAGTTGGACAGCGAATACTTCAACCGCGCTGCTTAAAACCGGCAAGTTCCTGTGGTATCCCCAGTTGAGCCGGCGCTCAAACATAACGGCTACAACAGCCGCTATCCCGGTTCGAATCAGAACGCACCTAGTGAACGTCAAGCTCACATAGGCACTTGCGTTTCCGGGTCAAAGTTGAGTTTAGAGTCGAGCGCTCCGTAAGACGACGGCTTTTCGTCGCCGTGTGCGTGGCGACTCGGCGTAACGATGTCGTGCGCTGTACGAAAAGCACGAGCAGCAGCAGCAGCGCTCACGCCCGACACTCTCAGCGGTGGTAAGGCGAAGCGGTTCTGTTTATGCGTTGCTTCCGCACCGGCGTTGCAGATGACGTTGCGTACGCTCACTGCAGGCACTCGGCACACGATAGACAGTACGACTTGAACAGTATCTCCCATACGGAGCACTTGTGGTACCGGGTGGAGCTTGAAAGTAGAGTGGAAAATGATAGACGTTCTCCAATATGCCGGTTTCCTATCCTGCACAACCGGAGATCTCTGGTCAGCGTAAACCCACTGTCGATCGAAGTACTCCATTCGAGGGCCGCATCTTGGCGGATGGACGCACCAGATGTTTTGGCATCCGCCAGATACACCACTGCAGCAAACGAACAGCGTGTAGGGACATGACTGCATCGGCAAGCGCTTTCATGTTCCATGGAATTCAGTCCAGAGATCCTCTACGCACCAACATCCTTACCAGTCCAACGAGCTTTGCAGCGCAGAGCATACCGCAGGTGCGTGATCGGCAGTCGTTTGCGCCCCAGCAAATATCCAACGGCAGCTGGACGGCTCGACGGTGCCTCTGGCGGTCGCAAATCGACGCCTGGGCAAAGCGACACAAACCCCATCACACAACCGTATAGGGCGTCAAAAAGCTACACAAAAAATGCATCTGCGAGCAGGTCCAGCAGCGCAACGTCACCGCGGATGGCAAGCGGCGATCAGCGCATGAGGCAGGCGCGCTACGCACACCCACTGTCGCGTGACCTGCTCGAGAAGCGCAACGCAGTGGAGACGCTGCACGCGGAGCACGGACCCGTCGATCCCTCAGATCCGTGGAACGCTGCGCCTAGGGAGCTTCACGCAGAGCCGCCACAACCTCCCGATTCTTTCTCTTCGATAGAAAGGTCATTCAGACCAGGAATCAGTAACGATGCGATGGATATCGCATATGCGTGATCAGAGCCGCCACAACCTCCCGATTCTTTCTCTTCGATAGAAAGGTCATTCAGACCAGGAATCAGTAACGATGCGATGGATATCGCATATGCGTGATCAGAGCCGCCACAACCTCCCGATTCTTTCTCTTCGATAGAAAGGTCATTCAGACCAGGAATCAGTAACGATGCGATGGATATCGCATATGCGTGATCAGAGCCGCCACAACCTCCCGATTCTTTCTCTTCGATAGAAAGGTCATTCAGACCAGGAATCAGTAACGATGCGATGGATATCGCATATGCGTGATCCGCGTTGCAATACGTATGCGAGCGGCAGCTCCCGAGGCAGTGCGCTGCGAATCGCAAGCCGCGCGCTGCCCTGCAGCGATGCGCGCGAAAAATCGCCTCCAGGAACGGCGCGCGCCGCGGCGTCGATCGCGCATCGCATTGGGTGCTGCTTGCGGCACGAGACGGTGCTTTCGGCTGCTGCAAGTGTCGTACGTACCTCATATGGATGTGAGCGGGAACGGGTTATTGATGCCTCGTAACCTGCAAGTTCGTCGTAGCGACGGTAGGGTGTTGTCTGTACGTATCCGCGAGGCATCATTGGGTGAAGAAGCGAACCTGCACTTCGGTAAGCTAGAGGCTGCAGTCGCTTGCCCGGTGGCAGGTGTTCATGAGGCGTCCAGCTGGACACGTGAGCCAGTATGCAGAACAAATCGGCAGTCGAGCAACAATGTCGACCACGAGGTGTCACAATCTGGGCTGAGCCTGGCTGATAAAGCTGCTACAGTCAACGGGATGCTCTGGTCAGACGCGCATGCTCCCAAAGCGTATACCGAGTTGCTCGGCGATGATCGAATGCACCGGGAGTTGTTGCGCTGGCTGGTCAGCTGGTCGCAGTATCGGGACGTACGCAGCACCTCGGGAGCATCCTTTCGGAACGGGACCGGTGCTTGTCGTCGGTTCACCGCGCCGTTGACACCCTTAGCGGTGTTGGCCGGTCCGCCCGCATCCTGCAAAACGGCGTGTGTGCGTGTTCTCGCTGAGCGGGCTGGTCTGGAAATGTGGGAGCCCCATATGCTGTTTAGAGACGGGTTGAACTGTGCAGAAAATCGATTTGCAGAGGTACTCGGGAGTGCTTCGCTACGAACAGGGCGACCAAGGCTGGTAGTTGTCGACGAGGGCGTTTTACCCGCAGAAGCCTTTGCCTCTCTGAAACGAAGCGCCGGGAACGCTTCCGCCAACACCATCCACTGGTCGGATGTTCTTGTTCGCGTAGCGCTCACGTTGAAAAGCGTACCTGTTCTCTTCGTTCTCGACGATGCTCACTGCCGTGAGGCCCGCATCCTCCGTGCGCAGGGAGCTGTCATTTTCACTTGCAGCCGCCCCGGTTTGCAGCCGCTCAAGAGACGTCTAGAGCAGGTTACGCGTCACTGTGGCTTGAAATTCGCCGAATCCGCCTTTCTTGAGCATCTTGCACTGGCACTTAACTGCGATATTCGAGCATGCCTGAACCAACTCCAGCTTATTGGTGCCTGTCAATGGTCTGATGGCCTGTGGTCCACCATTGGCCTGCGTGATGCACCGGGGCCTCTGCGAGAGCAATGCTCGCAAATATTCCGGGTGAGCGCGCGTCCAGCGTCCTATATGGTTCAGACGGGAGCCGGTGGCGTTCGTAACCGAGCGACCGGAACTGCGTCCGACGATTCTGAACGGGATATTCCGCACCGACCAGCGTTCGGGGCATCTCAGAGCCCAGATCTCTGGAAACGACAGCATTTTCTCAGCGGTGAAATTCGCGATTATCTCGACATGTGTTTCGAGAACTATCTGGCGGTGGTGCCCTTCGATCCGCTGATGCGTCGCTGCAGCGCTGCAGTCGACTGGCACAGTTGTATCGATTCGATGATCCACAACGAGCTGGTGGACTCGATGGTGCTGGAAACGCTCGGCCTTGCTGCCCTGCAATCGTACCGTTACCATTGCGGGCGATCGACTGCACCCGTACCACACTCGCTCAAACTGGCCCGTTTCGGGTGCCTCGACGCCAACTCCCCGATGCATACGCGAAACCGCGACATCATAGAGCGATATCGACAGGCGCTTATCGAAGATTCAAGCAACGCTTCTGTACGGCAAGCATATGCGCTATCTCTGCGGCGCGAGGGCGTTCTCGTTTTCATACCGTTGCTTGTTGTCACGATGCAAGCGATCGTGGAAGCGACAGTCGCGGAAAAAGGCGCACGGCGCGCGGAGCTGCTCCGGCACCTAGGAAAGCAACTGTCGAGCTACGCGCTACGTTGGGCGGCGGATGACGATTCGCAGGCCAACATTGCACCAGAAGCGCCATCAGGTGCTCGCCGGTGGAATGCTCTTCCGCTTGAACCAGCGATCGCTGACCTATGCATCATGCAAAGCGCTTCGTATCCGGAATGCAAACGGGAAGGCGTGCGAGCGCTTCAACGACAGTTCGGCGTGCTACTCAGGAACTGCGCTGGGCAACGGGTGCGGTCCGCTCGGAACGTCGCACTGCGCGGAAACGCACTCCACCACCACGCTGCGCATCCTCTGAGTTTACCGGTGAAACGCGACGCTAGGATATCGGAGCTTCGATCGCATTCAGATGGCATCCAGTGCATCGTCCGTTACCAGTATCGCGAAGGGCACACGAACGCGGTCTTGCGTCCGTGTCTGATCGAGGATTTGCTATAACACCAGAAAAGTCCAGATGTTTTTCCAATACGTATGATTTGTAGCTGGTTCGTCGCTCTCACAAAATGTATGCAAACGTGATGGGGCATCCAGTACGCGTCGTTGCTTTCCCTGGCACATATGTCGGCGACGCTTGCTTGCTCTGTGTGTGGCGGAGCACAGTTCCCGATAGAATCCAAGCAGCGTTGCCACCCTCGGAGGGATACATTTCAACAGGTCGCTTTGGGCGGATCCTTTTTCCCAGCGGGTTCTTTGGAGCTGCCGCTCTCGATGCAGCTTCGTGCTGCTGAGCTAAATAAATATTTTCGGATGCCTGATCCCTAATCCAAGTGAGCATGAGCGCGTGCGGCGTCATCGAGCGCATCACTTTGCAGCGCTGGTTACACAATGGTGAGGATCCCGCTCTTCGCGTTCCAAATGGGTAACCACAGGGTCTTGGTTTGACCCGGACGACGTCCTTCTCTGTGCCAGTCGAGCATTGCATCAAATCACTGTGACTGGCGCCGCCACCGCCACCAGAGACTCAACCTCGTTGATCCCCCTGTAAATCCCAATTCGTTCTGCACCAGGATCCGATACGCTCCGAGGTACTTGGTTGGTGCAATGGGTCTCTAGTGGAAACATCGCAGGCGCATCTGAGAAAACTGTTCAGTGCCTGATACCCGGGATGGTGCCCCGCGTAACCCAGCAACAAGTGATGGATGCACACACGTGCGTTACACGGCTATCATTGGCCATACTTGGCTTAGGCGAGCGACCATCAGCGCCCATCTGCCACAGGATCATTTGGTTCGTCAGGCATTTTCATTCATGGTTCAAGTTTTCTCGCGAACCGCTTACATCGAACGGTTTCTAACAAGGCGTCCGTTCGGCAACGTCTAGAGAAAAAATCCGGGCCCATCCGATGCCCAGCATACCAAACGTGTGCAAACAGGTGCGCTGCTGCAGAAATACACACAACGGATGCGTTCGCTTCCGAACTTGCTTCCCGCAGGCTGCACGTCAACGCTGTATGATTGATCGAGTTACCAGAGCAACGCTCTAGGCTGCTTCCGCAATGTGTTCTTCGTCACGGGCTGGCGTCGCTAGCTCGGCTCGTGCATCTGCATTCGTCAGCGAGTTGGACGGTCCCGCGGGAGTGCGCATCTTCCCCGTGACACAAGCGGTTTCCTTGGCCTCAATATTGGCTACTCGTTCAAGATGCAGCGCCGAATCTCGCGCCAAACTTCTCGAGGTGGGTGCGGACTGCTCGGGTGAGGCGTTTCTTTCACGCGATGGATGCCTCATTTCCTGTGCAGGGCCTGATAGTCGCGTATCGGGCGTTAACTCGCGCTCATCTTGTGCTGCAAGTCGATTCGTCACGAGCGGTTGCTGCAATACACGATTCATTGTGAACGCTGCTAACTCCTGCTCTTGATAGAGCTCCAACAGGGCGCGCTGGGCGTTGGCTTCGACGTCTGGGGTGACCTCACCCTGCAACGCCTGTTCGATGCTCCTCGCGTGCTCGGCTGCTTCTTGTGTCTCCAGCAGCAAGTCCTCTACACTATGCAAATCGATATGCTCGTTAAGCCTCTTCACAAGCGCCGTGCTTTTCTGGATCTGCAATAGTGTCTGTTGCTCCAACTCTGCCGTTTCGATAAGAAGCAGCATCTCTTCGAGACGACTGAGGCACGTTTCCGCGTTTAGAACTGCTCGCTCTTGTACTTTCATTCGACGTAGCACCAACAGTGCTCGTTCACGGCGGCCTGTAGCGATCAGCGTTCGTGCAACGTCAAGCTCCCGAGCTGCGGCCTCTTCGTAGCGGTTACGCAGTTTCGTGACGCGATCACGGGTAGCCTTGATAGCCAGAATCACCTCGTCTCGCTCAGTGATCTCTACCTGGTTCTCTGGGCGCCGGACGTCTTTACGTCTGGCTCGTTTCCTGGGTATGACAGCATCAGCAACCGCTCTGTCGCTGACAATGCAGTTTCCCATGGAAAGCTCAACAGCGACAGCGTAATCAATAGCACCATCGCCATCGTCATCCGAAATCTGCCGTTCTTGTGCTGGCGGTACGCGCTGCCGCGTTCGGGTTCCCGCGGCTCTGACGGCAAGCGTTCCCTCCGGTCGTGTTGCTTGCATAGGTTCGAGCACCCGTCAAACGTATGCGTACAGTTCGGGAACTGAAACGAATGTTCGTGCTTCAACTTCATCAGACGTTGCGCTGCTTCCTGGATGGGCTTGTCCCGAAATTTCTCGTCGTTTTTGAGTTCCCACGTGCTGATGCGCAGCGATGCATTCTCGGAGGCTGAGCAGGTCAATGGACCAGTTCTTCAGGAGCATGGGCGTCACACGCGGGGACTGATGAAACGGGAACTCTTTATCGCATGGAGGGTCCTCTGGTTTCTAATACGCCGGGCGTCGCGACAGCATTGGCAGAAGCGTTGCGAATCCTGCGGACTCGAAAGTCTGAATGAGGCCGTGCGAGCGCTGATCTGTGCTGGCTCCTGTCATACAGCGGCAAAGCGTCGAAGGCGCAACGCTGAAATGACGACCAGGTATCGTCCAACTAGGTGCGAGTTCGTTAGCATTGCTGCTCCACTTCAATTGTCGAATCTATAAATCTAAAGAAAAGCTCGAAAAACATCGTAAGGAAAGAACAGGATGAGCACCGATGTGTTCCATGATCATGTGGTACGACTTGTATACCTGATTAGAGACGACTGTCCGACATGCGATCCAGCAGCGTCTGTTTTTGGGCGCCGCGCAGACGCCGCTGACGAGCAAGCGCTCCAGGCGCTAACGAGTAATCCGTCATTTCGTGCGCGTTCATGCCTCAAACCAGCGTTACCGATCTTCAGTCCCAGTGTACATTTGCTTTTGCAAACTCGCAGTTACGACGAGCAAGCGCTCCAGGCGCTAACGAGTAATCCGTCATTTCGTGCGCGTTCATGCCTCAAACCAGCGTTACCGATCTTCAGTCCCAGTGTACATTTGCTTTTGCAAACTCGCAGTTACGACGAGCCTACTGCGAAAGCGATGTGGCCTCTGGTTGCTCGCCCTGCATGGAAACGCACCTTCGATTTTCTCGCCATGTGACGTTCGATCAGCTCACCACACACCGTATCGCGCATCCGACTACGCTCTATAGTCTTCTTCTGTACTGGTTTCAGCGCACGCCCGTACTCGTGGTTCGAGTACGTCGTACTGAATTCATGGATGGGAATCGTGCAGCACCGAAACCTGCACGCGTTGGACGCGCTCGTCGAAATGGGCAGCGGCGCAGTATTTGCGAGTTTCAGCCTGTCCCGTGCCAAGGGCTGCTGCAAAATGACGCAAATTTTTGAGCTACTCCTTTTCCAGCTCGTTGAATAGCAAGGCGAATGTCCGCCTCGTGCCTCCCTACATCCGAAACATTACGAGGCTCTGGCGCGGTCGGATATACTCTTGCCAAAAGTCGTCGAAACGAACAATTTGGACGCTCATTTACTCACTGAATGCAGCGTACCATACCAATCGTTGCTTCTCGATACAGTGACGAGAGCGTCGAGATCGGTCCTGCCGTCGTCATGCCACTTGTTGATATGCTTCCTCACGACCACTGGGCCCGAACTTAGATAATATCGAGGCTCAGAAAAAAAGTCAGGCCGTGGTGCATCTTCAGTACCGCCCGTCGGTTGTTCCACAAAGGTTTGACCGAGGAATTCTGGGGGCATGTGAGCGCCTGGTAGCACCTCGCCCCGAACTCCGACAATCATCTCACTGACGTTGTACGTCAAGGCAAGTGGGGCCGAACAAGACCTTCCCGAAAAAGAAGCTGCAGAGTCCTTCATGGCTTCCCGCATCTCACAGTTTTGTAAGATTCTTCCCGTAGATGCGTTTTCGTACGGAGCTCTTGCCAATGATTTCACGCAGATCCTTTCACACAGGCCGTTTTGCGTTCACGTACTTTCTCGTCCTCTTTCTGAGCGGATCTTTCTCTTCTTTCTTCTGTGGTTTCTTCACTGTCTCGTTTGCATGATGGAAGGGCACGGGTGCCGTCGCTTAGCTCTATGTCCGTTTCTCCCTTGGGTCCTAGACGCACTGGATGGATGTTGCGACGGATCTTGGCTTTCTCTATCTTTGTATCCACTATACTTCGAGCATCTTTTCGCCAACAACCCCGATGCAAGCACGTCTGCGAACCGAAATGCGCCTTTCCATTCTCTTCTGCTATCGAGCACATACGCAACGCCGTTGCTCACGGCTAGTGAGGCTAATGAACGGCTTTCCAGAGAAAAATTCGTCTACGAACGGTGTCACGGATGCGAATGAATCGTCTATGGATGCGAAAGCTTACAAACGGCGTTTGACAGCATAGAAGCTGCTTCCGATTTGATACAACCAAGGAGAATAGGCTGCCACAAAGTGCAGATTAACGCCATCACCGGCTGTGCGCTCTCTGGCCAGTTTTCGGGATGCAAAGCGACGTAGTCTACGAGCCGGACAGAAGACCACCGGAAGAAGAACCCGCAATGCGCTCCGATGAAGGAAGAGGCGTCAAACGATCCCGTCTGTTTGGGGATGATTCGGTGAGCAAACGACAGCATCGCCGCTCGGGCTGATGTCGCTTTCATTCCCGCTTGTCTTTTCTTTACGAAGAGCGGTGTGCCGCTACTCTAGGACCCCAACACAGGTCTACCATTTCTCCGGAATGAAGTCAGGTCGACTAAAACGAACATCCGTGCCACGTGTCGTCAGCGTTCGTGTTCCAGTACGAATTCGCTGGAGTGCGCTTCGTCAGCGTGCGATGCGCTCCCGAAGAAGCGCGCGTCGTTCTTCGCCTATCTGCATCGCTTCACCACTGTTCGTTATCAAGGGTATGGAAACGTTGCATGCATGCTGTGGGTTTTTGGTAGTATTTCATAGAGAACGGATGCAGTGGCATTGCCTGGCGAGGAAACTGTTGTATATATTGATTCTGATGAGTTCGAGTTCGATTGCTTGACGCTGAGCATATCGCCTAAGCGAACGTTCCTTCATCAACTTGCTGAAAGTTCAGTAGCTGATTCGTAAGAGGATGACCTGTTTCCGCAATCAAGCAGCAACAGCATAAAATCTTTCCACATTCTCACTCCATTCCGAAGGATACAGTTATTTTGTTGCATACCTGCGAAGAAATAAACCAGGACAAAAAGTATATTCTGGTTGAGGTATTCTGGTACCACCGATTATGAGCGTAACGGTAGCGGCAGCGCGTCCGTGGGCATCGCCGCTGTCGCTCTTCGAACCGACGCCCTTTGTGGTTCGGCACTGCCGTTCTGTCTCCGTGCAGCGACCGCACCGGCGCTACAGGCGCTATTGCTGCCGGTTTCGGCAGGCTCGGCACACGATAGGGCGTATGAAACGACCAGAATATCCGAGATGAAGTATAGGTCATGTAACCTGAGAGTAGGAGGTTGATGGCTACCTCACCGCACACTGAAAGAAAAACACACACAAAGAAAATAAGAAACGAAAAATGCGCATAATCGGAGAACGCTGGCCTATGGAAACGTTTTGTCCATGAAAAGAAAATGTGCCGCTGTCGCTGCGATCGGGTTGAAGGGCAGCGCGCCGGCGGCGGCGGCGGCAGCGCCAGCGACCCTAGACACTAGTCATAACCTCGCCGCTGCTGACATCATTCTATTGCCGCTGCGGCCTTTCAGAGCTTTTTGATGGGCAAGCTCTACCTTCTTTTCGAGGCAGCGTCGGGATATGCGATCTTTCGAGTGGTGGAGGCTGAAGACGTAGCATCTGGTACGACTGCGGTACAGTCCTCGTGGGGAGACTTCCACCGCTTTGCGAGCATCGTCAAGTTGCGAGCCTTCGAGCCGTACGTCTCAGCGGACCAGGCACTTGAGGACGTGAGTGCCGTGTCGGAAAATCGAGTGACGCCTTTCCTACTTGAGTTCGTTCGCGGTTATTTTGGCTCGAAAAGATGTCTTCTGGGAGTCTCGGAACCGCGGTTTGGCGCAGCGCTCCAGGAACAACTGGGAAAGAAGCACGTGAGAGTTGTTGCGGACGAACACATCCAGGAGCTTTTGCGAAACATCCGGCAGCACTTCGAGAAGTTTCTCAGTGCGGAGGTCTCGAGCGAGGAGCTCTCGAAAGCACAGCTCGGTCTGGCTCACGCGTTATCCCGTTCGCGCATCCAGTTCAATCCGCAGCGCAATGATCACGCCGTCGTCCAAGCGATTCATCTTATCGACCAGCTTGACAAGGATATCAATACTTTTGGGATGCGTGTCCGCGAGTGGTACTCCTGGCACTTCCCTGAACTTGCGAAGCTCGTGAGCGATATCGTTCTCTACTGCCGTTTGGTGTGTGCTCTGGGCATGCGCTCCGAAATGACGACGAAGCAGGAGGAGGACGTGAATAGCCTGCTCCATGGCGATGAGGAGCTCACGCAGCGGATTCTTCGTGCAGCCCGCTCCTCAATGGGAACGGAAATCAGCCCTCTGGACATCATTCAGATCCGTTTGTTTGCGCAGAGAGTGATTCAAATGGCAACCTATCGGGACCATCTGCAGGGCTATCTTGGTCAGCGCTTATCGCTGATTGCACCGAGTTTGCGGGCGTTGCTCGGTGATCACGTCGCAGCGCGACTCATTGCGCATGCTGGCTCTCTGGTGAACCTAGCAAAGTATCCTGCATCAACTGTGCAGATCCTTGGCGCAGAAAAGGCGCTTTTCCGGGCTCTAAAGCAAGCACGGGGAAAGCGGCTCGCGCGAACGCCCAAGTATGGGTTACTCTTCAATTCGACATTCATTGCCAAGGCAAAGCAACGAGCCAAAGGTCGCATTTCGCGTTACCTGGCGAATAAAGTGAGCTTGGCAAGCCGCATCGACTGCTTCCGCTCCGATAGAATCGGCGACACATTCGGTCGCAAGTTGCGAGAGCAGGTCGAGGAGCGGCTCCAGTTCTATGAAAAAGGCTTGCGACCTCGGCGCAATGCGGCCGTAATGACTGAGGCCATGAACGAGGCGCTTGCCACCAGCGCCATGGATGACATGCGTGGAAGCGATATCGAGGAAACTCCGAGACCTGCAGCCGCTGGCCTACGCGCTGATCGGCTGGAAAATTCTTTGCTTGTTTTTGGCTCGGCAACCAATGCGGATGCAGAAGGCGTACCGGAATCTGCGGCCCCGGAGACGCCAGCCCATGACGTCATGATGCGGAAACGAAGCCACGATGACACATCGTTCGTTGATGCGGGTGACGCCCATTTGACGACACTGGGAGCCCAGGATAGTTCTCGAGAAGCAATTCCTCGTGAAGCCCCGCGGAAGAAGAAGAAACAAGACAAACATCGCGCCGAGGCGGTGCACGAAACCGTGTGACCAAGCAGGCGCAAGGATACTATCTAAATGCTCTGGGCACCGTTTGCCACTCACTGGTTAGAATGACGGTGCCGTATCCGTGCTACAGGTGCAGAAGATATCGGTAGAGGGAGAGCGAACGTTCTCTGAAACCAAGTTCGTCTCAGAGCGTTGAGCTCTGGTACATCTGTATCAGCATGCTGCTTTTCCTTTTGTTTGTGTTTCTTGCAGGCATTCAATAAAAGGCATGCATCTTGTAGATCTGAGAAAGGTCGCGGAAAGATCACGCTGTCATTGTCAGCAGCAGAAAATGGTCGCTCTCATACGAGGCAGTTATTCTGTGATCAGATGGTGGATGAACCACGCTTCTCGAAGAGCTGAACGTCGTGCACGCCAAAAAGAACTTGTGAAACTCTCTTCACACGATTTTCTCTTCCTTAATTCATTCCAATCCATCTGTACACTGAGAAACACGACCAAACAAGCCGCAGGCTGTGAGGATGATGCATCGTTGGTACCACCGGTGATGAAAAGGCACGGATGGAAAACGTGAACAGCACACCTCTTTGGAAGACACTGGCCCTATCAAAGCTACACGATCGATTTCTTTATGTGATGTGGATCCGTATTCACCAACGGGCGGATATCCGTCCTACTCTATGCAACCTTATTCAGGAGCATTACCAGATTTGCGTAGGAGTCCTCCAGGAGGGCCAAATCGAGCTTCGTCGAGAAGCGACACGCGCGCGTTCCGACGACATCACCCGTGGCGGCAATGCTCTGATGCGGTTCCTTCCAAGTCGCCAGACTGACAAGATCGCTCGACACCGCATCCTCCGTTGAGGCGCTCGTCTCGGATTTGACGTTTCGCATGCTTCGGGCCTGATCCCAGACGACATCTCTTTCCGTCACTAAAAAGCGGTCAACGAGCACGCAAAAGAGAAAAGCGTTGCGCTGCTCTTCCTCCGAATCCAGTCACTTTCGATGAACCCAGCCAAAGGCATGCCAGTCCTGTCTCCGAATCACCTCTGTTCTGGCCCTACAGACGCTATTCCGGATGATCAAGGCAGACTCGGCGACTGGTGGAACATACGACATAGCCGTCATTACCGAAAACAAGTACGTGTGGAAGCTGGTGGTACCCTGGGGCACGCTGCAAAAATGATAGACGCGCTCCCCGATGTCGATCACGTACCACGCTCTCCGGAACTCGCTTTTCACGCCACCGTTCTACGAATGTTGAGCGTGCATCAGATCATCGCTCCTCGCGTATCACACTGACCGGGATTCCTGTTTCATGGCAAAGTTCCGTGGATTGCAAACAGCCACGGGATCAGCGGATCCGCCTCCGCGTTGCCGCTGCCGTTCCTGGACGAAAACGATGGTGCTGGTGCGCCGCCCAGCCACCCGGCTCTGTCTTGCCGATACGCAACACTTTCCAGCAGCGCTGTACATGTGTTGCCGCTGTTGTGCGCTTTCACCGATGACTGTAGAGCACGCGGCGTCCGACTTGCTCGCATATAGCCTACGGTTTTGGAACTAGCGTATAACGCGTTTGTGCTCGTCTTGGCCACTCCATTGACCCGTTTACGACCCAGCGTCCAGGGTTGCCAGATATGGCGCTCGACTTGGCAGCCGACCCAGAGGCGTTTCGGCAACTCGAGTCTACCCACCAGATCGTCGTCGTTGTCTTCTACCGGGGACGCTGGTGTGCGGTTTGCTGCGCTTGGCTTTCGCGATTCCAGGATACGCAACCGGCACTGGAAACCTTTCTGGAACAACATGACGCGTGTTTGGTTTTTGTCTCCGCCCAGGAAGCGTCCGAGATGCATCGCCTGGTTGACAACATACCCTGTCTCAAATGTGAACGTGTTTATTTGCTTGCAGATGAGCGTACCGAGTTCACGCGCTGGTGGAACAAGCGCGGTTACGGTCAAGTCTTCATTTCACCGACCACAAAGCAATATGGGTATCGATATTCGCACGGACTCTTGCAACCAGCCTTGTTCATTCTTCATCATGGCGAGTGTATGTACAAGTGGTGCAGCCTCCCGAATGTGCGGAATCTGGGCGGCGCCACTGGACGTCCGGATCCTCCGCTTGTCTTGGCAGCGGTGACCGAGCGCTTCGCCTCTGATGCAGCAGGGTCGCTTGCTGGCGGTGAAAGGACGATGCCAGCTACACGGGAACGTACATGGGTGTTTTTCCGCCGCATTGTTCGTAGGTTATTCGGGAAATTTTAATATGCATATGGATCTACAGGTAGACAGCGTGCATGCTGGGCATCGCGGGAGCGCTCCACTGCGCTTCGATATGGCGATTCGATGGCGCTCGCTGGCAGCGGATTCCCCGCTCAGCCGTACCCATGATGACCCGCTCCTGGGTGACGTCCATTGCAGCAATACCTGCCTCGCTGCGAGCATTCATGGTCATTGTGGTATGCCAAAGGTCCCTGGGTTGACCAAGCCCGCTTTGCGTCAGCGGGAATGCACTGGAACGGGCGGTGCTTGGAAACGTTCGCGTCGGCGCTGGGGGCCAGGCGCTGCTAATCCGCAGCAATGCTACCTGCTGGAGGGACTAGTTCCACTGATTCATTGGATATTGCGAGCAATAAAATATAGTGAGATCGCAAGGCGACCAGACCTTGGGACTCGGTGTTCGCGCTCATGCCTGAACGAGCAGATACTGCGGAGAAGCGACGCTTGATCCCGCCATCCGCGAGGCAACTAGCGCGGTAACGGAGTACCTCAGCCGGCCCTGGCGCATCAGCATGGACGCTCGGCCATCCGCATGGGACAACTGCTTTTCTGTGGCATGCCTTCCATGCCACTCGCCGTGTCAAGCGTCGTGCCACTGCTGCTGATTCTGATGCAAGCCGCATACGCTGGAGGCGGTCAGCAACTGCATCGAAGGTCGGCTTCGTACTCCTGCGGATCCCGGGCGACAGCCCATGCGGTGCACATGAACCCGCCACGAGGCAGTGTTTTCTACTCTGGCGAACGACGACTTGCTGCAAGGCAGCTGTGACAACAGGGAATTCGGATCCAGCGCTTATGATGAAAGCAGCCGCCGTACCGTGGCTAGTCTCGGTAGACAGAAATAGACCATCTGCGGGCACGCATTCTCCAGGCCAGCGCTGCCGCGTGGTGGTATTGTGTCGGAGAGCTGCCGGCCTCAGCGGGCAGTTACAACCAGTGGACCGGGATACGCAAACGGCAGCTCGCTGGCTTCCCTGCGCCCGGTAGTCTCATTCAGCGAGTGATGCTGGATTTGACTCAGGCCCTGCCGGTTCCGAGTCACATAGATGTACGAGTCAGCGTACTCCCGAATATGAAGATAATCGAGGAAGCGCTCTTCATGGGTTATGAGTATAAGCTGAAAATTGCGTTGCTGTGCACGTTGTTGGATCAAGAGAGATAGCGATGCAGCGAGCGCTTTCACGTGGCTCTCGTCCAGGTTGGTCGTCGGCTCATCGAGCGCGAGGACCCCGCAGGCGTTCCCAAAGTTTTCCGCCAGCGCAAGGCGGATCAAGAGACATGCGAGCACTTTTTGTCCAGCCGAGCAGCGACCACGCATATCAAGCCAGGTATCACCCTGGCGCATCACTACCCTGTAGTGATAGGTCCGACGACCCATTGGAAGCGAGTCCGCCACAAAGTCGGATCGTATCTCGATTTCCTCGATATCGGAGCCGAGGTAGGTGCTCTGCCAGAGCTCCCGCAGCACTCGATTGATGCTGCGCATCTTGAGATCGTGATAGCGCATGATGGCCAAGTCCAGCGCCCGATGGTAATTGCGCAAATCCCTGCAGACCAGCTCGATCACGTCACACTGCAAACGAAGCGCTTGGAACTGTTGCTCCGCTTGTGCAAAAACGTCCGCATCGAGTTCCACGGTGAGTGCCCGCAACTGCTCTGCGAGTAAATCACGCTGACCACGCAAATGATGAACTTTTTCCCGGAGCGTATCGGCTTCCGCTTTTGCCGCCTCTAACGCGGACACGTGCGGATCGTGTTCATCGGTCATTGGCAGGGTGCTTGCTAGCTCCACGTCTTTCTGTTGCAATTCGACGAGCATTTCCTGCAACTGGCGGTACCGAAGGTTGTCGCGCACTTGACGCAGATACGAATCGGCGTTCTGGCGTTGCCCGGCCCACTGAGCTACAACCTGCACTGCCTGCGCTTCTTCGGCGAGCGTCTGTATGATTTGCTCGCGGCAGGTCTCGAGCTGCTTGTGGGCAAGTTTGTGTGCGTCACCTTCGAATCGTCTCGACTCTTGGATGTAGACTTGAAGTCGGTTTTCAAGACGGATAAGATCTGTATGGATTGCTCGGTGTCGCGAACGAACGGCTTCCAGACGCGCCAACAACGCTGCACTCGCCGGTGGCGCTGCCTGCAACAGAGCTTCCTCTACTTTTTGATCCAACGCGCAAAGGGAAGCCTGCTTTTCTGATCGCTGTTTGCGTTTTTCCGCCAGACATGCTTCCAGCTGGTCACGGTCATGCTGCTTGGCGCGCTCCGCAGTGAGTTCCTTCTCAGTGGTCTGGATTAGATCATGGAGCTCTTGAGCGCGTACAAGGAGCTCTTGGCGACGCCCAAGCAGCGTGTCGAGTTCCCCCCGCAACGAAGTCTCTTCTCTTGCCAAAGCGTCCCCCGCGGACGTCGGTTGATGCGGTGCTTCGCGGGTGTCGACTTCCAATGCTGCAACTACCGGCGACGAAGCTGCGATTCCGGATGCCGAGCTGGGCCCCGATGGTGCCATCTCCTGACGCAAATGAGCCAAACGTCGCGCATACCAGAGGAGCTCTCGGGCATCGGCCAGTTCATGTTCAGCGACTTGCTGATCCGTTCGTTCGCTCCGTCTCGCATCTTCTAAGCGCTGGATCTCGGATTCGGCGCTGCGAATGCGAGAGATGCTTCGCTGCTCCTGTAAAGTGATCGCAGCACGCTCCTCCAGCAAACGCCACTGATGCTCCGCCCTGTTCAAAGCATCCTGAACGTATTCCAAGGAGTCGGAGTCTGCCGCCTGGGTCAACGTATTTCGTACTCGAGCTAGGGCGGACTCGACATTGGCCGCCTCGGCCATACCGCTGAAAGCGCGGTCGCATAGCGGACAGGTTTTCTGTTCGTGCACGCGCTTGCGCATTTCTTCGAGCCAATTCGCTTGTCCGTCACGTTCTAGGGCTGTGCTCTCCAGCTCGAGATGTCGACGTTTCAGCGCTGAAATTTGAGATTTGAGGCACTCTGCATCCACTGTGCCTGGTTGCACACTTGCGTCGATTTCTCGCAGGCGGCTGCGCATCGAGAGCAGCCGTTCGCTTTCTTTGTCGCAAATAGCGCGCCGCAAGCGCATCTCCAGTTCCGTGCCCATGATGCGATTGCGTACGGCTGATAGATTGCGTTCGGCGGAGGCGAGACGATCTTGCGCTTCGGAAACGGAGCAGGATGGTAGCCGCCTCTGCTCCAGTAATCGTTGAATGGATGCTTCCTCTTCCTCGCGAAACTTTTGGAATGCCGCGGCTATCGCGCTTGCATTCGTGTCACCACGAGTAGCCGTGTGCGTCACGTCATTTCGACGAGAGGCCAGGTTTTTCGTGCGTACTTCGAAAATTTGTTCAAGACGTTTCCGAATAGTAGACATTCGGTCCATGTCGGTCTGGTTCGAAAGCTCTTCGTCCACCTGCTGCTTTTCTGCCTGAAACTGGACTAAAAGCGCCGATTTCATCGCCACAATCTCGACATTCATCGGGAGCGACTGCAAGCGTGCAGCGGTTTCCGCGCATGCTTCCTCCAGAGTGGCGATTTCGTTCCGAATCTGCTGCGCCTGACGCTGATCGGATTCCAGTTCGAGCTTCAATTTTTGTTCACGCTGGAGTGCATCCTCCCAGAGGCGCTTGAAGTGCTCCATTTCCCGTTCGCAGTCATTGCGAGAACGCTCCAGGATATGGATTAGATCCTTGGCACTCCGCTCAATGGCTCCTTCTCCTATGTCCGTGCCATCAATCGAATGGCTTTTCCGGATTTCCCGCAGCAATTCAGCACATGATGCACGCTGCCGCTCTATGGCTGCCTGTTGGCAGCTGTAAGCAGCGCATTCCTCTTGGAGACGCTGCTCGCGATCCCGCAGAAGCTGTAACTGCTTTTGCAACTGCAAGCTCTCCTCGGATGCTTTTCTGTACTCAGCATCAACTTGACTGTACTCAGCAGTGATGCGAGTAAGCAGTCGCTCCAGATCTTGGGTTGTTTCCGTGAGTTCTTTGCCGAGTTCGCGCCATAAACGATCACGTTCCTCAGTCCGGATTCGGATTTCGTCACGCAGCGCCTGCAACTGCCGGCGCCGTTCGACCTCCTTTGCACGCGCTTCCTCAAGCTCTGTGACCGCTCGTATTTTCTCACTCAGTTCCGTTTCGAGGGTCCCCAGCGAATTCGACCATTCGAGGCATTGGGCTTGCATGCTTCGACAGTTTCGTTGCTTTTGCTTCAGGTTTTCGAGGCGATCCCGCCAACGCTCTAGTTCCGAATGCAGAATCTTGAGTTCGGCGAGCTTCTGCTGCGCACACTTCTGAATCGCGATGAGGGCTTTTGCGTAACCGCGTGCCTCGAAAATATCGTCGAATTTTTCCTTGACTTTCTTCGGATCTTGCAACGGCCATAGGGACTCTTCTTGATGAACGAAAATCACGTTCTCTAGAACCGCCTGGCGCACACCAAGAAACGCTGGAGCCATCGCATTAATGTCATTGCATCGGTTTGAGGTTTTGATGTGCTGTCCGTCCTTGTCCCGAATGCTGAGGCTTGTCTCCACGGTGCTGAAACTCTGTTTCCCAGCAGTTGTGAGCCGAAGCTGGAGCTGGCGGTTCACGGTAATCTGTCGACCAAGCGCGTCTTCAAATAGCAGGCGAATTTTGGCCTTCGTTTCCTTGCTTTCACGCAAACGTGGATCGTGCACAAAAGCGGCGCCTTTGTCGACGAGCGGCGGCAACTCGCCAGTCGTTGCCAAGCGCAGGCACTCCACTATGGTAGTCTTTCCGGTGCCGTTCGCCCCCAGTATGACGGTTATCGGCGCCTGGAAGCGTAGGCGTTGCTCTTCATCCGGACCGAAACTCCGTACGCCTGAGAAGCCTAGTTTGATCAGACGTGACATAAACACACGAACAGGCGACCTTTCTCGCGCCTAAACGACAAACGTTGCTGCGGTCGACAGCATCGTAGTGGCGGCGAACGCGCCCTATCCAAGACGTCTCCAACTGATGTGCAGACGCGTCCCAGTCTTTTCGGACCGGCCACCTACTAATGCATTCGACTTCTTCTCGTATATATCCATCTTGACAGATTGTCCCACAAAATGCTCTCGTGTCAATTCGGGAGGTCTCGTCTCCAGCACCGCACATCTTATGTTGATTGCGGCATTAAAACGTCGGTTCACGAACTCCATATGTTTCTTGCCGTTGCTTTTAGAACTCACTCATGCACGTGGCCCTTCAACTTTCATCCTCCTTTCCATTTGCTCTTCCGTCAGCGCTCCGTACTTTTCTATATCTTCAGGGCTCAGCTGACACTTTTCCATCTCGACTCTCTGAAGTGTGCACCCCGTTCATGGTGTGTATACGATGTTCGAAACTCATCTATCGGTATCGTAACGATACGCCTGGCGCATTCCTTGTACGTTTTTGTCGACGGAGCTGGCGTAGTCCCTTTTTTGGACGCCCTGCTGCATATGCTTCTACTAGCCTTTGACTCTCGTCCTCCGTGAAAGCGCTCAACTGATTGAAAAAGTTGGCGAATGCACGCTGCTTCCTACAGTACATGTTCATACGCTGCCGAGCCGGCCGGGGCGTGGTACACTCTCCTCACAGCACATCCCAATGAGCAACGCGAACTTGTATGAATTTCAGAAAAGCCTCAAAGTTCGCGCCGCGGCTCGTCACCTCGCTCAAAGCTTCCAGGTGCTCTTTCACTCCTGCATGCCATGTCTCACTTTTCTTCCTCGCATTCATGATTCCCGATTCTCGATAGAATCCCGCTCTCGAGAATCTCAAAAGACGCACGTCTTTCTGGCGCAAGTTACCGTCGATGCTCTCTTCCATACGCTTCGGTGCTGCGATGGTTCTGATTATCGTGTGTTCCCATGGTCCGAGCCAGTGACAAAATCGTTACCCTGAACTTTCTGCGTCACTGGATCCGCCTTTTTGTTTTCTTCATGCTTCGTCATGGGCGATATCGAAGACGTAACTGGACGTTTCGCCTTCAAGCGCCGATAGTGTACGCACATGGCTACTCCATCGGTTTCGATTATCCCAGTGAATACCTTTTGCTTGCTTACTTTGAGTCGTTTGAAATCGAAGGTATTCTTCCAGTAGGTCTCCCGGTTTTCACCGGGGAACTCCGTGTTGCTTTCATCGAACTCCGGACGGATCTCCTTCGTGATGCTGTAGAGGACTCTGGAGTCGATGGTCACAAAATTTGACTCGATGTTGCACAACGGAACGCAATTGAAGCGCTTCCCCATTAGGAAAGCCTTACGTCTCTCCCACTCTTCATTGTTTTTCCTTACTCAGCTTCATCTCCGCGTTGCGTTCTAGTTCTCGGTTCAAAAACATGAAATATCGCAAGACGAGGCGATTGTATCTTTCCTTATCTTTTTTTCAACTCTGATATCTTTTCCGCTGGACTCGCCAGCCCCAGTACCGCACGGTGCTCTTGTATAACCGCACGGATTACGGAAGCTTCATTTGTGCCCTCGTTTGACGCCTTCTTGTCGACGAATTCGACCTCATCTTCATGCTTGGGATCCTTCGTGATGCCATTGATAATCGCCCACATTCCTTTGCGAGAGATGCCAGGGTACAGCGCAAACACGGCGCGTATCATGAAATGTTCGAGGTTCACTGTGAAATGGTTCTTCAGGTTCGTGATGTACTTCATCGCTCCGTAGGTGTAAATATCCGCTTCACCCTTGTATCGAGTACCGTTGAAGCGGTATTCGGCGTAATTTTCGTGAACGCCATGCACTCGCTCATTTCTCCTCGACGGTTCCCCTGTACCAAGCATCAGGTGACGAATAAAGGTCTTGTCGAAAAACTCGTACGGAACCTCGTCTGTTTCCATGTGCGTCACGTCGCGATACATCTCCTTTACGAAATGCAGCAGTCCTGACGATGCCTTTACAATACTCATGGGGTACGAGTCGACACGGTTTCTGATGGCGTCTCGCAACTTTTGCCTGCAGAGATCCTTGATATGCCCAAAAAGACAGGCTTTCACCACCATCTCGTCGTTGTGTCGTCTTTCGTGCGGGTTCTGACTTCGGGCTTCCCTGTTTTGCTTCTTCGTCTTGTCTTGTTCCTCTTTGCTCCGCCATGTTTTTCGTTGTCTCCGGCAGCCAGTGACATTTAGCCTCCAGGTCCTCAACTTGCTTTTCCATAACTTTCTTGTATTTATTTTGGAAAGGAACGCACGTAGAACGCTTCTGCTACAAACGGCGAAAATCACTTGAATGAGCTTACTTGAGGGTTGGAAAACAATTCAGCTGAAAAACTATACTTTGCTATTACTTGAACGCAAATACAACTTTTACGGTAGAACAACACGCAAATATTCAGGATCGCGTTTCCCTTCAACGGCGAGATACTCCTCCTGTCTCATGCCTGCCAGATATCCCAGGTGTGCGTATCGACCACGCTATATAGAACAAATAACAGAGACTAACGATGAACTAGCAACGATATAAATATTTATTCCCCCTAGATGAAACGTTAAAAACGGTAAAGGCTTCCCGTACTGTCGAAAGTTTACCTTACAGGCGGAGGGTCCCGCGAGCCGGGCGACTCTGCTGGGCTGGTGCCCGGTGTGCCTCTAAAGTGGCAGGTGCTGTGGCGAGACCTGAGCAACTCGTCCGAAACGCAGTTCAAGCTGGAATAAGGGGCATTTGGCCTGCGTTTCAGCGTCGCCCCGGTCGCAGTGGACTCCCAGCATATCGCTTCGCGCTGCCGCAGACAGTATGTCTGTCCGCGTAGCTTGCAGGCTCCCCGAATAATTATGTATTCCGACCTCGTGTCGAGTGCACCACGCCTCGAGTCAACGCCCGCAGCGGAACAGCAAAGCCGTACAGTCTCCGGGATATATCTGCTCTGGCGGTTTTGGCGCCACCGCGGGGGCCGCAAGGCAGGCACTCAGCACACGATAGCGTGTACAAAACGACCCGTATACTCGGGAGGAAGTAAAAGCAATGGAACTTGAGGGCAGGTGCTTCATGATGGACGCCTTTTCGATTACCACTATCCATCCCGCAATCTGGGATCCATGGTCGATGGAGACGAATTTTGTCATCGGAAAAAATCGATCGCCATCCCATCGGCCTGATGGCGCTCCTGATGGCAATGCGCGCCTGTATACAACAGGGGCGCGAAACTGTCTCGGTTCCCATACGGGTCGTGTTTCACGTTAACGCTGCTCGACTCCTGTGTGTTTGTGTGTGCCCGACGTGATAGTGGCCAAGCGGGAAGGCTCGCCCTTCTTTCCATTGAACCGTTATGCGTGGAATCCTCACCTGTAAAACTACCTGTTGTGATGCAGAGACCTTTGGTTGCGCTGAAGATCGTTCTCGTGGGCAATAGTGCAGTGGGCAAGTCATCTCTCTTGCTACGATTTGCGGAAGGCACGTTTGCGGAACTGCCAGCCACAGTAGGCGTAGACTTTCGAGTGATCTCACTGGAAAACGTCCAGGGCTATCGTGTCAAACTCACCTGCTGGGACACCGCGGGACAGGAAAAGTTTCGCACCCTGACGTCATCTTATTATCGCGGTGCACACGGTGTTATTATGGTGTACGGTATAGATGATCCAGAGTCGCTGAAGCATCTTGAGACAGCTTGGCTAGAAGAAGCGAGACGGTATGTGAATAACCCAAACGCTGTTTATATGATAGTGGGCAACAAATCGGACCTGCCGACTGCTGTGGTGCCCAGGGCAGACGGGCGGCGACTCGCTGAGCGTGTTGGCGCACTCTTTCTCGAGACAAGTGCAAAGTCAGGTTCTGGAGTATCGGAGTGCTTTGTAGAGCTTGTTGCACGTATATTGGAGGCACAACCCCATGTAACAGGTGATGGCGAGCAAGCAGGAGTTCAACTGGAAGCCGGTCCGTATCATGAAACAGCCTCATGTCTTTGTTGATCATCGCCGAGCTGAGCATCGCGCTGTGCACACTAGACATGATTCGGAAGCGATGGACCTGGATTTCGAGCCGAGTGGGGAGGCTCTGCAGCTGAATAGCACCAAGCTTGTAAAATTCTCCTAACAACATACATATTTGCAGACATTAGGTAGTGCACAATTTGATGACCCGCACAACAGCGAGTTTGCGGTATGTCTCGAAAATCCAGTGGGCATGTGCAGAGATACACATATGAGGTACAAGGCAAATTCCACAAGAATCCGACGATGCGTCTCAAGTGTACGGATTGTTTGTCCACGTCATCGGTGCATAAAGAAGCCGCTACACGGCACCGTGACGCAAAGACAGGTATCACACCGACGCTTTCAGAAAAGTACACACTTTGCGTAGCGCATTGCTGCGCGTCTTTCCAAGGTCCAGCGAAACCGAATCGAGCCTAGATCGAGGTGCACAGCAGGAGACTAACGATTAACTAGCAACGATACAAATATTTATTCCCCCTAGATTAAACGTTAAAAACGGTAAAGGCTTCCCGTACTGTCGAAAGTTTACCTTATAGGCGGAGGGTCCCGCGAGCCGGGCGACTCTGCTGGGCTGGTGCCCGGTGTGCCTCTAAAGTGGCAGGTGCTGTGGCGAGACCTGAGCAACTCGTCCGAAACGCAATTCAAGCTGGAATAAGGGGCATTTGGCCTGCGTCTCAGCGTCGCCCCGGTCGCAGTGGACTCCCAGCATATCGCTTCGCGCTGCCGCAGACAGTATGTCTGTCCGCGTAGCTTGCAGGCTCCCCGAATGATTATGTATTCCGACCTCGTGTCGAGTGCACCACGCCTCGAGTCAACGCCCGCAGCGGAACAGCAAAGCCGTACAGTCTCCGGGATATATCTGCTCTGGCGGTTTTGGCGCCACCGCGGGGGCCGCAAGGCAGGCACTCAGCACACGATAGCGTGTACAAAACGACCAGTATACTCGGGAGGAAGTAAAAGCAATGGAACTTGAGGGCAGGTGCTTCATGATGGACGCCTTTTCGATTACCACTATCCATCCCGCAATCTGGGATCCATGGTCGATGGAGACGAATTTTGTCATCGGAAAAATCGATCGCCATCCCATCGACGCGCTTCCAATGCCTTCGCGGAGCCGACGGCGTCCGCGTGTCCCGCAGCATCCGTATCTTGTTGCGTCTACTTAGGTGCGCAACACAGGTAACAGAGTATTCGTCTGAGATCAGGTACGTGAAATGGTGCTTACTCCAGATTTTTGTTGGGCGCAACGCAAAGACAAGGTATTCGTCACCGTGAAGGTTCCAAACGTGCAGAAAGACACTGCTGTCCTGAAGGTCACCCCCGAAGGACAGGTGTACTTTAAGGGAACCGGCGGTGAGATTGGGCACGAACGGGAGTATGAGCTCGACATTCGGTTGCTTCACGGAATCAAGGCGGAGGAAGCACAGCACGGCATCCAAGCGAGGCAAGTGTACTTTGTGTTGCCTAAAGCGGAGGCCGGTGAATGGTGGCCACGACTCCTTCACGATCCGGGCCGAAATGTACACCTGTCCGTGGACTGGAACCTCTGGGTCGACGAGGACGAGGATGATCAGTTTGATTTCGGTAGTCACTTTGGATCGCGTGATATGGCCGACCTGGACTTTGGAATGGGTGACGACGACGACCTTGGTGACGACGAGGACGACGACGACGACGACGAAGGCGTTGATGGCGAGGGCGGCCTCGGCGACACGGAAGAAAAGGAGGACGCCCAGGAAGCCGCGGCGGACGTGACGCCGACGTTGTCTGAGAACCACATGCACCGCGATCAGGAGGCAGATGAGAATGACGTTGTTAAGAGCGAGCCAGGTACCGTGACTGAGGCTGCCAAGGATCTGGGTAAAAATGCCGAGTCCGTACAGGCAGCGTCAACCGAGGGGCCTGCGTCAGTGTTTTCCTCTTGAGCTGGACACGAGGCTTGATAGGTTGCGTACAACTGCCAGCGATTATTTTCAGTAAAAGATTCACAAAAATCGTGCACAAGATGTTTACCATCGTTTAACCATAGTTTTTCTCCAGTAATAGCATTCTAGGCCTGAGCATACCGCGCCGTGCGGCGGCAGCATGGTCGATTGCGTGCCTGGGCCCTGAGCGACTGAAAATCCATCGTGTTCCGAGCGCTGTGCTCGCAAACCTCGTTCACAGTTGTTCCATGAGGTCTGCATACCCGCCAGAAGCTGTGATCTGCAGCAAGTGGCGAGCTTGTCTAGAACAGCGCGCGGCAGGTCGCCGAGAGTTGTGTTGTGTCATGACTTGTGCGGCATTTTCGGGTATTACATACGAGCTGCCCGAGCATACCACCAGATGATCCGTTTCTTGAACAGGGCAGTGAGGAATCCCAAAGTTGCCTGCACCGATGCGGGTGCGTCAGCAGACACGCGCGCATAGATTCATGGCGCACGACACATCGCCGCCGTCGTTATCACGCGCGCGCCTTCCGCACACCTTTCTCGGATCCATGGACGAATGTCTCAAACAATGGCTCACGCATTCTGTCCACTCATGTATCCGAAGCGCACACCGTGCACTCGGATTCCGGTTAAAGCGATGCAGTTCAACTGGGGCCGGCTCCGCACGCGACTCAGGGAATGCACCTGAACTGCGACCAACACGCTTTCAGTCCGTGCGTTCGTTCGAAGCTCTGTACGCGCATTGGCTGATCATGGAACCCGATTTTGTCTAAGTTCAGGTTTCCGGGTGTGTTGCTCGGAGAGGACGTGCGTGCCCAAGTCGTGCATTACCCTGGTGTAGCAAATACAATGCGTTTTGCGCATTTCTGTGATATGCGACCAAGACACTGCTGCTTCGGAGTGTATGATCCTCTCAGCAACTGAAGTTGACACCCCAGGAGCACCGGCATGAATCACCCTGTCTCCGTGCAGCGTCCGCAGCGATGCTGCGGGCACCCCGGTGACCGCTCACGAGAGGCACGACACCCCGAGGATCGTATGAATGTTTCACGATCCCCCAAGTCTCGATAGGACGTGTTCGTCGTCTGTGGAGGATCTTGTGCGGAGTAGTGATTACGTCCCTGAATGCCGATACCAGCTGACAGCCTGACCATCCATCGGTAGCTTCATAGAACCGCAGCCCCCGCCCCCGCCACCGGCACCATCGAAAGCGAAACATGCGCTGAAATACAGCGCAGCGGATGGATCCTGTACATACTAGGTTAAAGACATCCACAAGATGATCCACGGACCCCTGTGTCATGGCGTGCATGCGCATCGCCCGCGGCATCGCGAGGCGCACGCCGCCTCGAATCCAACGGGAGGCAACGGTGCGTGCGCTGCTGCTGATGCGTGCTGCGGATCCTCTGACGCGGGTACGCCTGTTGCGCTTTCGACGTGTAGGCACCTTGCGAGCGGTGATCGAAGCGCTAGATTCTAATGCATTGTGCACGCTTTGTATTAGCGTTAGGTCGGCGTGACTTGCGTAGGGCAGAGAAGAGTTGGCCGAGTGATGTATGGAAAAGGGCGGTGCGAGCGCTGAGCACCTCAAGCGCCACATCGCTTCAAGAGGCCGTGCGCTCAAAGATTGAGCCGATGCGAGCTCAAGTCCACGAGGTTCGGGAACGATTCGGTGAAGAAGTTCTTGACGCGTGCACCGTTAATCAGGCCTACGGTGGGATGCGCTCTCTGAAGGCCATGGTCTACGAGACGTCACTCCTTGATCCGCAGGAAGGCATTCGTTTTCGGGGGTTTTCGATCCCCGAGTGTCAACGGTTGTTGCCAAGAGCAAAGCCCTCGGGCGAGCAACCACTTCCCGAAGGGCTTCTGTGGCTCCTCCTGACAGGTGAAATTCCGACGGAGTCGCAGGTCGAGAGCGTTTGCCAGGATTTGAAGCGGCGGGCAGCCGTTCCCCCGGAAGTGTTGCGCTTGTTAGACGAACTACCCCACGAGCGCATGCATCCCATGACGCAGTTCTCGGTAGCTGTTAGTCTTCTGCAGCATGAGTCAAAGATGGCAGAGGCGTATGCGCAAGGCGCTCCCAAGTCGACCTTCTGGGAATACTGCTTGGAAGACGCATTGACGCTTATCGCTCGGTTACCAGCAGTGGCTGCGAGAATCTACCGTAATACGTTTCACGGCGGAAAGCATGTGCCAGCGGAAAAAATTGAAAAAGTCGATGACATGGGCATGCGTTTGGCGAGGTCACTAGGCTTTGAATTGAACGAATTTGATGAGTTGATGCGGTTGTACCTGGTGCTTCACGCGGATCACGAAGGTGGAAACGTGTCGGCGCATGCCGTGCGCCTGGTCGGTTCGGCGCTAAGTGACCCGTACTTGTCATTTGCAGCTGGTCTGAACGGTTTGGCGGGACCATTGCACGGCCTGGCAAATCAGGAAGTTTTGCGTTGGCTGCTACAAATGAAAGAAAAGCTCGGCAATCGTCCGATGACGACGGAGAATCTGAGGGAACTCTGTTGGGAGACCCTGCGAGAAGGCCACGTCATTCCGGGGTTCGGTCACGCGGTCCTGCGGCGAACCGACCCGCGCTACACAGCGCAGCGTGAATTCGCACTCAAGCATTTACCGCACGACGAGATGTTCCAGCTTGTTTCCAAGTTATACGAAGTCGTTCCGCGGGTGCTGGAGGAGCAGGGCAAAGTGAAAAACCCGTGGCCCAATGTCGATCAGCATTCAGGAATTCTGCTTCGCTATTATGGATTGGTCGAAAGCAACTTTTATACGGTGCTCTTCGGCGTGAGTCGGGCACTGGGAACGCTCTCCTCGCTCGTGTGGGACCGTGCTCTTGGTCTGCCCATTGAACGCCCCAAATCAGTCACGACGCAATGGATACGAGAACACTTCGAGAAGCGTTCGGTTTCTGCATAGACTAGCCACCTCTGGCGCTGGCGCGCGCAAACGCCGGCACCGCGAACACAACCGAGAACGGCCTGCATCTGTCTGTCGCAGGCGCACAACTCGAAAAGGTCCGTACGAGTCATATGCCGAACACACAAGCCTGAGCCGCATCGATTCCAACGAAGGTTACTTGTGGTAAAAGCAATGACACGAGAATTTCGTACGCGCATTGGCTCACAGCGCGCTTCATCCTCTCCGTCACCATTGCGTCGTGCACACACCGCGTGCTGGTTTGGATTGCACGTATGCTTCATGCTTGCAGGAAAGATGCAGCATCCACGCGCTCCTTGGATGCCGCATGGCGGAGTGCCTGGAATCTCATGCGACCTAGGCGGCCGTACTGGGTGCTCTTGCGGGGTTGCCTCACGAACCGGCAACTGCCGGAAGCGTTTGCTACGCCTGTTGCTCTTCGACGACAGCAGCACTTGGCCGCCGGCGCTCGGAAAACTTGCGATGAACAACTCGTGCGCGCTCTTCGAAAGCGCGGACCATTTTCCTAGCCACCTCATTGAAGAACAAGTCCACGGCAGCCTGATATACTGGAGAGCGGAACCGAAAGTCTACATAAAAATCAACCCAAGACTCGTTGGGATTCTTCCCGGGTCGAAAGCGCCATTCATTAACCAGATGTTCGAAAAGCTGGCTCGTCGTGGCGGTTGCTCGCACTGCTCGGTCCGGCTCGAGACGCACCAGCGAAATGTACTTCTCGTGGAAAAGCTGGAAGCCTACCTTGAGCTCCGCTTCTAGCAAACGTTCCCCGTATCGCTGAATAACTCGGGAGCTGGTGCACCACGGCACGAACTCGTGGTACCGTTCAACGTCTGCAACGACGCTGTAGAGCTCGTGTGCGCTAAACGGAACGAGTTTGCTCTCGCTGAACGAGCGTGAAAGTGCTGTCTGAGTGCTCCGGTCTCGCGGTGCTTCCGAAACAGTAGCACTGCGTAGTTTCCCAAAGAAGTCACGTTTGCTGCCGAGCACAGAAAAAGGTAGCCCATCGGGCTCGAGTCTGGAAAAGATCGTGACGTAAGCCGTACGCAACGGTGTCGGTGTCCGGCCAGGAAACGCTGCGCTCCGCCTAGTGCTCAGGTTTCGAGAATCTATCCCCGAGCCTCGTTGCCAATGCGCACCAGTGCTTCCAATGAATCGGTGAATACGATGCATCCGCATTGTTTTGCTTAGAAGCATCTTGGCGGGCTGAAGAACCCGCCCGCCAAAAACGCTCTCCAGACGCAGCAGTTGGAAGGCGCCATGACCCGTAAGCGCTTGCGCGTTCGCCTGCGGCATACTGCGGAGCCACAGTGCACCAAGGAAAGTGTGGTTTTTGCAGGGGCTTTGCCAACGGGAGGCGAATTTTTCTACTGCCGGTCAAGGGTGCAGAAGAAGCACTCGGGAGATCCTGAAAGCATTCATCGAGGCTATAGCATAAAGAAAGTTGGACGAAGGAGGTGAAGTGTCTTTGTGCCCTCTGCAGCGTGACTTGTCGATGAGCAGCGGTCGACGCGTACCGGCACGCTCGCTAGAGCGCTCTTGCAGAGCGACGTGAAAAACTTGCATTCATGAAGAAAACACCACGGGAACGTAGCGCTTAGGAATATATGCCTAAATGCAGTTTTTGGTGCTCGTTCGTCCAGCTGTGACGGAACGCCGATGGAGTCGTAGAAAACGGGATTCGCCTGTCATAGACGTGTACCCAAGCTAGACTGAACTGGCAATGGGTCGTCTAACGCGCCTGTCAATACTGCAGTTTGGGTCTTTTTTCTACTGCCTTCAACACAATCCTCTGTGCGCTTTTTCTGTGGCTGATCCGTGTTCCTCTATCCTATCTTGGGCTCTAAATACGCGGGTCTTTAGCTTTCCCCCAGCCCCAGTGGAAGCAGTCGTACGACGTTGAGGGAGCGTTCAAGCGCCGATTTCGGAGCTCCCAGCTCTTGTCCATGCATTTGATGCACAGGGCGAAGTTGCGGCCTATGATTCGCTTGCCATTTTCTACTTCACTGCATACACCCTGACTGTGCACACCGCAGCAGTGACACTACTTTGGGCAGGTGTTCGCAAACTTGCACCAAATCCCTCGCCTCAAGCCCAACTCTGTGGTGCGTAAACGCTCGCTTCACCTCTTTCTACATGCCCCTGACGAGTACGGAAGGCGCAACGCATTGCCTTCCTCCGTTTCCGCTCTCGGTGCCGGACCCTATTATCACGGGCTTCTTCTGGGCGATACCCGCGGCGAGTTCAGTGTCCACTGCATGTGCAAGCGCATGCTGTTCCATCCTACACGAGGATTTGTGGAACGGGATGTCGATCTTGATGAATCGAGAACCGGTGACGAATTCCAGGCGGGGAAGCAGTCGAGAAATTTGGATCCGTCAATACGCATTTTTTTGCCAAGCGGTGACGCAATCTCTGCACCGGAAGCGATCGCTGCGATGACGTGAGTCCGAGTCCAGACCCTTTTCTGGACAAGCGGAAGGAACCGGAGCCTCCAACAGCATAGCTCTCGAGAAGTATCATGCTACTGTGGTATGTCGTTCGTCGCTAAACACAAAGATAGGAGGATTTGTTTTTTGTACGGATCCGATTACGAATTGAAGATAAATTTTATTTTCAGGACAATGTTACGAACAAGTCTTCAAAAGACGACGACGACGACGCCTTTTCTCTTCGTACATCGGGTGGTGCGAATTGCTGTGCCCACGAATCCCTACGAAACATCAAGATCGAAGAAATGACGCAGACGTGATTTGATCATTCTACTCGTAAAGAACGGAGAGGAATGGATGCTTGGACGTGTGCATTGGATAATGGTATCCGGCGTTTACGAATGCCTGGTCGAGGCCCGTACAAATCATCCTGAGTCCTGTGCCGAAACGAATTCCATCGGCTGGGCGTCGAAGAAGCCACTCCGAAAACACGACCGACATTCGTGTAACGACAGCCGGCTCCGTACGCCGTTATTCCCGCACATCGAATACTGGGGCTGCAAATCCAAAAAACAACTTTGGAAAACCTGGATAGACGGGAACAGTGTGAGCGGTTCAGTGCCCCAGTTCAATTATCACGCGGACGAGGACTGCTTCGTACCACCAATAGAAAACGCAGTATTGGGATGGAGCACTAGTATCCAGGTGTGCACCTATCATGATAGAAGCGTTTCCAGTCGGCACCATCGAGGATCCCTCACTTGCCTCACCTACCGATTATCCTGGAAAAAACGGCCTGCAAATGATGAATGTATCACGAGCACTGCATTCCAGGGTGGCATTTGTCTTGCAAACAAAACGAAATGTGCGCTTTATTTCCCCCACATGTAACCCAGAAACACCTAAATGCCTCGACTGGATCGGTCGCGCTGGTGGCAGTGCACAAAGCGTCCAAGTGTGTCGTGCGGTCGCGAGTGCCACTGCGGAGTGACGGCCTCTGCATGTGCTGGAGTCACGATATGCATACAACCATGCCATGAAGTATGTGCCGATGTCAACGCACACTCTGTAAGGTCGAAATGCTCTTCGCACGAAGAAACAGGCGACAGCCTCTCCGGTGTCATATCCGGTAGAACGTGGCTGTCACGATGGATACCAGCGGCCGACTTTGATACACTCTTGCTGGGACTCTGGTGCGCGTGCTCACGGAACTCATGCGAGGGCAGCGGAATTTACAGCTGCATGTAAAGGATTGCGGGTTCTGATGCCGGGGGCTGTTGTCCCGATTCACTCTGTCAAACGCTTACCACGGAATGAACTGGTTCGATGTATGGTGCATTGAGTCTGCGCCATCCCTTGCATGTCCACGGGCATGGTTTGTCGTGAA
Organism: Cyanidioschyzon merolae strain 10D; assembly: GCF_000091205.1. Taxonomy (NCBI): domain Eukaryota; phylum Rhodophyta; class Bangiophyceae; order Cyanidiales; family Cyanidiaceae; genus Cyanidioschyzon; species Cyanidioschyzon merolae. The sequence goes on from NC_010143.1 coordinate 475,105, forward strand.
CGTATATCGCGTGAGCCCATAACCGTGGCGGGTATCGAGTCTCGCTCGTGTCTGAGTACAGCTGAAAAAATTCTTATCAGAAGGTTTGGAGAATGCCTGATAGGGAAATAAGACTCGCGTCTGCACATCAGGCGAATAAGCTGATTCGGTCTTCCTGTTGATACCGCAGTCAGCTAGCTGTCAAGGCACACAAAAAGATTCACGATATGCTCGTCTAGCGAAACGGTTTCACACGCATACCAGGCGAACTAGCTGGCTCGTTCTAGCTATCGAAGCTGCAGCGAACGAATCAGCGATTCCCCGTAAGAAGGCTCATGGTATGCCAAGGTCGGTAAGAGGCCATACATTCGCCAACCAGGAGAGCCAGCTTGTTCGTTATTCCCGGCGACGCTGCAGCCGACTTGAAGCCCCTGGGCACCGTGTGCTTCGTGCTTGCACCAACGGCTCGAAGTTCATCGATCACGCTTTCTACACGCTCTAACGTCGACAGCGCTTCTCAAGAAACCGATAACTCGTTTTCCGTACATGCAGCTATCGGATAGACAGGAGAACAAGTGCACTGAGATTCGTGTTCCTTCCAATACACCCGGTCGCTTGCCATCGAACCATGGAGTGCCACTGCGTCCTCGCGAGACGCACCCGCATGGATTCATCCACTACCATCCAATGTCAAATCCAGCATTATTCCAAAAGCACTGTTGACTGACTCAAGACCATCTTATCGTATGCGCTCTGAAACACGCGCCTCTGTCAAAAGCCATAGAACGCAGTATGCGCTTTCTTATAGTCTGTGACAGCTCGCCGGTGGACGATACCCGGGGCGGCAGTCGCGGGCCTTGAGCCGGCCTCGAAACCCCCCCACCGACACACGGCGTAAAGTCGTTGCGCTCGGGTTTGGTCGGTAGCCGCGAAAGTGTTCAGTAGCGTTCGGTAGCGCTACTTTGTAAAGCGGTGAACGGCACAGGTGTCCCGGTCAAGCTCGACGCTCATGGACGCGGAGACTTCACGGCAAGCAGAAACGCTTCGGGCGCTCGAGCGAGCGCTCGTTCGGACCGAGCACGATAAGGTCCTGGCGCTGAGTAGCCAGCTTCTCGAAGGACCGGTTACGCAACCAAGCTCCTCTGATCGGTCCGAGGAAGCTGCGCTGCTGAGAGCTCGCCTCTTCCAGGTACGCGGCACAGCGCGGGCGAACCTCGGGCAGACGGAGGCTGCTGTCGCCGACCTGGAGCAGGTTCCGGAGGTTTTTCGCGACGAGTCACTGCGGTTCCTGCTGGCGTACCTTTACTACCAGATACGCAACCTAAGTGCCGCGAAACAGCACATACCCCAGGAAACTGCTGAGGGTGCCGAGTTTCCGAGCACATCGCGGCGAAGCTGGGACCTGCTACGTGCCCAAGTGGCGTACGTGGAAGGAAAACTCGACCAGGCCGCCAATACGTGGCTGCGGCTTTTATCGTCTAGCGTTGATCACGCAGAAACTGGAGCACTATGGACGAACTGGTTTGCTGCCCAGAGTAGCAAGTCTGCGCCTGTTGACTTGAGCGGGGATGCATCCCAGGGTCTCGGAGTTCTTCGGGACGCCCAGTTATACGAGGGCCTCTTTAACGTCGCCTTGTGGTGCTCGCTTCGTGGAGATGCCGACACCGCAACAGACTTGCTTGAGGATGCCCGGCGTGTTGCTGTTTCTGAGCTAGGAACCGAGCAGCACGTGGATGTCGCCCGTATCGACGTGCAGCGTGGATGCCTCCTGCAGCACCAGGGGCAAGAGCTCGCTGCACAGGCAGTGTATGCGCAACTTGCCACGTGGCAGGCTCCGCGAGCGATCGTGCCTGTCGATGGAACAACAGACTGGGTACGCGCCTTCAACCTTAGCGTTATCGAAGGGTGCCTGGACGCGTTGCTCGATAGCGAGCCCAGCACATGGACGGTAACCGATGCGCAACGTCAAATTCTGTACTGGGATCGGGCACTCGTGGCCATTCAGCGGAAGCAGCCGCGTATAGCGCTGGATGCTGCTGAAGCTGCATTCATGCATCGTAATGATGCTGCGATGCTCAAAGCATGTGCATTGGATTCGCTCGGGCGACACGAGGATGCCGAGCAGCTACTACTCGCGCATCATCTGGTGATGCCCGCTGCGCAGCTGCGCTACCAACGAGGGGATCTCACCGGAGCGCTGGCCCTACTCGAGCAACTACCGATACTGGATTCGCCGACAAACTCAGGCACTGTCCTAGGTCGGAATCAGCCTGCAAACGTGCTTTTTCGGGTTTCCGTGTACCGGCGACAAGGGCAGCTCCAGCGAGCGCTCGAGGCGCTGCAAGAAATCGACCATAGGAAGCTCAGTACCCGCCGACTTTATGTGGAGATTTTGCTCGAAAACAAACAGTACAACGACGCTTTGGACTACCTGGCAAAAGATGCAATCTCTGATTGCGTGCTTGAGAGCTACCGCCTTATCGCCCTTAGCTATATCGATCCACTTGCCGCCGAGCAGGTCTTGCCGAAGCACATCGAAGAGCGTATCGCGAGAGAGGCATCCATTCGGAGCCATCAGGGTGGATGGCGCGCGCCCACGTCGGAATCCACGTTCGGAACGCTGCGAAGCAACCAGCAGGGACCATATGACACCGAACCTGCAGCAGCACGAGCAGCATCCGCTCGACCCAGCGACGCTGGAAACGCCGAAACGGTTGCATCTAGGCGCCGGCGAGGGCATCGTAAGAGTCGAAACCCGCTACCACAATCTTTTCGAGCAGATGCCCCGCCGCCGGATCCATCGCGCTGGCTGCCCCGTCACCAGCGTCCGGGCTCTCGGCGGAAAGCACGGCGTCAAGCGGGAGCGCCGGGCTCAGCCACAACAGACAGGGCAACCCAGGGGAAGATAGAGACCGCAACAGAACTCGACGCACAAATTCGAGCAGCGTCGGCCGCTGCCAAAGTGCTCCCCATGAAAGGCGCTGCCACCAAGTTGGCTGGAAAGAGGCGTGTGCGGCCATCGCGCGCCGGCCGCTCCTAGTTGAGGCCACGAGCACCTTGAAAGACAAGCTCACGACTAGACACTAGCGGCGACTTGCAACCCAAATGAATCGCTCCGCGAGATGCGTATGCGCGTCCGTGTAGATGCACGGATGCGTGCGCGCAAGGCGTACACGTGTACATAGACCTGCACGCGTCTAGATGCGAGTGTGCATTGGCGCGGGAGCAACGCCGTGCTTGTTCTGGTAACTTTCAACCGATACCTGTCGTCGCTAAATTTCCAGTTGCATACGCTGAAATCTTGATCTCATCGGGAATACACGAAGCACCCCTGAACAAGCTGCTAGAAAAGTGGTAGGTTCCTGTTTCTCACAGAGGCCGGTTCGGATGCTGCCAATCTATCCCGGATTTTTATCTGGCGTTGCGTGCGGAACGCATGGAGTACCGCTCGCACTGTTGATCGTCATGACAGCCGACCAGCGATCTCAGCGGCCTCAGAACCACGTCCAGCAGCAACAGGTGCAAAAAAAGCTGCAGCGTCGATCAGAATGCTGGTCAGGGATACAGCAACGCGAGGGCGCCTGCTGCTGCTGCTGCTGCACGCAACCGTGCTGCATACCTCATGCAGAGAGCGAAAACGACGACAGCGCAGCGGGTTCTTAACGTTTCTCGTGCGCGAGGCGTATAACAAAAGCCGCAACAGTCCGAGGCGCTTTTCAGTTACAGTGTGTGCTCGGCATGGGTGCTCCATATCGCTCCGAAGAAGCGAACATGGGCAAGTCCTCTATCCTGCACTGCACGCGACACGAACATGGAGATGAGTTTCCCGCAACAATCACCATGCTTAGTGGAATACGTTACCCGAGATTGGGCTTTTCGCCTACTGGAGCTGATGCCGTCGACAACGCAACCCCAGTTTGACGACATCGCTCGAGACGGCACTCGTTGCGCGCTGTTCAATAGTTGCACTTCATGTCTTCCTCGTTTCCGCAGGCGAAACGCTAGGCGATACAGATGCACACTGGTCGAATGCCTTCCAGCGACAGTTTTTGCAAGTGATATCCTGTATTCCGCACATGCATTCCTAGCAGTTGCACCCGTTTCGAACATCTCATAGGAACGTTTTAGGCAGCTATCGCGATCACCCTCCGTGAATCATCACGGTTCCATGTGGAATTCGAATGGTTGATCCACCGCTGAAAGCATGCCGCCGCGGTGAATTCTGTGGCTGACGCTCTGAGCATCGTTCGACGACAGACGAAAATTCGCTGGCCGCATCACTGCAGCTCAGGTTATCATTGACTTCGTTCACGTTTCGATTCACGACTCAAGGGCTCCGGCCGATTCTCCGGAGGGTTTCGCTTCGCTCCCGGCCGAGCAAGGCTATTGTACCCCCCTGGGGACAATTCAGATGCACGAAGAGGTGCGGATGCTGGCGTCCTGGCTGCGGAATCTGGACGTCTAAGGTTGGTATAGGTTACGGCGCTGCGCATGGCCGCCGCCGTCGTCGCCGCCGGCGCCGAACCCCGCACGCCATAGGCAATATTGGCTACCGGTGCCGCTGGGACGCCTCCTTGTGCCATCCGGAGGGGACCATGGGACGGCACTGGACCCTGCCGCGCCTGCATAGCCAGTGCTGCTCCTGCGTTGGGCGCGATTCCTCCGACACCCTGGGCATGCCGCTCCAGTTGGCGTCGTTTGCGAGCCTGATACTCATGTACAGAGTCATATCGAGGGAGCTCCTCCGGTCGGCACGGCAGTGGCTCCGTCGTGAACCACGGATGCTGGAGCGCCTCAGCGGCTGTGGGTCGCCTTTCTGGACAAATTGTCAAGAGTTTTTCGGCGAAATCCAGGGCGATGGAACTCAAGCCCTTGCTTCCGAAAACCGTCCGAAAGACGTTCGGGTAATGCTTGGCCTCGGGTACAGCGTTGAAAATGGTGCTCGCATACGGCAAAGAGCGGTATCCAGGCCACTGGTCCTCTGTCGGTGTTCCCAGGAGCGAAAAGATCAAGTTTGCTTGACTAACTTCATCTTTGCCTGGGAAGACCGGGCGCCCGGTCAACATTTCCAGAATGAGGCAGCCAGCGGACCAGATATCCACAGCGAAACCGTAGCAGTTTTCCCCGAGCAGCAGTTCCGGTGCTCGATACCACAACGTGACCACCCGGTTGGTGTAGCGACGCCCGGTTTCCCCGAGGAAGCGAGCGAGTCCAAAGTCAGCGATCTTCACTTTGCCGTCGCGACTAATCAGTATGTTGCTTCCCTTGATATCCCGGTGCATAACGCCCCGCGCATGGCAATATGCAAGACCACGGAGGAGTTGCTGCGCATAGCATTTGACCTGTGCTTCCGAGAAGTGAATCTCTGGCGTGTCCATTAAACCCGTGAGGTCGTAGTCCATATATTCAAACACCATGAAGATATCGCCTTTGCGGTTGGTCTGGGTACCGCCTTGGCCTCTAGATGTTACCATCTCAATTAAGTTCACAATGTTCTCGTGCCGCAGCTCCCGCAGAACTTTGATCTCCCGGCATGCTGTCAGCGGGAATCCTTCCCGTTCATTGGCCATACGGAGGCGTTTAAGGGCTACCTCTTGTCCTGTCTCTCGGTTCCGGGCGTGGTAGACTTCACCGTAGGTGCCTTCACCAACCTGTTCTAGTTTCTCGTACACCGTATCATCGCGAATCTTCCAGGGTGCTTCTTTTCGTCGTTGAATATTCAGCGGCTTCGCGGTAAAAGTCTGTTCGGCATTTCCTAGAGAGCTGAGCGCTGGCGATGTAGATGGAAGCCGGGGTTTCACTGTCCACGGAGCCGATCCAAGAGACGTCCCTTCGGTCGTCTTGGACTCTGCAGAGGTTTTTTGGGCAGTCCCATTCTCCGGTGCGTGCATGGCTGCTATGAAGCCGTCCCCGATACGTAGAAAAGAGCTACTCAACGTAACCGCTGTCCTGTCCGTCTTTCAACAACTGTGAAGAGAACCTCGATAGAACGCGCCCCAGCAGCGCGGACGCAACCCCTTACAGCGCTGTCTGCAGCGTGGAGGTCACCAAACCGTGAAAGCGTCCGTTACAACCTCGTTGGTTGCTATGCTTAAGAAAAACTGGAGCGTCCTTTTTCTCGAGTCGTTTTGTATCCGGCGCCGTTTCGTTTCGACTCGCTCCAACACGTACACGAAGAATCAGTCGTTGGAGGAAACGTAGCGTTTTTGACCGTTCTTCGCGATCGATTGGACGCGTCCGCGTATCGCCGAGAAAAGACCAGCAGGCTAGCCGTCAAAAACGTTACCCAAACACAGTACGCTCTTTAAAGCCGGTTATCCCAGCGTTCAGCAGGGTCGAGCGCTCACTCACTCACTCACTCACTCACTCACGCTATCAGGCGCTGCACCGAGACTCGACCAAGCTCGACCGCGTACTTTCACCAAGGTACTGTCGAAACGTAGCGAGCTTGAGATTTCAACGTGACGGAAACACTTGACTTTGTATGCGTTTGCCAAAGTGTGCGTCCGTGTGCCTGCTGCGCGGAACCCACACGCTCAAGCTGATTCCCGAACTGCGGAAACGTGTTGAACGCAGTTCAAACCTTCCTTCGTTACCGTTTATACCTCAAGCTCGGTGACTTTCGTGCAAGTTAATTAGAGAACCCCACCAGAACCTCAGCTTGAAGTACTGAAAGATAACCAATCGAAAAACAACGCCGAAGACCCAGACGTCCTATAACAAGTAACCAACGAACCAACAGAATAGTAAGCTCGGTATTTTCGAGGATTCAGAGACCGCCAGTTCCATCGGCGAGCACAGCTTTGTGTCAAAGCTGCGTTCGGGCGGCGGTGCAAGAAGCTCGGGTCCCGAAGCACTTTGTCCGGCGTTTAGCTCCGACTCTGCGGATGCCGGTGGCGAAAAGGCGACGAGGCGGGAAAACTGCTGCAGTTGAGCCGGACACTCGCGACACACGCTCGGATGCAGTCGCAGACCGGAAACGCACTGCCGCTGAGGTACCTGCGTCGAAGCTTCCAGGAAAGATCACGGACTTTGGAAGCGTTCCTCTGTCGAGACCTCTCGCCCCACCACTGCTCTTCGAGCTAGCTGAAGAGCGTGCGGACGATCTTTGCCGACTTGTGCTGGTCTCCCACGAGGGACGCCCGGTGTCCAGCGTCGACGCCCTATCGGAGTCGGAGTGGCGGGGGTTTGCGACTCAGGCAGTGCTGGCTCGCGAAGCTTGCTTCGCTGCTATACAGGGCGTACACCAGGGTGAGGCTCGTTCAGAGGACACGATTAAAGGAAACCAACGCGCAGCAGCACGCGATGTCAGTGAAACTGCGAGCGACGCTGAGGCGGAACCATCTCCAGAAACTGCTATCCAGACGTCCGTATCTATTGCGGTGAGCGAAATGGATGAAATGATCACTCTATTAGATGCTGTAATTGGTGGGTTTCTGCAGACCTGCGCTGCAGAAAGGTCAGGCTCTACTCGAGTCGAAGGCGGGGCCTCTCCGGCAGCACCACCACCTATCCTGCGCCCGGTTCCTCGAGACCGCTTGACAAGCCTCAAAACGCCGGAGACATTGCATCTGCATTCCAAAGACATGGATACAGAACGAGATACAGCGATAGTAAGCGTACAACGAGGATCGAGCGATTCCATGGGCTGGGCTCCACTCTGGATGCGTCGTGTTCAAACACTACAGTCGATTGCGGCGTTTTTGCGCCATCAGCATGAGGTACTGGTTGGGCAAGGGACCAAGAATCGTCGCTTTCGTGAAGATCTTGCAATGCTCTGTTACGGAGACACGACAAGTTGCTCTGTGAATCGTTTGCGCCCGGTTCTGCTCGATACCCGTCTCTTGAGCGATACGAGAACAACAACAACAACAGCAGCAGCAGCAATGAGTCCGAAAGCTGGTACGCAGCGAATACGGATCGAAGCGCACCTCCATGATGACTGCTGGATACCGCTCTGGCCCTGCGAGCGACACGAGTCTGCACTCCATGGCCATATCTCCGTACACGCATCGGATATCGCTTCCCGTCTGGACTGCACCTGCCCGGTGCTGTTGCAGTGTTTCCGTGGACCAGAATCCTCGACCTGGTATCCAGATCAAGAGCCATTACTGCCCTTACAAAACCCAGATCCGATGTCGTTCCGTTCCGTGCCTTCTGCGATGAATGCAAACTCGGAATTCGTCGGTGTGGCTGCAGTTCGCCGTCTTCTGTTCAGGGTACGCTATCAGCAGACAATGCGACGACTGTATGAGCGACTCATCCACCAGGCGCATGACTGGCTTCGGATGTCCTTGCAGAGGCGATACCCTGGATCGCCGTTCGCCCGATACGATGGCGTCTGCGATCTTCGCGACGTTGACGAACGAGGCTTCACTTTCTACGATGCGCTCTCAGAGCAGGCGCTGCTGCGCGTTGCACTTGAACAGAAAACTCCTGGGGTGCTCAGAAGCGAAACGCATAGCGCTTCGGTGCCGCCGCTCCTGCAAGTTGTTGATGATATCGTCGGGCAACACGGTGCTGATTTTCCTGTGTTATGGCAACTCCTGGGCAATGCGTTGCGCATCTGTCATGGAACACTAGCTGTGTACACCGCAAGTCAGACATTGGGGCTGCTCGTTGCGAGCCGTCGCGACGGGTCACTGCATCCTCACGATGCAGCTGCTTCACGTGCCGACGTTGCGCACTTTACATTGGAGGTACGCTGGCCACAAACCGCTGGTGATGCAGCCAGTGTATGTCGGCTTCACTTCGGGAGCGATGCAGTTTCTGGGTGGGCATCAACGGATGCCGCCTCCCATCCAGAAAAGCTCTCGGATCCTTCCCAGTTCATTGCGTTCTTGATTCGCAGTGTAGAATCGACACTGCTACGTCGAGCGATCGATGCATGGCATCGCGCGCTGCGTACACAGGCCCTGGAGTACGAGGTAGCGCTCCTTGCGAGCGGCGTCGCTCGAGTGAAGGTATGGCCTTCGGGTGCTGCGGCCTCAAGCGATGTCGTGGAACCACAGCGGATCACGATGCATGTGGAGGCGCTGCAGAGCCCGTCAGCCTTGCCCAAATGGACGGGGCATGTTCAATTCAGACTTTGTTTGAACAGTGAGGAATGCTTTGTCGGCGATGCTGGTGCGCTCTGGACCTATTTGGACGAGTCGCTCAATATCCAGCGCCTGTTGCCGAACCTGTGAATGCTCGTGCGATCGTCTCCGCGGTGGTTCGGCAGATCGTGCAGGACACTTCGCCATTGGACACTGGGCGGAGAGCGTTTACGATCGGCAGCAGAGCTTCTTCGAAAAGCGCAAAGCAACTGAAGTTTTTTTTCATCGAGCACTGGACATGTCCAGGAGCTTGATTCGCAAACGCGGACCTTCTCGGGATGCAGTACCGACACACAGGGACTGCCACCAGTCCCGAGTACGAATTGCACAGGCGTCACAGGCTACAGCTTGTCGAGACGCGTCTGGCGGACGCATGTCTCATCTGTTGGTGCTTCATAGGCATCTTCCTAGGCAATGGTGCTGTTGTCTCGCAACATTGTTCGTCCCGAGCGAATGACGTGCTCGGTTTCCGCATGGATGCAGTGTCGCTTTTCTCAATTCGGAGTATCGGTATACAGCGTACAACGCATCTTTCGTGCAGTCAAGAGTGACTTGCGAATCTAGAGCGTCGCTTAAGCTAGAAAAACACCAACTGCCGATGCAATACGCTTTTCTATATGTATGCGACCTAGGTCTCATCGATGAATAGAATGAGTATGTCGATCATTTTCTCGATAGCGCACAGCACCAATTTTGGTATGAAACATTCAGACTGTCACGCACTTCCAAGTCATCAGGGGATATGTTCTACCCGCTTCCTCATACGCACACACACACACACATACGGCAGGTGCCGCACAGGTCTACACGCTCAAACCTGTGTGCTTCTGCCCTTCAAGCCAAAGCCTCAGAAAGCACCGCGGTCCCGGAAAAGCACCCCGGACGAAACGTTAGAGATAATAAAGTGAGGATAAAATTATAGAAAGCAATACAGCAAGGTTTCTTCCATAAGACAGGAATCGCTGCCCCAACCAAACGCTCCGCAACGCACCAACACGCCTCAGTATCAAGCCGATAACAGCAGTTCTCGCGTGAGCGCTTTTCCGTGCCGCTGGTACCGAGATAGCGTGCAGGCGCTGCGAGACGTATCCCCGACCACGCAGACGATTCCGGTATCTGGTGCCGTTGACCCCAAAACACCCCAAAGGACTGATTTCGACTTGATTGTTGCCACAGTTGAATCATTGAATACGTTTCATTTTGCAAGCGCTGTTTCCTAGACGCTTCGTTTGGCAAGTAACGTAGGCCTCGTTATGGCAATGGGTACCACGGCGTCGACTCCAGCAACACTGGAAACTGACAAGAAACAGCTCTTGGAAAGGTTTGCTGAAGAGGAAGCAGCTTTCTCTGAAATACGCTTAGCGCAGCAAACTCTTGAACGCTGTCAGCTTCTGCTAGAGCAAGCAAAAGCGTTCTACGAGCGGGCGCTCAAGAGTACACAGCGCGATGCCCAGTCGGACACCGCTTTGGCCTCGACGTTCGACTCGGGCACTGTGGAAGTGCAGCCGCACAGTTTGCTTATTCGGGCACGCTTGCAACTATACAGATCTCAATTTAACTACGGCTGGGCACTTGTACAACAGCCGCAACCGACTGGACGAGAGCTGGTGCGAGAAGGCATCCAACTGTTGCAGCGTCTCGCCAGTGAACTGGAGCGGGATGAGCACGCGAACGACGAGAATCTCGCCTCTGAATGCTATTACTTCGCTGCTTACGGCCTGTATCGCCTCGGTGAATGGTCCGAGGCTCGCAATATGCTGCGAATACTGGTGAGTCGGCGCGACGGCTCGAGTCAGCAGCGTCGTCAAGCGAGTGCTTTCCTGGCCATTGTCGATGATCGTATTCGGCGTGATGGATGGATTGGACTCGGCGTTGCCACAGCGCTATTCGGTGTCGCCGGTGCGGCTGTTGTCGGGGGCATCCTCGCAATGCAGAAATTAGGCAACCGAGACGCGTCTGCGACGGATGCTACAAAGGCGCGACGAGGCTCTGCGGTCGCGTCCCGTCGCGAAGCTTCGCAAGGTCCGTCGTGAAGCGGCTACGACGAAGCACAAGTTTTCTAGTTTTCGGAAGTAAGCACGTGGATATGGCGCTCCGAGTCTCTGGTGGTGATGTTCGTTTCAAACGAAAAATGCGGATGAAGATGGATGAAAAAGTGCATGCGCATGCACCGGTCTCTCGGTCGAGAGATCCGGCACCTGCCGCAGCTGCTCTGCCGGAGAAGCGCACGGCAGTGGTGGTGCTGGCGTCTCTGAAGCGAAACCAAATCAGCAGACGTGAACGGTATGTTGGGCATTGCGTGTCCTACCCAAAGCATGTGCAACACGTTGCTTGCAACGGAGACGCTACTGGGCCAGTTTTCTTACAGAAACGCTTCGCCGTCGAGCAATGGCCAGCGAATGTAACATTTTCCCTGAATCGTTGCGGTTCGTTGAAAATTGCTTGGAAAATCGGTGATGACGGCTGCGGTGCACACGGAACTCCACACAGAAGCACCTGTTCATGTCGTGCCCCTTGGGGGATATAGCGTGCTCTGGGTCGGCTGAAGACCGGATTTCTACGGCCTGGTTGCTTCTCATCGGGGCTTTCGTCGGCGCACAAGGAACACAGTGGACGAGACTTTTGGTACCAGCGTCGTTCACTTCGCTGAACCCTCGGGTCTCGATGCCCTCGCGCAGCGGCGGTACTGATTGACGACATCCATGAGACTGCAGCACGGACACGAGGGTGCAATGTATCTCATATGAATACTCATCGGAACCGGTCTTGCATACCAATCTGATACTCATTTCAGAGTAAAAAATGAAATGGACACACTCACATAAGTAGAGCGAACACGCTAAATTTTGGGCCTGTTACCACTTTCTGGAACACCAGTTTTGCGGGCTTTCTCTGTGACTGCTTCGTTTTTCGTCGCCCCAGTCTGAGGCGTTAAATATGCCAGTCTCTAGTGTTGCTCTAGCTTCGATACAAGCAGTCGAAAGATATTGATGACGGCATTCTAGTCCCGATTTGGCAGTTTCCGGCAGATGTCGAGGCATTTCATGCACAGGTGGAAATAGCGATCTACGCTCCGCTGGCTGTTGTCATCTCCCCAGCATGCAGCTTCAATGCGTCCTTGGAAGCGTCGACGCTAGGATGTGGTCAGGCATACCCACATGTCCATCGAACCTTCTCGTTTTCCGAGGTTCGGCCCTGTGGCTCGTGAAGGTCCATGTCATCGCTCGGCGCTTGCCCTTGGCGGGTACGCAGAGCTCCCCTCGATGCAGTGCTTTGTTTCCGCGTTCCATGCCGTTCCCTGCGACCGTGGACTTTTGGAAGATCCCCCTGGCGAGTGCTCTGTTCGGCACATGCGGAAGCGCACGCTGTTGCATTCTACAGCGTTTCTTTTTTAAAGCGATTTTGTCGAAGATGAATCTAGTAGCGGGAGGAAGATCCTGGCCGGATTCGCAGTCGAGAAATCTCGATCTACCTACGTACCTGTCGTGCGAAGCGGTGACACACGCTTCACTGGGAGCGATCGCCACGATAACTGAATTCCGAGGCCAACCTCCTTTTTCCATGCAAACAGAAGAGACGGGCGCCCCTTCGGACATATCTTGTGTGGACTACCATGTTACTACCGTCGAATACCATGTCGTCGATGGCGAAAAACAGAGAATGTTTTTCTGCTGAACGGGATCGATTTTCTGACGGTGCGAATTTCAATGTGCTTTGGATATGAGTTGGTCAACAGGTCCTCAATGGGCGAGGTCGAGCTCTGGACTTCGTCAATCCTGCAGTCCGAACGGATGTACCCAAGAAATCGGGTTGGAGCAACATGATCGAAGACTTGAAGAATACGTGATTCTAGCATGCTAGGCGCAGGACAGAAACAAGAGCGGAGGCCTGTACGTGTGCACTGGATATTGGTGTTGGTGAATTTACGAATCCTTCTTCGAGAGCGTCTAAAATCATCTTGATTCCCGACACAACACGAATTCCACCTGCGATACATCGAATGATCCGCTCTTGAAAAACGAGCTAGAATCCGAAACCTACACGTGAATCCGCACGCCGTTATTGCTGCACTTTTAATGTCGAGGCTGTACATCTAAAAGAATGTCCTGAAAGATCTCCAGGCGGGGACAGATCGCGTCGTTCAGACTTCGATTTGAATCTGACACGAGCGCACATTTGCTAGATATTGGTGTCAGAGATGGATCGTGGATATGTTTCAGGGCTCTGGGAGATTTTAACCCCAATGTACTCGATGAAAGGCTCTATTCTTTCTTTCAGGCCATGTACAGATGGTGTCTGGAATTCGGCATCGCAGCGATTCGAAGTTCCGGTTCACGATAGGGCACGCTCAACAACTAGCGTCCGACGTTGCTAAGGTGAAGACGCCAAAATTACCATGCAAACTTCATGTCGGTGATGCGCGGAATTCGGGAGCGTTCGCCACGTTGGTTTATTTTGAGCGCAAAACAAAACTTGTGGCAAACACTATACATCTGTGCGTTGAGCCTGTCGACGGCGCTCTGTTCCGGGAGTCGGGCGTAATGTCAGCACTGGGCTGCAGTGCATCCGGATCCCTTGGTGAACAAAAAGGCATTGTCGGCGAATAGAGGTGAGAGGTGAAAATTGGCTGGTTCATGTCTTGCGCTTTGAAAATCAGGGCCCGATTCAAGTTCTCTACCACACACGTTCGATGTACATGCTTGCATCCTGATCACAATCAAATGACCTCTTAATCTATATCCAGTGGAAATTCACGTCTGCATCACAGCGAAAACCCCCCGAGTTTCCGCAGCGTCGCCCCTGCATTCGCCAAATAATATTTTCAACGTCCAGTTCGCCAGGAGCGTTCCTCCTCTAACACGCGTGAGATACTTAAGCCCCAGGGATACCGCTTTCAAAGTCCGCTTCTCCAGGAGGTTTCCGGATTGCAGCGTGGGCTATCGCGATCGTTGCGACAACGAACAAGAGCGTACTGAACGTCGCACCCGCGCCTGTTAACCACAGAATAACCAAAGAGAAGACCAAAACAACGACACTTTTCCCGCGACTATCTAAAACCACGCGGTCGCCGAGTGCTGTGATCGGTTCGGGGTTCAGCGCAAACAGGTACGTGTAGAGAGCGAAAATGGCCAGCGCACCCAGAATGCTCAGCGGTGACACGAGCACCATAAGCACAACAAGCACAGCGAAGATCGTGGCATAGTTGTACGCGTAATATGCAAGGTTCTGCGACACTCGTTCACGAAGCTCACTCAGCTCGGGCTTATTCATAGCGGCTGTGTTAAAGAACTCATTCCAGGGTCGAGAACGCGTCCACAGGTCGCCGATGCGCGCTCGAAAGTCCTCGCCTGTCGGTAAGCGCCGCAGAAGACTCCCGAGGACGCCCGGCGCCTCCATAACTGCCGTCGAAGACACCGAACTTGCGGCACCTCCATTCGGACTCACTTGTATCGCCATGGAAAACGTAGCGAAAGGAGAACACAACTGAAGTCTGAATGGCAACGAAGTGGTAGACACGCAGGTGCCTCGCGTAACGAGTGCTGTCCAGGGGTTGCGTTGGCGCCGGTGTGCTCATGTCCATGAAGCGATTTGCTGGACGGTGTGCATGATTGTACTGTTATGTACTGTAATACAAAGTTTGTACGGAATGCCGGCTTTACGCGCACTGGGGCTGCCTCGCGTGCCCTGATCGTGGCCCTTGGCATGCAGAAACTGTACAGAAACGGATTTTGCTGCCCAGACATGTCGCGTGCCCTGATCGTGGCCCTTGGCATGCAGAAACTGTACAGAAATTCCTTTTCCTGCCCAGACATGTCGCGTGCCCTGATCGTGGCCCTTGGCATGCAGAAACTGTACAGAAACGGATTTTCCTGCTCAGACATGTCGCATGCCCTCATCGTGGCCCTTGGCATGCAGAAACTGTACAGAAATGCCTTTGCCTACCCTAGCAAGAAGGCGTGCTGCATGTGCTGCAGGCCGACCGTTTTGCGCAGCCGATCGCAGGCTGCCGGCAGCGAAGCGCCACGCACCAGTATACACGCTGTACCGGGATGCGTGCTTGTGTGCGCTGCCAGGCACCAGCTCACGTGCACGAGCAGCACAAGCACTACCGACCCCTTATGACGACAGAGTCTCCAGCGTCTGCTCCTGAAAATGAAGTGATCCAGGGCTCAAACGGTGTGCAGGATGATGCAGCAGCGGTTGAAGTGACTCGCCCTTCAATATACCCGCAGTCGCACCGTCCGCAACCGCGGGACGTGCCGCTGTCCTTCATCGACGAGCGCAACTTGTTGAGTGAGTTGAAAACATCACGTCTAGAGGGGTTTTATAACTTGAGTTTTCTCTTACTCGGTTTCGCGCTTTTCTACATGACAGTGCGCTCTATTGTCGAAAAGGGACTGCTCGTGGACTTTGGTGGCATCTTGTTTCGTTGCCCAGCGTTCTTGTCCGATGTCTGGTTCGTTCTTCGATTCTCCGCAGCACTTTGGGTGTATTCTCTGCTTTTCTTCCTCTTAGTTTGGCTGGCTATGGCCCAGAAGCAATACAGTCGCCGTCGCTGGTTACAGCGGCTGCGCATCGCGCTTGCAGTCTGCGGCTACATCGCAGTCCAGGCGGTGTTATACTGTGGAAGCACTTGGGTGCTCTGGCAACGACCAACGACACCAGCGCTCGGAGGATTCCTGACTCTTTGGGTTATTACGATATCGCTGAAAGGTCACAGTTATTTCATCACAAATTGGTACCTGGCCGAGGAAGCGGAACGAGCTTGGCGAGAACGGGCGCGTCGCAAAAAGGAGACACCCGTCGATGCGCATGAGGAGCCCCCGCACTCTGATGTAGCGCTTGGTGACGCTACATCTGGTACCACGAAGACCTCGCCAACGGAATCAGATCGTCAGTCGTCGTCTGACATGCCTGATTCAAGGGCGGGAACGCAGAGCCGGCCCCTGAAGCGGGACTCCTCGGTATCGAGCGATCTCTCCAGCACGATGAGTGTCGGGTTTTCGCGTGCAGTCCGCCAGAATCGATTGCGTGGCTTTCCGGCGAATGTGAATTTGGGAAACTTTGCATACTTCATGGTCGCGCCCACGCTGGTCTACGAGACGGAGTATCCTCGCACGGAGCGTGTCCGCTACCGCTACGTTGCAACGATGGTAGGCGTCATACTGCTCTGTATCGCGACTCAAGTAGCGATCATGCAGCAGTTTATGCTCCCAGTTTTACAGGGACAATCGGCTGGTTATTCTCTGGTTTATCATGCAGCAAAACTTGCGATTCCGTCCATTATTGTATGGCTGTTGGGTTTTCTGTGGTTCTTTCACTGCGCGCTCTCGGCATGGGCAGAGCTGCTTCGCTTCGCGGATCGTCAATTCTATCAGGATTGGTGGAACGCCACGACTCTAGAGTCATTCTGGAACAAATGGAATATGCTTGTGCATGAATGGGCTTTGCGTCATGTGTTCATTGAACTTCAGTACAGAAGCAAGCGAGTGAGCAAGGCAGCCGCCGGCTTTGCAACATTCCTCGTGAGCGCTGTGCTCCACGAATACCTGTTCGCTGTCGCGTTCAAGACGATCAGCGTTGGTATGTTTCTGGGAATGATGATTCAGGTTCCGGGCATCTGGCTTACGCGACACTCGTATTTCCAGGGACGGCGTCGCGGCAATCTGCTCATGTGGCTAATGCTCTTTCTGGGGCATCCGCTGGGCGAGTTGCTGTACTTTCGGGCGTATTTTCGGAACCATCATAACTTCTTCTGTCATGACTGAATCGCAGATGCTGAGACAATGGCCCGCCTCCGCTGCGGCACCCCGATTTCATCATGAGTTGGGCCAAGTTGCGCGCGATTCTCGCAAGCGTACACCGCATACAGCGCGTCTCTCATCGAGAGCATGCGCCCAGGTACCGTGCTGCACAGCGTCAACCGTCTCAAGCGACAAGCGCATGGCACCGAGGGCGCACGGCATCGTTATGCGTCGCAGTGTAGCGAGGCGCAGTTCGCTTGTTTCGCACTTGGATGCGTCGTGGTCACCAAGTGTGCGCAGTTATCAGATGGCTCCATGAGAAACCGCCGCGGCGCACCGCGGATGCATGAATGCAGCACATGTATCGATGCAAGGTGCTTTCACCAAGTTTCTATTATTCGTGACCGCATATCACCATGCTGGGATCATTGCGATCCTGGTCGCTGACTTGGATATGTCGCAGGCTTGCAGCGTGTGTAATTGTGCGTCTGCGGCCGCTCCGAATTCTCCCAGTGACCTCACAACAGACCCATATCGTATGATGTGCTGTAGTGCAGTATTGCGCTGTATCTTTACGGAGTAACGGACGTGTTGGACCGTGCTCTGTGAACGTGCGCGCTGCGTCCAGCGTAATCATGGCAATCACAAGGTTCTGTTTCAAGCATTTCAGGAGCGCGACCGCTGGTGTCGTGTTCGCGCTTAGCCCGGCGAGCGCTGCGATGCACCTGATGCGGTACCCGCTCGCTGCTGCTGCTGCTGCTGCTGCGCAGATGAGGCCCGGGCTGCAGCCTCAGGATCGGGCACAATCTGACCCTTGACGAGCCGGAAGAACTCCACCTCTGAGCCACCTGCGGCTGGAAAATGCTCCCAAGGAGTCTGAAAATCAAACGTTCGAAACTCTTGCGTGATCTCCAGCGGCTCGTATACGACGCGCTTCTCAACTTCATCATATCGAACTTCTTCGTACCCCGATAATGGAAAATCTTTGCGTAACGCATGGTAGCTTGTTCCGTAATCGCTAAGAATGCGACGCAAATCCGGGTGATTCATGAAAAACACGCCAAACATATCGTAGACTTCTCGTTCGAACCAGTCAGCGCCTTTGAAGACGGAGGTTGCAGACTCGAGCGGGGTCAATTCATTGACGTGCGTCTGCACGCGGATTCGGGTATTGTAAACGAGAGACTGTAAATTGTAGACAACACGAAAGCGATCGGGCCGATCTGGAAAGTCGACACCACAACAGTCGATAAAGTGGCGGAAGCGACAAGTCGCGTGATCGCGTAAGAAACGCAACACCGGCACAGTGGCCGTTGGCGGCACTTCGAGGACCAGCTCACCCCCCGAGTTCACGTCATGGCCGTGGTGAATGTATACAGCTGATATGAACTTGGGAAGCATCTCTACGATTGAGGCTGCAAAACGTTTCTGGGACTCCAACCGCAGAGGTTCGCTGTGTTCGGGACCTGCGCGGTATACCGGGTCAGCTGAGCGCTCCCTGTTCAACTCATCTGAAGTAGTGCTTCGTTGCCGAAAGCCCAGCGTGCCGTGGCGTACGGGCAGTACCGTACTCCTGGTTAGCGTATGCAACCAAAAGCGCCCAACCATTCCGCGGTGCGTTAAGAGCGCGCGCCACAGCTGTACCATTTTCGAAGCAAACGCCACACACCGTGCAGTCTTCTCTGTCCTGCTCACAAACAAGTTGGTTGGTCGAAACAAACCGCCAGTACGTTAAGTTTGGTATCGACGGTGGCGACCCAGAACAACGCACCTGCAGGAGAATTCGTGAAGCGTTGCGCGCTTGAACGCAATGTCGATTCGTGGTATGGGATCGTTGATACGAGGCAGGCGGTGAACAAATAGTTAGATAGATAATTAGTTAGTTAGAGCGTCATGAGTGCTTGTATCGCTGGATGGTACCACAGCCATGATCGAGCTGATGCTCGTGAAGCGATCTATGTTGCTTCTTCGGCAGAAGGTGTATATCGACGGGGGTTCTAAGTTGCACGCTGGACATCAGCGATCGGGGAAAAACGTCCATCGTTCCACCAACCTTGAAATTCCAATCATCATTACGCTCACCAGCGATAACGGTCATTTTGTACGTTCAGTCGTGCGTCGGGCCTAGTGTGAGCGACCGCAAATGGCCCCTCTAGCACCTGTGTGGAAGGAGCACGGAGATAGAATCCATATCCCAGGCAGGTAATGGTGTCGGCTCGAGGCCCGGTTCATCGGACGCGGGTTTGGGAGTGATCGTCGACGGGTGCTCCGGCAGTCTCCGGGAAGCGACTAGGTGCGTTTCAGCAGACCCCAGCGGTACATGCAACGCCGTCGCAAGCTTCTGCAGAAAGTCTGGCAGCTGAAGAATGCCGCGTTGATCAGGTCACGACGTTTTTCGTAGGATACTGGACGTGAACAAGCGGAACGTGGATTTGTCCGGTAAGGAGCAAAGGTCACTTCCCTGGCTACAAGCAGCATGCACGGATGGGTTAGCGTTCTCGTTCAATACATTGGTGCTACGCTTGCAAACGAAACGCTAGCATTTTCCGCTCCTCACATGCTGCATACATGGAGCACACGGCAAACGAGCACGAACGAAACGCCAGCATCACCATAGCACTCCGCTCGTGTGGCACTCTCTAGGATGCACATTGATCTCGCATCATAGCAAGGGTGCCGCTTGGGATCCCTGGTTCATCTCATCGATTGCTCACCATGAACGAAACATGGATCTCGGGGAGTCGGTCGTAGACAAGTATTCGCAATGCCGGGAGCCCGCCGGCCATGCAGATGCAGTACCCCGTACGTCTGGGATGATCACGAGATCCGTTTTCATGTGGGCGTCTGTCATGCTTCATTGCGGGTATCTCGTGCCTCTTTACCATGCGGCAGTGAGGCATCCGGTGTACTACCCGCTCATACCGGAGCGCGACCTATCGAAACGTACCGAGAACAAGAGCCAAGGTTACTGATAGCATGACGCAGCGCGTCACCATCTGTGTCAACGACGACAGGTGACCCCTGCTTCACACTCGTGCAGCTGTTGCCATCGATTTTGGTACCATACATTCGATGGGTACCGCGGTTGCTTGAACACATCGCGAAGGATACATGAAGCGTTGACACCATGCAGTCGGAACACTTCCTCGACACTGGCGGCGTGGTCGTTCTCCAAACCGGAATCGATCCACTTGGGATGATGGTGTCGGCGAGTCGCCGCTGCCGGAGGTGCTGCAGCAATTTTGGCGCTTCTGGTATCCCAAAAGCGACACGTCCTAGACGGCATTGTGTTGCTCTGGTGGAGGCACCGTCGTCAAAAAGCGCATCCTGCCTGGTTCCGTGCATTTCAGGTCGCTCGGCGTTGCAGTCGAGTCGAGAGAATGCCCAGAACTGTGGCGACTTTCCCATGTACCGGATGCGTATTCGTGTACACGACCATGAACCTGGTGCGACTGAAACACCACGCTCATTCCGTATGGACTATGAGACTCAAGACAGACCCGAATGATACACATGGCACTGAGGTCTACGATTTCATCCGCATGGACATGTGAAGCATGTGCGAGATCAAGCAATCGTTTTTTTCCAGGGACGCTGTAGCACCGCTGGATCAAGGTCGATCCCCAACTAGGCGTGCGAACGCTATCGAGCATGCTCCACAAGGTTCATCGAAAACAACCTCTGCACCATGAATACAAGTAGAACATGCAGATCCTACACTTGCGGCTGAACGGAAACGCTGAACGCCCATGGACGATGCACCAAAATACTCGTCAACGATTGGTTGCTTGTTGTTGTTGTTCCTGCTGCTGCTTCTGCTCCTTTATTCACGTGGACGTTGCGAGACCGGCGTTTGGAAGACGCGTCCTCTCCGAGCGATGGAAACCTATGGTGCTTGCGTCGTCGGCCTTGCACCAGAATGTTTGCAGCCGCTGCCCAACATGAGTGGCAAGTTTATGGGGGCACTCTCGGTACCGACGCTCGGGACTGAAAACTCCAACGCGACGCCATGTGCGAAACCCGTTGTGCTCGCAGTGTGGAGGGCGGCTCCGCAGCCGCTCGTGCACGTACCAAACTGTTGCAGAGCTGACGTGTTTCTCTCGTTTGACCAGGGCGCTTCCTGGGTTGCAGCCGCAAGCCTGGACCCCGGGCAGAACTCTTGTCTGGTGGTGATTCCGGCAGCGTTTCTGGAACAGACTTGGCGTAGCTCTAAAGTTCCAGGCCACGCTATTCTTCAAGTTGGTATTAGTGTAGAAGATGCCAGTGTTGTTCCACGACCTGCTCAGGCCACCGGACTCACCCAGGTGGGTTTCGGGGAACATCCGCTTGCCGCCACCGCAGCCGGTACCGGTGTCGTGCCGCCGGGTTTACCGCAGGCGCTGGCGCGCGACCTCTACCAGTTTCTGCATAGCTTTGATACGACGTTACCAGAGCGTTGTTCTCCTCTGCTTGATCGATGGCTGAAGCGTGTCGAGCGTCGCTTCGAAGCCGATCCCTGCTGGTGGCGACGCGTGGGGCAAAACACCTGAGTCGGCATGGTGTTCACGTGGATACGCAGATGCTAGAGCATGGTGTGCACTGCGGGAACAGGTCATACTTGGAGGTGTCGACGCTTGCAATGCTAGGATCGTTGGTCGTCGCTGTCAATGAGCGATATCCGCGGGACTGCTTGGCTGGGCGATGTCACCAAGCTTTGATGAAAGTTTTTCCTCGAAGCGAAAATTTTTTATATAAATACACCGGATAAAACCCAAGTGGATCGTGTCTACAACGCTGCTGCTGGCGCAGACGAGGCAATGCTCTGGCATCAGAGGCCTTAGTATATGACAAGCAGCGGGAAGTAGCGCGGGTTTTCATGGGTACGCTTCACGCCGGTGGTATCACGAACGATCATCCCCGGCGTCTGTGGGAAGAGATGGATATGGCTGGGCGGCAGAGATGAGCTGCGCGTATCATGATACCCATGGCAGCGTAAAATGGAATGCCTCACGAGACCAAGTAGACCGTTCAGGTTCAAGTTTGGCGCTCGATCCGATTTCTTCTACAGAACCGTATCTGCCGGCTTTTTGAGTAACTGCTTGTTTTTTCTCGTTAAATGCCGACTGCACCCACACACACACCGGGCTCTTCTTTCGCTCCAGTTTCGGGGCGAAAAGTCGAAGGATGTGGATCGGAGCGTTCAAGTCCCGATTTAGCTACTTTTGGCCGTTGTTTACGCAAATCACACGCAGGTAGAAGCAGCTATCTCCGCTTCGCTTATCATTTCCATCTCGTTTGTCGACAGTCTCGACGCACTCCGCGCAGCGGTGACATGTAGCTGTTGGCATTGGGTCCTATACGTCTACGAGACCTGCTGCTACGTGCACTGCGCCGTCGCACCTGAACGTTTACTTGATCGAACGGTACATTCTCGTGATGAGTACAGAAGGTTAACCTCTGTGCCTTGCTCCGTTTTCGCGACAGGTGTCGTCAACGACGACCACGGGCATCCAGCGGGCTATCCGTTCGGCGCGTACGCTGTCCGCAGCAGGTGCAAGCGCTCACCGTTCCATTCCATAGAGGACTTGAGGAGCGCGATGCTTTCCAGGATAAAGCAAGTACCTGAAGCAGAATCCAGGCTGAGGAACAAGTCGAGCATTTCGATTTGTCTACGCTCTCTTCCTGCAAAGCAGTGATACGTTCGCCGCAAAAAGCGATCGCTGCGCTGACTCAACCCCGAGTTTAAGGTCCATTTCTATGCCAGTAGTAGAGACGACAGCCTCTAGGCGCATATACAATGCGAGGTATCATGCTGCTGATGCATTGCATTTCTCTGATGCCTCTCAAGTGAGGGGGATGTTCGTTTCGAACGGAATCGATTGGTTGAAGTAAGACGTTTGGTGAATGTTCCGGATGGTCTGGTGGATCATTCGTCAAGGAACGAAACGTCCGGTACGTTTCTTCGTCCGTGGAGCCGTGCGAAGGGCTTCGCCAACGATTTCGCTTGAAACACGAAGATCGGGAGCTTGGAAGCCGCGTGCTTTCCGCATACTGTACATAAGGAAAGGAGAAGAGAGCAGGCCTTTGCGTTGGAATTCGGTGGTGGTACCACTTATCTTACGTACCGTATTACGAGAGCCCCGCGAATAACGTTGAAGACGGTTGGATAACGAATCCAGTGGCAAAGCGTCGACGCAGCTACTTCGAAACCTGATTAAGAAACCTACACTACGATTGCATTCCAAAGCACTTATAGTCTCTCATCTCAAATTCGTTTTACCCCCCAGGTGCATGTCATCAAATTCATTTTCGTGGTTTATAGCAAATATGTTCGAAGTGCTCTCATTTGGAAGAAATAGAAAATCCATGGAAAGGGGCGGACCTGGAAGTCAAGGATCCTGCAGGCTCGATGTCGCCGGGTTCAACAGCTTTTGGAAAAAAATCCTCTTCTTGGCAACCATAGAGCGAAGAAGAACAAGTGACGGAGAAGAACAAGAAGGGAGATAGGTGAGAAAATGTATTCGTCCGAAGTGACGATGACGAGACTTTAGTGTCACAGAAGACGCGAGTTCTAGGAATCCTCCTATCGCTGAGTTCAACCAACGGCAGGAAACGCATTGAGTTCGTGAACCGAGACTTTAATACCGCCATCAATATCAGACGATGTGTGGCGTTGGAGACGAGTCCCGAAGAACCAAGGCAATGCAACTTCATGATGCAGCCTCTGACGCTCGTCGTACGACTGGATACACCGAGGCCGATAGCAGGCGGCCGGGGGAAAAAGACTGCGAAGCGTTTGCGGAACAGTATGTATACACTTACCGTTCAGGATCTTAGGGCGTTGTCCGTTTTCACTCATCACATATTGCAGAGCGTGGTATTTCAAGCCTGCACAGCGATCAACATTTCGGCTAAAAATCGAAAGGCAAACATCGCGCGAGCTCCATGGTCCCCCAGTTTCGTCTCGTACGAGTGTAGACACGTCCTCTGGACTTGATGCAGAAGCAGCCGATATCGATAAGCGACACCTGTACAGCACTTGGAGCCTCACGTGTTCTGGTTGAAGCTGATCGTGCACATGTCCACGCATCTTGCTAGAGAAGGCATCATCGAATAGATTTTCACCGCATCCATACACCTGCTCAGATGATGCAGGTTCTCCATGAGCGTGCATCTGTGCTGCGCAGACACATCGCGTCTCGAAAAGAAACACAGGCGCTGCAATCAAGTGCGGATCTGAGGATTGCTGGACAACACGAATCGATGCAGGACCTCGGAGCCATTAGCTCGCAGTTCAGATTCGGGACCCAGCGACGGCTTGTACCGACATCGATTACCGAAAGATATGTGCATGGCGATAGCTAGACTCGGAAATGCAGGAGGAATCGGTATGTGACGTTCTGGAGAACGACCTGAAGCGGAATCGAATCATACCAATGTCTGAAGAGACTCTTGTCGAACGGCGGTCCAGTATGACGTGTCACGGGTATGCAAGATCATCACGTGATTGGTTTCTTGTGCAGATCCATTGAAAATATCGCATGGAGATGAAGAGCGAGCGTAAAGAGGCAGCCATGCATCAGTCGAGCGCAGGCCACGAGCGCTACCCTGGAAGGCCGGGTCGCCGACGCAGCACCACAAGCTGCACTCCACGCCTGGCAGCCATTCTATGCCAGTTGGTGCAACATCGCCAGCATCCTGGCTCATGGGCAAAGTCTCGGTTGCATAGTGATGTCCAGGCGAGCCGGATTCGCTGATCGCCTCCAGCTGGCAGTACCAGACGCCGATGCGACGTGTAGCGCCCTGCATGGAAATGCCCAATCCATAGACATTTTGCGAGTCTCCAAATCGCACCGGGAAACATGTCCGCCGTTTAGGGTTCTGTATTTTTCATGGGGCGTGCCCAGTGTGTCGAACCTGAGCCCCCTGGACGTGTGATTCCTAACTGCGACCAGTAACGCATTCGCGGTTCGAATAGAGAGCTTTTGGGTTTTCACAGAGCCCGGGCATGTGTCACACAGCCGGAAATGTGGTATGCATCCACTTTGCGACGTTCCAGGATCCAGAACATGCCATTGGCGCTTGCTGCGATGCATTGCTCTGTAGCGCCACCGCGATCACTGTCCAGGGACAGCGCCGCTTTTCGGTGCTCCAATGGAGGCGTCGGCTCGAGGTAAATTCCTCTGTATTGGAAGCAAGCAGCGTAGATTCTGTGAAATGCCTCCATCGTGACGCTACGGCCGTTCAAGTGCGCTCCGCTCCTGACGCGAATCCCTATTCGGTATGCATCCGTGGATTCCCAGTTGCGAATCGCGTCAGCTGCGGTTCCACTGCATCACACCTCTCAAAAAGTGATCGGGGTTTACGAATGGGCGTTTTTGGCCAGCGATAACAAGCTGTTGAGATTCATACGAATGCATCCCGTTCTTCAGTCCTGGGGCTCATAGTGAACATTCAGCGAGTGCCCGGTGCCAGGTACGGAAGCCAAGGACGGTCGAGTCGGCAACCAAACGCGCTGCTTTGAAGGATCCACTCGCCGAATGAATCGTCATCAAATCGCATTCCAGTTTTGATGTCGTTGCCGTCTGAGTCGACGCTTTACGACCGATCAAGCGAAGGCATATGCCTGGAAACGAAGTTTCTCAGCGAGGTACCGATTCGCCGCAAGAATACCTCTACCGTCGAGAATGAACTGCGCTCCGTTTGGCAAGAGACAAACACCACCAGCTTCCTCGACAAGCACTTGACCAGCGGCGAGATCCCAGGTATACGGACCCCATTCCGTGACCACATCGAAACGTCCACAAGCGACGAAGGCCATATTCAGGGCGGCACTGCCGGTGCTTCGAACCGCTTGGGTGCCGTTCTCGAGGATAGATCGCACCATTTCCAGCATCATGGCGACTTTGGAGGCGGAGCGATCACTACCGTATTCGGTAGCAATACATGCATCGGGGAGTTCGCTCACACCGCTACAGAAGATCGGCTTGCCGTTCAGAAACGCCCCTCGACTGCGGCGGGCAACGAACATCTCCTCCATGATGGGGTTGTACACAACGCCCAGTCGAGCTTGACCTTCGGTGATCAACGCAATAGAGACAGCACATAGCGGAATATGGTGTACGAAGTTGGCCGTGCCGTCGATCGGGTCGATTGCCCAGGTCGGCGGGTCCAAGTCTTTGACCTGGAGGCTTTCAGGGCGCCCGTCGAAACCCTCTTCCCCGAGCACTCTGTGGCCCGTACCGTACCGCTCCAGGATGCGCCTTCGGCAGAGCTCCTCGACAGCTCGGTCAGTTTCTGTTACCGGATCCGTACGTTTCTTAACGTCGTATGCCGTGTGGTACCCGCCCACTGGAGCAGTTCGGAACGGCCAGTCTTTGAAGAAAGCCTGGCGAATGAGCTCGCCGCACTCACGAGCCAGTGCTTCTGCGAAAACAAGTGCCTGATCCAGCTCCGACTCGAGCATACCTCGAGCCTTCAATCCTATGCAGGTATACGCTGCGTTGCCTGCGTAATGTCGTAGTAACCGTGAAGCTTGTCGTGGAAAAGTGCAGCACCGACAGCGAACGCCTTTCAAAAGAAAAACGCTGCCGCCGGCAGCGTACAGCCGTGGCGAAAAACCCGCCCTCGACAAGACGTCTCCAGCTGACGTGCAGACGCCTCCCAGACTTTTTTGGACCGGCCACCTACTACTGGTTTCAACTTCTTCTCATATAATTCCACCTTGTGAAGTTCCCCATAAAATTCTCTCTCGTCAAGTACGCAAGTCTTCTTTCCATCACCGCCCTTCTCCTGATATTGATAGCGGCATTAAAGTCGCGATTCACAAACTCCATCCATTTCTTGTTGCAGCTGGTAGCACTTTCCATTGCAAGTAGTCCTCGAAATTTAACCCTCCTTTCCATTTGCTCATCTGTCAGCGCTCCGTACTTTTATATATCTTCAGGACTCCGCTGGCACTTTTCCATTTCGACCCTCTGAAGTGTACACCCCAGTTCATGGTGTGTATGGGACGTTCGAAACTCATCTACAGGTATTGTAACAAAACGCCTTGCGCACTCCTTGTATGTTCTTGCCGTTGGAGCTGGTGTAGTCCCTTTTTGGGTCTTCCAGCGCCCTGCTCCGTACGCTACTAGGAGCCTCTGACTTTCATCCTCCTTCAAGGCACTCAACTGATTGAAAAAATTCGCGAATGCACGCTGCTTCCCACAATACAAACTCATTCGCAAACGAGCCCACCGGGGCTTGCTGTACTCCTCCCACAGCGCATCCCAATGGGCGATGCGAACTTCCATGAATGTCCGAAAAGCGTTAAAGTCTGCTCGTCGGCTCGTCACCTCGCACAAAGATTCCAGGTGATCCTTCATTCCTGCATTCCATGTCTCGATTTTCTTCCTCGCATTCATTATACCAGATTCTCGATAGTATCTTGCTCTCGAGAACCTCAAAAGACGCTTGCCTTTCCGACGTAAGTGTCCGTCAGTACCATCTTCCGCGCGCTTGGGTACTGTGATGTTTATTATATTCGTGTTTGCGGGGTCCGCGCCACCGACAAAATCGTTGTTCTCATGCACTTCTTGCGTCGCAGGATCCGCCTCTTTGTTTTCTTCAAGCGCCGATAGTGTACGCATATGGATACGCCATTGGTTTCGATTATCCCAGTGAATACCTTTTGCTTGCTTACTTTGAGACGTTTGAAATCGAAGGTACTCTTCCAGTACGTCTCCCGATTTTCACCGATGAACTCTGTCTTCCTTACATTGAACTCCGGACAGATCTCCTTCATGATGCCGTAGAGGACTCTGGAGTCGATAGTCACAAAATTCGACTTGATGTGGCACAATGGAACTTCGTTGAAGTGCTTCTCCAGAACCGCAGCCTTCCGTTTCGCCCACTTTTCATTTTTTTCCACACTCAGTTTGATCTCCGCTTTGCGTTCGACTTCTCGGTTCAAAAACATGACATAGTGCAGGATGAGGCGATAGCGTCTTTCTTCATCTTTTTTCATATCTAGTACCTCTTCTGCTCGATTCGCCAGCCCCAGTGCCGCACGATGCTCATGCATAACCGCACGGATCACAGAAGCCTCATTCTTTCTCCTGCGCGATGTCTTCTTGTTTACAAATTCGGTCTCCTGTTCGTTTTTACTAACGTTCGTGACGCCATCGATGATGGTCCATATCCCTTTGCGAGACAGGTCCGGGCGGAGTGCGAACACGGCGCGTATCATGAAACGTTCGAGGTTCATCGTGAAATGATTCTTCATGTTCGTGAGGTACCTCATGGCCCCGTGGGTGTGCATATCCGCGTCACCCTTGTATCGAGTACCGTTGATGCTACAGAAGATATATTTTTCGTGGAGGGCGTGCACTAGCTCATTTTCACTCCGCATATCCCATGTGCCAAGCATCAGGTGACGAATAAAGGTCTTGTCAAAAAAACTCGTCCGGAACCTCGACTGTTTCTGTTCCCGTCACGTCACGATACATCCCCTTCACCAAATGCATTAGTCCCAAAGAAGCCTCACGAACACTCGTGGAGTACGAGTCGACACGATTTCTGATGGCCTCTCGGAAATCTTCCTTGTACGGATCCTTGATATGTTTAAGAAGACAGGCTTTCACCACTATCTCGTCGTTGTGTCGTCTTTTGTGCAGCTTCTGACGTCGGGTCTCCCCGTTTCGCTCCTACGTCTTCTCCTGTTCCCCTGAGCTCGGCTCTGATTTTCGTTTTTTCCCAGCAGCCGGCGGCACTGGGCCTCCAAGATCCTTTACTTACATCTCCAAAATTTTTTTGAAAGAGCACGCTCTTTGAACGATTCTGCGATAAAGCGCGAAAAAACACTTGAGTAAACTAAACTGAGGGTTCAAAAACGATTCAATTGAGAAACTATGCCACGACTTCAACACAAATACATCTTGTACGGTAGAGCAAGAAGACAATGAGTAGAATCGCGTTTCCCTTCAACGGCGAGAAACCAATACTGTCTCATGCCTGCCAGGATGGAGGTGCACGTATCGACCGCGCTATATAGAACAATGAAGAGAGACTAACCACTAACTGGCAACGATATGAGAAGTTCGTTCCCCCTCTATGATAAACGTTACAAGTGGAAGGCTTTCCATGTTGTCGAAGGTTTACGTTCTAGGTGGAAGGTCCCTCGAGCTGGACGAATCTGCCGAGCTTGCGCTCCGTGCGACTCTGAAATGGCGGCCACTGTAGTGAAATCTGTGCAACTCATCCGCAGCGCAGTTTACTCTAGGACTCGGAGCGAGTAGAATGCATCTGGGCGACGCCAATGTTGCAGTTCTCTCCTAGCGTGCCGCTTCGCGCTGCCGCAGGCAGTAGGTCTACCGGTCCAGTTTGCAAGCTCCCGGAATAATGATAAACCCTGACCCTGTGGCGGGTCGACGACGACTGGAGCGGACGCCGTCAGTGGTATGGCACAGCTCGTCTTTCTTCGTGTTGTAAAAGCACAAGTAGTATAGGCGGTCTTGCGGGTGGAGCTATGCAGGCACTCGGTGCACGATAGAACAAACGAAACGACCAGTTTCTCCCAGAGAACGTATACATCATGGATCCTAAAGGTAGCACATATCGTGAAGGAAGCTTCCCTGAATGCCAGTATCCATGGTCAACGTAAACATTCTTTCAATCCAACAGAAAAGTACATCGGGATACCTGTGTCCGCTGAGCGAGACGTCGTCCGCCCAGGGCGCTGCCCCCGCGGGAGATCCGTCGAGTGCACCAGATAGGCCGCTCTGGCGTGCGTTCGGTGACCTTAGCTTTTTAAGCGCAATATTCGTTGAAACTTATAATGTGGGCCAGCGTTCTTCGGTTCTTACCAAAGCATAAGGGAAACTTAGGTCGTTGTATGTCCGTGAGAGCCAGCGTCTTGCGTTCTGAGCATACGGCTCCGTTTTGGGAAGCACCATTGAGCAGGGCGTTGCCGCTGTACCAGGAGGGTTTCCTGCCCCGAACGGCTTCTGTGAGCCAAGCCGAGCCGACGCGCACCGAAACTGCACCCGTGCGCTTTCAGATGGCGCCAAGTGGAGCGGGGGACTCGTTGGTTTTTTTGCATGAAACATCGTCGGTACGTGGTGCTCTCGAAGAGATGGTGCACCGGAATACCGCCTTTGTTCTCGTTGTGGGCGACCCCTTTAACCGGTCATCGCCAAAGGCGGACGTTCCTGCGTCAACTTCGGATATTGTGCGCATCTCCAGCGAAGCTGAGGGTGATGATCAGCGCGTTGATACCGAGCATGCTGCCGTGATCGGGTTGTTCACAGAGCGCGACCTCTTGCGCTGCCTGGCGGACGCCGTCGCGGAGCAGCGCACCGGCGAAGCTGCAGCGCTCTCATTCCGTCTGCGGAAGGCGATGAGTCCGCTTTACGATCGGTTTGGGACGCTAAAAGTGTCATCAAATACCATATATGATGCTGTTATGGTCATGCGGGAACGGAACATTCAAACCATACCCATCATTCGCGAGGAGGAGCACGAAGAGGACTACATCTTGCCGGGGGGTCATCCAGCAGCGGGCGAGAGCGCTTCCAGCAGCTACACCCTGGCATTGCCACCTCGATCGTTTTGTGGCGTTCTGACAGCACGCGATGTGGCTCGCTTCTTCCTCGCCCAAGATGCTAGCGTCCAAGATGCAGTCTGTAGCCTGGAGACGTCGACTGACGCTGGCGTCAGAGCATCGCGATCGACACGTCCGATGCTTCTGCGTCATCTCTTGTCTTGGCGCCTGCGTCGACTCTTTGAAGGCGCTCGACCTTTAAGTGATACTTTCCTCGAAGAAGACATCGTCGTGTACGAATCCGAGCATTACAGGGTGGTTTCAGTCCCTCGCTCGGCATCAGTGCGGGACGCGATCGCGGTCATGGCACAGCACGATGTTCGTACGCTTCTGATTAGTGAGGACGCTAGTTCCGGCTTCGATGCAGCCGGACCCTATCCCAGTATTTACGGTGTCATTACGTTGCGAGATCTCATGAGGCAGGTCTTCTATCCACGAAGAAATCCGCTGGCGCTCAGCATGCAGACTCTCTTTCGTGAGCGCTGGACAGCGGCAGGGGTATCGAGGCCGCAACTCGCAGCCGAGGAGCGCAAGTACGGAATCTCACCTGATGATGAAGTGGCGCATGCGCTGCGCTTGGTCGGTGGTATGAACGAGCGGCACATCCCAGTGTACGTCTACAATGACGCTGATCAGACGAGCAACTGCGTCGCGATGGTGAGCGTCAAGGAGATGCTGTCGGGTGTCCATGCGGCAGAGCAGCGGCGGCGCGGGCAACGGTACTAATGCGGTGACTAGGCGCTGCTGGTTGCCTGGTAGGTAGGGTGCCAAGCAACGCTGTCCTGGGGATTGTAGGCGAAAAGATGATCATCGTGCTCGATTTGCGCACCAGGAGCAACTTGCGTTGACCGATGATACCTGTAGACTACTCCAGACGAATGCTCGCGAAAGCATATATGCATTGATCACGCGAGCTGTTTAGAGTATAAGCGCTGGTGAAAAGGCACGCGCATACGCTTAACATGAACCTGTTCTATAACAGGCAAAACTGATGCTATGTGCTCCACATCGCCGCTTTGACCTGCGCAAGTTGTACCGTATTCGCAAATAGCGCTCAAAACTGATGCTTTGTGCTCCACATCGCCGCTTTGACCTGCGCAAGTTCTAGCGTATTCGTGACATTTGTCAACACCATTGCCGCAGCCGCCTTCTCAAGGAGCGTATCCGGCATGCAACATGGACCTGTTCGAATGAGCAAGCGATACCCGCGTTTCACGACGTAAGCCGTCGCCTAGAGCACGTTTACCTAAACCATATAGTGTTGCTGATGCACGTGTCGTGCACGAGGCGCGCTGACACCGATCCCATGTACCTGGAGGATATATGGTTGCCCGAGTGCTTTCACAGGAAGCACAGGGCCCGCCAGCATATGTACACGCGGGAGCCTGCCAATGCCAAGCTCATCATCGGTGCTCATTTCGCTGCTGAACGCACCGTCACTGGCACCCTCCGTTGACTTGACAGCTCTGCGCGTTTCTCGACGAAAGCTATCGAGCGTGCATCTGAAGTAAGACTCTGAGAAGGGCGTTTCTCTGCCTCCCATTATACACCTATGCCCGCGTATATGGCTCGGTTACGACACGTACAAACGCCGATACGCTGCGACTCGACTGCAAGAAGCAGCGCAACAGTGCCTGGAAGAGGTAACCCGCCACAAGTCGCCCGTTCATAGCGCAGCCAATGCGCGATACGGGTAAACGCGCATGCTCAAAACGACAGCTTCTCTTTGTAGATACCAGCGATACGCGTATTGCTTAGTTGGCATGCACCGGACTCAGTTTAGAGCGCGCTCGTGAGCTTGCCACTCGGTCGACGAGCACACGGTTGCAGTAGTTCGGCAGCTGCAAGCGTACGCGCACGTGCGCTACTAGAGCTGGAGCCCGACGCACACGCTGGAAACGCTTCGTCGTCGTCGTCGTCGTCGTCGTCGTTTCGCCAGCTTCCATGCAACTCCGCGAGGTCGCGGCAAGCGATCAAGTCGCAAGGTGTGATCACGCGAAACTCGCCGAAGAAGGATATCCCTGACTAGCTAGCTAGCTAGCTGGCTGGGCGTTTACGCTCCAGGTGGATCCCCGATATGATGTGAGCGTTGTGGCGCCTCTGATGCAACGGACATGCCGATCCCTGCTTTCGGGTTCGTTGTCGCTGCCGTTGAGTTCGTTGGGTAAGCACGGTCTCCGCTATCGCCAAATACGTCCGTGGGTTGCTGTGACCCCGAACCCGAGACAAGCGGCACTCGTTCTGCGCGCGTCGTTGCAGGCATTGCCAGAACAGTGAGATGCTGGAGCTGTTGGCGCACCAGGGCCATTTCCTGCCGCAGTGCTTCAATATCGCGACGCAAAGTCCCTTGTTCCTGGCGGAGGGATGAGAGCTCTCCTCGCAAATGTTCCACAGGTTCATTGCCTGGCTTGATCGGTCCATTGCCGGATGGTACTGCACCCATGGCTGGATGCGGCAACAAAGCGGGGCTATAACCAGAGGTACCTGCAGGCGGTCCGACACTGATGCCGCTGGCTGCCGCAGCGCCGCTTTCCATGCCGCTCGCTTGACTGTGCTCAACACGTGGTGAAACGTAGGAATGGAGCGGTCCGGTTCCGGAGCCACTATCATGTATACTGGAAACACCGTGCGGAATACCAGGGTACAGAGCGGCACTGGATGCCGGCCCTGCTCCTATGGAGATATCCGCGGCTGAGGCAGCGAACTGCAGGTTTCCGGCCAGCAGGGCCGAAAGTGTGCGTTGCAGGCCTCGTGCGTGGTGCAGCAATGCCAGCAGGTCCTCCTCGGAGACATTCGCTAGTGGCAGATTTGTGGTGGCGCGTTGCGCTCGACCTGGAACAGTACCTGCTGCGGAGGCATCTGTGGATGGATCCTTCGGAGACGTCGACGACGATGCAGTGATGCGAGTATGCGGCTGCCAAGCGTTACAAGTGGCAGTACCCGGAACGCTGCCATATCCCCGTTGATTTGGATGATTGTTGTTCATCGACGGTTGCGTCGCCCAGCGCGACGGCGGCGGTGGCGGTGACTTGGGTTTCGGTGCACGCGGAGGAGAACGCGTCGCACTCTGTGGCTGCTGGAATACACCGTCCAAAGCAGCTAGCGAAACGTACAGAGGATTATGCGGAGAAACATCCCCAGTCGACGCGCTAGATCCTGGTGGTTGCGCTGTCGTTGCGGCTGCTCCACTGGAAAGAGCGGCTCTGGCAGAAGCAGAAGTTGGCATCGCCTGATGCAGTGGAATATCGATAACCTCAAAACGCCCGTGACTCGAGCGTCGAGACGCCTCGCCCAGTGCAGAGCCACCAGATGGTACATGTGGGGTCGAGCTTCGGTTCGGATGCGACGTGCTGGCTTCATGGACTGCTGCAGATGATGATGCCGCAGCTGCAGCCGCAGTTACTGCCGCCTCAGAAGGTCGTGCATTCCCTGACTCAACGGAATGCAACAGTCGCCTCGTTGATTGCCCCTGAGCGTTCCCCGGGTATATGCCATCCCCCAGAGAAGTGATCGTGGTGGATCCTTCATCGGTCGTCATCGATGTGCCAGTTCGCATGCCCAGTTCAGGTGGCGCGGTATTCCGACTCCCAACAGATTGGTTATAGAACCGGGGACGTACGCTGCTGGTGCTGCTGCTATCACTAGCACATGGGTCTGCGGAGACCGCTCCCGGCCTTGGACTCGCGCGTGCTCGCACGTCCTCCGTGAGCATCTCACGCGTGATAATGTCTTCATGGACAAGGCACGCTGTACTAGGCGAGGTGTGTGGGCGGGACGGCTCCGTATCCACCAGGAGGAAACGCCCAGCTCGTCGAGACGACCCTGTCTCCACTTTGACAAGATTTTCTGCTGCAGGAGCGGTTTCCTGAGAAAGCGCTGACTCCGTCTCTGCTGATGCGCGCGACGTACGCACCGGCGCCGGTTCCACGACCGAGGATCCTAGTGACTGTATATGTTCGTTTTCTGAAACAACAGCGGCAAGATCCGTTACAGGCTGCAGCCTATCTGGGGCTGGTACTGCGATGCTTTCCGGAATCCGCTGCAGATCACGTTCACGTTTTGCCTCAATTAACTCAGGGCTGTCTGCAAAGTTCCAACCACTGATACCCATCACATTTCGGGGATGCTCCGGCGAGCGTCGTCCAGTCTGCGATGCCTGCGATTCCATCGTGCTCGATGAGGCGCTGCTGGCAGGCTGTTGCGACCAGGGCTCCTGCCCGGGATGCTTCGCCCCAGCGCCCGCTGACGCCACGTGACCCCGTTGCAGGGAGATACGCTCCTTCTCGGAGAGTGGATTCAACTCCAGCGGCGGCATTCGGGAGAGCATGTTGGCAGCCCAGCCATTTTCCAATGGAAGCTCCGTCTGCATAAATGGATGTTTCAAGAGCTCACTCGCAGAAGGCCTCTTGTGTGGATCCTTGTGCAGGCAGAGTTCGACGAAAGCCCGAAACTCGCTGCTAAACCGCTCCGGATGCTCCAGTGTCGGTGGCGGACCCTGTAAGGTTAACTGAAGCACTTTCATCGGTGCGAAGCGCTCATAGGGCGCACATCCCTGGGCTAATTCGATAGCTGTGATGCCGAACGACCAAATATCTGCCTTGTAGTCGTAACCAGAGACCTGCTCCATTACTTCCGGCGCCATCCAGCACGGCGTTCCGACAAAAGTCTGCCGCAAGCGACGCGAGATGCCGCTCTCCAGCATGAGCCCCAGATACGTATAGTCTGTGAGCAGGATTCGGGCATCTGGTGTCAGTAAAATGTTATCTGCTTTGATATTGCGGTGGATCTGACGATTCCGGTGAAAGTATTCGAGGCCCCGCAGCGTACCGTGCAGTATGTACCGAATCACGGCCTCGTCAGGGAAGCCTTCGGGATACAAGTGGCGCAAAATCCGCCCGACAGGAGTCCCTGCGACAAAAGGCATCACAATCCAGAGGTTATGCCCCACGGAAAAGGATGTTCGATAGGGCACAACGTTTTCGTGGGAGCTTAAAGACATGACGCGAATCTCCTTGATTAGATCATCGAGGGAGAGCGGCAAGCCTTCCAAGTTGATTACTTTGATCGCTACAGCTTCATTGCCGGCCGCAGGACAGATCGCCCGGTACACTGCTGAGTTTTCCCCGTGACCCAGCTCTTCGAGGAACTCGTACCCGTCAGGCGTCACCGGGTAGCGGCGCGGCGAAGCGGCAGTCACCACATCAACTCCTTTATCCGCCATGGTTGCACCTCTGAATCTCAACGATACAAACGAAGGGCGTACAAGAACAGGTGTCAGCGCAGCGGTTTGCTCTAGCGCCTCCAAGCAGCAGCAGCACGTATGCGGTAACCGCTTCAACCAGCCAGCCAGCAACAAACAAACAAACACTCACGTGCGTTTACCGAAAAACGGTTTGGAGAATGGACGCATACGGTGCGCGCCGAGCGCTCTCTGTGTCAACAGCGGCAGTATACAGAAACACAGGAGAGCGTCAACCGGCGTTCAGCTTCAATGAACGATATCGCAGTACAGTGCCAGTGATGTGTCCGATAACATGGTGCTGGCTTGTGCATAGGGTCTCCACTTGACGTCTCCGCTCCTAAGCAGGTCTCGCGCAAAACGCACCGCCTAACGTCGTCGAATGCTCTACATGGAGCGTCTGTGGAACAGCGATTCGTGGTGAGCGAAGAAGTGTCCATAGAAATCTGCATTTTGTCTGATAACGGTGCATGCAGTCTGGTCGTATGTGTGTTGATATAGGCTCCAATGCGTGCCTGAGGTCGTACGGGTAAATACGCGCTGGAAGCTGCGGACGGAATCCAGGTAGCGCTATGACAATCGAAGGATCCGCTAGCGAGTGGTCGACGCTGACGGCTCGACGTAGTCGAATCACTGTGCAAGGGCACGGGGCGAGCCCAGGTCGAACTCGCTGAGACCCAACCAGCTGCGGATGAAAGAGGTGCTCCAAGGAACGCAGCATCAAGGTCAGCGATATGGCAGAAGCGGGAACGCACGCACACACAGTGTGGAACGAGTGCAGTGCACGATGGATCTGGTATTGCTGTCATCGCTTTTGGTACATGAGTATCACCTGTCGACCGAATGAAGTCCGTAGCGACAGCAAGTGGCGCCTGGGCGCGGGGAAGGTTGGGCGTTTTCCCGGAAGCGTCGCGAGTCCGCACGAAAGACCCGCTGGTCGACAGTGCACCGACGATAACTGCGTCGACTCGTCATGCATGACATGAAGAGAACGACAGCCTCGGTGGTGTCCGTACAACTAGACTACTGCAGAGCGGTGATTTTTGCGGCACGCTAGTCGTACTCGTACGAGAATAAAATGGTATGGGCCCAAGCCGAGCGTACACGTTCAAGTATCGGTCTCTTCCGAAGGTCATCAGCAGAAGCCGTTGCGAGCTTTTTCCTGTGACCGCTTCCTTGCGCTCTGTTCAAATCGCCGGCTATCAATAGGTCTGGAGCTCCAGTCCCTCTGGATCCCTTACCAGCTGTCGAAGCATGTTGATGGAAGCGTTCAAGTCCCGATTTCGCTACTTCCGGCTGCTGTCAGAGCATGTCATGCATCGGCAAACGCTGCGACCTATGCTTCGCTTGCCATTTCCATGTTGTTTCTGTTCGACTTCGATGTACGCGTCAAAGCGGTGACATCTGGTTATCTTGCGGTGTTCTCCTGTGTCCGCAACGCCGGCTTCACGGGGCTACTTCCTTGTGGTGCCTGAACGCTTACCTCATTGCCCGCTAGATGCGCTTGACGGATGCAGAGACGCTCGTCCATATCCGAATCCGTTTCTGCGCCCGGGGATGCAGCGCCCGATCAGACGTGCTTTTCCAGGTTATCCACTTGGTGCGTAGTTGGTCCCCTGTATGCGTATGCGAACGTTGCGTCATCCGACAGAGGATTTGCGGATCGCGATATTGTCCATGATGAAACCAGTACCGCGTCCGAAATCGGAGCCCGACGATCAGCTCGTCACATTCCCATCGGTATACGCCCCGTCGTGCACAGCAGTGATGCTCTCGCTATCGCAAGCAGTCGCTGCGATGACTAGATTCCGAGTGAAAGATGCTATTCCAAGTCAACAGAAGAGAACAGAGACGATCGTGCATATCCCGTGAGAGGTATTGTGCTGGTGTCGGATGCCGTTTCGTCTAAGGTCACATGGAGAGGAGGATTTGTATTCCGCAGTTGTCGATTGCTTGACGTGACACGTTCATTGAACTTTAAACAAGAACTTGTGAACAAGTGCTCTAGCGACGACATTGAGCTGTTTTCTTCATCGATCCAGTGGCACGAATAGCGGCGCCTGCGACTTGCCTTGGTTGATCAAAAACGTGCAGCATGCGCAAACCATACATGCAGCACGTAAGGAATTCAGAAGATCAAAGGCTTCTATCTATGAATTTGTTGATGATATCGATTATTTTACGAAGCCTTTTTCGAAGGTGTCTCGATTCGCCCTGATGTTGAGTACGTAACGAGTCCATGCGGCAACGAGTCGACGCAGTCACTCCACAGAAACAGCCGAGAATCTTAAAAGGACCTTTGAATCCGTTGTCTCTCTCTTTGCTACAGTTCGATTCTTAAACCTGAAAATCTACAATCATTTTGGAAAGAATCGCCAGGCTAAAGCAGCACGAGCAGATACGCATCCACCCGACGCCTTTGGTACTTGGGCGTTTGGACGCGCGTGCGCTGCGCTTCAGCAGGCGAGGGACCAGATCCGAGAGCACCAAGAGCGTTACGGTGCTAGGTGGCCCTGGCTGGTGCTCTTTAAAGTGACGCAGGTGTTCAGGGGGTTCATAGGCTCGTGCGAAACACTCGAGTCCATAGGCGCGAGCAGCCGTGCTCCACTTGGTTGTGGACGACTGGTTGAACTTGGGCACCTGTGCCTTGGCTTTGCGCGGCAGAGAGGCTCGATCTTTACGTCGACCCTGCACACGGAACCTCACATCGCTTGGAGCTGGGAGAGGCACGCGAAATCCTGTTTCGTGTAGCTGAGCGACTTTTTCGTCTTCTTAAGCGGTGTATGAACTTTTGGAAAACCTCGGCACCGGCGTAGGGGTACGACCTGGAAAGCGCGGCGTTATTTTGGAGGTGGAGGCGAAGGGCATCGAGCGGAGACGGCCCCGACTGAGGAGGCAACCGTGCACGCCCGGGCTTCTGTGTATCGGTGCAGCTGCTGCTTAGACGCCTTCTTGCTGACGGCTGATCTGCCTGTGGCACGGAGCTCGAGCTTCAGTGCGTAACACAGGCAGCGTCGGGTGCTCTCGTTGGCACGACTTGTCTGCGGACGCACGTAGTGCGTATTTTCTTGCATCTCTCGGGACGAACCCGTATCTGTATTGCAGAACTGCAAAAGCTTGCTCCTGGAAACAGCGCTGTCTGTACTGCAGCAACAGATCACTCGGGTGGAGGCGTCTTTAGGTAGAGATCCAGCACTACTAGTGCGCACGCTGGGTGCACCGGAACCTTCTGCATCCTTCGAGCTGCACTCCATGCCGCTGGCGACCCATTCAGTTCACTTTCTCCGTACAACAACACCAACTGCGATGTTGCAAGACAAAGCGTGCCCAGGATGGACCATTCATATGCAGACGAATGCCCGAATACTCTTGCGTCACGACTGGCTCCGTGAGGATAGAACGCTGCAGGCTGCCTGGTACAGCGTGCTGGACCCTACAAAACTGAGCAAGCCGGGAGCATCTCTCGCTGGTTGTGCAAATGGTTTTAGAGCTCCTATCTCGCCCCGCTGGTCATTCGGAACTGGCAGTCAAAAGGAGTCGAGCGATCAGGAGAAGCTGCAGCCGCGAGACTCAGATCCACTGGCACGCCTGCAAACGCCTCAGATGAGCGATGGCGTTGAGGCTGCAGCGCCAGGTGATTCTCCCGAGGAATCGAACAATACCGAATACACGCCGACACTGGCGCGCAAAGGAGCGAGCGTTGCCTCACTTACTCGCCGAAGAAGACATTCGGAGCTAGAGAAGGCGTCTACCAGGTGCACATCGCCCGAACGTTCGGTGTCGAAGCATCAGCTTTCCTGTGCTGCTTCGCCAGAGCGAGAGCATCCTAGCTGCCAGGACGCAATCCGAACTCGAAACGCTTCCGGAGACGAACCGTCTGCACCAGCACGTGATTTAGGTTGCCTGTCGCTGCTCGTTGTAGGTTGCAAATCGCCGTCAAATATGAGTCGGCAGGAGAAACAAGCGCTTTCTGAAGCGCGAACGCTCTGGGAGATGCACGGCGGTCGTTGGCTGGACCCGTGCGACCTCTCGCAAGTCTTCCAACTGCTGGAGACGTTTATCGAGACCACAGGTACCGCAAGTGCCGCCACGGATGATGAGACTTCAAACGCTTGCCCGAGTGCCGGCGAGGAGTCATCACCGATTTCGAAGCGCAGACGCTACGAACCGAAGCCCGGCGTTCGCGAACCTGCCGCAGGAAAAGCGTCACCGGAGCCAGCGCTGCTGATTGCAGCCCTGCATCATAGCGTTGCTGCATGTTTGCAATCAAAGCAGTGCTGTCCAGTAGACGGCCTGGCTGCACAACAGTTATACGCTATTGCGTCAATCGCGTGGCAACGCGGCTGGGCCCTCCTGATCGATCTGCAAAACACGAAGGACGACAAGGATATCCGTAACGCCGGAGCTGCCGCGTTGAGGGTGTGGATTCGTTCTGTTTTGAGCGAATCTGCATCTAGAATGGAACAATCCAAATCAGAGGCTTCCCTTCAGGACGGCAACGAAAGCCTTTGGGAGCGAATTCGTAATCACGCGTTGGAGAATACAACCCCGAGCAAACTCGGTGTTTTTTCCAATTTTGCTTTTTCGTTCATAAGCGAGA
Source organism: Cyanidioschyzon merolae strain 10D (assembly GCF_000091205.1). Taxonomy (NCBI): domain Eukaryota; phylum Rhodophyta; class Bangiophyceae; order Cyanidiales; family Cyanidiaceae; genus Cyanidioschyzon; species Cyanidioschyzon merolae. Next base: position 515,327 of record NC_010143.1, read on the forward strand.
AGGATCATGTCGGTGTATCTGCTCCAGCTGCGAAACGGAGGAAACACGTCCGCCAGCACAGCTCAGAGACAACGGAACGTTGGTCAGCGGGAATGCAGCCCGGCGATGAGCATTGGCATCATGACGTGCAGCTGCTGATCCGTCTCGCGGGAGGCATCTGCGTCCCCGAGCAGAGCGACGCGGCTTGTATCCGAGAGCGCGCTTCCATTTCAGTAACAAGGCAGAAACGAACAAGGACACAGAACCCGGCGTCGACCGAGTCGCCTATGCATGCTTTCAAAGTATGCCGAGCGCTTGACCTCGCGAGAATGGAGGAGAACGCAAACTTCCCGGACTCTTCGCTGCCGCTGATTGACTGGGACCGGCTGCTGTCGGCAGTTTGTACTGGGACAGGGCACGCTCTGACGTCGTCGACAACCGCCTCGTGCCATGTGGAGGCGCCGAAATCCCCCGAACGGCAAGCATCAGCGACTCCAAAACGAGAGCAGAGCAAGCGGCGTGGAACCCGTTCGCCATCAAGACAATCCCAGAGATCAAAACGGCGATCCTGATGCCCTGGCCTGTACTAAGATGCCGGATCCGCACCCAGACTGGTCAAGTACAACAGCATCAACGACCTAGTGATGACGCGAAGAGATGTCCGACGATAGAGCTGGCTGTGCCTGCTGCCTGGACCCGCCAACATGAGGCAATACGCAGTCATCTCGAACAATGAAATACCATCGTGATTCACCAATTGCTCACAAAATGCATTCCCGATGTATCTATACAGCGCTTTCTTCTTACTGGACTGCTGAACCGTACGAGAGCAGTGCCTTGGTGCAGACGGAGATCCAATGACCACTCTCGTGGCCATTGATTTTTTTCATCGGAATTTGTCAGCATGTGAGTACAGTGCCTCGACTGCGTTCTCAGCGATTCCCACGAACATTCGCGTAAAACGAAGCTGCTGGAGGCCCCGGAGAGCATGAATCATTTCCGGATATTGATCGAGGCGCTCAAGTATCGGTGCAGAAGGTGCTTCGGCGCATTGTTGATAGCAAAGTCACACCATAGCGAGCCTCGCTTCCTCCATTGCCTCTCCGTTTGGCGCTTGATTCGCTCTGCCCGACGCCATCTCGAGCATTCGTCTCTGTTTCACGCCTTGCTTATGCATCTGTTGGATATGCGATCCGTAAAACAGAAAATGCGCCACGACCATGGCGGGTACGTTTCCATATACCCACGCGCAGACGCGTCCCAGCATTTTTGACTGGCTGCCTGCTATCGGTATCGGATTATCCAGGTAAACGTGGTGCTTGAGACGCTGCCCCACAAAGTTAGCTCGCGTTAGCTCCTTGGGTATCTCGTCAGTTGCACCGGAAATCGTCTGATACTGATATCGACGTTGAACTCTCGATTCACGAACTCCTTGCGTCCGTTGTCGCTGGTGGAACGCACCAGTGCAACGATCCCCGGAACGCGAGCCCTCTGGGTCACAACAGTCTCGTCGTCATCCCGTCGCGGAAACCCCGCGTCTCGTCTATCTTTCCTCTTTCTTTTGTCGTATGTTCTTCTGTGCTCGATGATTGACAAACAGCGGATTTTTCCGGTTTTCCGGCATCTGGCGATCACGGGCATCTAGGATCCCCGACTTTTACGTCCATACCGTCCGCTTGGATTGTTTATTTCTTCAAAATGAACGCACTTTGAACGCGTCTGCTATAAACCACGAGAAAGCATTTGATTACAGGAACCCAGGAATAAAACACATTTGAGGCGAAAGACGACTAGGTGCACCGGTGCTTGTGATGCGTGTATGTTGTCCTTGACGTATGAAAGCGAATCATAGCACATCGTCTCCTGCACTCGTTGTGCGCTATCTTGGGCACAGCAGGAGTGCATTCTCGTGCGCGACAGCTCGTCCAGCGCCATCGTCAAGCACCAAATGATGCAGGTTATCAGTCAACAACGCTTCTGACTCATTGCACAAGTCGGTGAATGCACATTTCTTGCCTCCGTCCAATCGAGACGGGTCGGCAACCCCAGCGCGGTTACAGGCGTCTTTGACAAAAATCGTTCCCGTGATCCACTTGAACAGTCACGTTTTATCTAAATGAAGCGTACAGAGTCTCGCTGGCGGCTCGATACGGTTCTCAGAGTGTCGAGACTCGGCTGCTCACGCCGTGATTCCTCTTCCTGGCATGTCGCCTAGCATTCAGGATTCCCGACTGCAGATGATGTCGAGCCCCGGAGACGATGAGCAGCAGCATCTGCTTTTCGTTTTTGGCATCGGGTCCGTCCGTCCTTTAAATTTAGCAGTACGGAGACGCCCTTGGAGGTCTTCAATCCAGGATCCAAGTCCGTTGCCAAGTCTTTCTCTTCATCTACGTCGAGCGGATGAACATAAGAATCGTTGCCCGAATGGGACCTCGGTTTTCACCAAATGCATGCAGAGCGATGTGTGGTCGACCTCCATTGCCCCAGTACACTCGTTTTCATTTCCTCCCTGTGAACGTGAAACCTTGAACGAACTCCGTCACAATGTTCCTCATGAAGTTCTTCGAATGCTGCATGCCTGCTCGCGGAGACCAGACGTAACGGACTGAGGTCGGCATGCAACGCAGTCCAGTCCAGAAGTATCTACGGGCACATGTACAGGAACACGGAGTTGGATACGGTTCCCCGATCGAACGGAAACCTTGAGGAGGATTGAGTGCTCGGATCCGGGATGGCAGTCTGGTTTGCTGTCGAGGGCTCTGTTCAGGAAAATCCAGAAGCGAAAGATGCAACGAAGGTAGCGATGACGTACCCAGCGCCTTCTGGATACGACATCCCGCCGTCCGCAACCGTGTGCAGCACGACCAGCGTGAACGATCTGAAGCGAACCTCGTTCTCGTAGCGACACCTCTCCTGAACTCGCTACCACCCTTAGCGCTTCCGTCACCAGTTCGTCATTTGCATATAGCGAAAGACCAAGAATCCCTTACATCAGTCCCTGCTCCTCTGGGTCAGCTAGGTGATGGTATCAAGCCCATAGGTTGCATTTCACGAAGCGCTCGAGATGGACCCGTTGATGGATTTTCAGGTTCGTTAGATGCACTTTGTCACCTGTCCTCTGGACGTTCCGCTAGAAAACATGACAAGCCTGCGAGTCAACCTTTCATCCGAAACGCATTAGCAACTGTTTGATTCTGAGATCGAACCGTTTCGCATCTAATATCCTGGGGAATCGTTGTGTTGTTCCACGACAGCTAGATCAAACTTCCAAGCGAATGTGGTGAGCTTCCAGACCGGCTTCGCGACCTTGTACGAAGTTTGGCTTGACCAGGCGCGTCTAGACAAGGGAAGCAAGGCGGACCTTTCTCGAGTGAGAAGCTACTCGACCTCAAAAAGGGCTCTGCAATGCTCCATTCGAAAGATTCTCAACGCCGTATTGGTATGTTTGAATTTGGAGGCAATAAAATTGTTATCACAGTGAGCTTCTTGGTCCTATGGTTTTCCGGTCTTGTGCCTTTTCGCCCTCTCTTCGGAATAATCTTTCTCTTCTATGGCTGGTGATGTCTTCTCTGTCTCTATTACTTGGCGGGATTGTAAAGCCCCTATGCTCTACATCCGTTCTTTCCCTCGTGACTCACATATGCGCTGGGTCCACGATAGGACTGAGACTCGTCTTTTCTAATTCCATTTCCAAAAGTTCTCAAGTACCTCCTCATCACCTTCTCCGTCGCAAGCAAGCCCGCGGACTGAAGGGCACCGTCCCGCTCGCTCCTGTACACGAGCACAGAAGCAGCAGAGCAGCCAGGGCCGGTGAAGATGCTCGAGAACGCATTGTCGAAGTGAGGTGTCACGGATCCGAACAACTCGTCTAATGATCCATGAATTGAAACATAGCGCTCGAAAAAACATAAAAGACGCTTTCGAACGGGTTGAAGCGGGGAGGCTAGGCTGGCATGAAGCGTTGGTCAAAGCCAGTCTCCACCGGATGCTTCTTGACCGCTTTTGATTCATGGACATCGATGTTGTCTAACAGCAGCACCGAAGCATGCGGGATGGAGAATCCACAAAGCGTACGTCGACGAAGGATGCGGTTTCGAGCATTCCCTTCCGTTTGGCGATTCGTAGGTAACGAAACGATAGCATCGCAGCTATCGCTGGTGCTGTCGCCGTGCCCGGTTGTCGCTTCTTAACGAAAAGCGGATTACCCCGCTTTGTGAACCCATAAACAGGTCAGCAGCTTCCCGTGAATGAGTCTTGTTGAGTGAGACAAGCATACGTCCCTCCTGTACAACGCGGTCGTGTTTCAGTACGAAATCGATATGGTGTTGGTCAATGCGTAATGGTCTCCCAAAGGAGCGTGCTTTTTGCTTCGTCAATCTGTGTCATTTATCACTGTACGGATCAACGATTCGCAAACTCTACATCCTGTAGCTTATCAGATAGTAATTCTCAGAGTATGCATATGGTTTGGAATGCATGGACGAGGCGAAAATCGTGTGGATAGAGCTTGATAAGTGCTGCTTTGGGTCCACGACTTTCTACGAGAAGCGTGTTTCATCCATCCGTTGATCGTAGAATGGCTTTCTTGCACACCAAAGACCTCTTCTCGCTAGCTTTCATTGACAGCACGGTCTTTCCGCGTCCTCTCTCAAGCCTCAGGGATGCAATCCTTTTGTTAAATACCTACCAGAAAAACAAATTAAAACAGAAACGGCGTGCTGGTACGCATGTACCAGCATTCACTGCGCTCATTACATCACAGGTGGTAGCGCCGCCTCCCGGGCCTAGCACTCGGATATGCGACCTACTCTCGCTCGAGTTCGATAAACGGCCAAGAGTCGGCTCTGTGTCATGGTTTCGCAAAACCGAGCACTTGTTGGATGCAGGTCCCGAAGCGCGAGCACTTGCGCCTCCCGCACATATCTTCGAGAAAAGAGCGGTCCACTGCAAGTCCAGTGCCAGAGAAACCAGCGCATGTTTTCCTGATACAAACATTTCCTGGGGCGACTCGTTACCTAGATTCTAGTCATCTTTACGTGTGCCTCACTAGCGTCGGAGCAGAATCGATATGCCGAAAGTGCGCACGCTCTAGCAAAGCGTCAGCACAGCCGCCCCCTGCACGCAACGTGGACCCGAGTCACGAACACGGGTGCAGTGCCCTGTAGCAGCGAACTTTTTTGTTCCAGCCGTTGCCACAGCTTCCGTTCCTACTACCGTAACGATTCCCCGGACTCCCGCGAATCTAATTCTTCCATAAGAAACTACCAGCAAAACGAAGCAATCACCCGCCCAGTCATACGCAACGCTCGTTTGCGAACATACCCGGTGTTCCGCAGCGGAGTCCGAATGCCACCGCAGACGTCGCCGGTGCGGTAACGCACGTTCCATCGAATACGCTGCTCCTTGCGGCTGCGCTGCTCGACTGGGTCCACGTACCGCTCTTGTTGCTGGTGCGGCATCGACAACTGGTACAGCTACCAGTGCTTTGGTTACTCGTTCCATCGCCATGGCTTTTGGCACAGACGACACCTACGGCTCCACGACTCACGGGAAATATCGTCCCAAGTCCGATATGCGGTACGACGGGGCGGCTGCGCAGGTGTTCTTCACGTGTCTGCTGGGCCTGCTGTGCGTGAGTGTTACCTGGGGGCGCTGGCGGCACCTGATTCATCAACGAAAGGTTTCCGCCGAACACGAACGAGCGCTATGTCCGTGTCGTGCGTGTCGCAGTCGTCGTCACGCTAAAATCGCTCAGAAACGGCGAAGCGAACGCTTGAAACGGCTAGTTGTGAACGGCGTGCTGCTGGGCCTCTGGCTCCTCTTCCTTTTCGCTGTAGTGTTCCTGTACCGCAGCGTTTCCGCGTCACTCGCTAACGAGACGCCATTCGACCCGTACGAGGTTTTGGGAGTCTCCAGAAACGCTGATCGTGAGCAGATCGTCCGTGCGTACCGCAAACGCTCGCTTGAACTGCACCCAGATAAAAACCTGCAGAATCCGAACTATCAACCCGAAGCGTTTGTGCGGTTGAACAAGGCGTACCGAGTGCTTACAGACCCCGTAGCTCTTGAAAACTACCAAAAGTACGGGAACCCTGACGGATACCAAGGCACACGTTATGGGATCGCGTTGCCGAGTTGGCTCGTGGACCGGGGCACCCCGGTCCTCCTCGGCTATGCGCTGGTGTTGCTGGCGGGACTGCCACTCGGGGTGGGTATGTGGTGGCGTCGACGGGCCCATCTGCTATCCGAGAGCGTTAGTCAAGAGACATATGCGCTGTTTGCAGAGTTTCTGGGCCAGCCAACGGCGATAAAGTTTCGCAACTTGCCCGAAGTCTACGGTGCAGCACTCGAGTTTGCAACCCGTACACCGTTCGAGGCTGAATGTGGCGATCGTGAGGCCATCAGTCTGCTCTGTCAAGCGCTTGAAACAGGTGGCCGGTTTGATCACCGCGAACAACGACTGTTTAATCGCGGACTCCCGCATTTTACGATGAACAATGTGTTACTGCACGCGCACCTCGCTCGTATAGAGTTGGATCGTTTTCCCGTTGATATGACCCGTATGAAACAAAATGTGGAGGTTCTGCTTGCACACGTGGATAGCATGATACCAGCGATGGTTGACGTGGCTGGTGCGACGCCTCGACCCGAGGTAATGCGGCGGTATCAGCGCGTCTTCTCCACAGGTGGCTATATCGACCGGGTGCTGCGCATAATTCAACTCGAACAGAGTCTTTGTCAGGCGATGCTTCCGAGCGAAAGCGAGTTGCTCCAGTTGCCGTGGTTTGGGCTCAGCGAAGTCAAAGTTTGCGCAACAAGTCGCAGGTTCGGGGCCGATGGGATCCGCACGATCGCTGAGCTGCGGGAGCGTGTCTGGGAACCCGATGTGCTTGCGATGCTGGCGAGCCAGGGGCCATCAGCCCTGTTCCCCATAGAGGCACCAGCAACGGCAGCGAAGCGGTGCATACGTCGTTCGGACCTCCAAGAAACGCGCGGCCGCCACGGAGCAGCAACGGAGGCATCCACAGCGCCGTGCGGGCTCGAGTCCCGGCTCGATACCGGCGCTGAGCGACTGTTGCGGTGCAACTGGGACGGCACTCGACTCCGATCTCTGTTGCGCATGTTCTCCGATGCTCAACTCGATGATATCCACCTGTTTTTGATTCGCTACCCCCGCAAAGTTCAATTGCAAGTAGTCGAGCCTTACGTCGTGGACCAGGATCGCGCTGGTGAAGCGGACCTGGTGCGCGATCCTCGCGTTCATGCTGGCGATATCACGACGCTGGAGGTTCATATCCTCATCGAGCGTTTAGGCTGGCAAGAGATGCCGAATCGAACCACTTACTACCCGTGTTGCAGTCGATTGCCGTTTGACAAGAACGAGCACTGGTGGATGATCGTCGGCGATCGGAAGATGAATTCCATCGTCGCTGTTCGGCGGCTTCATGCCCGGCAGGCTGTTCAACAGCAGCCGGGGTCTCGGCAAGCGGCTGCATCTGCCGGGGAAGCAACAGATGCCCGGGACATGACGTGTACACCATCGCCGCCCACAAGCGCTTCGAGTCGCACCTCGACGCAAACTGATGCCTCTGACACCGCCACAAGTGGCAGCAACAACATCGGCGATCGTGATGGAGCAAGTCCCGTAGCCGCATCCGGGGCTCGCGAGTACGCCCAGCCCACAGACAAGTGCGACCTGGCTCCGTATATCCGACGAGAAGCGCTTTCGTACAGCGTTCAGTTCATGGCGCCGCCTCAGGTTGGTACCTGCAAGCTGGTCGTGCACGCCCTACCGGATTGTTATTTTGGGCTCAATCGCCATGTACAGTTGGATGTGGATATACACGAGCACAAGCCGCCTGAACCGGAAATGCATTATTTCGATCCGAGCGATCTTAGTGAGGACGACGATGACAGGCCCACTGGCCAAGCACGATCGCTTACCGCTGAGCATACGAGAGCAGTGCCAGCGTCGAATGGTGAACAGGGCGTCTCCAGTGAGCGCACGTCCACGCAACAGGTTCCAAATGATACCGAATCCGCAGAGGACACTGATTCGAGTGCTGATGACGCCTTCGACATCGACGGCGAAGCGGACTAGACGCACAACGCGATGGTGCTGCTGCATATATAGGCGGCATTCGCAACTGCGATCCAGTGACTGGTACGGACAGGATCTCACAGCCTGCATCGCGCGTGCTGAACATCACGGGCTCTGGTCGAGAGTGCACTCAGGGAGCGCCTAAACCAGGGACGAGGCGGAAGCGGGCACCTGTCAGCTGTTCGATGATCGCCCGTGGTCGTGAGAGCGCTCACGCGGAAACACCATGCTTTTCCCTAAAGTCAACGATAGTATTTAATGGAAATGCGCATTCATGTGGAGCGCTTTCAAGCAGCGCGCGTCATTGGCAGCACCACGGGCATGCGCGAGGCATCTCGCTCTCCGTCCAGACGCCCACGGACTCGAATCAGAGCTCCCGAAAAGACTCCCCGAAGCTTTCTTGCGCCTCCATCATAACGGTACTGTCGTCGCCGGTGTCGGTGTCGGAGGTATTTCCTGTGTTAGGAATCCGACTTTGCAACGGGGCACTCGCATCGTCATCATCAACGTCGATCATGTTTGGAATACTGGCATTTCGAAGCAATTGCGGATGAACGATTTGAGAGAGCGGACCCGTGGCAGTCACAGCGGCTGCGGCAACGTGTGCTCGTTGGTCATCTGCTCCGGCCGCTTTGGTATGCTCTGCGACACACGGCGTATGATAGGTGGATTCTACGGCATTACCGACGATCGTCGGTTTCAGTCGGATTGCAGGCGCATCTTCGGGCCTGTCTCGAGCCATGCCCTCGACCTGATTCCACATTGTCGCCAGTTTTTCCTTGGGCATGCTCGCATACGCTCGCTCGTACGGTATTCCGTCCCGCTGTTGACTCGTTAATGCCGCGCGGAAGCGATCCGCCTCACTGGGGATCTCGTATCCTCCCGCATGGCCTCGTAGCATCGTCTCGCGTAAATCTGGATGGTAGTGCAGGATTTCCTCCCAGAAAAGCTGCCGCATCTGTGATGCAGTGAGCTGCTCGCGTTCGAAGAAGAATTCCTCGGGCGGCAATGGGCTACCAGATACAATGGATTCCGGAGTATAGAGGCCTCTAAAATAAACATGCTGGAGTGCTTCCAGGGCTGTTAGGCGCTTGTTCGGATCAAACTGAAGCAGGTTTCGAAGCAGGTCCAATGCATCCGGGGGCGCGTCTGGGAACACTGTATCCAAGGGTTTCGGCGGTCGCGGCGGCAGCGAGCGCAGATGTTGTCTTACGCGCTGATTCCGCACCTTCGCAATCGACTCCTCATCCGGGGTACCGAGCAGCTTCACAATCAGCTCCAATTGCTCAAAGCTATTCATACCGGGGAACAGGGGTTTTCCGCGATTCAAAAGTTCGGCGAAAATGCATCCCGCAGACCAGATATCGATCGCCGCTGAGTACTTTGACGAATAACTCATGATCAGCTCTGGTGCACGATACCATCGCGTCGCCACATAATCCGTCCAGCACGCCATATCTTCTTGTTGGTTGTAGGCTAGTCGGGCGAGCCCAAAGTCGATCACCCTTAAATCACACAACTCATTAATCATGATGTTGTTCGGTTTTATATCGCGATGAAGCACGTTGCAGCTGTGCATGTAATGAAGCGCTTGCAATAGTTGATACATGAGCCATCGGATATGATCCTGCGATAACGGAATGGGTGCCCTCAGGACTCGATTCAAGTCCGCTGGCATCAACTCGAAAACCACGAACACGTCATCAAACGAGTCACGCTCCGAAGGTGCAAGAATCTCGCGGATGCTAATGATGTTTTCGTGGGAACGCAGGAGGCGCAGGAACCGAAGCTCCCGCAGGATGCGTACAGCTTCGGGAATCTCGTCGAAAACGCGGCGAATTCGTTTCACAGCCACTTTTTCCCCTGTCTGTATATCAATCGCTGAGCACACAACCCCATAAGCACCTTCTCCGATGATTGACACGAACCTGTAACGGTTACCAATTAGGCGTGCATCAAAGAAAGCGCTGCGCGCTTCAGCCGGGCGGTGTGGCTGTGGCGCCTGACGCCTATCCCCTACGTTGTAACCATCCTGAACTCCTTGGGCATGGCTGTTGCGCAAGTCGCTCATCGGCGCCTTGAGCAGTCACAACAAGCTGTCGCACGCCCGACCCCAGCTCCGACAACGCCTCCGTCTGTCTTTGAACGTGTGCGGCGGACCGGCCAGGACTCGCTAGCCCGCAGCACGTTACAGAGCCGTGTAAAGGCAGAGCACAACACGCAACGCCCTACTCTAGCCTAGAGTATGAAGTGCAGACGAAACACCGCCACCTTTTCAACCTTGCGCCGCTTTCTTGCAAGGTTTACCTGCATGCAGGGACACGTCAGTGCCGCCAGCGACAAGGATGCGTGCGCGCGTCGTGACGATGCGTGCGCTGTCACGCCTAATCCCGCGCCGGGGCCGCTGGCCGCCTTCGAGGCCTCCGGCGCAAATCGAATCGCGCTGAGCGGCTGACGCAGCGCAGCGCTGCGCAGCGCAGGGGTGGGCTTGTGCGGTGCGCGACTGCGCAAATGCGCTCGTGGAGTGGGGGGTTGTGGAGCTGCGGCCCCGCCGCACTTCGCTGCGTTGCGCGTATCGAGCCGACGTCCCCGTGCCGTCCCCGCCATGCTCTGGTCAGGAAAACGAACACTGTTCCACGGCCATGGAAGGTATCTATACACCCACGCACGGATGCCTGCCAGCCGTTTTGTTTCGACCGGCCGCCTGCGATCAGTTTTGTTTTATCAGGGGACAGTGCGAGCCTGAGAGACAGCCCAAGAAAGTCGGTTCTCATCAACAGCGCCTATCGTCGGATATTGATAGTGGCATTGAAGTCCCGATTCACAAAGTCCATTCGTGCGGTTCCGCTGGTGGAACGCACGAGTACCAGGATTGCGAGAACTCTTGTCCTCAGTGCCGTTTAGTGCTCTGCTCGCTCTTCGTACTTTTTTATCGCCGAAGCGTTCGGCCGGCTTTGCTCCATCTCGACGTTCTCAAATGTTCAATACAGCGCAACCTCTGCACTTCCTATTTTTGAAACTGAAAGCACTCTTTCTTATGCCATTGTTTGAAGACCTTGCCGGAGAGAGAGGCACGAGCGCAAGAAAGACGACATATGTCCGAGTGTGTCGCCATGTGCTGAACGCTTCACCAATTCGCCCAGTGCAGCGATTATAACGTTTCACGATAGAAACCACGTCTTCGATTGGCATGAACCAGGAAGCGTATGGAGGAATGATACGCGGCTCTACCCCTGATAGAATCGGAAACAGCTCGAATGCAAGGGGAATGTTATAACGCCACCTTATCTAGTAGAAGGACGTCGTCGGACGTCAGGGAGAGGTCTTCAGTGATTCGATAAAGTGATTTGTGCTGCAGTATGAGCCTTCTCTACGAGCGAGACTTAGGCTGGCAAATGAATCCACTGCAGATAGAACAGATGATGATGTCGTCGTTCCCTTTGAGCTCGATCTTGCATGCAACCGGTGTCCTGCTCCTCGAATACCCATACACGCTCCGTCTGTCTCGTTTGAAGCAAGTCACATCGACTGGAAAAAAACAAACCGATGTTCCTCTTCTTCATGTCGATCGCTGCGTTCCAGGAAAGCTGTGGCAGTTTCGATTTCGATGGAAGATGGCCGTGCGTGAACTAGGACTTTTTTGCGACTGTATATTCGTGTTTCCATGATTACACGAACGAGCTCTTGAGAAACAGAGACGCCCGCAGTAAATAGAATCGACGCTTTTGTTTTCCGTAAGGTGTTCAACGGGTCGTTTCTACACCATTGACCGCAAGAAGTCTTTCAGAGTATCGGCATTTGATGCGGAGCGCGTGTACTCTTTTCTATGAACATTCCTCAGTCATCAGGGTACTGTGCAACGACTGACCTGAAGGAGGAATGCCATCCTCCATGCACTGCTCAGTCAAGTATATATATCCTAAAGGCAATTCGTCTACGATCTATGCTGTACATTGCATCGATCTTTCGATCTCTCGCGCTGTACTGCGAAAAAAGCATTCGATCACATGCGGCGATGACGGAATAAAATAGAACTGAACGACCAGAAAAGGCACTTTTCACGCGACTCCGAACTAGCAGGTAAAGCGTGCCGGTACGCCTGCGCAGCCGATTGGCGCTCGAATTCCTTGCCGCTGCGCAGCACTGCGTCTGAGTAGGTCGTTGTGCTGCAAGGCTGCGGCCTTTCTCGAGGGTGTGCTGCAGAAACCGCCTTGACGGTGGCTAGGGGCGACAGGACCGTGTATGTTCCTGAACGTTCAAGTCTGTGCCCGTTCGGTTACTCCCAAGCCGGCAGCGTCTCTCGCATTGCTCGTTTTGCAGTCTCAGCGAGGGCCTCTCCCTGCAGACGCCGCACGGTGTCGGCGTCAGTTTCCGACCTCGCAAACGAGGGTCTGTCGCTTGCGAATGGCCTCACCAGTGAAGAAGCTCAACTTGGAGGATCTTAGAACGAAACTCATACGTCAGGAGGAGACCATCATCTTCGCGCTGATAGAGAGAGCGCAATTCAAACACAACGCAGTAATCTACGAGAAAAATGGGCCGCTGTTTCGCATACCGGGCTTTACCGGCTCATTCCTCGACTATCTTCTGGTGGAGACTGAACGACTACACGCCAAAGTGCGGCGCTACACAGCCCCTGACGAGCACGCCTTCTTCCCAAACCAGTTACCGCAACCGATACTCCCGCCGTTGGACTACGAGCAGGTGCTCCATCCGAACGACATCAATGTGAATCACAAAATCATGCAAGTCTACGTCCACGAGATCGTCAACCGCCTCACAGAAGAGGGCGACGATCTCAACTATGGCTCATCCTGCGTGAATGATGTGGCCTGCCTACAGGCTTTGAGTAAGCGCATTCATTACGGAAAATTCGTAGCCGAGGCCAAGTACCAAGCCAATAAGGAACAGTATCAACCTCTAATCGAGCGACGCGATGCGGCCGCTATTGAGCAGCTGCTCACGGATCGGGCGGTTGAAGAGAAGCTGCTGCGACGAATCGAGATGAAAGCCGCCACCTACGGCCGAGAGGTCGAGGTTGGTCAACTCCAACGATGGCGCACGGGATCGGATCGGTTTGGTGACGAGGTCCAGCAGTTTCCACACCTGTTAGCGAACATCTATGAACATTATGTCATACCGCTGACAAAAGAGGTTGAGGTTTTGTATATGCTGCAGCGATGGCCCTAGAGACGTGACCGCACGGTATACCTGCACTTTCAGAACTGGGCATGTGCATGCGTCTTGACGACCCAGGGCGAGAAACTGCAACAACGACGCCAGATACAGCAGGCAGCAGCGGCTCGAGCGAGTGCGTCTCGCGATACCATTTGCGAAGCGACCGGCATGCTGGAACGACCACAAAGACGCGCGGGACGCAGCGTGATCGTACCTGTATCTATCGCTAGTGGTTGCAGCACTACGTAGCGAGATCCGATGCACTCATCGAGAACACGTCATCGTGGAGAGAAATGCGCACAGAGACTATCGCTGCATCATTTTCGGGTGCAGCATTGCGACGCACCGAGGAAAACCGATCACGCGAGCATACCGTGAAGCGGGATAGATGTTTCCGCGAAGAAAAGTTTTTTCCACAGTCTAAAATAGGGCCTTTTTGCATCATTCCTGGACGTTCAAATGGAAACACCAAGCATTGATTGCCCTTGACGTATTCGCCGGGCCAGATGGTTCCTGTTCCAGCTGCTCTGAGCATGAAGAATGCGGAACGTGCACGCTGCATTCCACGAGTTGCTGCGCCGCAGTAGCACGCGTTTGCGCGGTCCCGATTACAGTCCGCAAAGGTTCAGGTTTTTGGTTTCAAGCTGGCGACAGTTCGTATGTGCAGGAGGGATTGGGGATCCATCTAGACTGCCAATAGAAAAGCGCGAGTCGAAAGCAGCGTTCATGTACGGCGCTCAACTCTGCAGATCCGCTTTGCAAGGAAGCGATCGGACGGTTGCACGCGACGTCGCATGCGTTTCGATACACCCGCCTAACGCGTTACCGGGCAAGAGACACCACGGAAACCCGGCTAATATACACGATGTGTCGATAAAGACACATGCTTCATGCAGCCTGCTGGTCTGCTGGACTGCAACGCCGCCACCCGTGAAGTGTATTGAACGCGCGGAAGCGTCGAGGCAGCTGCATTGGAGCGGAGATCGAGACCCTGGGAACCGGCTCTGGAAGCGGAAATTCCGGTTTACCCGTGTCAGAATAAAAAATAGAACGAGTCGCGTTCGCCAGCCGAGGCATACGTTCTAAAGTCTGGGACTCTTCGCATGAACGCCAGCGCCAGCCTCCACGGGATTTTTTTGCGTATGTTTTGTTTGCTTGTCTCGGAACTATAACTCTGTTTTCAGCTGCCAGGCGATGTGCACGGCGACGTAAATGTTCCTATTTCGTCGCTTTCGGGGGTTGTCGACGCATTTCATGCTCAGGTAAAAGTTGTAATCTCCGCTTTGCCAGCCATTTTCCTTCTCTTTAGATACAGGATCGGTGTGCCCTGCGCAGCTGTGGCACTTGACTAACGGCACGTGCTCCGATACATTCAATGCATCTTCTCGCGAGAGCGCCGAACTCTGCCGCGTGAACGCTTGCTTCTTCGCTCGGCACATGCCCTTGACAAGGACAGAACTTTCACCCTGATGCTGTTCTCCGCTTCTGCGCCCAGGATCGTACCATGCGATCAGGGGCTCCTTCAGGGAGCTCGCCCCGGAGAGCACGCCGGCTGCTCCTTATGCGAGCGCATGCAGTTCCATTCGAAAGAGAGTTTCTGAAAGGCGAGGCTCTCCGTGATGAAGCAAGTATTGTAAGGAAAAATCAGGCTGGAGATCGTCTCTAGAAATTCCGATCCGTCTGTGATCCCTCTTTGCGGAAAGCGTTGACGAAGTCTCCATCGGAAGCGATCGCCTCTGTGGCTCAAGTCCGAATCCAAGACTCTTTTCCATGAAAGAAGACACGGGAACTTCTGGGACCATACCTTGTGAATTGTATCATGGTACAGTGGAGTCCCGTTTCACCAGTTACCATGACGAGAGGAGGATTTATCTCTCGAACGCAGTCTGTGATTCAGCGAGACAAGTTCAGTGAATGTTCGGCATGAGATTGTGAACAATGCCCCCAAAGAGTGAAGTCGAGCAGTTTCCTCGTCAATCGAGCGGGCGAATGATTATGGTCACGAGATGTCCTGGAGCATGAAGATCGATAAGATAAGGCAAGCTTGATTTGTGTATTTTACATATAAGGGAAGGAGAAGGATGGATGCTTTTTCATATGCATTGGATAATACTGTCGGTTGTTTTACCAGTGCTTGTTCGAGCGCGTTACGAATCATCCCGATTCCGGTGACGCAACGAATGCCAGTGGCAGACAATATTGCAGGTGCCACTTCGAAACGACGACCGAGGATCCGAAAACTACCTATGGATCCGTAAGCGCATTGTGCTGCGCTTCGAACGCCTACCAAGCGCATCAAAAAAATTCGTACGGAAATCGAAAACCAGGAAACGATTGCCCAGTTCACTTTACCACTTGAAGCTGACACCAACGTAGATGCATAGATCCAAAACTCTACGTCAACTCGCCGACGCCCCTAGAGCGATTGTGATCATCATCAGGTCGAGTGGTGCGCGATGTGCGCTCGCTTTTGCTAGAATGGCACCAGATGCATTCGGGGTGTACGGAACGCGAACAAGACTGCTTTATTTAAACGCGAAGAACTCCGGCCATACTCAACGGTGAATGATTGTTGTCGGCTTCAGCATACCGACTGCGATACTCGTCTAGATACGGATACACGCATTCGTGCAAAAATTCATCGACTTGTTGGGGCGCACGGCCCACGAATTCAGAGCCGCTACAAAGCGAGTCTATTTGATCCCTAATACAAGCGAAACGATCATCGTTTCTGAGACGTTCCAGAAGGTCATTGTCAAGCCCTTGGTCCTTCACGCGTGCAGCTGCGGCTACGCTATGCTGCCGAATCGCTTCATGCATGGTTTGGCGGTCTTGCCCGGCGCGAACTGCGGCCATAAGAATATTTTCCGTCGCCATGAAAGGAAGTTCTTGAAGCAGATTGCGCTCTACTACCCGAGGATGCACAACCAGGCCACGACTTATGTTGAGCACCAGCTGAAGGATCGCATCCGTTGTCAGAAACGCCTCACTGATCGCAAGT
Source organism: Cyanidioschyzon merolae strain 10D (assembly GCF_000091205.1). NCBI lineage: Eukaryota > Rhodophyta > Bangiophyceae > Cyanidiales > Cyanidiaceae > Cyanidioschyzon > Cyanidioschyzon merolae. The sequence continues at coordinate 531,586 of NC_010143.1, forward strand.
CGCCGATTCGCCGAGTCGTCCAGGGTGCGCTCCAACCACTGCGTCGAGGCTGTTTCGGCGGGATTCAACACAAGCGTTTGCAGGAAACGAGCAAGACCATTGATCCGTTCCGAGCGCATCGGATTTCGTTTGTAGGCCATCGCTGAGCTCCCGATTTGGTGCTCCTCGTACGGCTCCTCGACCTCCTTGAGATGCTGCAGAAGTCGAATGTCGTTCGCCATTTTGGCCGCCGACTGTCCGATTCCAGCTAAAACTGCCAAGACGAAAAAGTCCTGTTTGCGAGAATACGTCTGACCGGTGACAGCGAAGCTCGCTGCGAAACCCATTCGCTCTGTGACGAGTCGATCGAGCTGCCGCACACGCTCGTGCTCGCCGTCGAACAGCGCCAGGAAAGATGCCTGGGTTCCGGTGGTTCCTTTCACACCCCTGAACTTGATCTCATTCAGCATGCGCTCGACCTGGTGTGCGTCCATCAGGAAATCCTGAATCCATAGACATGCTCGCTTGCCCACGGTTGTGGGTTGTGCCGGCTGGAAATGCGTGTAGGAGAGGGTCGGCAGCTCGCGGTATCGCTCCGCAAACTGGGCGAGCTCTCCAATACAAAGCCAGAGCATACGATGGAGCAACGTCAGTCCGCGTCTTTGCTGTAGAAGCTCAGAATTGTCGGTGACATAGCACGACGTAGCCCCTAGGTGGATAATGGGTCGCGCGACCGGTACCTGATCACCAAGCGCGTGGACGTGGGCCATAACGTCGTGGCGAAGCTTTGCCTCATAAGCGGCGGCTGCCTCAAGTGGAATCGGAAAATCATCTTCTGCGGCTTTGCGCAGGGCCTCAACCTGTTCGGAGGTTATCTGAAGACCCAGGGAGCGCTCACAGTCAGCGAGGACGTACCACAGTTTTCGCCACAGGCGAAAGCGGTACACGTCCGAAAAGGTCTCGCGCATTGCGGCTGAAGCATATCGCGTGGAGAGTGGGGATACATATGTTGGGCCAGTTGCGTTAAACTGAGACTTTTGCGCTTCGTTCGCCGACATGACGCTATGAACACAGCGTTGCAGCGCTACCGATCGGAAAGCTGCCCCTTTTCTGCGCCTCGCGACAATTTCTCCCCGATGACTACTTTTTCGTAGACTTGTAAAACTCGGAGCAGCGGAAAACGCAAAAGCGAGCGTCAGCATCACCCGATAGCGACGTGTTGCTCGCGTTGTACGCAGGTTACGCGTCACTCGTTGAACGCGAGTCTGTGGCAGCGCAACGAGTTCGGGGTCGAGGCGACCGCTAGCGTCTATGGAGTGCGTTCCTCGCGGCAGGTAGCTGTGGTATGAACAATGGTGACGGATACAGCTCCGAGCGTTGCCACTTCACCTGGCGTGTATACCAGCTTTATTTTTAGAACCTCATGGAAACGCGCCCAGTCATAGGCGTATGCAAGGCGTGCATGAGCGCCCGGACGGCAAACACTAGCGCGCAACGCTTTATATACCAAATTTCGTGCTAATTGTTGCGAGTCGCGGTAGTATAGCTCAGTCGGTTAGAGCGTGCGGCTGTTAAGACAGTAGAAACCGCAAGGTCGAGAGTTCAAGCCTCTCTACTACCGTCAGCTTTTTTCCTCCGCCAAAGTTCGAGAATCTTGCGTGAAATATATAAGCTGCAGAATTTCGACGTCAAAAGAAAGCCTTCCCTACATGAAGCCGCCCTTCGCTGAGCGATAGTGTATGCGCTGCCCGCTAACGTCGTGGATGTTCTACCACAGAGACCACGCTCTCAACAAAGAGGTCGTGCACGAGCACCATGTCGTCACGACTGGCGACGAGAACGTGAGTGCGAGTCCAAGACAGCAGGCTTCGTGCGCCACTACAGCGCATACGACCGGTGCACTTGGGCTGTTGAGGTCGCGTTGTGCTCGCCCGGTCTCCTGACTCTGGACTTGTTTGACCTCAGCTTTTGACGGGGCGCGACGGTTTTCGGCTGCAGAACCTGGAAACCCCCTCAACCGTCCGACAGATTCATGGGTTTTTCAATTGGACAAGACGCGCTTCGGGGCCACGTGCGCAAGAGACAAAAGCGCTTGCCTCGCATATCATTACTGCAAAGCTACCGGATGCAGCAGAGGTATGTGCATGCTTTATCGTTACAGGCTGCAGTCCGTAATATGCTTCTCGCGTTTCAAGCATTCAATGGAGTTGCCCCATAGAACGCCTAAACCTCCCCGTCACTGCAGCGGATACGACATTGCTGGTATATAGACGACACCTGGTTAGTGCACCGTCGGCTTCTGTGAGACCTGCATGCCTCGGGCCTCCGAGTGGCAAGCGCTTCCACGCAGAACGTTCAGTGCCTGCGCTGGGCAGTGCATGAAAAAGCGGGGCGATTGCTCTTGAACTTCCCGCATTGTGTCACGCTTCGGGTTGCTTTCACGTCGCTCCGGGAAAACGATTCCCATGTGACAACAGTTATCGCTCATGCGGTGTACAGAACGAATTTCATCGAATGACTTGTGTTTGCATCTATGAGCTACCGCTGCTCAAGCCGCGGACCAGTGCGCTAGTCGCAGGCATGTGTCGCTCACACCGGATCCGTGTCTGTCACGATCGATATGGACGAGTCCGGATTCCTGCCATACAAAAAGAATCTTGGTAAACGAACCACGACTCTAGATGGCATGGTATCCGCTCATGACTTGCCACTTTTACTGCGCATGCATCTGTAGCGCATACGTCGTTCCCCAGCTACCTGTGTTTGGCGAGGTCCCGCGGCAAGCTAGAATATCGTTCAGTGACCAGCAGGTTCCGAGAGGGCACGGGCCGCCTGCTGCCGGTCGTTGTGGCCTCGGTCTGAGCTCGGAATCCTTCCGTCGACAAAGAGAACGGACGCGCATGCGGCTCGAAAGACCCTCCATGACAAGCGCCTGGGATGCAACATGTTTCCATGGTATGAGGAACCTGCAAGTCACAGCGCTTCTTGAGAGTGGCGACATACAAGGACGAACCCCCATTCGCAGTTCAAAAAAGCTATTGCATGGTTTACGTTCTCAAAGAATATTCACATACTCGCGAAGCATCGCGGTCAAACTTGGATGACGCAACTTTCGCAGAGCTCGTGACTCAATCAGGCGAATCGTGTGAACTGGTAACTTGAACCTTGCACTGAGTTCCTCCGCGGAGTGCGGACGTTCGTCATCCGAAATGCCGTACCTCAAACGAAGAATCTCGCGTTCCTGGAACGGAAGGGTGCGCAACACGCACTCGACATCTTCACGCATACAGCTCCGCTCCAGAGCCTCCTCGGGTGTCTCCTCTGTGGCCTCTATGACGCTGCCAATGGAGAGCGGCGCCTCTCCCTGCTGTGCCTTGTAGAGACTCTGGGCCTCAGTGCTTGGTGGCCCCTCTAGACTAAGGGTCTGCGTTTCCCAGGCGTGTTGCGTGATCTTCTTCAGACGTTTCAGTGTCATATTGCATGCCTCAGCGACTTCCTCGTCCGTTGGTGGTCTCTTCAAAACGTGTTGCAAGCGGGCCCTCGTCCGATAAATCTGTCGCAATGATTCAGTCACATGATTGGGTAAGCGGATCGTGCGTGAGTGCTCAGACACACACCGCTGGATTGCCTGCCTGATCCACCAAGTCGCGTAGGTTGAGAACTTGAAACCTTTGGAGGGATCGAACTTCTCCGCCGCGCGGATGAGGCCAATGGCTCCCTCCTGAATGAGATCGCCGAGAAAAATGTTATGCTGCCTCTGAAGTCGCACTCGTTCATGAGCGGGCACCTCTATTCCGCTCTTCGTCTTGGACCGCCAGGCAGAGCGCACTACTGCCCGAGACTTGTAACGATTGGCTATTGCTAGAACTAAACGCAAGTTTGCTGCGACAAGACGTTCACGCGCCCTCCGTCCACGTTCCACCCGCTGCTGGATTTCCTCTTCGGGCGCATCAACTGCAGCCGCCCACTCTGCGTTTGTAGGCTCACGCCCCAGGGTGTTCCGGAGCTCGTCACGTTGTTTCAACAGCGCGCAGTAGTCCTGCGTGGCTCGCGACAAACGCGCAACCTCCTCGTCAGAGATGCGGTCCAACTTACAGATCTCTCGGACATAGGCCGTGGCTGCACAGGTCGTCGTGTGATTCGTTCGACGTCGAGGCTTCTTCGCCGCGCTCGTCGGCTCCTCTAGCTCGTCAACTTCGACCTTCTCAAGATCTTCTTCTTGAGCAAGCACCTTGTTCTCGTCCTTGATAACAGGAACATTTGGCACCGAAACCAACGTCGACAACGAGCGCAGCGACTCCGGCAAGGACCCCAGCGGGGTAACCTTCATGTGCGGGGTCATCACTGCGTGGCCCCGCGCAACCCGCGAAACGGGACAGACCCGCGCAGCAACCTGCCGCTTAAGACTCGAGACGCGTGCCCAACTGAGAAACATAGAGAGGGATACAAAGCAGTCTCCTCGTGAAACGAGGTGTCAGCTGCGTAACCAGGAAGAAACAGGTCCTGCTTGAGCACAGGTCACCGCAACGAGAGTACAAAGAACGTTGGCTGAAACCCGCCGCGTGTAGGGCGTGTGCTCGCCCCCGATCTCAACGACGGCGGGGCAACGCAGTGACCTCAGGGCGCGCGCGCGCACGCCCCAGGGCGTGGCTGGAGAGCTCGACCGCGGGTGTGGACCCCCGCCGGGGTGCACGCGCCCGAATCCCAGATCAGGGCGGTTGGTTAAGCGGGTGCACGCTCGGCGCAGCGCGTCGGGATGCTGCCGTCTGAGTCTTAAAACTGGAATTTATTGGATATTTTGGTCGTGCGTCGGCTTCAGCAGGCGCCGGCGGCCGCGGCACACCTCAACCATCCCAGATACGGCATCGTGAGCGCGCGTCCGATAAAGGTGGAATCCTGAGATGTTCGCTTTGTTCTTGGCTTGCGATTTACGTTACGAACGATTCCCAGAGGTACAGCGCCAGCATTCGGATCGCAGCAATAGGGGATGACGGATTCATACGTAGTTTCAGGATGATCGGTCATCGTTTCGAAATGGCTCTTTCGAATCTCTTTCAGAGGGAACACGCAACGATACCACACTGAGGATGATCCTCGATGCCCTCGAACAACGGCTCCTAAAATAACCGATCTCATCATCCAATGCATACGTACAAGCCTCCACGCCTCTCTTTTCCTCAGGTGCAGCACGATCGAATCACCCATGCCTCAAGGTATCGATCCGTAGGTTATGAGCGCAATCGTAGGCGCACCAATTTGGACTGCTGCATTACCATGGGGAAACAGTATTCGACATCGCTTCCCTAGGGCTGGCCTGTGACCTCGTTGCGGACGTTCGCTGAATTTGGCACGTTCAATAGTCGATTCGATTCGATTCGATTCGAATCGAATGACAAATCCGGCTCCATCTGCGGCTATCGACGAAACGGCAATCGACTGCAGCACGGGAGGTGCCACGGGGTATGGGCTGCGGGGCTCCCGTGCCTTGCGTTTGCATGGAAATGATCATTGGGTCGGTCTCGGATCGTCCGTTGCGTTGGCATCCAGCGGATACTGCGTCACTGCGGTGCACGGAAAGCGGGTGCCTGGGTCGATATGTACGGACCTGATCTCCAGCCTGGATTTTCATCCTGGTACGTGTTTCTTCCTGATGAACATCGCGTGCCGCAGACCCTCGTCTCGTCGCGAAACAGCGAAGAACAGAGGCTGAATACGATAGAGAAGAAGAAGACAAGCGAAGCGTAGATCGCAACGACCGCTTGTGCTTGCAATGGATGCACAGCAGCTGGAAGCCGCGTCATTGCGTCGATAACGCTGCTATCAACAATCCTTCGACTGCTCAAGATGGAGTTGGTGCAAAAAGGGAGACCAGCAGATTGAAAGCCGGAGATTCGAGCGAGGAAAAGGACGGAGTTCCAGATAAAGCACGCAAATGCTTGTGTTGATCACTGAAAAAGAAAGCGACTCACACCCTATAGTCTCCATCCGTTTTTAGGGAGTTGATCGGTTCGGTTTTCTGTCTGACATGGGTGCAAAACCCCAAATATGTGACCTATGCGTTTTGAAAAGCCGACATACTTCACGGCCTCCTGCGGTGTGCAACTGCAGCTGCAGCACCTGCGGCTCGGTATCGCAAGCGGCATTCTACTCAGAGGCCGCCATGTAACGCGTCGCGGTGCGTCCAGCCGGTGGGCGGTGTCCTGGCTGAGTCGCAGCGCCGGGCGTAGCTGACGTCGAGTGCGAGCCTGGTGGTAGCCAGCGACTTCCTCCGTACCAGCACGAGGCACTGACAGGTCATGTTCGTGGCACTCGGACCTGCCAAACTAGGCCTTGACCGGCGGCTTGGAGCCCCTCGAGTTTCAAACCGGTTGAGGACGTTAAGGCTGTCGTTCGCGGAACGCGTGGAGCGCAGCTTGCGGAGAAAGTTTCCTGCCGACTCGGTCGCCCGTGTAATCCAAGCTTGGCGACAAATTCAAAGAGGCGAGATGCTTCGCGAGGATCAGAGGGAGGCACATAGCTATATTCGAGGACTTCGCACTGCCAGGTTTTTTGATAACGCCGAGTTTCCCTGGGCGGCTGCTCTCGAGAGGAACTGGGAGACCATCCGCGACGAACTGCGGCACTGGGAAACGCGACGCCAGGAGCTCGAGGCGCTTGGCTCGCAAGTTTGGGTTACTGCAGCTCGAGCGGAGGCCGTTGCCTATGGCCCGGACTGGCGCACCCTGGTTCTGCAGGATAGACGCTGGCATGACGACAACTGCAAGCTCTTCACCAAAACGACAAGAATTATTCGGGATTGCGGTGTGCCGTCAGTCGAGGCTTTTTTTGCCAGGCAAGCACCCCAGAGCGGCATCAAGCTTCATTCTGACGGATGCAACTTTATTTTGACAGCGCATTTGGCACTTCAGGCACCGCCACGACAGTCATGGATTGCAGTTGGCGGCGAGCGCCGTTTCTGGGAAGACGGGAAGGTGCTCATTTTCGATACCAGCTATCTCCATGAAACATATAACGAGAGTCAAGACTCTGATCGGTACGTTCTTTTGTTGCGTTTCTGGCATCCTGAAACAACTAGAGTAGAGCGCGAGGCCTTGCAGTACATTTTTGACGTGGTCGACAACCCGTCGTGGGTCGATCGAGACCTGAATGATCTGGGAGCAGGTCTCGATTCCTCGCTCGTAGAAGATTGGATACAGCGTCCGAATAGGAAGGCGCGGCGTGGCACCGGCGGCAAAGACCGCAAGGACCGCACGTTAAATCCGCCCAGGGGTTTCGGTCGCTCGGAATGATGATGCCTTGGCTTCTCCGAGGCTGTGCCATTCAAGCGCTTGCGCGTTCGCGATCGACATTGGGTGCTCTTAGAATTTTCCAAGACATATTGTTTCTGAACTTGGCGTGCACAGAGGGTCAGCCTGGTGATTTCCAAACGTAACGTGGTTTCGCACGGGGAGTACTGCTCGACGAGCACGTCCCGCGAGGACTAGCGAGACACGCGACGACGCCAAAGGTGTATTACCGCTCCCAGTCTGGATTGCTTTTCGTGGATAGCCCAGAGCTTTACCCGGGAGCAAAGGACAACAAAAGAGCAGCGTACATGCCTGTATTAGCATCACTCGATCATGTGGCACAGGAGCCGGTTCAACTGCTAGCAACATGCGTTCACTCAAGGAAACATTCGACTGTAAACGAAAGCAGCAAGCTGTTTTGAGTCTCTTCTCGAATGCGGCAACATGGCGCTTAGCATTCAGTATTCCCTTTTCCAGGATGTCGAGCTATGGTTTCAGCGTCTGTGCATCTTGTGTTGCATATTAGCTGACATCGATGCGAGTCGTAAGAGCAAGTTGCAGAACAGCTACAAGCTCTGTTCACGAACAGGTCCATGTGTGGCGCTGGGCAAGCTCATTCGCGGGATTTTGATCAGCACTAGAGCGACAGCGATCTCAGGGTTGTGCAGTACATCACTTTCGCATGATCGACTTGATTGAATGTCAGCTTCGAGCGGCACGTTTTCAGTAATGGCTTCCAAGGGCATCTTCTGGAGCCCGGCTTCAGTGCATGATGCGCCACCTTTTCACTCTCGTGTGCAGGGCGTGCTGTGGGAAAATACATTGTACGGAAATCGATTGATTTGCGATGTAATCATGGCTCCGTGATGGTTCCAGCTGGCACCACCAGCTCATTCCGCAATACCCGCGTCCGATAAAGGTGGAATCCTGAGATGTTCGCTTTGCTCTTGGCTTGCGATTTACGTTACGAACGATTCCCAGAGGTACAGCGCCAGCATTCGGATCGCAGCAATAGGGGATGACGGATTCATACGTAGTTTCAGGATGATCGGTCATCGTTTCGAAATGGCTCTTTCGAATCTCTTTCAGAGGGAACACGCAACGATACCACACTGAGGATGATCCTCGATGACCTCGAATAACGGCTCCTAAAATAACCGATCTCATCATCCAATGCATACGTACAAGCCTCCACGCCTCTCTTTTCCTCAGGTGCAGCACGATCGAATCACCCATGCCTCAAGGTATCGATCCGTAGGTTATGAGCGCAATCGTAGGCGCACCAATTTGGACTGCTGCATTGCCATGGGGAAACAGTATTCGACATCGCTTCCCTAGGGCTGGCCTGCGACCTCGTTGCGGACGTTCGCTGAATTTGGCACGTTCAATAGTCGATTCGATTCGATTCGATTCGAATGACAAATCCGGCTCCATCTGCGGCTATCGACGAAACGGCAATCGACTGCAGCACGGGAGGTGCCACGGGGTATGCGCTGCGGGGCTCCCGTGCCTTGCGTTTGCATGGAAATGATCATTGGGTCGGTCTCGGATCGTCCGTTGCGTTGGCATCCAGCGGATACTGCGTCACTGCGGTGCACGGAAAGCGGGTGCCTGGGTCGATATGTACGGACCTGATCTCCAGCCTGGATTTTCATCCTGGTACGTGTTTCTTCCTAATGAACATCGCGTGCCGCAGACCCTCGTCTCGTCGCGAAACAGCGAAGTACAGAGGCTGAAGACGATAGAGAAGAAGAAGACAAGCGAAGCGTAGATCGCAACGACCGCTTGTGCTTGCAATGGATGCACAGCAGCTGGAAGCCGCGTCATTTCGTCGATAACGCTGCTATCAACAATCCTTCGACTGCTCAAGATGGAGTTGGAGCGAAAAGAGAGACTTGCGTATCAAGAGCCGGCGATAAGTCGTAGGAGAAAGATGCATTCGCAGGAAAACCAGCAAACGCTGGTCTTCATAGCGCTTGGAGTAGACCGAAACTTGTGAATATATGCTCCCGCTCGAAACGCGGACCTGGTTCTTTTTTATTTTGGAGTGGGTGTAGAACCATGTCAAGATAAGAGTATCTGCGATCAAGTCACGCTGGCGCTCGCTCTTCGATATTCGCAGGCGGAGGCCTTGGCGGCTGCTATCAGAATGCCATCCATAACCGGGTCGAGCTCCGTTTTCCCTGTTTCCGAGCATTTCCGCCTATTGTAACACTTTAAAGTCAGTTGATCATCTGAGGCACGAGTTGTCAAACCATTGGTTCAAAGATCAGCCCCGACCGAAGCGGGCCTGCTCAGCATCTCTGGCAGGCTCATAGCCCTTTGGGCGCTCCGGTAGCCGCTCGAGATGTAGAGATTCAGCACCAAGTCACCGGGACGTCGTTCAGCGCATATTCTGGTGCCCCGAACAGCGGTTTTTGCCGCGTGATATCGCGGAAACGAGGCAAAACTTCCCGAATGCGCAAGCGGGAATCGCAACCTGCTAAAGACCGAAGTTACTCACCAGGTGTGATAACATTCCCCGCAAATCCAATATCAAGTTCTATGCTCGAATAAAGGCCTCATCGATCCAGCAAGCCACCAGAACCGAGCGCTACTGGTGGTGCACCCTGCGACGTCGGATGCGTCGCCGCCGCGGTACCATTACCGAGATGGAACCGCGTTGCAGTCCGTAATCGGTCATCGGTTCGAGGTCGTCTAGCCAGCGATTGCATAGTGTCTGTTCACGGTTTAGAGTTACGACGATTCGTTGACGAGGCGCGCAGCCCATGTTGCCGCTTCTGTGCATGCATCGACCCAGCTCAAGATTGACTCCGGGGACACCCTGCATAGACTCGGAAGGCGAAAATTCATACCTACGCTTTGGAGACGAATGCACAGTCGGAGACAATTCGAGACAGGCACGCGCACTCTCCGCCGCATGAAAGCTACCAAGCGGCTCGCTTGTGTCCGAGCCTAACGTCGTGCGAGAAGACGGTGCAGTGTACCTGGCCAACACCACGCCATCATTTCAGCTATGGGTAGCTCGCTTTAAATCTGCATGATTTGGGCATCGTATACGCCACCAGTCTCGAGCAGTACACACCAGGGATGATAGAGCGCCTCATGATCTGACAGAATGATTAGCAACATCGCGGATGCACGCTGCAGAAGACCATGCGATCGACAGCTGCGAGGCCGTCCTCGGTACGCATCGATTGTGCACCGACACGCTGCCCAGACGCACGGAATCGCGGTAGCCCAGCAACGTGCATCTTCAAACTATATCTTTCTGAACTTTATGGTTAAAATATCCAACAATATACCCCAAATGCTCGCGGACAGCGTTCGCAGAGGCAATACCCGATGAACAGAAATATCACTAAAATATACTTTCCTCCACCTTATGGGAAAGAGTGTACCAACATTCCGACTCGATATGCGCGCGGACAGCGTCCCCCGGAGGCGATTCCCGATGAACAGGTACATCACAAAAATATACATTCCAGAACTTTATGGAAAAGTATACCCAGAATTGGACTCCAAATGCGCGCGCAATCGATCCAGCGGGCCAATGCTGCGTGCTGAGCAAGCAGACGCGTACGCGTCGCCAGAAGCGCCCCGTGCCTGCCCGCGATCCAGCGGCTGCCAGCAGCAGCTCCAGCACCGAAACGTAAATCGCGCGCCTCCACACGCGCCAGTAGAGGCAGGTGTAGCCATCGGCGATGAGCCGGCGCGCGCTGTTCAGATGCCGCGCTCCAGCACTAGCCGGCAGCAAACGCGCTTGCAACGACAACAAGTATGCGAATATGGTCAATGCGCGATCATGGCTGCTGGCCCCCCACGGGGAACAACACGGAGCCGGCGGTTGCGCGCTAGACGTGACACGGGAACGCAGCGCCTCTGTCGTCGGCGGTGTGTTTGGAATTGGTGTTCGTGAACTTTGGCAAGTTGACGGCTTGAAAGAGAGCGTTGGGCTGCATGGGGCTTCAGCTGGAACACACTGGGAGACGTTTGCGAGGTGACTCAGCACGTCAGTCGAAACGCTCGCGCTCGGAGTCGTCCTCCGGAACCGATGCGCTCAGTGAAGCTAGTTCGTGGTTGCGCGATGAGAGCAGCGGGCTCTATCCTGAAGCAGAGGGTGTTCGTCGACAACCGAGGCGCAGTGCGCGGGCTAGCCGCTCGATGCGTGTTGAGTCTAGCGCTTCGGAGCAGAGTGATGAGGCTCTGTACCTGAGTGATTCGTCGACGAGCTCGCAGTCTTCGACTGGAGCCGATAGCGAAGCGTGCGTGCCGCGAGCAAAGCGTCGTCGTGAAGCGCGAGGCTCGGAGGCAACCCGCTCCAGCCGAGGGGAGGTTGAAGAGGTTTCCGATGCACACACTCCGAGAACACCCGGCGATCAGGGTGCTTCGTTGGACTCGTACCCAATGGAGCGCATCCTTGCGCGGCGTGTACGCCATATGACCCTGGAAGAGGCGGCTGAGATGAACTCGAGTTTGTCACCAGCGTCGAAAGTCTCTGCTGGCGCCGAAGAGCGTTCGCCTGCAGAGGGCTCGGGCGACCGCGGTCGTCTGCGTACCCCCATGGTAGAGGAGTACCTGATCAAGTTTAGGGGACTCTCCTATATACATTGCCAGTGGGTCCGGGAGGATTTTATTCTGGCGCAGCCCAGTGGGAAGCAGCGTCTCCAGCGGTTTCTGAGCAAAGAACAACAAGAGGCTGCATACCGAGGTGTCCGAGGTGTCCTGGGATCGGCCTCCGATGCTGAGGATCACGATGAGGAGGACGAAGCAATTCCCGAAGACTTCGTCACGGTGGATCGAATCATAGCCGAACACGTGGGCCCCGACGGCACACGGCAGTTCCTCGTCAAGTGGTGCTCGCTCGGCTACGATGAGTGTACCTGGGAATACGAGCACGAAGTCCAGGACGATCTCAAAATCAAGGAATTTTACGAGCGGAATACGCTGCCACCGGAAAGCGAGCGAAAACGGCCACCACGGCCAAACCCAGCAAGCTTCGTGAGGCTCTCGAATCCATCCTTTAAAAATGGAGGCGAGCTACGCGAGTACCAGCTCGAGGGCCTCAACTGGCTGGTGCATTGCTGGTTCAAACGTCAGGGGTCCATTCTGGCCGATGAAATGGGCCTGGGCAAGACCATTCAAGCTGTATCATTCCTAGACTATCTCTACAGGGAACAGCACCTTCGGGGTCCTTTCCTGGTTGTCGCGCCTCTATCCACATTGGGACATTGGAAGCGAGAGTTTGAAACCTGGACTCACATGAATGCAATCGTCTTCCACGGCAACGTCAGAGCGCGTGATGTAATTCTGCAGTATGAATGGACCTATGCGGGCATGAGCGTCAGATCAGGCCTTTTTAAGTGGCATGTTCTCATTACGACGTATGAGATTATCTTGCAAGAAGCTAATCGCCTGCGGGGAATACCCTGGGCTGTCATCGTCGTGGACGAAGCGCACCGACTGAAGAACCGACAGTCCAAGCTGTTCGACGAGCTGCTTGGCTTCCGTTCCGAACATCGGGTACTGCTCACCGGAACGCCGCTCCAGAACAATTCGCTGGAGCTCTTCTCGCTGCTCCATTTTCTAGAGCCAGCAAAATTCCCGAACGAGAAAGAGTTCCAACAAGCCTACGGAGATATTCGTGACGCCGAGGCTGTCGAGAACCTGAAAGCGTTACTGCGACCGTATCTCCTGCGCCGGATGAAGGAGGATGTTGAGAAAGCGATACCGCCCAAGGAAGAGACGCTCATAAGTGTCGAGTTAACTCGAATTCAAAAGCAGTGGTATCGAGCGCTGTACGAGCAGAACTTTGCTTTCCTCGAACAAGGCGGCAAGCGCAATAATGTTGGTAATCTGCGCAACATTGTGATGGAGCTTCGCAAGTGTTGCAACCATCCGTATCTCATTCGTGGTGTCGAGGAGATCGAAACACAATCACTCGCTGCCTTAGGTGAAGATGCACTGATGCGACACTTGGTGGAAGCATCTGGGAAGCTGGTGCTTGTCGACAAGTTGCTGCCTGTACTGCGCGAAAAAGGGCATCGCGTGCTTATCTTCTCGCAAATGATTCGCGTTTTGGATATACTGGAGGACTATCTCCACTGGCGGGGATATAAGTTTGAACGACTGGATGGCCGGGTCCGCGGAAACGATCGCCAGCAGTCCATTGATCGCTTCCAAAAGGACCCGGAAAATTTCGTGTTCCTGCTCTGCACTCGTGCTGGTGGACAGGGCATCAATCTAACCGTTGCCGACACTGTGATTATTTTTGATAGTGACTGGAATCCGCAAAATGATGTACAAGCACAGGCGCGCTGTCATCGTATCGGGCAAGAACGCGACGTGAAAGTATATCGCCTCATTACGCGCGGCACGTACGAGGAAGAGATGTTCGATCGAGCGAGCAAAAAGCTCGGACTCGACCAAGCAGTGCTGCAGAACATGGGTGTCGACCAGGGCGGCAGCGGCAACATGCTCTCCACCATGGGCCGCGATGATATCAATCGCCTCTTACGACGTGGTGCCTATGATGTATTTAACGAAGACGACTCGGCAGCTGACGCATTCACTGCTGAAAATATAGAGAATATCATGGCGCGACGTACCAAGACGATCAAGACTGGTGGCGCAGGCGACGTTGGACCGTCAGCGTTTTCCAAGGCAACTTTCACGGCGGATGCTGATGGGATGTTTGGCGATGAAACTTGGCTGAATGACAAAGAATTCTGGAAGAAACTGATGCCACTAGCGGCCTCTGCACCGAACCCCGATATCATCTATGAACCGCGTCGCCGGCGACAAGTTCAGCGCTTCCAGCCGGGCGAAAACTCTGATGAGGAGAGCGGCGAACACGAGTCCGACAGCGATGAAGCCGACTTGTCCGAGGACAAACTCGGACCCGATGGTCGGAAACTCTGGAACAAGTCCGAGCGACATCGATTTCATCGGGCGATGCTCACTTATGGCTACGGAGAGTGGGAACGGATTGCCCAGGCCATGGCCAGGGCCCAAAAAAGTGCCAATCAACGGTCTGTGTTTGAGGTTCAACGCGCTGCTCGCAGCTGGTTGCGGCTACTTGCGGAGCACACTGCTGCCGCGCTGGTTGCTGGCGATGCCGCGGATGCCACGCAACAGGAGCGTCTCGCCCAGGAGCGCCTCGTGAAGCTTTGCAACGAGAAGCGCGTGCTGCAAGCTGCCTTTGAACCCTGGATCGATGAGAACACGCAACAACCTGTCGATGAATCGTTCACTGAACCAGTCTTCACTGAAGATAGCTACCTCGATGCAATGGAACGGAACGGGTACAACTGGATTGAACGTCTCGAATGCATCGAAGACATCAAAGATCTGGTTCGAAACGGTGACGTTGACGGTGAGATTCCCTCGATCACCGCCAGTGGCATCTATGTGATGCCCGACTGGTGGGACGCCGAGTTCGATCGAGCCCTGATTCTGGGCACCCACAGGCACGGGTACGGCCAGTACGATGATATGAGGCGGGATCCGGATCTGCACTTTTTCGGACGACTGGCGCCTTTGCCGCAGCCGGAGCCTGGCAATGGGAACGCAGCCGAGGACGGCGACGCGAGGCTCGCCGAATGGACCGCGCTGGACCAAAGCTACCGTGAAAAGGCCGCGTCTTTGGGACTCGACGCGGAACAGCTACGAGCACGCGAGATGCCGACCCTACATATACTGAATACGCGACTGAAGAAGCTGCTTAAGGCATTCCAGCGCCTACGACGGCGACAAGATCGTCGACGGAGCCAACTGGAACAGGCCGAAGAACGTGCGCGTGCTCGTGAGGAGCAACAGTTAGCACGCCGACGACAACGCGAGGCGTTTGAACGCGAACGATCGGCTCGCTTTGAGGTTCAGGCACAACGCTGGTCCAAGCGTGAAAAGCACGACTTTGGACGTCTTCTTGGACGTCTCGGCGGCGTGGTCTATGACGCGGATGGGCGTATTGACTGGTCCGTTTACAAGGAGCGCTGCCAGCTTTCACGCAAGTTCGACTACAACCTCGAGCGCATGTACATTGAGATGTTGGCCATGGCTCGGGAGAGTTTTCGACGTACCGGTGACGATGCGCTCGCAAAGGCCCTCGATGAACCCATCGAGTATGCGCTGCAGTGGCGGGCCAGTCAGCATGAGTCGCGCCTCGCGGAGATGCAGCGACTGAGCCGCGAGAGCAGCGACGCTGCCACTCGATTAGCTGCGCTCGAGGAGTGCCTTCGAGCGCCCCAACTGGAAGGTTTTCCACCGACTGAACTCGAGGAATTGCGCACCCTGTTTATTCTCTCTCGCCGTTTCGTAGAACGCGTGCGTGTCTTGCACTTTATCCGCGTCGTCGCTGCACCACTGCTACAAAACCCGGAACTCTGTTCACATCTGATCGAGAACATACCGCCGCCTCGGTCGGACACACTGCCCTCCTGGTGGCGTGTCGCTGAGGGCCACGACTTGGCGCTCCTGCGCGGCGTCATTCGCTACGGCTTCGACACCGCCCCGCTAGCACTGGACCCGTCGCTCCCGTTTCTGCCGATATGCTCGGATTTGGCGCAGCGAGCGAGCACCGCTGAACGTGCCCCCGAAGACGGTGACCTCAGCACCGCAGAAACAGAAACACGATCCACAAACAACGAAAACGACATCGTTGCTATGTTTGCCAAACACCGCGGTGTCTTTCTGCGTGCACGCATCGCCGCTGAGGTGCTCGTTTACGGACGTATCGAGCGCGTGCATGCAAGCGCATCGTCGGGATCCGTGAAGCCCGATGCCCTGCCCCCGCAGGTGCCACCGCTGCCGATGGACACGTCATCGATGATCACGCATGCAGCGGGCACGCTTGGCAGCTTACGTGTCTATGCGACGGCCTCGGGGGAGCCGATCTCCAGCGAGGGTGGCGATGATTTCGAGCCTGTTCCCCTGGAGCTCGTTACCGTGGATATGTTGCAGACATTCAAGCAGTTGAAGAAGCGAGCATCTGGGGTCGTCGATGTATCGAGTTTACCAGAACAAGTAGTGAGCCTTGGTCGCTTGCTCCAGAGACAAATGATCCGCGAAGAGACCATGTCAGGGAGCACGGGGCTTGAGCACCGATCTTCTGCTCCTGCTGCTGCTGCTGCTGCTGCTGCGTCGCTGGACATGGTGACAGCGTCGGCTGGATCGAGTGGGAAAAACGCCTCGTTGGTGCCGAGCCTCGCCACGGCAACTGCGGAGCGTTGCGGGCATACCGGTGACACGGAGACGAATCCCGTGCCTGTGGCGACGGGTCAGCGTGCGGTTGTGCCTGCAGCGGCGGCAGCGGGATCGACAGGTCACGGATCGGCGAGTCAGCCGCAGGTACGCAGGTCGCAGCTGCACAAAGTCGCTCGCGATGAACACGGGAACGTTCGGTTGCCGATCCAGATCGGGGTGGTCCTACGGATCGAATCCCTCGGGCACATTGATCCACGAGAGAGTTTCCATAACGAGCGAGCGATCTACCCAGTCGGGTATCGATCGGTGCGCACGTACACGAGTTGCGTCGATGTGAATCGCTCAACACAGTATGTATCGGAAATTCTGGATCGAGATGGACATCCGTGGTTCCGGGTCACTTGTGCGGACATGCCGGAGGAGCCGTTCGAGGACAAGTCGCCGAGCGGATGTTGGTCTCAGATCATGCGAATCATTCGAGAGCGAACCCCGTTGGATAGACGACGCGTTCATGCCACGGTTAGCGGTCCAGAGTATTTCGGACTGACACAGCCGATCGTCGAAGAGCTTTTGCAGTCCCTTCCAGGGGCCGCACAACTCAAGAACTACAATTTTAAGCGGTTTCTTTCTCCGGAAAAGGCGGAATCTGAGGAATCGCTCCATCCCCTGGGCGCAGCGACGGATTCACCGGCAGCGGGTACAGCGCAAGAGCAGTTGCGAGCGGTTGAGCGCGCGAAGACCATGGCAGATCCGGTTCGTATCAGACTCTGCCTAGAGCCGATGGAAACAAACCCCGACTGATGGATGGAGATGAGCGGTTTAGAAGCATCGGATCGCAGAGGATATGGTCCGGAATCAGGATTTTGGTTGAGGCTTTGAGCACTGCGCTGCACGAGTACGGTGTTGCGACAAAGCGTGCACCCTCGTGCATAGCGAGCATTCATGAATCTCAGGTTGCGGCCGTGTGCATCGCCAGCGTCTTTCGCTCCAGACGCAGACAGGTGGAGCACCACCAGCACCACCGCTACCGCTGCGTGAATCACCAGCACCGGCACCAGCAGTGCCTGTCATCATGATCGTGAACGAGTTGCAAACCGTGCGGCAATCATGCAGCATGGATACCCATGCGGACAACGCTTTGTTCTGCGCATGATCGCTCCAAAGTTGCTTTTTATGATGGCGCCCCAGTCGACAAACACAGAAACGCGCACGGCCCAGGTTGTCCATGTCATGCGCAAATCACCCTGCAAATGGTCTGCGCTTACCTCTTCGTCAGGTCCACGTTCCACGAAACCTTAAACGCTTGCTTTTACGCGCAAGGCATGAGAAACATCAAAATCCGGTTCGATGGGACGCTTCGGGATCAGGGCAGCATCCAAAGCGTCAACAGCGCCAGTTTCGATCCGATGGAAAGCGTGTTTCCCGAGGAACTTTCACCTGAAGACAGCCTGTATGAAGCAAAGCGCAAGAAAGGCCGCCAAGTGTTATATTTTCCGGTACAACGATTGAATTTTGCGACGCTATCCTGACTGGTGCTAGTCGTCCGCTGACCGAGTATTTACGCCATGAACTCCCAAACGATCACGTATGTCTTGAACGCTCACAACGTTGCAGTGGGTTGCAAACTACTGGGAGCCGCCCTGGAAGCACGCGCCTTTCGTAGACGTCCCGCAGGTCGTTAGAGGTACACAGGAACCGCACGCGGTTGGTGCTGTCCAGCCTGACGGCAAAGAACCCCGGATACCTGCGGTATTCGTGCGTGATGGGCAACAACGCCACCGTTTCAGGTAAACATGCTCACTCCGGCTGCTCTGCGTGACAGCAGACAGACTCGAAAGAACAGCTCACTGCACTGCGGCATCTGACGCCTTACCGGCGCTCGCGGTAACGCGGAGTTTGACAAGTTCGACATAGTGGCGTACTAGAGCATTCAGGCCACAGTCCGCTTGATTGGAAACTCAACCTTTCCAAGCAAGCGGGACGTTCAACCACCGTATACGAACGAAAAGCGTTTCGAGCCCCAGGTCTGTGGCAGCACGTTGCGGTTGGTGCAGGTCGGCGTGACCGTCGCCCGTGCCGTCGGAACGCAAAACAGGTGGAGCTGCTGCTGCTGCTGCTGCTGCTGCCGCTACTGCTGCCGTTGTCAGTTCGAAGATGGTGTACGGCACGGCGTGCCGGTGAACGATATAGCCGAGAATTTCCGGGCCTGGCTTCGCTCCCAGAAGCAGGGTGCGAATGCGAAACGTGGAAGTGTTTCCAGGAGATACTGCGAGATGCTGGCGCTTATGGAGAGATAGAAACAGGGGCTTTCCGGGTCAAAGGGAGCAATCGTTCCGTTTTTGTGCATATGGACATGAAGTACGTGCAGGAATACTATTTTCGGAGAGGCTTTTATGACCTGAATAGCAAGGTTTTAAGGGTGGCTGGTCGCTTTTCTTCTGGAAACCGCTGCCATGATTCATGGAGACCAAGGGATACCCGACGCTTGAGTCGACACCCATGAAGAACGACAATGTCATGGGTGCGCTCCGCGAGCTCGTACGCACACGCTCAAGTTCTGGTCTCTTGCGAATGCGATCAAGTCTCTGGGGTTTATCTCAGCGACTGCTTCCTGTTCCTGCCGCGTACTTCCGGCTTCACAGGCACCGTTCTCTTCTGTCGCTCCAGATTCGGTGTCAGCAGTCGAAGGGTGTTGACGGCAGTGTGCGAGTCCCAACTGTTTCTCGGCCTCGGGCTGGTGTCAACGAATGCAATGCGCACTCGCGGTCGCTGCGATCTACGCATCACTTGCCATGTTCGTCTTCTTATTGTGCAGCCTCAGTGCACGTCCTTCGCAGCAGTAACGCTTGACTCTGGGCAGGTGTTTCCGTACCGTCCATCGCACCGTTTTCTCCGAGTCCTGCCTTCTGGGTCACCAGCGCTAGTCGCATCGCTCGCTACAAGCGCTGGACGGGTCCAGGCGGTTACCTCTGATACCAACCTGCATTGGCGCGCCCGCCGCTGCACCCTACGCTCATGAGCTTCACCTAGAGTGACCAGCTCGGCGAATTCGCTTGCTTCTGCGTACGAAAGCGAATGCATACGCTGTTGCGTTCGGTCAAGGACTGTGGAGCGCGATGTTGTCCATGATGAAACAAGCACCGCAAGGAATACCCTGCGGGCGAAACGAGTCTACGAATTCTGATCCGTCCACGCGCCTTTCGTGCAACGCGTCGACACCAGCTCGACTGGAAGCGCTCGCTACGATGACTCGAGTCCGAGTCCGGGTCCGAGTCCGAGACCCCTCAACAGGTAAACGGAAGCGTCGGGCACCCCCGGGGTCGTATCCCGTGAGCGATACCGTGCTGCTGTGGAGTCTCGTTGCGTCGATAGCCACGGAGGAAGGATGATTTGTCTTCCAAGCGGAACTCAATATTGGACATGACATCGTCTGCGGGCCGTCGGCAGGAGCTTGTGATCAAGCCGTCATGGCGTATCGTAGAGTGTTTTGCATCGTTCCTCTGGCGTTGCGGACTGCTGCGCCCACGAGTTGCCATGAAGCAGCTGAATCGTGAGCTTGAAGCACGCGTGACTGGAGCGTGCGTCTCGTCATGCGAGGTGAAGAGCCGAGGCATGCTCGTTTGAACCGGATAAAGAAATCTGTTATTTTGCATACGCTAATTCGAGGAGGTCGCGACTCATCTTGATTCTGGTGTCGCAGCGAATGCAACCGGTTGAGCGTCGACGGAGCCGCACCGGAACGTTCACCGAGAATCCTGAAACTACTGGTGAATCTGGAAACCCCTATTGGGTGAATCTGAGTGTCGAGGTTGCAAATCTGGAAAACGGTTGGAAAAAATCGAAAGGCAGGAGCAGTCGACTAGTGCAGTATTCTATTTTCGTTGGGCACTGGTTGAGACAGCAGCTGCAAGTTGCGAAAGAATGCGCGGTGCCAGACATCTTGGAATGTAGTGAAATCCTCAACAGTAATTGCGGAAGAAGCGCTCTATTGCTTGGATATACACGTGAGTGACGGCCTTGCCGCTCGGGTTCAGGTCGTAGGTCAACGGTTGCATACAGTCTCTACAGTGAAGCATTAGAGCAACTTCGCGAAGAGCATTGACGGTGTATGGTTCAGTTTTTTTTTGCGTACAGAGAGGAAATGGAATAAAGTTGACAGATATGATATAGCCCGACGCAATATCAATCTGCACGTACTTCGTAACTACGAATTGCGAGTCGAGCAACAAGGCTCGTTTTCAACTGTTCAACATAGGTGAAGAGCAATGGTTCATTGTGGGTGTGGAAACGGGCTTGAAGAGTATCATGCCCGTTGTTTTGCCTCTGAGTCACGGATACGGGGCCAAAGGCTTACACTGAACAAGACGAGGTTGCCCAGCTTTGCAGGGCTCTGTACTTTCGAGAGTCGTACATGACACACGGTACGCGACGTACCAACAGGTAACAGGATACTGTTAGAATAATCTCGATGCTCTGAGCACTGCACCCGGCAGACGAGATGCTTTGTGCGCTTCATTCGAAGGTTGCATCAGCGTCCGAGAATCCTGATGCAGGCGAACATTGGCAGGATTGCATGAAACCACGCTGGGGGCGCCAACGGTTTCGGTTGTACGGTGGCGAGGACGGTGCATACGTCAACTTCATCAATGCGCTGGAGAAGGCGAAGACCGATACGTCGCATCGTTTGGCGGTTGAATTCTGTGGCACTGGACGTGCTGTAGAGCACACACGCTGCACTCCTGCACCATCGAAGAGAGTGGACTGCTGGCGGAGGAAGCGATTCGTCACGTTTCCCATCGATTAGTTCAGGACAATATACATGCATCACAAGCACAGGCGTGCGCTCAGACTGGTCCAGAAGAAGATAGTGAAACAGAGCCGGATACACAAGGTGATGTGCGGTAAGCTAGCCGAACGTCAGATAGCGAGATAATCGAAGTTGTGAGGTTTGCTGTGGTTTGTTTCCGACCGCATCCATGTGCGCGGAAGCGCCTTCCGCACCGAGCCTTGAACGCCTCGTTCAACAAGCGGAAATATCCTGTACTTTCGGATCGTCCAGCGCTGCTCTGTCGAGCGAATATTCGAGTGAACCGTTTAGAACTCAGTGTGAGCATTGTGCTCAAACGCTGACGACTTCCAATGAAAAACATAGCAAACGCCAAGAGGGAGGGCATCGCATTCCTGCCTCGAACAAGGCACTGGGATGGTACGGGAACGCGATCCGGCATGGCTTCAGTGCCTTACGTATACATAGGGAGAGAGTTTCTCGGGCTTTTGTTCGACGATACTGGTATTCTATTATCCGACGTTACTGGGCAAGTCCAAATTCAAAATGCAACATTTCATGGCAACGCTACAGCACGTGCCAGCGTCAGATCAACAGCGAATCGCCTCGGCAACGGAGACCAACCCCTGGGTAGTTGTATCATAAGCGCAAACGCTCCTCGCTAACGTACAGTGCCGAGAGCAGGTACTAGGATTCACCCATTGTGGTAGATCATCTCCCTTGGACTCCAAATTCGCGATACCGGAACCCATTGCATACGTACGTGCAGAAAAAGCAGATGATTTCCCTAGCACCAGGACATTTTTTCATGATTCATATATTCCAATATGCGACCTTTCTGCGGCACAGCGGAAAGTAGCTCAAGTTTCTCGCTCTTGTGAGAACGCAGTAAAGCTGATCGGTATGTAATGCGATTTTTTGCAATCCTGTAAATCGACCAAGAACTTGGGGTTGTCTTCCATCGCAACGGTTGGCACCCTGTGCGAGAAACGATGCCGCCGCCTCCGTCGACGTCACTGGAATGCAACCTCGGGTCTTCAAACGTGCGTTTCGGGTCGCCAAACGCGAAGCCGTGTTCACAAAGACTACCAAGGCACTCGAACATCAGTGCAGCATCCGCGAATCACTGTGCGTCGCGTCTTTCAAAGGCCGCTATGAAATACGCAGAACGTGACGAGAAACCTGTAACGGGAGCTGTGGCTATTTCTGCAGTGCTTGCGCCTATCCTTGGACCAGAGACTCCAAGCGGGGTTCGTGTCTGCGCTGCCTGCGCGGGAATACGAACCGCTGCAGAGCAGCCAGCCAAACCACGATGCGGCCACGCGGGGAAGACAGTGTCCAAGCGCCAACGACTTGCGATGAACGGATCGGCGAGCAGCGCCTCGACAACTTTTTCGTTTTCCTCAATCAGTACGCTACACGTGGAGTAGACAACCCGCCGGACTCGAGGAAAAGCCACCAGCGCATGCCGAAGTAGCTGAATCTGAACGGCAGCCAGTCGACCGATTCTGGACCAGTTATAGCGCTCCCCGACGGGCCGGTAACGCACTAAACCAGACCCTGAGCACGACGGATCGACTAGGATCGCTGACGCTTGCGCAAGAGCGCCATCATGAGCATCATCGGATACCACTGTTCGAAAGTCCTTCAGATGCATGCGAATGCTCTGGGTGAATCCTGCGCTGCGAACACGCGATACCATCGCCCGATAACGTTCGGCATCTCTTTCGAATGCATAAACCATGCCACTCTGTTGCAGCAGATTGGCAAGAAACATGCTTTTATTCCCAGGTGCTGCACATGCATCGATAAGGTGCCAGCCGCGTTGTGGTTGGAGCGCGAGCGCAGCCAGGCACGAACCTCTGTCCTGCACGATGAGTAGCCCGCGCTGCACCCACTCATGGCTGAGGAATGCCCCTAGGTCTCCATGGAAACACCAGAAGAGGTCCGGGTATGCAAGATCGCGTTCAACGCATCCAGGGAAGGCGCGTTCGACTGCCGCAGGATCCAAACCGCCAAGGACTTGCGGTCGAAACCAGAAAAAGCGATAATCCTCTGTTTGTTGAAAAGATGGCGGCTCATCGGTGTTCGTCCTGGACCCGCCACAGGACGTTGTTGATGCGCTGAGCAATTTTTTGAGCTTACGAGCGATGAACCCTCCAGCGCGAAGCAAGTTACCGCGGCCAAAACAGCGTTCGTAGACCACAACTCGAGCTAGCCAGTGGTTCGTGGGACGTCTCAACCAGTCGTGCCACCAGCGCCGTTCATCTTTTGGTTGCTGCTGGATCGCACTCTGCAGTATCCGCTCGAGTTCGTGGCTCCAGCGGTGTGTCTCGGTTGCCAAGGCGTACACGCGTGGCCACTCGGTACCCAGACGCGTTCGTTCGCGGTACAGAAACGTGCGCAGCGAAGCGGATGACGTTTCCGTCAGCGTTAAAACCTGCGCAACGCTTCTATAGACGGGGTGCATGAACCGTTCATCACTCGGGTAAGTGTAGTGACTGCCCCCAGGCGGTGCTCAACGTGCCCGACTCGACTCGCACACTAGACAAGTTTTGCACCCGCGGCGCGCTGCAGACAGCGGGCTTGTGTACTCGGCACACTGCGGATACCCGAGTGGAAAAGGAAGATGCTCGACAGAACACTCCTATCAGAGAGCGATTGGGTTGTAGGATTGCTTTGTCGGTGTAGCGGTCGACGAGGAAGATAATGCAAATAGGTACGGATATGCCACTGCGCGATGCTACACTAGTGTCAGATCAACATGGAATACTACACTAGTCGACTGCTCCTGCCTTTCGATTTTTTCCAACCGTTTTCCAGATTTGCAACCTCGACGTTCAGATTCAACCAATAGGGGTTTCCAGATTCACCAGTAGTTTCAGGATTCTCGGTGAACGTTCCGGTGCGGCTCCGTCGACGCTCAACCGGTTGCATTCGCTGCGACACCAGAATCAAGATGAGTCGCGACCTCCTCGAATTAGCGTATGCAAAATAACAGATTTCTTTATCCGGTTCAAACGAGCATGCCTCGGCTCTTCACCTCGCATGACGAGACGCACGCTCCAGTCACGCGTGCTTCAAGCTCACGATTCAGCTGCTTCATGGCAACTCGTGGGCGCAGCAGTCCGCAACGCCAGAGGAACGATGCAAAACACTCTACGATACGCCATGACGGCTTGATCACAAGCTCCTGCCGACGGCCCGCAGACGATGTCATGTCCAATATTGAGTTCCGCTTGGAAGACAAATCATCCTTCCTCCGTGGCTATCGACGCAACGAGACTCCACAGCAGCACGGTTTCGCTCACGGGATACGACCCCGGGGGTGCCCGACGCTTCCGTTTACCTGTTGAGGGGTCTCGGACTCGGTCTCGGTCTCGGACTCGGTCTCGGACTCGAGTCATCGTAGCGAGCGCTTCCAGTCGAGCTGGTGTCGACGCGTTGCACGAAAGGCGCGTGGACGGATCAGAATTCGTAGACTCGTTTCGCCCGCAGGGTATTCCTTGCGGTGCTTGTTTCATCATGGACAACATCGCGCTCCACAAGTCCTTGACCGAACGCAACAGCGTATGCATTCGCTTTCGTACGCAGAAGCAAGCGAATTCGCCGAGCTGGTCACTCTAGGTGAAGCTCATGAGCGTAGGGTGCAGCGGCGGGCGCGCCAATGCAGGTTGGTATCAGAGGTCACCGCCTGGACCCGTCCAGCGCTTGTAGCGAGCGATGCGACTAGCGCTGGTGACCCAGAAGGCAGGACTCGGAGAAAACGGTGCGATGGACGGTACGGAAACACCTGCCCAGAGTCAAGCGTTACTGCTGCGAAGGACGTGCACTGAGGCTGCACAATAAGAAGACGAACATGGCAAGTGATGCGTAGATCGCAGCGACCGCGAGTGCGCATTGCATTCGTTGACACCAGCCCGAGGCCGAGAAACAGTTGGGACTCGCACACTGCCGTCAACACCCTTCGACTGCTGACACCGAATCTGGAGCGACAGAAGAGAACGGTGCCTGTGAAGCCGGAAGTACGCGGCAGGAACAGGAAGCAGTCGCTGAGATAAACCCCAGAGACTTGATCGCATTCGCAAGAGACCAGAACTTGAGCGTGTGCGTACGAGCTCGCGGAGCGCACCCATGACATTGTCGTTCTTCATGGGTGTCGACAATCGTTGTTTCGATAATCATGTACAAATTGTATACTTAGCCCGATAATATCCCATTTATGTCCATCACCATCTCGATGACGCACTGTCGTCTCTACCGGAATCCAATCCGTGTTGACACGACGTTTGTGAACACCCCCGGTTCCTTCCTGAAGCATGCAAAACCGCAGCGATGTTTCACAGATCCCCGAAGACAGGCGCGTGCGTTATGTCGTTCAGAAGCAGACCGAAATTTTCGATGGAAAGCGCCTCCGTCGGGCGATGGTTCGGAAGACAGTGGACTTGCAGGCGCCTGCAGCTCGCTGGTTGCTGGACCGTACCTGGCAGCAAGACAGTCGTCAGGGACCGCCGCTGGAGCCCTCAGCTGAATACATCTATCGGCTGCAACCACCCTGTGCTGCGGCGTTTCGAGAACGGCCGATAACCAACGCCTGTACGCACTTTGTGCAGCACGCGCAGAACAAGCAAAAGTGCGGGATAAACGCCTGCTGCTGGACGCCGGAAGGCCGTCGACTCATCACGGGCGCTACGAGCGGCGAGTTTACACTCTGGAATGGTTGGACTTTTAACTTTGAGACGATACTATTGGCCCATAATCTGGCGGTGCGCAATATTACCTGGAGCCATGACGGCAAGTTCATGGTCTCAACCGACCAGTCTGGCATTGTAAAGTACTGGCAGAGCAACCTCAACCATCTGAAGGTATTTCGAGCGCATCAAGAGACAATACGGGACTTGGCCATAGCCCCAACGGATCAGAAACTAGCGACTTGTTCGGACGACCAGACGATCCGGGTGTTCGACTTTGAGTCGCCCGCTCGAGCGGGTGAGATCCAGGGCTCCCCCGAGCGCATCCTGCGCGGACACGGCTGGGATGTGCGCTCTGTGGACTGGCACCCAACGCGCGGCCTCCTTGCGTCTGGTAGCAAGGACTCTCTGATCAAATTGTGGGACCCCAAATCAGGCAAGTGCCTAACGACGATCCATGCGCATAAGAATGCAGTTGTGAAAGTGCGGTGGAACCCCAGCAATGCGAATTACCTGCTGAGCGGCTCGCGTGACCAAACCGTCAAGTTGATCGATATTCGGATGATGCGATCTGTGCAGAGTTTTCATGGACATCGTCGCGAGGTAACGACGCTGGCCTGGCATCCCATCCAGGAGGATACTTTCGTGTCGGCTGGCTACGACGGTTCGCTGTTCTTCTGGGTGCTTGGCGATCCTGAGCCGGCGGCAGTCATCCCGAACGCCCATGCGACCCAGGTTTGGGACCTCTCTTGGCATCCGTTGGGGCACGTGCTCGTAAGCTCCGGCAACGATACGTACACCCGGTTCTGGACTCGGTCGCGGCCAGGAGACGGCATGCGCGATCGCTACCAGCGCAGCAGTTGTCGCTGGGAGCACGTCAAGCTGTACGCGACTGAAGATGATCCGCTTGTGCGCGAGGTTGAAGAGCTTGAAGCCCTTCAAGGCAACGGCGGGGTCGATGGCTTCGGGGAATCTCTCCTCGACCGACACGTTATGATGGTGAAGCGCCAGCGGACGACTGCTGCTCAGCGACCTCCTCCAGGTCTGGAATACGTCCAGAATGACGTGCAGATGACCAAGAGTTGACAAGATTCGACGTCGATGCGGGGTCGCGCCTTATGCCGTCGGCGTTTGGGAGCGATAACCATTCCGATTCCTCGGAAGAAGTTCTGAAATCACGGAGTCAAGCAGGCAAGTGCCGGTGTCTCAGATGCAGGTCCAGCAATACTGCAACCGATACGAGTGTGCCCAGGGATTCGATGCCCGATGGGAGTCAGCAACGCTGCGCTCTGTGTGTGAAGCCTTCCGCCTCGTGCGACATCGGGCGGGCACATTCTGGTATTTCGCTGGATACCAGGGATACGATTCATCTTGTACTCGCCTTTGCCGATGAGGCTCAACCCGGAGGTTCCACCACGAGTCGTTTTTCGATAAAGCACGGAGCCTGCGAAAGCAACACATAACCAGTGAGGCAGGGAACATCACTGGTGGTGCCGCGTACGCGGTTGGTGACTGTGTCACTGTCGCTTCTCTGCCTATGTCGTTTTCTGACAGAGATTATCCGTCCCCTGTTTCGTATCTCACCAGGTTTTTCATTAGCAAAATCGCTTGGAGCTTCCAGCAGAGTCGGTAGTACTGATCAAATTCCATGGTGGAGTGCTCTGGCTCTGATACGTGGAAGCGTCGATGACAGCCGGCTGGTAGGCAGTAGATGCTGCAAACGTTCTGATCCGGTGTAAGGAAACGTAGATGCTCACATTCAGGCACGAAGCATAAATTGTAAAACCAGATGATCTGATATATACGGCCAGAAAAGACAAAAAAACATTTCACGACCACGGAGGGTATGTATATGTACCCAGGCGCAGGCGCCTGCCAGTCTTTTTTGGCCGTCCGCCTGCTATCGGGTTCAGCTTCACCCTGTACACGTCGAGCCGGAGAGGCTGCCTTATAAACTTGGATCGCGTCAGCTCCGCGGATCTCGTCTTCAGCACCGCTCATCGTCTGATATTAACAGCAGCGTTGTGATCCCGGTTCACGAACTTGTTGCATGCAGTGCTGGTAGTGGGGAACACCAATGCAGGGATTGCCGGAACTTGCGCCCTCCGTGGTAATACATTCTCGACATCGTCCCGTCGAGCGAGTACCTTTTCTCGTGTATCTCCACTGTTCTTCTTCATCACTTGCTCTTCTTCGCATGGTGGTCTTAGAGAAGAGTATTTTTTCGTTTTTTTTTCGCTGCAGGCGACGATAATCGCCCTCCAGGATTCTCGACTTCCATGTCCATAACTTTCCCGTAGATTTTTTATTTCTTCATATGAACGCACTTCTTGATGCTCTTAGACAAGGGCCATCGCGGAGTGAGAAGGACCTGCGCAAGAAAGAAGAATTGTGCCCGTGGGCTAAACGTACGGAGAACGCTTCGGCAATTCGCCCAGTGGAGCGATCATGACGTTCCACCCTGGAAAGTACTCCTTTGATGGTGCTTAACCACCGAGCGTACGTAGGAATGAGAAGCAGCTCTATCCCGGTAGAACTGGCATAAAGATCGAATGCAAATGAATGGTGAAATGCCACGTTGTCGAACAGAAGAATGTCGGCGGAGCTGCAAGGGAAAAGTCTTCAATGATTCAACAAATTGGGTGCTTTTGTTGCAAGAGCCTTCTCAACGAGCGAAACCGTGGCCGGCAAATGAATCCTCTGCAACTAGAAGCTGAAATGATGATATGATCTTTCTCTTGCATGTCTTTTCTAATTACAACGAGCGCCCTGCTCGGCGAATACCCATATACGCTCCGACCGTTTCGTCTGAAGGACTTTTCAACGATTGAAAAAAACAAACCGATGTCTCTGTGATGCATACCGACCGCAGCGTTCCAGGAACGCTATCGTTGCGTGAACTAGGACGCTCGTTTTGGCGACTGTATTCCAGGGCTTTCAACGCGACACGAACAAGCTGTTGAGAAACAGCGACACCCGCGATGGCTACGATCGTCGCTTTTGCTTTTCATACGGCAATCAACGAGTCGCTCTCTACCATGGACTGCAAGAACGCTTCGACAATACCAGTTTTTGGCGCGGAACGCATCTACTTGTTTCTTTCACTGTTCCTCAACCATCTGAGTACAGTTGGATGACTGAACTGAATGAGGAATACAGTCCTCCTTGTACTGTTCAGTACATAATATATATCCTACAGACGATTCGTCTACGATCTAACCAGTACATTGCGTCGTGATTTCAGTGCCCCGCTTACTGAACGCGGCATCGAGCGTGGAACGAATCCTAGTTGAAGGACTTTGAGGAAACCTCAATGCTCGTGTGCCCGCGGGCCGCCGAGCGACACGACCGGGATGCGCGCACGCGCCTGCGCCACCGGGGCATCGTGCAACGTCCCCCGGAGGCCTGACGGGGTGAAAGCGCCTCACTGGCGAATCGGAGCGCTGTAGTGCGGCTTAGGCTGTGCTTCCGCGTGTATTGGTGTTTCTGCTAGTTCTATCACTGGCAGCACTCGCTCGAATGCAACGTCATATTGCCTTCGTGTGTGCACCCTTATATCGCAGGGCAGTACAGCTGCAGAAAAAAGGTGAACACCCCCACGCTGTTTTTCGCAGCTCGAGGTGCAAAGTCGGCGTGCAGCGCCAGGTCCGTTTCACTGTACCCGGGTTGCGAGCCACGGCCGTGATGCCTACACCAACCCAAGCGCCGGTTCGTGTGCAAGTCCCTCGACGTGAGCTGGGCGAGAAGGCTTTTGGCTTCACTCTCGTCAGATCTGAATTCGTTCCCGAGATTCAGTCTTATGTGCGCGTGTACAAACACGATAGGTACGGAACCGAGCTGATATCCGTTGTGAACGATGACGAGAACAAGACGTTTGGAGTCGCGTTTCGTACACCGCCTTCTGATTCGACTGGCGTGCCTCATATACTGGAGCACTCTGTGCTCTGCGGGTCCCGAAAGTATCCCGTTAAGGAGCCCTTTGTGGAGCTGTTGAAAACCTCTATGAATACTTTCCTGAACGCAATGACGTTTCCGGATAAGACCTGCTATCCGGTGGCTAGCACGAACTTGCGTGACTTTTACAATCTCGTGGATGTCTATCTTGACGCGGTATTTTTCCCCAGGCTAACACCAGATACGCTTGCGCAAGAGGGGCACCACATAGAGCTGGATGCCGTCGACCAACCGATGTCGATCAAGGGCGTCGTGTATAACGAAATGAAGGGTGCTTTTTCCTCACCCGAGCGAGTTTTGATGTCTGCGAGCCAGAGAGCGCTCTTCCCTGACACCACCTATGGTGTTGAAAGCGGTGGAGATCCCGCTGACATACCGCAGCTCACCTGGGAAGCATTCAAGAGTTTCTACGATCGGTGCTATCATCCAAGTAATGCACGTATTTGGTTCTACGGTGATGACCCCGAGGACATGCGCCTGCAGAAAGTTGCAGAATTTCTCGATGCTTTCGCAGAATCGAGCGACCGTCCACCGAGCATGGACCCGAAAGCGACCGCGATTTCCGTTCAGAAGCGTTTCGCCGAACCACGCCGGGTCGAGCTCCCGTATGCCACTGATGAATCCGGAAAGTTTTACACGACAGTCAACTGGATGCTGCACGATACCGTCGTATCACTCGATGCGGATCGTATGCTCAGTCTCGTTGTTCTGGATCACATTCTGCTCGGCAGCTCGGCGGCACCGCTGCGCAAAGCACTCATCGATTCAGGGCTTGGTGAGGACGTCCTCGGTGGTGGCCTCGAATCGGATCTGTTGCAGATGACCTACAGTGTGGGCATGAAAGGAATTGCTCAAGAGCAGGACACGGAGCGAGTTGCAGACCTGATTTTCGAGACGCTGCGGAAACTGAGTAGCGAGAAGCTGGATGATAATCTGGTGCTGGCCTCTCTGAACACCATCGAGTTCCGTTTGCGCGAAAATAACACCGGCTCGTTCCCGCGTGGCCTCGCTCTCATGCTGCGGGCGATGACCACATGGCTACATGATGCTGACCCAGTTTTGATGCTCAGGTTCGAAGAGCCACTGAAAAAGTTGCGCGAGCGGATTGCGTCCGGCGAGCCCGTCTTTCAGAAGCTCATCCAGGAGGAGTTTCTGACGAATACGCATCGCGTACAGGTGGTTCTGCGTCCAGACCCTGACTATGCGAAACGCACCGAGGAGGCCGAGCAAGCCCGTCTGGCTGCCCTGAAACAGTCCCTTCCTGCAGCCGAAAT
This sequence comes from Cyanidioschyzon merolae strain 10D, assembly GCF_000091205.1. Lineage (NCBI taxonomy): Eukaryota > Rhodophyta > Bangiophyceae > Cyanidiales > Cyanidiaceae > Cyanidioschyzon > Cyanidioschyzon merolae. Next base: position 562,760 of record NC_010143.1, read on the forward strand.
CGAAAAGATCATACAGGAGACACAACGGTTGCGTGCGAAACAAGCCGCACCAGACGCTCCAGAGGATCTCGCAAAAGTGCCGTCTCTGCATGTATCCGATCTCGATCGGAAAGTGAAAACTGTTCCGCGTCACGCAGAGAACAGAGCTGAGGGTGTAACGATCCTGTCACATCCGCTAGCAACGAATGGTATCGTGTACATCGATGTCGGGTTTGATACGACGCAGGTGCCCTCTGAGCTGCTGCCTCTTTTGGGTATCTATGCGGAGAGCCTCTTCGAGGTCGGTACCCACAGAGAGGACTTTGTCGCGCTCCAGCGTAGGATCGGACGTGATACTGGCGGCCTGCGTGCGGCGGTACTAACCACCCAGCAAGTCGACGAGCGCGGCGACGGGGCGGTGATTCAGCGGTTGTTCCTGCGCGGCAAGGCAACCGCAAACCAGGTTGCCTCCCTGTTTGACATCCTAACCGATGTGCTTCACGAGATCAAGTTTGATGACCGAGAACGGATTAGGCAACTAGTTGTGGAAGAGCGAGCGGGTCTTGAAACGCGCCTGGTGCCCAGTGGGCATGTAATGACGGCAAGTAGACTGAAAGCGCAGTATCGCCGCAGCGACTGGGTGAACGAACAGCTTAACGGCATTTCTTACCTGCGGTACTTGCGCGCACTTCAAAAACGCGTCGAGCAGGACTGGGATCAGGTCAAGGCGGACCTGGAGCGCCTACACCAGTGCGTCATCTCGCGCCAGGGCGTCATCGTGAACGTGACTTACCCGCAAATTGACGAGGTGATGTCGCACGTGGACGCGTTTCTGGAGGCATTGCCAGCCCGTGCGCTTTCCGCAGCTGCGGACACGAATGCCGCGCCCGCGCTGGACGGCGTGTCGCTGCGCCCCATGAACGAGGGCCTTGTCATTCCGGCACGAGTGAACTATGTTGGCAAAGCGGCGAACCTGTTCGACGCCGGCTTCCGTGTCCACGGTGCATTGCTGTTGGCGGCGCGCTACCTGAGCAATACCTATCTCTGGGAAGAGGTTCGAGTGCGCGGCGGCGCATATGGCGGGTTCTGCCGCCTTGACCCGCGCACGGGCACGTTTCTATTTCTCTCCTACCGAGATCCGAACGTGGAGAAAACCGTCGATATATACGACGGAGCGTGTGATTTCCTTCGTCGGATCCAACTGAGTCGCGATGAGATTGACAAGTCCATCATCGGCATCATCGGTGACATGGATGCCTACGAGCTGCCTGACGCGAAAGGTTTCAACAGCGCTCTGCGCTACCTGACAGGAGAGACCGACGAACTGCGACAAAAGAGACGCGATGAGATTTTCAGCGCCAGGATCGAAGATTTTCGTCGACTTGCGGATGCACTCGCACAAGTTCGGGAGCACGGATCGGTCGTTGTGCTCGGTGCTAGTGAGTCGATTCGTCGTGCGGAATCTTGCCTGAAACTCGAACGCGTTGAACCAGCCCTGCCAGGAACAGACGTTTAATTGGACAGTGTAAAAGAAAACAAAAGTGATCGGATAGCGTTTGGTAGCGCCGCTGCTCATTCGGTTCGAGACGCAAAGCTCGTACGGTGTCGATAGGCTGCGCTCTACCAGTGTGCGTTGTGGCGATTACCTCCTGGTTCGCGTTCAGGAGCGCAATGGAACGCCCTCGTTCGACAAGCAATGGCATCCATTTGCGTCATCGGGACATGGTTTTAGGTGCTGGATGTTTGTGAACGCCGGCTCTAGGGCTTCTGCTTGCTCGCGACGCGATATACACGTTGGGACGGGTCAAAGCGTGCTGCGCGTTTGCGAATCCAAAGGCCTCTAATTCCAGTCATCGGTCTGGTGGCGAGGAGGAATTGCGTGGGCATCTGTGGCGCGGATGCTCGTGTTCGAGCTCGCTGCCCTCCAGAACAGTGGCGGTTTCCCGCATTGCGAGCGTTTTGCGTCTTTGAAGACTACCGACAATCATACATATATCGAGCCCTGGTACGCAGCACCAGGGTAGCGTCGTTGGTCCGTTCATAGAGGTGCCTTGCGGATCACTCAAATGGACTTGTATTCCGGGATATGTATCGTTCGGGACGGACGGCTTTTTCGGCCCGAGACAATGAGAAGCGTGCTCCAAAACAGCATGCGCTCAGAGAGGGAAAACTATGAAAATGGCTTTTTCAGACCGGCGTAAGCGCCCTGCATGTATGGAGAAATGTCGACGGCCCAAATCCTGACTTGCGTGCTTGTGGACGAGTGAAGAATTGTTAAGGTTTTCCGCTTCGGCAACGCAAGTACAGAGAGAGATCGAGCCCCGCTGGTTTGCATAGCGTCCGTGCGATTTCCCACACAGATCCTACGGGCGTTCCGCGCTAGCGCTCGAAGCAACGATGCACAACGCATCGCCTGGTCTGAAGCTGCAACCGATTCGCTCTGCCGCCCAGCAGCGAAAGCGGGTCGGTTTGCTGAACAAGTCCTGTCCAACTCACGGTGCCAAATGTATAGGGATCTCTTTCTCGAACCGTTCCTTGCAAAATTATCTCAACCAATAGGGACGATCTTTGTGCTTTTACAACACATTTTGTGCAGTAGAGGGGTCTAAACAGACTTTCATTTCAGCACGGCCATTTTTGGCAGTTGGGACATAGACCTCAATGCATGCGGGGACACTTGCATGTTCCACCTCGTGGTGGACACTGGTCCGACATGAAACCAAGGCACGATCCGCAGGCACCGCGGATGCCATATGCACGACGTGCGCTTTCGCCGTTCAATTTGCAGGCAGCGGCTAGAGCACGATGGGGTCGCGTTCGGGTATCCCGAGTTGTCGTCGTTGTCGTCGACAGGCCCGGGATTCGCGGTCTATGCATGGCTGCGCAGCACCCTCGTGGACGCATCACAGCGCGCGCTCGTCTGACGGTACGGCGCACGTGACGGAGCCGCGCGATGGCGAAGTCGCCACAGGGCTGGCCCGCGTCGCATCGCACCCGCAGGTGCTCGACAACCGTGGCCGGCACGCGTGCAGGCGCCGGTGCGATCTTCCGGATGCTTCTGCGTCCGCGGCGGCGGCGGCGGCGACGGCAAGTGAAACGCCGCGGCCGTCGCTGTGGATCGCGGGCGGACGACGCACCAGCGCCGGATGTCAGCGCCTACGCGCGCGATCAGCGACCTGAAGCATCCGCAAGGTTCCGGGCGATTCGCGGCTCTCGGGCGAGCGATGGAGTGCATGCAGGACGGCATAGGCGGCGGCGCCGACACGCACACATCGCGCACGAACGACTAGGATTTCTGCTGCTGTTTCGATTACGCACAACTCGTCGAACTGGCTCGTTCGCACTAGCCTGAGCGGAAACTTGAATAGAAAAGCATTCTGTACTTAAACGAAATGGCGCAAAACACTGGACAAGAGACTTATGAGTTCCAGGCGGAGATCAATCAGCTCATGTCGCTGATTGTCAACGCGCTGTACTCGAGTCGCGACGTGGCGCTGCGAGAGCTGATTAGCAACGCCTCTGATGCGCTGGATAAACTTCGTTACTTATCTCTGTCGGACAAGTCAGTCTTGGATGCCGATGAGAAGATGGAAATCTACATCAAAGCAGATAAAGAGGCGAAGACACTGGAGGTGCGCGACACTGGTATCGGGATGACCAAGTCAGACCTCGTGACAAACCTCGGCACGATTGCCAAGTCTGGCACGAAGAGCTTCATCGAGGCGCTCCAGGCCGGAGCGGACGTTTCGCTCATCGGGCAGTTCGGTGTCGGGTTCTTGTCCGCTTTCCTTATCGCAGATGTCGTGGAAGTGCGCACCAAGCATAATGATGATGCGGGCTACATCTGGGAGTCCTCAGCCGGTGGTACGTTCACTATTCGACCGGATCCTGAACCGCTCAAGCGAGGAACTGCCGTGATTTTGCACTTGAAGGATGATCAGTTGGAGTACCTGGAAGAGCGTCGTATTAAGGAAATCGTCAACCGACATTCTTCCTTCATTCAGTATCCTATTTTCTTGTACAAGGAGGTGGAGAAGGAGGTGGATGCGGATGAAGACGACGAGAAAATGGAGGATGTTGACAAAGCTAAGGAAGAGGGTGATGTCGAAGAGATCAAAGAGGAAGAGGAGAAGAAGGACAAGAAGAAGAAAAAGAAGGTGAAGACGGTCGAGTGGGTGCAGCTGAACAAGACCAAAGCGATCTGGATGCGGCGTCCAGAGGAGGTTTCTCGAGAAGACTACAACGCATTCTACAAGGCGATTACCAACGACTGGGAGGACCCGCTCGCAATCAAGCACTTCTCCGTGGAGGGCCAAGTCGAGTTTACAGCGTTGCTGTTCTGCCCACGCCGAGCACCCTTCGATTTATTCGAGCCTCGAAAGAAGCTCAACAATATTAAGCTGTACGTTCGGCGCGTCTTTATCATGGATAACTGCGAGGATCTCATCCCAGAGTACCTGAACTTTGTCAAGGGCGTCGTCGACTCCGAAGACCTGCCGCTCAATATTTCCCGCGAAATGCTCCAGCAGAACAAGATCTTGAAGGTCATGAAGAAGAATATCGTGAAGAAATGCCTTGAAATGTTCAGTGACCTCGCGGAAAACAAGGAAGATTTTAAGACTTTCTATGAGCAGTTCAGCAAGAACATCAAGCTTGGTATCCATGAGGACACTGCGAACCGCTCGAAACTAGCAGAGCTGTTGCGGTTCTACTCGACCAAGTCTCCGGACGAGTACACTTCGTTGAAAGAATACGTATCTCGCATGAAGGAGGGCCAGAAAGCCATCTACTACATCACAGGTGAAAGCAAGAAGGCGGTTGAGAACTCGCCTTTCCTGGAGAAGCTGAAGAGGCGCGGTTACGAGGTCTTGTTCATGACAGAGCCTATCGACGAGTACTGTGTACAGGCCCTGCGAGAATACGACGGTAAGAAGCTTGTCTGCGCCACGAAGGAAGGTCTCCAGCTCGAGGAAGACGAGGAAGAAAAGAAGCGGCGTGAAGAGGAGGCTGCGCGCTTCGCGAATCTGCTCAAAGTGATGAAGGATATTCTAGGAGACCGTGTCGAGAAGGTCATTCTCAGTGAACGGCTCGCAGACTCGCCATGCATTTTGGTAACGAGTGAGTTCGGTTGGTCCGCCAACATGGAGCGTATCATGAAGGCGCAAGCGCTTCGAGATAGCACCATGTCCATGTACATGAGCGCCAAGAAGATCATGGAAGTGAACCCGAGCAACCCCATCATTCGTGAGCTGCGAGACCGAGTCGAAGCGGATCCCTCGGACAAGACAGTCAAGGACCTAGTCAATTTGCTATACGACACAGCGCTACTCGCGAGTGGTTTCTCCCTCGATGAGCCGAATACATTCTCGAGCCGCATCCACCGCATGATCAAGCTAGGTCTCAGCATCGACGAAGACGAGGAAGAGGAAACACCAGGTGTCACCATGGAGAATGGTGCAGTCGAGTCAGGCACTGGCGATGCCGTCGAGAGTGCCATGGAGGAAGTCGACTGAGCGTCTTTATCGGATTGGGCGCGCCCACTGGCACATCATTCCCAGGTGCTGGATATCTGTATGAGCTGCTGCTGCTGCTGCTGCTGCTGCTAGTGGCGAGTTCGAGCATTGGCACTGGGAAAAGCAAACACGCTTGGTCAGCGACTGCATGAGCGCAACTGAGAACGTGGTTTTTCCAGTTTAACGTCGTCGAAATGGCACACACGCACACGGTCAGTAAAACGAAAACGTTTCACAACCATGGAAAGGAAAAATATCTACCCACGCGCGGACGCCTCCCAGACCTTTTTTGACAGGCCGACTTGTATCGGTTTGAGCTTCTCCTCGTAAACCTCTTGCCTAAGCGACTGCTCCATAAAATGAGGTTGCGTCAGCTCGGCGAGTCCCGTCTTGAGCACCGCACATCGTCTGATATTGATGGCGGCATTGAAGTCTCGATTCACGAACTCCATGTATATACTGACACTGGTGGAACTCACCAGCGCAAGGATTGCTCAAAGTCGTGCGCGCTGGGCCCTTTGGTGCTCTGTCAGCTCTCCGTGATTTTCTAGCTCCAAAGCGCTCCGCTGCATTTTCTCCATCTTGACATTTTCGAGTGTACACCAAAGATCGTACTTTTATTTTTTTTTAAATGAACGCACTTCTTTATGGCCTTCGGTAAGGGCTCTCCCGGGGGAGGAAGCTTTTGCGGAAGCAAGACGTCATGTGCCCCGGTGAGTCACCGTATGCTGGACGCCTCAGCGATTCGCCCAGTAGAGCAATTATAACGTTTCACGATAGAAAACACTCCTTCAGTGAGGTTGAACTACGGCGAGTACGGAGGACCGAAAAGCAGCTCTGCCCGGATAGCATTGGTAAAGCTCGAACGCAAACGGAATGATGAAATGCGACGTTGTCCAGTTGAAGGATGTCGGCAGACGCCACGGGAAGAGTCATCAATGATTCAACAAAGTGGGTGCTTTTCTTGTATGAGCCGTCTCTACGAGCGAAACTGAGGTCGTAAAATGAAACCACGGCACCTAGAAGCTGCGATGATATCGTTCTCGTTCTCTTCGAGTTCGATTGTAGATAGAACGGGCTCCATTCAACTCAAGTACCCGTGTGCGCCTCAACCGTTTCGTGTGAAGCAATTCTAGTCGTCTGAAACAAACCAAATTTCCTCTGCTTCATACCGATTGCGACGCTCCAGGGAACTGTTTTTGCGATTTCGGTGGATAATGCCCATGCGTGAACTAGGACTCTGTTTCTGCGACGGTATCCCAGTGCATTCAGGACCAAACGAACAAGATGTTGAGAAACAGAGACGCCAGTGGTGGCTAGTATCATCGCTTTTGCTTCCCGGAAGATGATTCACGGGTCGTTTTGAACCACTGACCGCAAACAGTCTCTGATGGTACCAATTTTTGGTGCGGTGCGCATCTGCTTGTTTCTTTCAGTGTTCCTCAACCATCTGAGTACTGTGGTATGATCGAGCAAAAGAAGGAATGCAGTGCTCCTAGCACTGATTCGTAAAGAATACATCCTAGAGACAAGTCGTCTCCGAGCTATACAATACATTGCATCGCGATTTCCATTTCCTAATATACACCGCATCGAGGCTGGAGCAAATCTGAGCTGAAAGCCCAGAGGGGCTCTGCGCGAACCTGCCGCTTGCCCATTGGATCCGTTCGTTCCCGCGGCGGTGCTCAGCGCTCCTGCGCCGCATGGTATTCGGCATGCTGGCGCCTGACACACTAAGTGCGACGTGGCTGTTGGGGAGTCGACGCCACTCTCAGCGCAGGGCCTTGAACAAGCACCAGGTCGTAGAGAGTCTGCCCGCCTTGAAGCAGTGCGCCACAGACTCATTATTTCAGATCCAAATGGGACACTGGACTGAGCGCTCTGCTCTTGTCTTTCCATTTATTTTCCGAACTTTGTTTGAAGAAGTACAGCATCAACATTCGAGCTGCAGCGATCAGGGCTTTCGGACTCGTACGTGCGTTTCGGATCCTCAGTCGTGGCCTCGGAGTGGCTCATTCGACGCTTTGGCGCTGGTATTCGATACGTGACCCGAATTAGGACGATTCGCGACGCCCGCGACCATGGGTTCCTAACATCATCCAAGTCATTATTTAATTCATACGTAGAAGCCTCCACGCGTCCCCGTTCCTTATGAATATCATGGACATAGCACGCATTCTTCAAGATTTTGTTTCTTCTGTTTCAAGGCAACGCTTGGGCAGAACGCTTCGCGCCGCTGAATGGACGAGACGAAAACGCTCAACGTCGTCACTTGAGGGCCTGGTTCAAGAGTTCATCCTTAAAGTCCGCAGAGCTTTGGGCGGTCAAATAATCGATTCCGTTCGAAACGCAGATCCCTCTCTCATTGTGATCATCGACGAAACGTGATGGCATACCAGCTAGAAACCTTTCACGGAACAAACTCCCGGAAACGCCCAGCGCTTCCGTTTCCATGTTAAAGGGTTTCGGACTCGGACCTGAGTCATCGCAGGGATCGCGTCTAGACGAGAATGCATCAGTGCGATGAACGTAAGGAACGTAAACAGACCGAAATGTTTAGACTCGTTCTCCAGCCTGGTTCCTCCTCACTGTACTTGTTTCAGCATGCGTGACATCGCGTTCCCGCACATGCTCCGAAGAATGGTACAGCGCGCACATGCGCAGCGCACAGCGTATTCACGGAAGGAATCGTCTAGAGGAAGCTAGTGATCGTAAGGTACTGCTACGCACGCGGAAACAGAGGAGGAGGCGGAGCGCATCCGGGCGAGCCTGCATGCACCATGGGGCGGCGCTCGTAGGCGACATTGTGGTGGCATATCGGGGCATTTGAAGACACGCTCTTGTGACCGCTGCGAAGCGCGCACCGCGACTATATGCAGCGAAGATGAATATGGCAAGCGAAGCGTAGATCACAACTGTTGCCTACACACGACATGCATAACCACAACGACCGGAAACTGTGAAATCGGGACTTGCACCTCGCCATCAACATCCTTCGGCTGCTGATAACGGAGCTAGAGGAAACAGAGAGAGACCGGTACTTTTAAAACCGGATATGAAACGAGGGAAATGGGATGCATTCGCCGACCAGACCCACAAAGGCGGAAACTCATGGCCAAGGGAAAGACACCCAACCTTTTGAGTCTGCCCCCGATTCGGCTGCGTGTACCCGTTCGATACGATGTTCACATGGTTGTTGCAGTGCAAGCACCTTGTCCAGCAAGTCCAGCCTTCAAGCTCACGCTCCGTTTTCTCGTGTAAAAGAGGCACGCTTGTTCATACGTGTCGAGGATGAAACCCGCTGGAACGTTGTACCACGGTACCAAGAGCAGCACCAACAACACGAACAACAACAAGCCAGTTCATGCGCTCAGCGAATGCTATGGAACCTTTGCCGAACGCGAGGCGCGCTGTGCTGCTGAACGCGATTACAGCAACGATTATCATTGCTGTGGCTGTCATCAACGCTTCCGCACTATGTTTCTTTCAAGGTCCGAGTATGATCGGGGGGTGAACACTTTTTCTCCGGAAGGACGTCTCTTTCAAGTTGAGTACGCTCTTGAAGCAATTAAACTGGGGTCCACTGCGGTGGGCATTCAGTGTGCGGACGGTGTCGTGCTCGCGGTCGAGAAGCGGGTGACGTCACCTCTGATCGAACCGCGTTCCATCGAGAAGATCGTGGAGATCGACACACACATTTGCGCGACCATGTCGGGTTTAACCGCTGATGCGCGGACACTGGTGCAGCACGCGCGCACGGAGGCGCAGAACCACCGGTTCAACTACGAAGAGCCGATGCCAGTCGAGTCTGTCGCTCAGGCGGTTTGTGACTTGGCGCTGCGCTTTGGCGAGTCGGGTTATGGTGAAGACGATGGCGAAGACGAGGATGGTGGTGGGGGTGATGGAAGCGGCCAACGGGGCCGGAACAACGCCCCGGTTATGTCGCGCCCGTTTGGTGTTGCGCTTCTGCTCGCCGGCTGCGACGAACGCGGACCGGCGCTGTACACCACGGACCCCTCGGGCACGTATACACGCTGGCTTGCGAAGGCTATCGGCGCGGGTGGTGAGAGCGCTCAAGTCGTGCTTGAGGAGCGATACCGAAGGGATCTGTCGCTCGCCGAAGCCGAGGCAATCGCACTCCAAGTCCTGCGTCAGGTCATGGAGGAGAAGCTCGGCGCGAAGAATATTGAAATGGCGCGAGTAGTGCCTGATGGCAAGTCTGGTCGCTTTGAGCTTTACTCGATGGAACGACTAAAGGCCTGTATTGAGAGCATGTCTATGACGGACTCGCCGAGATAGCCTTTGCGGAATTGTTGGTAAACATTCATCCCGAGCAGCAGGAGAATTTGCGCTGCAAGCGTCGCAGCGCACGCTAGACCAGTAGTCTCCGCAGGCGCGGTAGCCGCTGCAACCGCCAGACCCGGAAAGGCAAGCTCGTACGCGAACGTTCGACGCACTCTCGGTGAATGGCCGGCAAGGCGTCCGCCAATCAGACCAAACAGGAGCCCTATCAGTGACATGAGCAACGACGCCACAAATACGCCTCGACTGCCGCTCATCACGCGTGCCGTGCGAGACGATGCCATCGTTCCGAGGGTCAGCAGGGCGATGCTTATCCATGACACCGGACGGAGGACTCGACGTAGACGATCCACCGGTGCCGGTGGTGCGAAAATGGCGCCAACGCAGCCCGCCAAGAGCGGCACCGTAACCAGTAGGACGTAGAGTGAAGCGTACCAGAGAATCGCCGGGGCTCCGGTGCTCGCTACCAGATAATCAGCGACACCCACGGAAGAGGGAAATCGCGCAACTGCCGCAGCGATCAGCAGCAGCAGCGGAATCGTCAGCGCGGATGCGGCCACAGAGCTGAATGTCATCATCGCTGCGAGCTCGCGAATCGTTGTGTTCGTCAGTGCTGCAATCCACAAGGTCGCATAGCCGCTTGGTGAGGCAGCGATCAGCAACAGCGATGAAACAGACGCAGCGTCGAGCTGGATTCCGAGCGGGAACACCAGCAGTGCCGTGGCGAGCGGCATCAGTAAGAGGCGACCAAGCGTGGCCATAGCGATTGTTAGCGGCAATCGCTTGATATTTCCGAGCTCGTAGGAGCCCAGGGAAAGCCCCAACGCAAACGTAATGATAGCCAAGGAGGGATATCGAACTCTGGCCGAACTTGCAAACAGGAACCATCGGGGAAACACAAACGCGAGCGTTCCCAGGGCCAAGAGCGCACCGAGCAAGCGAAGGGCTAGCCGGGTATCTTTAGCGTGCGCGAGCGAGCCGTAGTAACTTGTTGGGCTGGAAAACGCCCCGCTATGGACTCGCTGTTGCAGGGACTTGTCCTGCATGTATAGAGTCTGCGTTAGACCGGGGAGCGAGCGCCCTGAGGCGTCGTCGCGCTCACGCGTGCCGCAGGCGAAACGCCATCGTCTGGCATGCCAGCCGGTCAGAGGCGCTTGCGACGCACGAGCTGAATCCAGAAAGCGCTCCCGGGAGCGGCTCACAGAAACACCGGTCGCGACCGGTTTCCGATCGGCTTGCGTAGCGCTGCGCCAGCAGCACCACGCTGGCGCCGACTGCAGTTTACACAGGAGCTTGACTTGAAACATGTTTCGTTTGCTGGAGTTCAGAGCTGCTACATGGAACTGGACACATATCCAGAACCCTTGTGGTGTAGAGGTATCTGCAAAGGACCAAGCACACGACCCCTTCCCGCCGTTCTCCAAGGCGTCCTCTGACCTGCACCAGTGGCGGTGGCTAGTCGAACGCCACGTACGAGCGGAGTTGCGTCAGCGACAGGGCTAGGTTCGCATTCCGGACAAGGCTAGAACAAAACTGAATCATACAGTTTCTATATGTATGTAATAGATCAGAAATATATATAACTGGATATTATAAGACGTGCGCGCGGATCACACACGCGCAGCGGCTGGCAGGCATCATTGCGCGGGGGATTTCCCGCGCCACACCCCAGCAGCACCGCACGGACACGCTCGCAGCGCAAATCGTGCGGTCCAGCGCAGAACGTCGAGAAACAACGCGTATCGCCGCGTTCACGAACCTGACTCAAGCGGTGCACTACACAGAAAGTTCCTGTCTGTAAACCGAGTCCCTTCACCGTGCGGTATCCAGTGTCCTTGGTTTTCCGTGCCTGCAAGAAAGCTACGCACGGACGCTCTGTGCGCTGCAGCGACTTGGAGCGCAAAAACGGACCCGCGCGTTTAGGGTGCGGTGCGTTGCGGAGCGAAGCGTCTTCCCATGTCGGCGGTGCGTCCGAAACGCCAACGATCGCACAGGTCGACGGCACCCGGGTCAAGACGCAGTTCGTCCTCCCGTGTACCCGTGGGCACTGTGAAGGCGGTCAACACGGAGGTACCGCCCTCCGCGACGTCGGGCGACGGCGAAGGCTCAGCTTGCGTCTCGGTGGACCGCTGCTGCAACGCTGCCGCCGAAGGTGACTGGACCACCTACCTCTCCAACGCAAAGCGAGTGCTGCGTGCGACCCTGGATCGTGGCACGCGTGTCCTCGATGGACACGCTCGCTCCACCGGTGACGCATGGCTCGTACTTCGCGCTTTCGTGGAGCGTGCTCACTTTGCGAATGCGAGTCAGCGCTTTCAAGAAGTGTACGCGGCGCTAGAGCGCTGTATGCAAGACGCTGCGTTTCTCGGTATGCTTCTGTCCATCCTGCAGGCGGACATCGATCGAGACCTCACTGGAACTGTTGCGCAGAGCATCACACGCCTCGCTTTCGCCGAGAATGGCCGTGAACGTCTGGAAGCGGCCGGTTTCCTGGGAGCGTTATGGGAGGCCCGCTCACGATACCTGGCCAGGTGCGATTGGTGCGTCGTTGCCCATTTAAGTGAGGCGCTTGCTATTCTGGTCCAGTGTGATGCGAACGTGCAACGGCTGTTGTCAAGTGAACCCAACCCGACGATTCACATCGACGCCTTGCGTGCTGAAGTTCAAGACTCGACAGATGCCAGTGGGCCAGCGTTCGCACTGGAGGCCATCGTCGGCCTTGTTGCGTCACCTTCGTTTTCAGTGACCGGTGCTATGGCAAAGTCCCTGAGCAAACTGGTGATACAGGTGACGCAAACGGCATTATCTGCTATGCGGACGCGCCCTCCTGCAGAGCATGGGTTTCTTATAGACCGCGTTGTCGTGGCGAGCACACTTGCACAACGACTGGCTCGATCGAATCCGCAGGATGTTTTGAGCGAACTTTATGAGCAATGGCTGCCCTTGATTGAGCAGACGATGACCGTGCAGGAGTTGGATGGTGCAATGCGATGGCGCCTCATGTCGAACGCGGCGGATATCGAATGGGTGCAGCGCCTTGGATGCAGCGAGAAGAGCGGCGATCGCACTGAAAAGGGCGATCTGCCGCTGTCATTGCATCCAAGCGACCGCACAAGCAAACAGGCAGATGCCGGTACCAGCATCGCCGGTAAAACGAGACTGAATCGGGCTGGGGCTTCATCAACTCAACGGGGACGAGGCCAACGAACGGGTCGCGGAGCTGGGCGTGCTCGCAGTGCGGGCGTCGAGGTTGCTTCGTAGTTCCGCTTGGGCCTCGGCGGCCTGTTTCAGTTTGGTGTTGAATTCTTGCGCCTCTTGGAGAAGGCGTTTTCGGATGCTATCCTCCCGTCCTGGTTGTGTTTTGGACGCTGAGCGCTGGCCTTGTCGAAGATGCTCTTCATGTCTGGTGAGAAGTCGATCTTCCAGGGCACAGATGCGTTCGCAGAGCTCGGCTGCAGTATTTTCCTTGGATTCGAGAGCCTGTTGAATCTCTTTCAGGGCTTGCTCCTTCAGACCAAGTTCTTTTTGGGAACGCTCGCACTGTTCATGTAATTCGCGCTCTCGCTTAGTGGCAGTCTCCCATGCAGATCGAACTTCGGCCAGCTCGTGCACCAGCTGAAGCTTGCTCTGCTCGAGCCGTCTCAGTTCTCGTTCAAGTTGATTCGCACGTCGCTCATTCCGCTGAATTTCCTGTTTCATGGCTGCTTCGTGTCCCTCAAGCTCGTGAATGCGAGCATACAGCCGCTCTGCTTGCGAATGCGCTCGCTTCTGACCGGTTGCTTGCGCCTGAGCGAAACGATGTGCGCATGCGGCAGCATGTAGAAGCGTCTGGGACAAACGTTGCTCAAGTGAACGGCATTTCGCAGCGACGCCGCACTCCAGTTCAGCGCATTGTCGCTCCCATCCACACGTAAAAGAGAAGAGCGTTCGGGCAACGCCCTTGAGGCCGCGTTGCCACTGCTTGGTCACGGCTTGTTCCGCACGCATCTGCTCTTCGTGCTGAATCTTCACAGTATTGAGCGTTTCGACATGGCGTTGTGCCTGTTGCCGCCACTCCTGCTCTGATTGTTTGGCTTGGTCGAGCTTTTTCTGGACCTTCTCGGTGATCGATTCAAAGTGCTGGATTTGACCCTGCATGGCTTCGAATCGATGCCTGTTCTCGTCAGCTATTTTTCGCAGCTCTTCCTGGCGTTTTTCGAGGGCCTGCTCGCGGCTATTCGCGGCCTGGACGATCTCGAGAAGCTCTTGCTGGAGTTTGCGCTCGGAATCCCTCGCAAGGGCCTCTTGTTCCTCAAGCTGATGACAGCGGTCCTCGAACTCACGAAGCTTTTGTCGTAGCGTCACGTTTTCGCGATAGAGCGCATCCGCCTGGTGGGATTCCGCTTTTTGCGGCGGCGGCGTGCTTTCAATCGTCCTCTGGACGGTCTTGCGAAGAAGCTCGAACTCCGTCGAGAGTCGAGCACGGTCGCTCTCCCATCGCTGACGCTCCTTTTCTCGGAAACGCTCCAGCCGGACCACCACCTCAAGGAGACTTCTCGTGGGAAAGAGCGTCACACTCAGTCCGACGAACCTTGGGGGCTCGCAAAGGCGCCCACTGGTACAGCGCGCTTCAGTGGCACCTGAGACCAACCCGTGCAGCTCATTGCAGGGCTGAAAAGCGTTCATGACGGCCTCGACGTATTGCGCACAAACTAGGTCTGAGCAGCTGTTTCCCTCCTGTGTGAATAATACCCGGGAGAGAAGGCAAGCTTCGGCGACTCCAAGGTCTCGCAAACGAGCCTGCTGCGACATAGCTGAGGCTGAGCCTGGCAAGCGCCCGCCGATTCGAGGCCGGCACCCCAGCAGATTGCAAGGAGCAAACTTGTTCCTTTGAACTTTTGGAACGTGCTTCAATACCCACCAGTTGCAAACGAAATGGAACAGTGGTATGATGACGTGCACACGCAGCAACAGGTACATCACCAGGAGGTGCCTCTGCTGCCTGAGCACGCTCGCTTTGGAGAGCGCGTAGGCCATGGCGATTTGAATCTGAGTGCCGATCCAGCGATCGCGCCGTGCATCCAGTCCCAGTCGCTTGAGCTGGACATTTGAGGAGCGGGAACGATCCTACGCCCCGCGCGTGACGGAAGGTGTTTATGTCCGTAAATATTCCATATTGAACAGAAAGGTGCAAACATCACGCATCAGCGTCAGGGCCCTCGGAACAGGAATCAAGTCGCCAGGGCACGCCCAGCAGAAAGCGAGCCGTTCTCGAGCCGATGCCTCGAAGCTCTTGCGTCGAGCCTCGTGGGCGTATGTCGAAATCCGGGAGCTTTTGCGGATGCTAAGCGATGTTCGTGAGACGTCGGCGGTGCGCTCAGCACCCGCCGGAGCTTCGGATTCACGTAATATCTATTCTCGGCAAGAAGACTGGTCTGGGGTCCATAACGCGGGGAAGAAGCGGGGTAGCAACAATGATCTCTTCTCTGGTTGCCATATCCAAGCAGTCATGTGTTGGAGGTATCTGTTTAGGTTCGATGTTTCTGCACCGTGAAAAATTCGTTCTCAGTTATCGATTGCGCACGCAGGTCACTGGCAGGCGGGCAGGCGAGTTCATTATCACAATCGGTAGCTCCTGTGCCGCGCCGAGTTTGCCCGCGAAAAACAAATATGGGGTCTTCAGTGCAACGCGGCCTTTTACAAGTCTATGCGTCCGCTTGCAAGGGTACTGCAGCTATTCGCTCCAGGCGAATGCGTGCACATCGATCCACCGGGCCGAGCGGTTATATCGCTCGCAGTCACGTACCTGCTGTCCGCGCTGCGGTTTCCCGGGCCTTCATGAACGGGTTCGCGTCTCGGGTGAATGATTTGGCGGGATCGTGATTGCAATGCGACTTGGGTATGACGCAAATCGCTCACCAAAAGCTATCAGGAGAACGTGGACCCAAGGTCTCGCAGCCTTAGATCAGGTACATCGACAAGTCGGGCAAAGCGTGTTCAACGCTTCTGCTGCTCCTGGAACGCAGACAAACAGCTACAGCTACAGCGCAAAGATGCCCCGACGTGTGAATATTTCGGGCACTGCGCACAGTGCGGCGACTCCCGGCGTCCAAAACGCCTGCACGAACATGCTCATACTTCCACTCGACATGGGTAGCCAAAGCACCAGTTCCAATACTTCTCGGCCTTTGCGTGCAGCAACTCGATGAGACAAGTCCATTGCGAGCAGGTGCGATTCGACGCGATCCAGCGATAACCGTTCTGCCCATCATAAAGCATCGTCCGGTAAAGCGCATCCATGCCGTTGTCCGAGGAGCGTGAGCAAGTTCCGCGCTCGCCTTGTTGCCTTTCGGCAGACCGCGTGCGGTGCTGACGTTTCAAGGCCAGCTCGTTTTGCGCCGCTACCTCCGTGCGACGTTGATCACATGGCGATCCTACTGACCCGCTTTCGCACTTTGTCAGTGCCGCATGAAGGGACGCCCGTCATCAAGGATCGTCCTTATGCGCTTGAGTGCCTGTATCCGAGCATCTCACATGCCACTGGGTCGAGCGCGGGTCGTCGACGCACCCGAACCTGGTCGCTTTCGCGTTACAGCCTCACGGATGCAGCGCTGGCAGCGCTTCATGTTCGCAAGAAGAGCGCATTAGCATATCTAGCAGAAAGCTGTCTACAACGCATGATGCTGTGGCTTCAAAAACATCATGCAACCCAGCAGGCAACTAAAGAGAGCTGGATTCAAGTAGGCATTCTCCGCGATACACGAAGTTCGCTGGGCCAGTCATATACACGTGACGATTCTCTGGACTCCAGTATATTTCCAAATCACCACCGGGCAGATGGACAACGCAAGCATCCGCTGAGACTGGATCACCGGATGCGCCCGCTCCTTGCGACGGAATACGACCAGATATCGTGGCAGCCACAACCGCTGCGCAAGCGCCAGTCCCGCAAGCCATCGTTCGCCCGGCGCCTCGTTCCCACACCGACATCCGTAGATCCCGCGGCCCGCAAACCTCAATAAACTCTGTATTCGTTCGGCGTGGGAAGCAGTGATGCGTCTCGAACATTGGCCCAATTCTCTCCAGATTGGCATCGACCCACGCAAAGGTTTTCTGGTCGACAAAGATCACACAATGCGGATTCCCCATGGACACCGCCGTGCATCGCCAGACAAACTCGCTCGCACCGCAGCACTCTGGAGGTGGCAGCGGCAAGCGAGCAGCCGCAATGTCTTCCGCAGTGCTACCGTCCAGTGGGACCTCGACTGCAGCCTTGACGTCGGCGATGCGCCGCGACCCCGGCAGCGTGGTCGGAACGCACTGCGGGTCGAGGATCGGCGGCCCCATGTCAACACAGACTCGACCGTCGGAGAGCACCCGAGGCCGAATGTATCCTGCTCCGGTTTCGATGCTCAGGGCACCGTCACCAAAGGTGGAGGCCTCGTTCGGACCGGCGGCGGAGTCGTTGCACACATCAACCGCGTACTTGGCAACACAGCGGATACCGTTGCCACACATCTCCGGCTCGCTTCCGTCGGCGTTCACAATGCGCACCCTAAAGTCAGCACCACTGCTTATTGCTGGGAGCAGAAGAATGACCCCATCCGCACCAATACCCCGGTGTCGGTCGCAGAGCCGCACGGCTTGCGCTGTATCCACCTCAGGCCAGGCGCACTTGCGTTGATCAACTAGGATGAAGTCGTTTCCTAGACCTTCATACTTCACGAACTGCAGCCAAGGGAAAGCCTTGGGGGATGTGGGCTTGCCATCGCGCGCATCTCTCACCCCAGTGACCTGCATTGCAAAGCGTCGCGTTGTTGAGGAGACGGCGCACCGCGCAGCCCGGGTACCGGGCTGCTGCGACCCCAACTCGACAGGTACTCGGATTTGGCGCCACCAAGTGGACCGCCCTGTGCAGGAGTGTCGCTCGCTCAACCTGTACTTCGAAGTGTTCGTGAGGCAACTGCTACAAAACATTCGGGAGCTTGGCGTTGGGACGCTGCGTAGACGCGCTACTTCTACGAACGCGCTGCGGAATGTTTTTGTGCAACGGGCTGTGCTTGCGCACACGCCATAGTCCGCTATGTCTCATAATGACGCGACGTCGCGCACGACGTGCCCGCGCTGCGTCTGCGTTCGCTTCAAAAAAGGAGAAACTGACCTGCTCGCCATGTTCTCGCATTTGGATGTTTTTCCAAACAGTTTTAGATGTATATCCTTGACTTTTTTAGTGCATCGATGAGGGATGAAGCATTCATGTGTATTTTAAGGATTCTCCGATTTCTCGTTGGCGTGGCTCCTTCGATATGGTGCGACTGGAATTCTCTGCCTCAGCGGAATCCAGTCATGAGTACTCGCGGAGCCTTTGTACCAGAGTTCGTAAATGACTGATAACATTCTCCGATCGACATGTGCAAGCGACGCGTAGATCCTAACTTTCCACTGCGCATGAGATGCGTGAATAACTGCCGGAAGCGGCGCAATAGGGAGTTAATCGATGTCGTCAACATTTGTCGACTGCTGACAACGAAGCTGAAGAGTAAGGAGTGACCGGCGTGTTTAAAGTCGGCGATAAGGCGAAGAATATTGATGCATTTTGCAGAAAAACCTCCCAAAGGCAAGTCCTGATGATACTTGAAAATGACCTAAACTTTCGTGATGACGCTCGGGTTAGCAAAGAGGATTCGTTGCATTCTATTCTGACATGCGTGCAGTCGTGTGTATTCTCTAGAAGCGCTTGCAGTTTGAATTTTGTTTAGTGAGCAGTTTGTGCATGAGATTCACTCGGATACTTATCGATAACCATGGCCAGCGCTCTTCTCTGATCCGTACAATAGCGCAGATCGAAGGAAGAGAGCAAGTTGGAGCGCTTCCAGATACAACAAGCCCTGAATACTATTTTATGGAGTTCTCTTTACTGCTCGTATTTTGGCACGCTGGAAACCGCTCATGTGCATGAAATACAGTGCTCATGCCTCCATAGATGCTGGCTCGCGCGCCGCACTGATTACTCGTGTCCGTGTGGACATGCCCTGAAGCACGACATCGTGCAGCAGTGTTTCGTTCGATCTCTGCTTTGCAGCGGAGGGAGAATACAGCTGCCGAAGAGCTTCCGCGGCGCTTGAGTGGTTTGCCCTCAGTTCGCGGGGGAACGGAAAGCACACGTTGCTTTCATGCGTCAGTGCTGTGCTTTGAACGTCTGCGACAGAGGCCTCTTTCGTACGCCATGTTCTGTCATATGCGAACGAGTTACGTCTCGCATCTGGAGAACGAGATTTTGCTCGGATGCCGAAAGGAGTTCACCTCAGTGGAATCGTCAGGCCAGATAGACTTCTTCCTCCGGGACGCCTACATAGACGGAAAACGCACTGGGAAGCTACATGCATGCGATTGTGGAGCTTCGTATGTAGTGTGTACGCAACCGTCACAATGTTCGGGTTTTTCAAAAATGCTGCTTCCGGCCCAGGTCAGGGTCCCTCCAGTCCGGATACGTGGTACACTCAGTTTGCATTCGCGGCACGTAATCAAGAAGCGTTCGCTATGGTTCGGAAGCAGTCGAGCTTCACAGCAAAGAAATCTTGCTATTACTTGGTTTTATGGGCAACTTCGTGCCTATATAGTTCCTGAGGAGCAATAAGACAGGGCTTGAAACGAGCATCTCGGTCGGAGTTTAGCAGCAAGTTCGAGCTACTGGCACGCTCTGGTCTCGGCGCATGATCGCTAGCCCCCTACACAGCGCATTGCTGCATAAAAGCGCTAACTTGTGGAGCTCTCAATGCTCTCCTTCGGTCACGAGCCGATCTCAAGTCGAGTTTCCGACGACGTATGCCGCCTCGGCACATACCCTTGTATTCCAGATACAGACATGAGGACCATATCCAGCATGGATCGCCATAGCGCATCAGGCGAGTTGCCGGACCTGTAACATCCTACGAACAGGCATGCGATCCTGTCGGAAGCTTGCGTTGCTCTCATCGGCGAAAGTCACGTTTTCGGATCTCGGAACCGTTCGAATGATGACAGGTTTCGGCCCCGTGTTTCTAGGGATTCAGATGCCTCTGCCCAGGTCGTTTCGGCGAGCTTCACAGCTAAATACGTCCAAGCGGGTGCTCGCGAAATGTTCTTAACTGTTCACGATCGACAACCAAGTTAGAGAAAGCAGGAACGCAGCCCGTGCGTGCGTCGTCGAGTGGACTAGAGAAAGAACCTGACTTCCGTCCGTCTTTTCTGTATGGTGGGCATTCCGCCTCGATCTGAACCGCGGGAATAACAGTGATGCGCGCTGACGGCTTGACGTTGGAAAGCGAGCCGGTGACATTGAAGTGCCCGACCAGTCAGCCAGAACCGGCGTCATTGTGATTCCATGAAGAGCTCCACGGCCGAGGGCAGCCTCAAGAGCTGCGGTCATCACACTGACACGCTACACTGCTAAGGAGCTGTTCGAAGGAAGTGATGACATGTTGGCGCTCCAACGAGACAACTGGACAGGGCTCGGGTGTATTGTCGATGATGGTGCACCGATCCGTTGGCCGCGACACACGACACGCGGCAAGGGAGTCTGTCGATACGCCCTCACGGTTTGAGTTCACCATGTGTGCGCTTTTGTGTAGTCAGATGAGTATACGGCTTCATTCCTGTCGCAGACTAGAAGTATGAGCGAAACGAACCCGATCAGTTTCTTTCATAGAAGATCTGATCTCAGTGATTCTTTCACGCCTTCACTTTTTCCGCCCGCATACCATTTTCGCTCGCTAGAACTGCGTGCCGTGCAGGAGCCTACGCATCGCTCACGCACCGCGGCATTTTACCCGAGAACTTGTCCATCAGTGAAGAGAAAAACTTTCTGTTTTTCCTGTGGACCTCCCTTCCTCATATGAGCGTTGTCGCCAACGCGGAATCGGCACCAGTGCTTCCAAAGACGAACCGTGTCCTCTGCGCCGTGCTCTCCACAGTAGACACGCTCGCTCCAGTTCAAGTACTGATGGATCCGCGCATCCACGTGGCAGGCTCACACAATACGTGCACTGAGTACGTGTCTGCACGAGAGACGTGCCTGTCCAGCGCTCTCTTGATGCACCGGTGTTCCAGCAACCGCCAGAAGTAACCCCCTCTACGCGGAAAAAGTTGCTCGGTTGCGAGGCGTATAAAAATGCTTTTTGGCTTCTTCGTTATTGTGAGCCCCGTGTCATCGATCCCAAAGTATCAGTTTGCGACTTGCTGCGAAAAGAAAACGTCTGGTACGCAGTCGAAGTCCCACTGCAGAACGTCGTCGCAGTACTTGCTCCGGTGGCGGCGTCTCGCCGTCGATAACGTATCGTTGCGGCCGCATGTTGGCAAAGCGATGCTCTCGGCAGCCCAGCGAGGCAAACTCACCTGCTTCTTGCTTCAACAACAGCAACCTCATGGATAATGTTTTGCCAGTCTATGGGGATACGCTGTGGTTTTCTCCTATTGTCGTTGACCTCCCAGGTGGTCAAAGGGGCCCCTCGTTGGTTGTGTAGGAAGAAGCGAAGTCACGTAGCCGCCACTGGCGTTTGTGCAGCAGTATTCCAACGGTCGGGGGTCTGGCGCAGCCCCAGGATGCTACACTCCGAAACTTCTGGTGCTGCGTCTGATGATCGCAAATCAGCGCTGTTGCAAAAACCAGGCTCGGCAAGCAAGCTTCTGGAAGCTTGCCTCTCTGCGGACGGCTGTCTGGAAACTAGTCTTGGCCCGGAAACTTTCTCTGAGGTGCTGGAAACACTGTGCCGGCAGAACGCAACGAAGCACGCACGCACCCTGATAAACGCACTTTGTAAGGGGCAGAGCCATTCGACGGTATTCGCAGCCGATGAACATATCATGCGGGTGCTGCCAACTTATGTAGACCTAGTGCGACGCGAGCGTGATCTCGAGGCGCTGAACGTTATTCGAGAAGCCCTTGAACAAGGCAAGTTTGGTCACGCTCTGCAGAAAGTGACGCTGGTTGAGCAAGTGTATCTCTCGAGTGTTCAGCTCGCTATAGAACGTGAGCAGCTAGAGGAGGCTGTTGCGACGATGAAAGCGCTCCGTCGCTTTGCTCGACGGCCGTCGACGCCGTGTCCGCCACCCGGCGAATCCTCCGACGGAAGTGAATCACTGACATCAAACTTCGACGCAGTGGCTCAGCAGTTCGAGTCCGAACGAACCGAACGCTTTTGTAAGACGATGCGCATGTTTAGCAAGGCCCGAGACTTTCGCGGCCTCTTCCTCACCATGGATG
The DNA here is from genome assembly GCF_000091205.1 of Cyanidioschyzon merolae strain 10D. Classification (NCBI taxonomy): domain Eukaryota; phylum Rhodophyta; class Bangiophyceae; order Cyanidiales; family Cyanidiaceae; genus Cyanidioschyzon; species Cyanidioschyzon merolae. The sequence goes on from NC_010143.1 coordinate 584,774, forward strand.
CTGTACAGCTTTGCGGTTTGAGCTTGAGCGCCGCGGTTCTGGATTGCCTTGCCCAGTGTGCCGTCCGTGAAGTGAGTTTTGTTACCGGTGCTGTATCCATGGACACAATGCCGGATGGGCGCTTCCCCGAAGCAGCGTTTTTCGGACGCTCCAATGTGGGAAAGAGCTCCCTGGTGAACATGGTGATTGGTCGCAAAGCGCTTGCGAAAACGAGCAAGACTCCCGGTAAGACCAAGCAATACAACTTCTATCTTGTCAATGAGGGCGACCCAACGAACGCTTTTTACCTCGTAGACTTACCTGGTGCAGGCTATGCCAAAGTCTCAAAGGGACAACGGTTGGAGTGGGAGCGAATGTTTGGGAGTTATGTACGGGAGCGCAAGAAATTGCGAGTACTCTTTCATCTAATCGATAGTCAGACGGGTCCGCTAGAAGAAGATGCACGTCTGATGTCCTCGCTCGCGGGGACATTGCCTGTGAATGAGGGTCGCGGGAAAACTCAGGGGAATCGCGCGCTGCACTATGTTGTAGTTCTGACCAAGATCGACAAACAAGACGGTTCGGTACCGCCTTCTGTCTTCGATCGGTTGGAGCAGGTCTTAGAGAGCACCGGTCTGTTGAGTTCGCGCGAAATTCCGGTTTTGACTACTTCAGCACAAACAAAAGCCGGCCGCGAAGCTGTCTGGCAGTATCTACGTCTGCTCCATAAACACTGGCGCTAGGGCACAGGCGATGCAGTCGAACTATGCCACGGACTCGTTCCGCCGGACGTGGCGCGAGGCGCTCAGTCGCCTTTCGCACGGCTGGATTCATTGACATTCGGGGACGCACTGAACAACTAAAGACTAAATGGCCGTAGGATCGCTTTTTATTAGGACCCGTACAGAGCCCAAGGGACGCATTCGCCTGATCGCCGGTGGAAATACAGACTGAATGGTCGTAGGATCGCTTTTTATTAGGACCCGTACAGAGCCCAAGGGACGCATTCGCCTGATCGCCAGTGGAAATACAGACTGAATGGTCGTAGGATCGCTTTTTATTAGGACCCGTACAGAGCCCAAGGGACGCATTCGCCTGATCGCCAGTGGAAATGCAGACTGAATGGCCGTAGAATCGCTTTTTATTAGGACCCGTACAGAGCCCAAGGGACGCATTCGCCTGATCGCCAGTGGAAATACAGACTGAATGGCCGTAGAATCGCTTTTTATTAGGACCCGTACAGAGCCCAAGGGACGCATTCGCCTGATCGCCAGTGGAAATACAGACTGAATGGTCGTAGGATCGCTTTTTATTAGGACCCGTACAGAGCCCAAGGGACGCATTCGCCTGATCGCCAGTGGAAATACAGACTGAATGGTCGTAGGATCGCTTTTTATTAGGACCCGTACAGAGCCCAAGGGACGCATTCGCCTGATCGCCAGTGGAAAGCAACTTGTATCGCCGCGTTGTTCGAGCCCCGAATGCAGGCTCGATACTCGTTTCCCTGACGACTGCAGAGGATTTGTGCGTGCAAGATGCGCACGTGCCGTGCATCCGAAACATGGACGCATCTGGTAAGCGTGCCTCTGTCAAAGCACATGAAAAGCTCGGCGATGACTGCGTGATCAGGTATGTATCAGATACGGGATACGTCTGCGTTTCCTGCTGCTTCCACGACAAATGCTCGTATGTGCGACAGACGTACGGCCTACCGGATGGAGGGAAGCGCTTGTGCGAGCCTTTCCCCGTTGGTAAAGTTAGATACATCACGCTGGATCGCGGGTCATCGAAGAATACCATCCAATGCATACGTATGCTTGTCGAGTTGCAACAGATCTGATTTGGAGATCCATCCATGCACGCGATGATCCTCACACATGTGCGTGCGTCGATTCTTTGATCCATCCATGCACGCATCTCTCCATCGATCAAACCATGCGTGCACTCATTGTCACAAGCATGCACGCATCGCTCCATCGATTTCTCTATTCACGAATGAACGCCTCATCAAGAATTTCTTATAGTGCACGATCAGTGTAGAAATCCGATTTACAGGGCGTGTAGTTGCTTCCACCACCCATTGAAAAGGCTTTCTTCTTCTACATCTGTATCTCCGTTTACCTAGCCAGAGACCAGTTTCCCAGTGGCGCGCTGTGAGGGCGCCATATGCGAGCGTCGTATAGCGCACGCCAGAATGCCAGCAGGCATACCGGCTGGTGCTCGGCGACGCCCCGCCGATGAATCCGCGGCTGCGTGCACGATCGCCATCCGATCCCCACATGACGTCGATCGACGCGATGGTTGCAAGAAGCGGCTTGTGAACGCGTACTCGTTTCGTATAAGAACGCTGCTTTGATGACACCAGCTCATAGTGACAGGCCCTGTGCAGCGTTTGCGTTTGGCTACGGTGTCTTTGTTCCTTTGAACTTCGCGAGTGTTCGGGGCAGCTGGCGCGGGCGGACTTGCACATCCGCCCGCCGATGGTTCCCTGGAACCGCAGGCTTTGTTCGCCGGACACCTCTGCGGCCGGAGCGTTCAGCACCGAGTCACCTACGTACAGATTCGTACCAGCCTTGGCTCTGGGCATGCAATGCGAATGAAGATGCAGAAGCTCCTTCTTCGGGATCCGTGCGAGATGACGTGGCGGAAACGCAACTTCGGGAGCAGGTGTTGGTTATGGCGGCGACGCCCGGCGTCGCTGATACGCGGAAACCTGCTCGAGGGCTGCGTTCGCGAAGAAGAAAGCGACGCACGGAAGCGGGGTCTTTCAAAACGACTGACAGAGTCATCGTTGGCGGAGCACTGGCGCTTGGTTTCGCCTTCATCCTCTCGATGGGTGTTGCTGTCAGCCGACCGCGGTGGATGGCGACGCTTCCGCAGCCAGTCGTCCAGGAGGCTCAACTTGCGCGCCCGTCGCAGGGACCTGCACCCAGCAGTTGGGCGCGCACTGCCAGCATCCTCGCGCTGAGTACACTTATTGGAATGATCGTGCCGCTTCTCTTTCTGTTATCGATCCAGAACCGGCTGATTTACAAACCAAGCCGCAGAATTCGAGGCAAGCCCGATCAATACGGTATGGTGCATTACGAGGACGTGTATTTCTGTACAGCCGATGGCCACGAAATACATGGCTGGTTCATCAAATGCGCACCAGCCAAATACCGAGAGCGCCCGACGTTCATCTATTTCCATGGTACCGATCTAAATATGAGTTATCGGCTGCCGAAGGTGTTCCATATTCATAGCAAACTGGACTGTAATGTGTTTCTGTGGTCTTATCGGGGATACGGAATGAGCGAGGGCTTTCCCAGTGAGCGCGGTTTGCAGCGAGACGCCGCGGCAATGATTCAGTACCTGAGTACTCGCAGCGACATTGATCAGTCGCAGTTGTGGGTATTTGGCGAATCCCTCGGCGGGGCGGTTGCCCTTGATTTCGTTTACCGACACTCGGACAAAATTCGAGCATTGATCTTGGAGAATACCTTCACTGCGCTGATCGATATGATCGATCTCGTGCATCCGTATTTGCGCCTATTCAAGTGGCTCGTGACGCAGAACAAATGGCTATCACGCGAGAAAATCAAGCACATTGAGGTGCCTGTGCTTCTACTTAGTGGTCTTCGCGATGGATTCATTCCCCCAAGAATGATGCAGCAGCTCTACGACGCCGCGAGCAGATCGCGGCTTCGGCGCCTCGTTCGTTTCGAAGAGGGCACCCACAACAGGACCTGGATGATGCCAGGGTATATTGACGCGATCCGACGATTCATCGCGGATGTCGATGCCATCGTTCCGGAAAGCGCTGCTACGGAGCGAGCGGGCTCTGTTCTAGTAGAGGGCGAGGCCGACTGTCCCGCGGAGACGCCGTGACCCGGAACACGTTTCTTCTTCGGTCTAAGGATCTGGGACTTTTTCAGACTCTGGGGCGTCTTTATGTATGCTGTTGCCTCGCACGCGTCCTGTGCTCTACAGACAAAATATGTCCCGCTTTCGGGTGCATGCCAAGGCGCAGTCTACTTGTGCAAGAGTGCGAACGAGGAGAGCCATTGTGCTTCGAGGCAGGCGAATGCTGTATGCTGCGGTTTCAGCATGGACTGGGTAATGCGGTGCATACTTCCATGCAGTGAGCAGACGTGCCCTCACTAGGTCCCGAAATGGATTGCAGTGAATCAACGGGGCGTCGAATATTTTTTCGGGGTACTAGGATGCTCGCCTGGTATAGAGTGTCCTGCACAAGCGCTGCGCATACCGGTACATTCACGTAGCGCACATGTCGCTTCACGAGGCAAACTCTCTGGATCGCGGGGAAACGCACTGCAGCCAAGTATTTCGCCGGTCATTGGCGGCGTTCTCGAACTCGCATTCAGTCGCTGGTTGTCGATTGCGTAAAATGCATGCCAGGCAAAGGAAGAGTAATGCGTGGACGGGACATGCTCATCCCAAAAGTGACCCTTTGCCGACACTGCTTCAACCCGTTAAAGCACAATTGCTGACCAGGAACGCTCGCTCCACCACAATCCCAGGCTCAGTGAAAGACTAATGAGCAGCCATGCCGGCAGCAGCCTTGAACGCTTCGTCACAGATTTCCGACAAAGTCGGATGCGTGTGTACTGCGAATGCCAACTTGTGAACGGGAATGCCGGTCTGCATAGCGTTTGCTGCTTCATGAATGAGATCTGCCGCATGCATGCCTATAATGTGCATGCCCAGGAGCTCTCCTGTATCCTTGCGAAATAGAACTTTGGCAATCCCTTCGGCATGATTTTCCGCAAGCGCTTTGCTGTTCGCCCTAAAGTGACCGAGAGCCTTGCCTAACTCGAACCGCTCGCGCTCCGCAATCGCCCGAGCCTGTTCCTCGGTGAACCCTACCATACTGATTTCCGGATGTGTGAAACATGCAGCGGGGATGCATTCCATTCGCAAACGGTACGACGTATTTCCCGCGATGTGCTCCACGACACTGATGCCTTGGGCTGATGCCGCATGGGCGAGCATCAGCTTCCCATTTGCATCACCGATACAGTAGAGATGCTCGATGGGCGCACCGGTCTCGTCCAACACACGCATGTGATCATCGACGGGAACGAATCCCTTGTTCAGTCGAACACCAAGCTTCTCGAGACCGAGACCATCCGTGTACGGGCGTCTACCTGTGGCCACTAAAGCGGCATCGACTTGGAGGACCTCGACAGGCGCCTTTGTCTCAGCGTTCACCAACTCAATATGGACCGGTTTCTGGCCCGGAATACCTGGTACGACTTTGGTGGCGAGAACCCCTGTGTATGCGTCAACTGGTCGCGGAGATATCAGTAGCCGCTCTGCATACCGACTGATCTCGGCATCAAAGCTAGGCATGAGTTTCGGCGCTGCCTCTATAAATGTCACCTCTGATCCCAGCGCAGTATATACGTCGCTGAACTCTAGCCCAATGTAACCGCTACCGATGATCGCGATCCATTCAGGTACCCATTCCAGCTTGAGGGCGTCGTCGGAGGTGAAGACGGTCTTCCCGTCGACTTGGATCCCAGGCGGCACCGCCGGTACACTTCCCGTCGCGATGACCACATCGCGAGCTGTAACGACGCGTTCCCCGGTACGCTCTCTTGGTTTGAGCAACTCTACTTTCTGGGGTGCTACAAGAGCGCCGCGAGCGTCAAGTACGTCGACACCGAGACCGCGCAGTGACTGTACCAGGTTCCCTCGAACGCGGGACGCAAGGCTATTCGCGTGGTTGCTTACAGCTTGGCGATCGTAGTCGACCTGGCCGCGCACGGAAATGCCCATAGCCTGCAGACGCTCAACCGTTCGAAGCTCCCGGACTTTTCCCGCAGCAGCAAGTAGCGCTTTTGACGGAACGCAGCCACGGTTCACGCACGTTCCACCAGCATCGCCACCGGTTAAAACTGCCGTCTTCAAACCTCTGCTCCGCGCATGCAGCGCAGCTCCGTGCCCGCCAACACCAGCACCAATAATAACGAGGTCATAGTCGTAGGTGGCTTGCACCGCTCGAACGCGCGACCGCCGACTCGCCACACGGGGAAACAGACGGTGTCGAGCGGATCGCGCCACTGGCTCGCTACGGTTACCAGTGAAACTCGTGTTCAAATTATCTGAACGGACGCGTACATCGAACGAGGTACAAAACGTCAAACTGAGTACTGAGACTCGACAAGTAGCCATACTCCCCGGAATGCGTGCACAGCAGTCGAAGCGTTGAATGCGTCGAGCGCACGAACGTGCGCATGCATGCATGCATGCATCATGCGCTGATGCAGGCACACAGGCACGGATGCAGGCACGGATGCAGGCAAGGATGCAGGCACGGATGCAGGCACACAGGCACGCAGGGAGGCGCTTTTGCCCTGCACGCGGCGTGCTCGGCACGCACTTGATCGCCGAGCTGATTCAAGCTCCATGCTCAACTGGAGCACATGTCCATGGTTGATGAAGCGTCCAAGCGTCTATATAGAGGCTCAAGTCGACCGACTGGTCACCGCTGGCAGCTGCATATTCTGAGGAATGCTGCTATGTTCAACTACTTTACGCTATGCAATGCTGCAGATTCTCTTGATAAGTATAGCCCCTATTCTTTGAGTAAATTCTGGCTCGGCGTTGTTTTCCCATGAAGCGTTCTATCAAGGAATGGAGGCGCCCGCCTGACTAGCGTCGGTGCATATACATGCATGGTGTCTGGTTCACTTCATGCAACCTTTACGGGAGCTTTTGCGGAAGAGCAAGTGTGCGCGCCGAGCTCGCTGCGCGATGACTCTGGTGGAGAAATGATTTGTATGCGCTCACGGCAGGCTCGGCACACGAAGTATCACACGAACTGACGATTATCTCTAAAGCAAGCTCTGAATAGTCTTAGCTGACGGCATCTGTAGGTCTGGCGCGGACTGATGGCTGCGCCTCTTGACGCACATAACAATCGCGTCCTGAGGGATCCTTATCCAGACTATATCCGTGTCAGATTAAAACGGAACACTAAATTGTGCGCTCTGCTCTTGCCTTTCATGCTTTCCGAACTTTTCTAGATCTACATCCTCGACATTTCATGAGCAGCAATACGGGCATTCAGATTCACTGGTGATTGCGAGATTCTCAAGTGTCTCTTTGGAGAAGCTCCATGGACACGTTGCCGCTGGGTTTCTTTACCAAAACGGAATCAAGACTACACGCGACGAGCTCGAACAAAGCTTCGTAAAATAGGTGGTATCCATATCCAAGTCATGCGTGGAAGCCTCCACTCTTCCTGTTTACTCCCGTTTGGTACGCTTAAATAACGCGTTCTGCACGTTTTCCACCTCTGTGTCATGCCAAGTCGTTGGCGCAGCCAATGCGCGCCGCTGGATCGACGAAGAAGAAAACTCTAAGTTGGCCCATGACGAGTTGCGCTCAACGCCAAGCCCATATTTCACTAAACTTGTCTCACGAATTCGTCGATTCCTCTCCATAGACAAATCCTCCTCTCGTTGTTAACGACGAGAAGCCAGCATTCGACAGCAGCATGGTACCTCTGACCGTAAACGCTCTCAGATGTTTCCGTCCCTTCTGTTTGTATGGAAAACGGTAATGGGCTCGGACGTTGTTCATCGGAGCGGTCGTTTTCCGCGGAGAGTGCGTCACCGCTTCGCAGGGAAGGAACGTGGAACCATGGAAATTTCTCATCTTGTTCTCCAGTTTGGATTTTCTTTCTCGGACTTTTTTCATGATCGACAAGTTCACCGTCCATAGATCCACTGTCGAATAGAACAGCATTCGCTTGTGCGTGCAGCGGACGAAGGACTCGCCGAGGGCATCGCCCAGAAGAGGCCTGTGAATATGAGGTACGGCACTTGGCATGGAACCAGAGGAAGGCAACGACACGAGCTTTCAGTACCCCTCAAGCGCATCTACCGCTTGATGAAAGAAGCATTCTCACGCGTCAGGACGGCCCTTAAAGAACAAAGTATGGTGGACGTATGAGAACGTCAGTAAACAGCCAAGTGCCGCCCTTTCCAGGGCACACCAGGATGTTTACAACGGAGATAAAAGTTGGCAAGCGAAACGTTGATTACAACCACCGCCTGTGCATAAAGTGCAATGAAACCATCCGACAGTAGGGAAATCGGTACTTGAACACTGCCGTCAACTTCCTGCGACGACGACTGACACCGGACCTTGAGGGAACGGAGAGATCGGCGGCTTCCAAGCCCTGGATACAACAGCGGAAAAGAGTGTATTCGAGTCAAAAGCTCCCAAAGGGTGACAACGATGATCTTACACAGAGACTATAACTTAAGAGTATACAAATCCGAGATAGATACCCTGTTCCCTTTCTTTCGGACTCGTTGTCGAGAATCCGTCGAAGGGGTGACAACGGTGATCTTACACAGAGACCATAACTTAAGAGTATATAAATCCGAGATAGATACCCTGTTCCCTTTCTTTCGGACTCGTTGTCGAGGATCCGTCGAAGGGGTGACAACGGTGATCTTACACAGAGACCATAACTTAAGAGTGTACAAATCCGAGATAGATACCCTGTTCCCTTTCTTTCGGACTCGTTGTCGAGAATCCGTCGAAGGGGTGACAACGGTGATCTTACACAGAGACCATAACTTAAGAGTATATAAATCCGAGATAGATGCCCTGTTCCCTTTCTTTCGGACTCGTTGTCGAGGATCCGTCGAAGGGGTGACAACGGTGATCTTACACAGAGACCATAACTTAAGAGTATATAAATCCGAGATAGATGCCCTGTTCCCTTTCTTTCGGACTCGTTGTCGAGGATCCGTCGAAGGGGTGACAACGGTGATCTTACACAGAGACCATAACTTAAGAGTATACAAATCCGAGATAGATACCCTGTTCCCTTTCTTTCGGACTCGTTATCGAGAATCCGTCGAAGGGGTGACAACGGTGATCTTACACAGAGACTATAACTTAAGAGTATATAAATCCGAGATAGATACCCTGTTCCCTTTCTTTCGGACTCGTTGTCGAGAATCCGTCGCTCAAACAATCGTCCACGACGCATTTGAATTCCCGGGCCGCCCTGTCCAATCTGCCGCGTCAGGCACAGCGGAGGCGCTGGCGCGTTCACGGCGGCGCTCTACGAACCTCTAGCTCTACCAACAAGTCATTGGACGAGAGCGTCGTTACGAGAATATCGGAGCACCGTCGCTCTTGGACGACAACCAGGAGGCAAGGGTGAGCAGAAGTGACAATGCGAACCGAACGCGGCAATGCAGTTGCTTCCTCGGAAGCTGGGGCAATCTGGTTCCAACTTCTTCAAGCAATTGGAGTGCCATGCTCGAGTTCCGACGATTCAGACTGGCTCTCACCGTGGAGGCTGCTGCTTCAGACGCAGTACGAACGGTTCATCGCTCACTGGTACAGACAAACAGAAGAACCAACACGTGCTGAGGTGGAGGAATCACTTGGTCGTCTTTGCGTAGGTGACTCGCTAGGCCTGGATATATCTGCGGAGAACGGCGACGCTGAGCGGATACCGTTGGAGTTTTTAGGCTCGGGGCACGATACGCTGTCGCTGCATCAGATCCCGGTGGCGCTTGTCCATATGGAAAAATTCTGTTTCGCTCTTGAATCGGCCCTGGAAGGTGTCAACAGAGAGCCGGCGCGCACCGACGTCCAGCCGGCGAGTCAGGGTGGCGACAGCGTTCATACGGGTGCTGAATCCGTGGTTACGGGGCTCTATGCTTCCTGTCCGGACGTTTCAAGTATCATTGGAGTGCTGTACGCATGGATCAGGGTCGGTATGCAGCTGGAAGAGCAGTGTGGTGCTGCCTTAGTGCGTCGCAAGCGGGCCGTGCAATTCAGCCAAGAGGGCGCACCTGAGAAGCGAGCAGCATCGGAGCAAAACTTTCGCAATGGCGACAAACAAGAGAGAGACGAGCGCTTCCGAAACCAGACTACTTGCCGTGTAACAAGTGATAGAGCCTCCAGTTCCGACGATTCAGCCGAGGACTCACAGGGAAAAGACCATGAGCAAGCCAGTACCGGGCTTTCAGATGTTTTGTTCACGCAGACACGCCTCAGGGCTGCGGTGCTTAGCATGCTCGCTAGCCAGGCGTACTGGCGTGTACTTTCCGTCATGCCCGAAGCTTTCGTTCCCTTCGTCTTCAAGGCCGCTGTGCACGCCCTGAGGCAAATGACGCGCGCGCAAGGAATCGGAGCGCTCGTCGAGGAGGTCAGCACGAAAACGCTATCCGCGCTTGCCGCTCTCTTCGACTCCATACCATGGATTCGCTATCTGCTGCGAATCGGTATCCAACAAGTGTCGGTCACAGGACCACTTCAGCCTCAAGGTCACCGCGGGTCGCCGCTCGCCGATGATGATTCTAACTCAGCGGGCCTCGAAGAATCCCTGAGCGGTGCATCAGAACTCATCCTCCGCAGATTGGTTGCAGTCGGGCTGAACAAGCCACGTTCCACCAAGCTGCTATGCTCGAAGGAACAGGTTTTTCGAAGTGCTTGGAAGAATATGATCATGGTGACTGCATTCTCATCCGAGCAGCTCGTTCGCGGAGCACTACGTCCTGTTCTGAATCTGTTCATAGAGGGTCTCTCTCTCAAAGGAGCGGCGCCGGTTATCGATCCCAGCCCAACCGCTACCCCGGCAGCGTCCAGTAATGCGCTCCACTCGCTTTCGACTGCGTTGTGTGAGCTTCTCCAGGCTGCCGGGAGAGAGGCCCCAGAAGAGGCGGGCACAAGCATTACGGAACGAATCTCAGCCGCGGTGCTTGTTCTGCTTCAGCATTTAAGCATCCGAGCGCCGGAGACGGCGGTTCGTCGCTCCACTCTAGCACAGTGCATTTTATCCTTTTTGATCACAATGGAATCGACCGATATCTACCGCTTCTGCTCTTTCGTTCAGAAACTCACACAGCATCCACGTGCAGCGGTTCGATGTCTGGCTTTGGAGATCGCTGCGAACATCGAGGAGGAGCCGGATGATGACCCCGCTAAGTCTTCAGAGGACGCCGCGGTAGCCTGGGCGCTCTTCTATCGGTCAATTTGGGCTCGAATACGTGATCGTCATGCCCTGGTCCGAGCACGGGCGCTTACTGCCACAGCTGCAGCCTTGGATCACCTTGCCGGTGCGAATCAGTCCAAGGCGCGAGCGCTGCTGCTCCGTGAGCGCCAACTACTCATCAGTCGATTGCGGGACGAAAAAGCACCCGTGCGAAAGAGTGCCCTCACGCTCGCGTTCATAACGCTGGAGATGCTGGCGCAGCGAAGCGAATGGACAAGAGCTGCAGATCGCATCCTGGCTGCTGTGCAGGAGCGATGTGCAGATACACACCTCGCGGTACGACTCGCAGCTGCACAGCAGGTTACGAGACTCGCCAGTTCGGCACCGAGTGCGTTTCGAGAGCGCTTCATCAACGCCTGGTGTGACAGCGTGTTGCAACTGGTCTACGATCCAGAGCCGGCTGTCGTTGAAGCGTGCCTTGAAGGCTTTCTGGAGCTCCTCTTCAGCGCTCAAAACAGCGTCGCGGATGCACCAGCGGAAACCCAGTCGCAGGTGTGCCCACTCGTTGGGAACACTGTGCTCACGATAGCGGCTGGGAAAGGAGACCCACGAAGACCGTTCCTGTTCCTGCTGTGGCATCGCTTAAGCCAGCGAGCGCCGCTACCAGACACCCTCTATCAGTGGCTCTGTGAAAGTGCGCATCCACAGGGGCAACCGGGCGCCTGGCATCTGCTTGCTCAACTCACATCCTATGCGGAAACTGCGCGCCAGGCAGTGGTGCGGCATATTCTGGAGTCTAACCAGCGGATTCTGATTGATCTCGATCCTGACGATCCCGTAGCCAATGAAGTGACTCAGGTTGTGGCTCAGACGGCGCCCGCTGCCGGCCGTCTGGTCCCGCTTATCCAGAGTGATGCGCGCACTCTACTGTTTCAGCTCCGAGGCAATCCTGGTCGGATACCAGCGCTCATCCAGTGCCTTGCACGGGTTGCCACCAACCCGCATTGGTCCCAAGAGCTCATTCAGGCTTGTTCCGAGTTGCTCTCCCTTGAGCCGGCGGAATACGCCTGTTCCTCGCTGGAGGAGCGGGCGTGTGCGCTTACGGCGTGGAGTGAGGTCGTCTTGAGCGGCCTCGCTGCGCCCGACGACGAGCGCCTTCGAGTGCGCGCAGAGGCTATTCTCGCTGATTCCGAGCGAAGCTCTGAGAATTTGCGCGCCTATGCACTACTGGCCCTGGGGAAACTCTGCATTCGGGGCGATGACACCCTTGCCCGGCATGGGACCAGCGTGCTCCTTCGCGAACTGGAGACCAGTGCCTCCTCGGTGTTGCGGAATAACGCGGTGCTCATTCTCGCGGATATGTGTCGTGTATTTTCATGGCTTGCTGATCAGTACGCTGTGCGTATTGCAGCTGCAATGCGAGATCCGTCTCCACTCGTTCGCCGTCAAACCACGATGGTGCTTACAGGTCTCCTCGAAGAAGAATTCGTCAAGCCGAAAAAGGACGGGCTCGTGTTCCTCTTCCTATCCGTAACGGAAGACGATGATCCGATCGTGAGCAAGCTCGCCCGCCAGTGCCTCGAGAGAGTCTTCTTTCCCCGGAATCCTGCCGAGCGGGTGCATCAGCTCCTCGAATCACTCTTCTACTTCAATGACTGTACCTGTCACCCTCGATATAACCAGCATGCTGGAATGCACCAATCTCGGGCGGAGAGAGCGCGCTTCACTTTTCCGCAACAGGAAGCGTCACGTCATCGAATATACCAGTACTTGATAAGCAACTGCACGGATGAGCAAGTGCTTTTGATTGCGGATCGTCTCGCAGCGGAGCTCATTGGCGGTCTACTGGACGGCGAGATGGGGCCCTTTCCCGCTATCCTGGACGAGGATTCGAGCGTGTACAACGTTGTTTCGGATACGTTGAAGCTGCTCGCCAGCCGGAATCTCGCAGGCGAGCGTTGGCACCTCGGCACGCTAGGCTCCTCGATGCATTCCCTGGAATGGATCACAGAGGCAGAAACGGAAACGGAAACGACGGCCATGTGGCTGTTACCTGCGGCAACGAAGCAAACTGTGAGAACAACGGGAGCACTCGCCACAGCGCCAGTCGCCATCCAAAGCACCACTGGGGCACAAGCCGGCCTGGAAGCGCCGAGAAGCGCCCAAGGGCTCGCATCCGCTCAAGCGCGGCCGACGACTCGAGACGCATTGCCACGTGCTGGGAACGCTTCCGAGGAAACAGCACTGCAAGTGTTCCGGGGGCATCTGCTGCCAGTGCTCGCGAGGCAGAGTCTCGAGCAGACCATCCTGCCGGCTCTGGTTGAACTGCGTCGACATTTCGAACAACTGAAACATCCCCTAGTAGGCGTCGTTATCGAAGCGATTCGTGAGCAATTGCGACCTCATCGTGCAGACTTGTGGGTGCTCCTAAGAGACGACCCCGTGTTTGCCCGCGAAATCGCGCATGATCTTCATCAAGAGACAGCGGCTTTGGAGCGACAACGTGCATCCAGCTCCGCTAGGGTAACCCTTTCGACGCAAGTCGCCAAAGCAGGGCATACACCGCGTGGAACACCTGGACTGCGGCCATATCCAGACTCCAACAGTGCCGCACGACCGCGTCGCAGAGGCAGTTTTGGACCGCCGCCGCTTCAGGAAACAAATCAGGATCGTAGTCCACGCACGCCAGCTGCTCAGTTGATGACAGTCAAACTCGTTCACGAAGACATCTTGACGAGCCGCCTTCGACGACCACGGCAGTCCGGCTCGGGGACGAAGACACCGGCCACGCACTCCGTACGCAAGTGCGTATCATTCACGCCCAGTCTCGTAGAGTCTAGAACCGAAGCCGAGACCGAAGTATCGCCACCAAGAAACTCCAGAGGCACACCGTACCCGCTGCACCGCGTCACGCCGCGCAGTGCGGGAGACCCCGCTTCTGGAACTCCCCTGTCGACAACGCTTCTCGACGCGGTGGACGGTCTCTCGATCTCGTTTGAGGTACCGAATCAGTCGTCGGTTCCATATGAGAGGCTCATTCGCCAACGTCGATGTCGACGACACCTGGACGGTCGCTACCCATCGCCTTTCTAAAGCTGGGACGGCCTCTCGCACGAGACCTGCACCATTGTTCTTTCACGGAGGTTCGCTCCATCGCTCCCGCCTCTGATCCTCCGAGGGAAACGGCTCTACGTCTAACGGAAAGCGGAGGCATCAGCTATGAAGATCAAGCAGGTGCGCTGGCGAGTGGCAGTATCCGCATATTCGAAAGCGTCCGGTTCGCGTTATCGACCCTGCGCACCCTAGAACAAAAAACAGCTTTCAAGAAACCATTACCGGACCGAGGCATGTTGGCATTGTCGGATCGCTCTCTGTGAGCGTGAAGCGAATGGTGCACTCGAATTTCGCTCGCTTGAAGATTACTCTTCAAAGCGGTTTCGTTGCGCTCTTCCGCCGGTCTACGATAGCACCTTGTCGAGCAAGAGCGTACGCTTGACAAGGCGGTCGTTCGCTGCTGCGACACGCTCGTGTGAAAGCGTCGCACGAGGTGTCGCTCACGCAAACTCCAGCTTGGCGTCGCGATGCTATTCGTGAGTCTGTTACTTACGCCAAGCGGTCGTCGCTGAAAACATCACACACCAAATCGCTCACAACTTTTCGAGATGATTGTAAAACAGCTCTTCGCCTACCTGTCGCGAATACCCAGAAGACGTTGCACACGCTGCATAAGTGTGTCTTGCCTCGGATCATAGACTTGATCCTTGCTAGGTATTTCGATGACCGCTGGGACACGCCCGGTGTAGCCTTCAATATTGCTCCGTATCCTATTCGCTATATTCTGCGTAATCAAAACCATCCCAACATCTTTGCGTTGGCGAGTGAAGTGCTCGAACGCCTCAGCGATGGTCGCGTCGGAGGTGTCGCGACGCACCACCAGGTACGTCGGGTCAGTCGGGCGTGTTCGGTCGCCTATTCCAGTCAAAAGGAAGCCAGTTACGGTATCTTCGTCCCCGATGATGGCAATAAGCCGGTCAGCGTCCTTGACGGAAGCCAAGTCGCCAGCATCAGTCATAGTTGGCGGCTGCACGGCACTGCAACGCGAGCGTCAGTGCTGCTGCAACTGCAGTCGGCGCGCCAGCGGACTTGCCGCGCCTAGTGGTGAGCGAGCGGTGTCCGTCTGCTCATAGGGTACTTCCCTGGGTGCGGGGAGGTGCTCTCATAGGACGTCCTTTTTGCTCGGACGCTGGCTTTAACCGATATGGATGTGAGG